>NW_027362998.1:0-600000 GCF_046119375.1 Phyllobates terribilis | reverse complement strand
ACACAGTGTAATGCCTCCATTATGCCCCTTATGCAGGATGTATGATGCCCCCACACAGTGTAATGCCCCCATTATGCCCCTTATGCAGGATGTATGATGCCCCCACACAGTGTAATGCCCCCATTATGCCCCTTATGCAGTATGTATGATGCCCCCACACAGTGTAATGCCCCCATTATGCCCCTTATGCAGGATGTATGATGCCCCCACACAGTGTAATGCCTCCATTATGCCCCTTATGCAGTATGTATGATGCCCCCACACAGTGTAATGCCCCCATTATGCCCCTTATGCAGGATGTATGATGCCCCCACACAGTGTAATGCCTCCATTATGCCCCTTATGCAGGATGTATGATGCCCCCCACAGTGTAATGCCCCTTATGCAGGATGTATGATGCCCCCCCCACAGTGTAATGCCCCCATTATGCCCTTTACGTAACACTTGCAGAGGCATATCTAGGTGTTTAGCTCCGGGGGGCACAGTATCTTAGTGGGCCCTTACTGGTAACCCTGATTCCAGCTATGCTGGCGCAGCCTTAGGCCACAGCCCCACTATCAGTATTCGGTCAGTATTTTTTCTCAGGAGTGGGAGCTCCCACTCCTGAGAAAAAATACTGACCGAATACTGATAGTGGGGCCGTGGCCTATTAGTGGGTATAGGAGAACCTCAGCTGATGACCGCGCTGTAACTAAAAGAAAAATCTCCACAAAACCCAACACTATTCCCGCCATATCTAGTGGTAGATCCCAGTACTGCAGGACACACAGAAGGCACAGTACAGTTACAGATAATCACAGCTGACTTTGTTTCTGATGGGAGTCGTTCACTTTTTCATCTTTCTCAGAGAGACATTGCGATTTCTCCCGCCAGGACTCGTCTGCGGAGATTACAGCACAGACACATCTGACTCCTCACCCCCCGTCCCCATCTATTCCCAACCTGCACAATCTCCGCATCCTGACGATACCCCAATGCTGAGCCGCGGCTGCCGTATGTGTCCTTATTACTGCTGTGGTATAAAAGCAGAGATCCTCTCACTGCCCCACATACTAATGCCACCACTATGCCCCTTATATAGTAAAATGTCTCTTTGTTCCTTCACAGTAGCCTCCACACTCTTTAATGATTCCTACAGTAGCTCCCACACTGCATAAAGCCCCCCACAGTAACTCCCACACTGTGTATAGGACCCCATACTGTATGATGGTCCCCCAGTAACCTTCAAACTGTATAATGGCCCTCGCATTTGCTCCAACACTGTATTATGGCCCCCTCAATGGATCTGATGCTGTATAATGGCCCCCACATTAGCTCTCATGCTGTATAATGGCCCCCGCATTGGCGCCCCTTCATTAGCTCCCACACTGTCTAATGGCACCCACATTGGCTCCCACGCTGTCTAATGGCCCCCACATTAACGCTCATGCTGTATAATGGCCCCCACATTAGCTCTCATGCTGTATAATGGCCCCACATTAGCTCTCATGCTGTATAATGGCCCCCACATTAGCTCTCATGCTGTATAATGGCCCCCACATTAGCTCTCATGCTGTATAATGGCCCCCACATTAGCTCTCATGCTGTATAATGGCCCCCACATTAGCTCTCATGCTGTATAATGGCCCCCACATTAGCTCTCATGCTGTATAATGGCCCCCACATTAGCTCTCATGCTGTATAATGGCCCCCACATTAGCTCTCATGCTGTATAATGGCCCCCACATTAGCTCTCATGCTGTATAATGGCCCCCACATTAGCTCTCATGCTGTATAATGGCCCCCACATTAGCTCTCATGCTGTATAATGGCCCCCACATTAGCTCTCATGCTGTATAATGGCCCCCACATTAGCTCTCATGCTGTATAATGGCCCCCACATTAGCTCTCATGCTGTATAATGGCCCCCACATTAGCTCTCATGCTGTATAATGGCCCCCACATTAGCTCTCATGCTGTATAATGGCCCCCGCATTAGCTCCCACGCTGTATAATGGCCCCCGCATTGGCTCCCACGCTGTATAATGGCACCCGCATTGGCGCCCACGCTGTATAATGGCCCCCGCATTAGCTCCCACGCTGTATAATGGCCCTCGCATTAGCGCTCATGCTGTATAATGGCCCCCACATTAGCGCTCATGCTGTATAATGGCCCCCACATTAGCGCTCATGCTGTATAATGGCCCCCACATTAGCTCTCATGCTGTATAATGGCCCCCACATTAGCTCCCACGCTGTATAATGGCCCCCGCATTGGCTCCCACGCTGTATAATGGCACCCGCATTGGCGCCCACGCTGTATAATGGCCCCCGCATTAGCTCCCACGCTGTATAATGGCCCTCACATTAGCGCTCATGCTGTATAATGGCCCCCACATTAGCTCCCACGCTGTATAATGGCCCCCATATTAGCGCTCATGCTGTATAATGGCCCCCACATTAGCTCTCATGCTGTATAATGGCCCCCACATTAGCTCTCATGCTGTATAATGGCCCCCACATTAGCTCTCATGCTGTATAATGGCCCCCACATTAGCTCTCATGCTGTATAATGGCCCCCACATTAGCTCTCATGCTGTATAATGGCCCCCACATTAGCTCTCATGCTGTATAATGGCCCCCACATTAGCTCTCATGCTGTATAATGGCCCCCACATTAGCTCTCATGCTGTATAATGGCCCCCGCATTAGCTCCCACGCTGTATAATGGCACCTGCATTGGCGCCCACGCTGTATAATGGCCCCCGCATTAGCTCCCACGCTGTATAATGGCCCTCACATTAGCGCTCATGCTGTATAATGGCCCCCACATTAGCGCTCATGCTGTATAATGGCCCCCACATTAGCTCTCATGCTGTATAATGGCCCCGGCATTGGCTCCCACGCTGTATAATGGCCCCGGCATTGGCTCCCACGCTGTATAATGGCCCCCGCATTAGCTCCCACACTGTATAATGGCCCCCCACATTAGCTCCCACGCTGTATAATGGCCCCCACATTATGGTCTCTGTCTGTCCCGTTCTGTGGGCTGCTACTTACACAGCCCTGATATATGACAAAGAGCTAAATAGAAGATAATAGAAACAGCTAGTAGGTGCGCCCCTTGGAACGTCTTCTCTGCTTTTGCCTTCTCTCCTTTTGGGGTCTTGTCTATACTGAGTGTATGTTCAGGGGCCTGCACCTATATTTGATTATCTATATGCACATACTCTGGCTGTTTCTATTTAGCTCTTTATCATATACAGGTGCATCTCACTAAATTAGAATATCATCAAAAAGTTAATTTATTTCAGTTCTTCAATACAAAAAGTGAAACTCTTATATTATATAGAGTCATTACACACAGAGGGATCTATTATATAGTCATTACACACAGAGGGATCTATTATATAGAGTCATTACACGCAGAGGGATCTATTATATAGAGTCATTACACGCAGAGGGATCTATTATATAGAGTCATTACACGCAGAGGGATCTATTATATAGAGTCATTACACGCAGAGGGATCTATTATATAGAGTCATTACACGCAGAGGGATCTATTATATAGAGTCATTACACGCAGAGGGATCTATTATATAGAGTCATTACACGCAGAGGGATCTATTATATAGAGTCATTACACGCAGAGGGATCTATTATATAGAGTCATTACACGCAGAGGGATCTATTATATAGAGTCATTACACGCAGAGGGATCTATTATATAGAGTCATTACACGCAGAGGGATCTATTATATAGAGTCATTACACGCAGAGGGATCTATTATATAGAGTCATTACACGCAGAGGGATCTATTATATAGAGTCATTACACGCAGAGGGATCTATTATATAGAGTCATTACACGCAGAGGGATCTATTTCAAGTGTTTATTTCTGTTAATGTTGATGATTATGGCTTACAGCCAATGAAAACACAAAAGTCATTATCTCAGTAAATGAAAATAATTAACAAAAAACACCTACAAAGGCTTGCAAAGCATTTAAAAAGGTCCCTTAGTCTGTTTCAGTAGGATCCACAATCATGGGGAAGACTGCTGACTTGACAGATGTCCAGAAGGCAGTCATTGACACACTCCGGAAGGTCCCAAAGTTTCAATTTTCCTTTCGAAATCAAGGTCCCAGAGTCTGGAGGAAGAGTGAAGAGGCCACAATCTAAGCTGCTGGAGGTCTAGTGTGAAGTTTCCACAATCAGTGATGGCTTGGAGAGCCATGTCATCTGCTGGTGTAGGTCCACTGTGTTTTATCAAGACCAAAGTCAGCGCAGCCATCTACCAGAAAATTTTACAGCACTTAATGCTTCCCTCTGCCGACAAGCTTTTTGGAGATAGAAATTTCACTCTCCAGCAGGACTTGGCTCCTGTCCACATGGCCAAAAGTACCAATACCTGGTTTACAAACAACAGTATCACTGTGCTTGATTGGCAGCAAACTCGCCTGACCATAACCCCATAGGGAATCTATGGAGTACTGTGTCAAGAGGAAGATGAGAGACACCAGACCCAACAATGCAGAGGAGCTGAAGGTTGCTATCAAAGCCACCTGGGCTTCCATAATACCTCAGCAGTGCCACAGGCTGATGCCTCCATGCCCCATTGATGCAGAAATTGATGCAAAAGGAGCCCGACCAAGTATTGAGGCATTTACTGAGCAGACATTTCCGATTTTAAAATAATTTTTCAAGCTGTTGTTATAAAGTATTCTAATTTACTGAGATAATGACTTTTGTGTTTTCATTGGCTGTAAGCCATAATCACCAACATGAACAGAAAGAAATACTTGAAATAGATCACTCTGTGTAATGACTGTATATAATAGATCCCTCTGTGTGTAATGACTCTATATAATAGATCCCTCTGCGTGTAATGACTCTATATAATAGATCCCTCTGTGTGTAATGACTCTATATAATAGATCCCTCTGTGTGTAATGACTATATAATAGATCGCTCTGCGTGTAATGACTCTATATAATAGATCCCTCTGTGTAATGACTCTATATAATAGATCCCTCTGTGTGTAATGACTCTATATAATAGATCCCTCTGTGTGTAATGACTCTATATAATAGATCCCTCTGTGTAATGACTCTATATAATAGATCCCTCTGTGTGTAATGACTCTATATAATAGATCCCTCTATGTGTAATGACTCTATATAATAGATCCCTCTGTGTAATGACTCTATATAATAGATCCCTCTGTGTGTAATGACTCTATATAATAGATCCCTCTGTGTGTAATGACTCTATATAATAGATCCTCTGTGTGTAATGACTCTATATAATAGATCCCTCTGTGTCTAATGACTCTATATAATAGATCCCTCTGTGTCTAATGACTCTATATAATAGATCCCTCTGTGTCTAATGACTCTATATAATAGATCCCTCTGTGTCTAATGACTCTATATAATAGATCCCTCTGTGTCTAATGACTCTATATAATAGATCCCTCTGTGTCTAATGACTCTATATAATAGATCCCTCTGTGTCTAATGACTCTATATAATAGATCCCTCTGTGTCTAATGACTCTATATAATAGATCCCTCTGTGTCTAATGACTCTATATAATAGATCCCTCTGCGTGTAATGACTCTATATAATAGATCCCTCTGCGTGTAATGACTCTATATAATAGATCCCTCTGCGTGTAATGACTCTATATAATAGATCCCACTGCGTGTAATGACTCTATATAATAGATCCCACTGCGTGTAATGACTCTATATAATAGATCCCTCTGCGTGTAATGACTCTATATAATAGATCCCTCTGCGTGTAATGACTCTATATAATAGATCCCTCTGCGTGTAATGACTATATAATAGATCCCTCTGCGTGTAATGACTCTATATAATAGATCCCTCTGCGTGTAATGACTCTATATAATAGATCCCTCTGCGTGTAATGACTCTATATAATAGATCCCTCTGCGTGTAATGACTCTATATAATAGATCCCTCTGCGTGTAATGACTCTATATAATAGATCCCTCTGCGTGTAATGACTCTATATAATAGATCCCTCTGCGTGTAATGACTCTATATAATAGATCCCTCTGCGTGTAATGACTCTATATAATAGATCCCTCTGCGTGTAATGACTCTATATAATAGATCCCTCTGCGTGTAATGACTCTATATAATAGATCCCTCTGCGTGTAATGACTCTATATAATAGATCCCTCTGCGTGTAATGACTCTATATAATAGATCCCTCTGCGTGTAATGACTATATAATAGATCCCTCTGCGTGTAATGACTCTATATAATAGATCACTCTGCGTGTAATGACTCTATGTAATAGATCACTCTGCGTGTAATGACTCTATGTAATAGATCCCTCTGCGTGTAATGACTCTATGTAATAGATCCCTCTGCGTGTAATGACTCTATGTAATAGATCCCTCTGCGTGTAATGACTCTATGTAATAGATCCCTCTGCGTGTAATGACTCTATATAATAGATCCCTCTGCGTGTAATGACTCTATATAATAGATCCCTCTGTGTCTAATGACTCTATATAATAGATCCCTCTGTGTCTAATGACTCTATATAATAGATCCCTCTGTGTCTAATGACTGTATATAATAGATCCCTCTGTGTGTAATGACTGTATATAATAGATCCCTCTGTGTGTAATGACTCTATATAATAGATCCCTCTGTGTGTAATGACTCTATATAATATAGGAGTTTCACTTTTTGCACTGAAGAGCTGAAATAAATTAACTTTTTGATGATATTCTAATTTAGTGAGATGCACCTGTTTGTATACTGGGTGTGCCCCCTTTTTCCTACCTGTGTTGTCTTATTATTATCCTATGTTATTTTTTGTTCTACTTGTTATATATTCTAAATAAATCAGATGTTTTTAATATATTTTGGCTTGCATTTTTTCTAAATTTGGGTTGTTGTTGATATGATGAATATGAGCCTTACGATTGCGATTATAGGTATTTAATTTACAGTATTTATCTTTTTTACATCTACTTGTTACATCTTCTCATTCAGGTCTCTACAATATCGGATCCTCTCAGTGGAGATCTTCTATATAAGAGAATTTTTCTGATTTACCCATCAAGGATGGATATGGACAGAAAGAAGATAGCGGAGAGGATATTCCACCTCACCCTAGAGATCCTCTTCCGGCTTACTGGAGAGGTGAGAGATTCTGATGACGTCTCATTACATCATTATTATCTATGGGAATAACAGATGGACAGAACTGGAGAGGTGAGGACTCTGGAAATGTCTGGAGGGAGATTTATTAATGTGTCTCTCCATAACCAGGATTATACAGTAGTTAAGAAGACCTCTAGTGAGCGCTATCAGGACCCTGTGTCTGAGGGATGGGAAAGACCCCTGAGCCCAATCACAGGACCTCCACCTCACCCCCTGATACATGAGGACATCAATGACCAGAAGATCCTAGAACTCACCTACAAGATGATTGAGCTGCTGACTGGAGAGGTGACACTGCTGGGAATGCTGGGACATTATACAGTAACGCTATGAAGGGATCGGGGGGATGATGGTATCATTGTATGTGTCAGGTTCCTATAAGGTGTCGGGATGTCGCCGTCTATTTCTCCATGGAGGAGTGGGAGTATTTAGAAGGACACAAAGATCTGTACAAGGACGTCATGATGGAGGTTCCCCAGCCCCTCACATCACCAGGTAATAGACAGGACTGAATACACACAGCCTATAATTATCTGTATGTAAAGAATGAATTTTTTTTATTATTGATTTAGTTTGAATGGGGCGAAAGGTGGATGTTGGAGAGTGAAAATTGCAAATAGACCATTTTATTGCCCAACAGTTGGACACCACGCTCCACTGGTTCATGGTAGGAGATTTTCTATTAGACTGTGAACTGTCATTGTCTTGGAGAATAATTTAATGTTTTTACATAACTTGCCATTTCTACAATCACGTTAAGTAGAAATGTTCAAAAATATAAAATTCAAGGATATTTTATTCAAAATATAATATTTTCTTCTTTGCAGATGACTGTACCAGGAGATCAGAGGGACAGCTGACATCTGCAATTTTTAAATCAGATGATCTTGAGATCCCACAGGATACAACTGAAGTGAATGCCATTACTCCAGATATACCATCATCCCTTCACAGCAAAGATCCTTTGAAACAGGTCCTGTCTTTTCATTCATTACTGACTAATAAGGAAAATCAAAGTCCCAAAATAAGCATTAAAAAACGAACTGCTCCTAAAGCAAAAAAATTGTTTGGACGTGTTCCATCCCAAGGTCCGACTGTGTCCAAGATTCCACTATATTAACCCAGTGTGCCATCAGCGAGATGTACCGTCCCTGCCCAGAAGCACTTGTCCACGTGTCCGTGGTTAGGTGGACTTTCCCAGTAACTACATTGTTGTGGGACACATGCTTGCGTAATGCGGGGACGGCACACGGGGAGAAATAGTGGCGGCTGGGGACCGAGTACCGAGGAACGGCTGCCTTCATCAGGTTGCAGAAAGCTTCCGTCTCCACGAGCCTAAAGGGCAACATTTCGAGCGCAAGCCGTCGCAAAATGTGTGAATTTAGTAGTGTGGCCTGTGAGACGTTGGCTGCGTATTTGCGCTTGCTTTCCAAGGACTGGGGTAGGGACAACTGAACACTACGCTGGGACAAGGACGTGGACATGCTTGCTGATGGTGCTAGTTGAGAGTGTGCAACGACCGGTGTAAGGCAGGAGGCATCTTCGCATGCGCCATGGACAGGGGATTGGCTTGCACGCACAACAGCGGAAGAAGCAGTGATGCCACCCGCAGACACTGTTCATGGACCCTTGGGTTCGGGCCACTTAGTCAGGTGCTTTGCTGCCATCTGCCTGATCATGCTGGTGGTGGTCAGGCTGCTAGTTTTGCTACCCCTGCTGATGCTGGCCTGGCAGGTGGTGCAAATGGCCTTTTTGGGGTTATCGGCAGAGTCTTTAAAAAACAACCAGACTCGGGAAGACCCAACAGTTATACTGGCAACATCCGTCTTGTTGATGTTACGGGGAACGGTTGCCCGCCTTCTGTCTGCGGCCACCACACTGTTTCTTCCTGCCTGTTGTGGTGCTACGCCTCCCTCCTCCGTGTGCTGCTGTCCTCTCTCTGTATGTTCCCTTGCCAGGTTGGGTCAGTTACTATATCATCCACCACCTCGTCTTCCAATTCCGCACCCTGGTCCTCCTGCTGACTTTCTGACAATTGTGTCTCATCATCGTCCACCTCTTGTGACAGTTTCCCACCGTCGCCTTCTTGTGACCATGGCTGCTCAAATATTTGGGCATTGTTACATGCGATCTCCTCTTGCCCCGTTTCAAGTGGACCGGGCGAGAGGCCCGAATCTATAAATGGAATAGTGAACATCTCTTCAGACTGTCCAAGTGTGGGATCAGTTGTCTCCAGGCACTCGGAATGGTGGGAGGAAGGAGGATCAGGGTGAGGAATATACGGTCCAGACTCACGGTCACTGAGACTTGACCGTGTGGAAGACAGGGTGGTGGTGGCTAAGTGACTGGAAGCATGGAATCTGCTATCCAACCAATAACCTTTTCACACTGTTCTTTGTTCGATAGTGCTGTTCTGCGGTCCTCTATTAATTGGGACAGGAAGGTCGAGCGAGAAGATGTGGGTGTTGTGGCACAATTTCAGCTAGCCCACGGCCTCGGCCTTGTCCTCGTCTTTGTCCTCGTCCTCTGCATGCACCATCGTCACCATCACATCCACTTTCCCGTCCCTTTCCACGCGCCTTGCCCATTTTAAATGGAGGACAATATTTTCCACGTTCAGTACAAATGGCTGGATTTGAACCGCTGTGATACGTGTGACGGAAAACCACAGTTTTAAATAGCTGGCCTGTAGGTAACCATTTTTAATTAGTTACCTACTGGAGAGAGTAAGGAGAGCATTATAGAAGATGACCCCGGGGGATGATGTTGAGGCCTTCCTGACTGTTTTTGAGAGGGTGGCGGAATGGGAGAGATTGCCACTGGAGCAGTGGGTGGAGGTTTTGGCGCCATATTTGACCGAGGAGCCGCAGAAGGCCTATTATGATCTGACTTTACAAGACGCAAAGGAATACGCCAAATTGAAAACCGAGATATTGGTGCGCTCAGGAGTGACTGTCAAAGCGCAAAGGGTCCACCACTGGGCGTATGCTGGCGACAAACCTCCACGCTCACAGATGTTTGACTTGCTACATCTAGTCCAGATGTGGTTGCAGCCACAGTCTTCCTCTCCTGCCCAGATGGTTGAGCGTGTGGTGATGAACAGGTTCATCCATTCCCTACCCAGGCCGGTGCAGACCTGGGTTGCCCAGGGCAACCCTCGGAACACCGACGACCTTGTGGGTCTGGTAGAGAGGTACCAAATGGTCGAAAAATCCCTCCCTGTTCTGGAGTGCCCAAAAGGGGGTGGGTTTACTACGGAAGGGGTTCAGAGCCACAACTGGGGGGCGCCCCACTTCCACTGAAGGTGCCGCAAGGACTGTTAAGGATGTAATCTGTTGGCCGTGTCACAATCCAGGACACGTAGCCGCCCAGTGTCATACATCTGTTGAGTCAATGGACTGCAGCCTAGGCAGACAAGGTTCATATTATGCTTACCCAGCCTGCAGTGTGGACTGTCAACCCAGCGAGGGGCTGCAGGCGTGTGCCATTTCTGTTAATGGGGTGATGGTCCTGGGGTTGTTGGACTATGGGAGTCTGGATCCCCACCAAATCTGTGGGCGTCTGCTGCATACATGGGGACGCCAAGAACTACCCGGTGGCCAGAGTGACAGTTGGAACAGACTGTGGCGCCCAGTCCCACGAGGTCGGGGTGGTCAAGGACCTGATACATCTCGTCATATTGGAGCGTGATTTTCTCTTGTTCTGGGACTTGTGGGGGAAGGGATCTAGACTGAGTTACGTGGACAAAAGCCAGGACCCGAGAGAAATACCCCGGTCGACATCGGAAGTGGATGAGTTCCCACTGTGTCTCCTTGCCGGCGACGAGGACCAGACTGTGACCAAGGTGGCCGACCTCTCTGAATTGGAGGTGCCCGGAGAGAACTTTGGGTCAGCTCAAGTTCGGGAAGTGACCTTGAAAGGGGCGTGAAACAATTTTACTGTTTGTAATGGTGTTGCTCAAGTGCCGGGGGCGGACACCAGGTACCCACACTTTCCAGTTCAGGGGGAGCTTTTATACTGGGTGACTAACTAAATGGTGAAGAGGTAGTGGAACAGCTGTTAGTTCCAGGGTCATACCGTCGGAGGGTATTAGACATGGCCAACTCACATATCCTGGCGGGACAGCAACAGTTGAGAAAACCCAGGAGAGAATAATGAGGAGGTTCTATTGGCCAGAATGTTACTGGGAAATCTTAAACTATTTGTAGGTCCTGCCCCACCTGCCAGATAACCGTGCCAACCTCCCTCTTCCGCAGTCCCTTAGTTCTACTACCTATGATAGAGGTCCCATTTGAGAGGATTGCCATGGACCTCGTGGGTCCCTTAGTTAAATTGGCCTAGGGCCACCAATATATCCTGGTGGTCATGGACTATGCGACCCGGTACCCCTAAGGAACTCATCCAGTAAAAGTATAGACCAAGAGCTGGTCCATATTTTTGCTCGGACAGGTCTGCCAAAAGAGATTTTGACAGACCTGCTCCGATTTCTACTTTTCTCCATCATATAAGTTCCTCAAGCCTCCACTGGCTTCTCTCCAGTTGAGCTCCTGTATGGACGGCATCCAGGAGGTCTCCTTGACATTGCCAAGGAAACCTGGGAGGCCGAGGTCACACCCCACCGGAGAATCATTGAACATGTAGTCCAGTTACAGGGGAGAATGGCGAAGATGATGCCCATCGGGAAGGAGCATCTCCTTCAGGAGCAGGAAGCCCACGCGAGGGTCTTTAACTGGTCGGCAAGACTGAGACAGTTCCAGCCTCTGGATCGCGTTTTGGTTCTCATTCCCACCGTTGAAAGTAAGCTCCTGGCCAAGTGGCAAGGACCTTATGAGGTGGTGGAGAAACTCAGTGAAGTGAACTACAGAGTCCATCAGCCTGGCTGAAGAAAACCACACCAGGTGTACCATGTAAACCTGCTCAAGTCGTGGCGCATTGGGAACCCGTTAGAACTCCTTGCCTGGGAGCCACTCCCGAAGGTCCGGTCGAAGATGTCACGATAGCGAAGACCCTTTTGCCAGCCCAGAAGCAAAGTGTCGAGAACTTCTCCAGCAGAATCGGGACCTGTTCTCTGACTTGCTGGGGTATACCCAGGTGGTAGAACATAATATGTTAAATGAGCCGCATGTAATGGTGAACCTGAAGCCGTAAAGGATTCCTGAAGCACGCCAGGAGGTGATTTCGGCCAAGGTGAAGAGGATGTTAGACCTCGGAGTGATAGAGGAGTCAAAGTGGATGGTTGAGCCCCATCGTCCTCGTGCCAAAACCCAACGGAGAGTGGAGGTTTTGTGACGACTACCACCGGCTGAATGAGGTGTCCAAGTGTGATGCCCCACGTCGACGAGCTCATCGAGAGGCTGGGACCAGCGAGGTATATTACCACCCTCAACCAAACAAAGTGCTATTGGAAGATCCTTATGTCCCAGACGGCCAAGGAGAAGACAGCTTTCTCGACACCTCATGGGTGCTTTCAATACACTCGTATGCCGTTCGGACTACATGGGGCCCCAGACACCTTCCAGAGGGCTATGGATCAGATCATAGCCCCACATAAGGAGTATGCCGCAGTCTACCTTGATGACACTGTAGTCTTTAGCCCACACTGGGCTAGTCATTTACCTAAACTACAGGCCATTCTGGATGCTCTGAGGAAGGCGGGATTTACTAAAATCCGAGCAAATGTGCCATTGGAAAAGAGGAAGCCAAGTACTTGAGCTATGTCATCTAGAGAGGCGAAATAAACCCACAAGTCAATAAAGTGGAGGCAATCCAGACCTGTCAGCAACCGCTCTCCAAGAATCAAGTGAGATTGTTCCTGGGAATGGTGGGATATTACCGGCGGTTTATCCCAAGCTTTGCCATGATGGCCGCGCCACTTACATACCTCTTAAAAGGCACCAGATCAACCATGGTGAAGTGGACGGAGGAAACAGAGATCGCGTTTCAACAGTTGAAGCTAGCACTGTGTAAGCAGCCGGTCCTGGTCGCACCAGACTTTAAGAAAGAATTTGTGGCCCAGACAGACGCTTCAGAGGTTGGTCTAGGAGCCGTACTCTCTCAAGAGATAAATGGAGAAGAACATCCCATTCTCTGTCTGAGCCAGAAGCTCTTGTCCTGCGAGAACAACTACGCAATAGTAGAAAAAGTGTTTAGCCATAAAATTGGCCTTAGATACACTGTGATATTACCTACTAGGCCAGAAGTTTAAATTAGTGTCAGACCATGCCCCTTTGAGATGGTTGAGGGAAAAGAGGGGTAAAAATGGTAGGGTAACTAGATGGTTCTTAGGTCTTCCAGACTTTAATTTTCATGTGGAGCATAGGCCTGGTAAGTTGCATGGGAACGATGATGCCCTGTCTAGAATTCCCTGACTGGTGTCTGAAGGTGCCCAAACCCCCAGCTTTGGGCAGAGGGGGCGAACATGTGACACAGTCACTGGTGTTATATGCGAGGGGAGGTTGTCACTTCGGCTGCTAACCTGTGTGAACTGAAACCTGCAAACTTTCCTCCAGCATGTTATATGTTGGGGGTTAACTCCCCTAAAGGGTGTGGTTTTATGTGAATGGCAAAGAGGGTGAGAAGTCATTCACCCTACCTCCCCTCAGGGTGTTGCTGATCAAGCTTAAATGCTCAGTCACTATTTTTTTTTCTGTTGTTGAGTTTGGAGAGGCAAGGTCTCCAGACTGAAATGCCATAGCTCAGGAAGGAGCTAAAGGCTGGGCTACAACCTGTGTGGGCGAACCTGTCCTATCATTTATCTTTTGTTTTGTAGCTTTGCCAGTAAGGCTGTGTTTCTTTTGCTGGAGCTGCAGGGCTTTATGCCATACAATAAAGCCTGCAGAGAGAAATCTGTTCCCCAGTCTACTTCCGAAAGTGGCCGAGTGAATCATCTTACCACAACTTATATCCATGTACTCTAGATTTGAGTTACTGCAAATTATGTCCTTTTCCTTGGCTAAAAATAATCCTCAAAATTTGTAAGAGGAGCATTTTTACTGCTCTGTATAATATGTAATATGACCTCTGCCAGGTTCTGTCCAATGGAACAGCGACACCAGCAGTTAGACCCTCAGCGAAAAGCAAATTATGCCTCTTTACAAAAAGAAAAGTTTTTGCGCCAACTATGACCTGGACGACTAATCAGGCTGTATGGGCAACATGGTAAGCGAGTATCATGTTGTTTTTTAAAGGTTGCTCTGAAGACCTGAAATAAATTGTCGACAAAAGAGCGCAAGTATATGCCCGGCCACTAGAGGGCATTCCATATTATGACCCAGAGATATACCTGGGTCAGAGAGTCGATGTCCACATGAGCCATCCAGATCTCCCTGAAGGGAGAGATATTCCCCCAATCTGAAAAGGTGAAATGACCACAGGAGGCTGCCTGCGGGGTTCCCAGCAAGATGTGAAACCATGCGGTGTCCCCAAATGGCAGTGGTGACAGAAGGCACCTGGGTCTTCTGTCTAAATAAATATTTTATACACTGCCGATTTTGCAAGTTTTCCCACCTACAAAGAATTGAGAGGTCTGCAATTTTTAGCGTAGGTACACTTCAACTGTGAGACAGAATCTAAAAAAAAAAAATCCAGAAAATCACATTATGATTTTTACATAGTTAATTTGCATTTTATTGCATGCAATACGGATTTAATACAATAGAAAAACAGAACTTAATATTTGGCACAGAAACCTTTGTTTGCAATTAGAGGTCAGACGTTTCCTGTAGTTCTTGACCAAGTTTGCACACACTGCAGCAGGGATTTTGGCCCCCTCCTCCATACAGATCTTCTCCAGATCTTTCAGGTTTCGGGGCTGTCGCTTGGTAACATGAAGTTTCAGCTCCCTCCAAAGATTTTCTATTGGATTCAGGTCTGGAGACTGGCTAGAACACTCCAGGACCTTGAAATGCGTACAGAGCCACTTCTTAGTTTCCTTAGCTGTGTGCTTCGACTCATTGTCATGCTGGAAGACCCAGCCACGACCCGTCATCAATTCTCTTACTGAGGGAAGGAAGTTGTTGGCCAAAATCTCTCGATATATGATCCTGTCCACCCTCCCTTCTATATGGTGCCGTCGTCCTGTACCCTTTGCAGAAAAAGCACCCTAAAAGTATGATGTTTCTCTCACCCTGCTTCACAGTTGGGTTGGTGTTCTTGGAGTTGTAGTCATCCTTCAACTTCCTCCAAACACTGCGAGTGTAGTTTATACCAAAAAGTTCTATTTTGGTCTCATCTGACCACCTGACCTCCCATGCCTCCTCTGATTCATGCAGATGGTCATTGACAAACTTCAAACTGGCCTGGACATGTGCTGGCGTGAGCAGGAGGACCTTGCGTGCCCTGCAGGGTTTTAATCTATGATGACATAGTGTGTTACTAACAGTAATGTTTGTGGTCCCAGCTCTATTCAGGTCAATGACCAGGTCCTCCCATGTAGTTATGAGATGATTCCTGACCTTTCTCAAAATCGTCCTTACCCCATGAGGCGAGATCTTGCATGGAGCCCCAGACCGAGGAAGATTGACAGCCATCTTGTGTTTATTCCATTTTCTAATAATTGTGCCAACAGTTGTTGCCTTCTCACTAGGCTGTTTGCCTATTGTCCAGTAGACCATCCCAGCCTTGGGCAGGTCTACAATTTTGTCCCTTAGCTCTTTGGTCTTGACCATGTTGGAGAGGTTGGAGTGTGATTGATTGCTTATGTAGACATTTGTCTTTTATACAGGTAACGAGTTCAAACAGGTGCAATTAATACAGGTAATGAGTGCAGAGCAGGAGGGCTTCTTAACCACTTTACAGCCTGGGACATATTAGTATGCACCAGGCTGTCACCCCCTGTTCAGCGCGGGCTCCGGCGCTGAGCCCGCACTGAACTGGGCACATGTCAGCTGATTCTTACACCCGTGGCTGTTAACTAGTTAAATGCCGCTGTCAATCTCTGACAGCGGCATTTAACATTGCCTCGCCGGAAGCGCTTCACTTACCCCGCCCATCGGTGACCCCGTCACGTGATCGCGGGTCACCGATGCGTGGGCATGACAACCCTGGGTCTGCAGCAGACAGTGGTTGTCATGTGCTGATCGCTATGAGCGCCACCTAGTGGTCGGCGCTCATAGCACAGGACCATTTCTGCTACATGGAGGTGATCTGTTCATCACCTCTATGTAGCAGAGGCGATCAGACAGTTGCTGCTTCTAGTCTCCTATGGAGACTATAGACGCAAGCAAAAAGTGAAAAAAAATGTTTTTAAAAAAAATATAAAAGTTTAAATCACCCCCCTTTCGCCCCATTCAAAATAAAATAATTAAAAAAAAACCCACATACACATATTTGGTATCTCCGCGTTCAGAATCGCCCGATCTATCAATATAAAATAAGAATTAATCCGAACGGTAAACGGCGTAGCGAGAAAAAAAAATCTAAACGCCAGTATTATGTTTTTTGGTCTCCTCAACATTGCAATAAAATGCAATAATGGGCGATCAAAACATCAGATTTACTCCAAAATGGTATCAATAAAAGCTTCAGCTCAGCGCGCAAAAAGTATGCCCTGACCCGGCCCCAGATCTCGAAAAATGGAGGCGTCTTGGAATATGGCGCCATTTTTTTAAAAACTTTTTTTACCAAACTTTGGAATTTTTTTGCACCACTTAAATAAAAAAGAACCTATACATGTTTGGTGTCTACGAACTTGTAATGACCTGAAGAATAAGAATGGCCGGTCAGTTTTTGCATTCAGTGAACGTGGTAAAAAAAATTAAAAAAAAAAACCAAACATCTGTGGTATTGCACTTTTTTTGCAATGTCACCCCACTTGGAAATTTTTTCCTGTTTTCCCGTACACGATATGGTAAAACCAGTGATGTCGTTCAAAAGTACAACTCATACCACAAAAAATAAGCTCTCACACGACCATATTGACCAAACAATAAAAATGCTATACCTCTGGGAACAAGGAGAGCAAAAAAACGAAAATGGAAAATCCCAGGGTCCTTAAGGGGTTAAAGAAAAACTAACAGGTCTGTGAGAGTCCGAATTCTTGGTGGTTGGTAGGTGATCAGATACTTATTTCATGCAATAAAATGCAATTTAAAAATTATACAATGGGATTTTCTGTTTTTTATTTTTAGATTCTGTCTCTTACAGTTGAAGTGTAGCTATGATAAAAATTACAGACCTCTCCATTCTTTGTAGGTGGGAAAACTTGTAAAATCGGCAGTGTATCGAATACTTATTTTCCCCACGGTACAAGTGCTTCTTACTAAATTAAAATACCATCAAAAAGTCATTATCTCAGTAAATTAGAATACTTTATAACACCAGCTTGAAAAATGATTTTAAAATCCGAAATATTGGCCTCCTGAAATGTATGTTCAGTAAATGCCCTCAATACTTGGTCGGGCTCCTTTTGCATCAATTACTGCATCAATGCGGCGTGGCATGGAGGCGATCAGCCTGTGGCACTGCTGAGGTGTTATGGAAGCCCAGGTTGCTTTGATAGCAGCCTTCAGCTCGACAGCATTGTTGGGTCTGGTGTCTCATCTTCCTCTTGACAATACTCCATAGATTCTCTATGGGGTTAAGGTCAGGCAAGTTTGATGGCCAATCAAGCACAGTGATACTGTTGTGTGTAAACCAGGTATTGGTACTTTTGGCAGTGTGGACAGGGGCCAAGTCCTGCTGGAGAGTGAAATTTCCATCTCCAAAAAGCTTGTCAGCAGAGGGAAGCGTGAAGTGCTCTAAAATTTCCTGGTAGACGGCTGCGCTGACTTTGGTCTTGATAAAACACAGTGGACCTCCACCAGCAGATGACATGGCTCCCCAAACCATCACTGATTGTGGAAACTTCGCACTAGTCCTCAAGCAGCTTGGATTGTGGCCTATCCACTCTTCCTCCAGACTCGGGGACCTTGATTTCCAAATGAAATGCAAAATTTACTTTCATCTGAAAACAACACCTCGGACCACTGAGTAACAGTCCAGGTCTTTTTCTCCTTGGCCCAGGTAAGACGCTTCTGGCGTTGTCTATTGGAAATGAGTGTCTTGACACAAGGAATGCGACACTTGTAGCCCATGTCCTGGATACATCTGTATGTGGTGGCTCTTGAAGCAAAGACTCCAGCAGCAGTCCACTCCTTGTGAATCTCTCCCAAATTTTTGAATGGCCTTTTATCAACAATCCTTTCAAGGCTGCGGTTATCCCGGTCGCTTGTGCACCTTTTTAGACCACACTCTTTCCTTCAACTCAACTTTCCATTAATATGCTTGGATACAGCACTCTGTGAACAGCCAGCTTCTTTAGGAATGACCTTTTCTTTTGTGGCTTACCCTACTTGTGGAGTGTGTCAATGTCTGCCTTCTGGACATCTGTCACGTCAGCAGTCTTGCCCATGATTGTGGGGCCTAATGAAATAGACTAAGGGACCTTTTTAAACACTTAGGAAGCCTTTGCAGGTGTTTTTTGTTAATTATTTTAATTTACTGAGATAATGACTTTTGTGTTTTCGTTGGCTGTAATCCATAATCAGCAACATTAACAGAAATAAACACTTGAAATAGATCACTCCGTTTGTAATAACTCTATATAATATACAGTGGGTACGGAAAGTATTCAGACCCCTTTAAATTTTTCACTCTTTGTTTCATTGCAGCTATTTGGTAAATTCTAAAAAGTTCATTTTTTTTCTCATTAAAGTCCACTCTGCACCCCATCTTGACTGAAAAAAAAACAAATGTAGAAATTTTTGCAAATTTATTAAAAAAGAAAAACTGAAATATCACATGGTCATAAGTATTCAGACCCTTTGCTCAGTATTGAGTAGAAGCACTCTTTTAAGCTAGTACAGCCATGAGTCTTCTTGGGAATGATGCAACAAGTTTTTCACACCTGGATTTGGGGATCCTCTGCCATTCTTCCTTGCAGATCCTCTCCAGTTCCGTCAGGTTGGATGGTGAACATTGGTGGACAGCCATTTTCAGGTCTCTCCAGAGATGCTCAATTGGGTTTAGGTCAGGGCTCTGACTGGGCCAGTCAAAATGTTCTTAGGCCACTCCTTTGTTATTTTAGCTGTGTGCTTAGGGTCATTGTCTTGTTGGAAGGTGAACCTTCGGCCAAGTCTGAGGTCCAGAGCACTCTGGAAGAGGTTTTCATCCAAGATATCTCTGTACTTGGCCGCATTCATGTTTCCTTCAATTGCAACCAGTCGTCCTGTCCCTGCAGCTGAAAAATATCCCCATAGCATGATGCTGCCACCACCATGTTTCATTGTTGGGATTGTATTGGGCAGGTGATGAGCAGTGTCTGGTTTTCTCCACACATACCGCTTAGAATTATCACCAAAAAGTTCTATCTTTGTCTTATCAGACCAGAGAATCTTATTTCTCATAGTCTGGGAGTCCTTCATATGTTTTTGAGCAAACTCTATAAGGGCTTTCATGTGTCTTGCACTGAGGAGAGGCTTCCGTTGGGCCACTCTGCCATAAAGCCCTTACTGGTGGAGGGCTGCAGTGATAGTTAACTTTGTGGAACTTTCTCCCATCTCCCTACTGCATCTCTGGAGCTCAGCCACAGTGATCTTGGGGTTCTTCTTTACCTCTCTCACCAAGGCTCTTCTCCCACGATTGCTCAGTTTGGCTGGACGGCCAGGTCTAGGAAGACTTCTGGTGGTCCCAAACTTCTTCCATTTAAGGATTACAGAGGCCACTGTGCTCTTAGGAACCTTGAGTAATGCAGAAATTCTTTTGTAACCTTGGCCAGATCTGTGCCTTGTCACAATTCTGTCTCTGAGCTCCTTGGACAGTTCCTTTTGAGCTCATGATTCTCATTTGGTCTAACATGCACTGTTAGCTGTGGGGTCTTATATAGACAGGTGTGCGCCTTTCCAAATCAAGTCCTATCAGTTTAATTAAACACAGCTTGACTCCAGTGAAGGAGTAGAACCATCTGAAGGAGGATCACAAGGAAATGGACAGCATGTGGCTTAAATAGGAGTGTCTGAGCAAAGGGTCTGAATAGTTATGACCATGTAATATTTCAGTTTTTCTTTTTTAATAAATTTGTAAAAATTTCTACATTTCTGTTTTTTTTTCAGTCAAGATGGGGTGCAGAGTGTACTTTAATGAGAAAAAAAATGAACTTTTTAGAATTTACCAAATGGCTGCAATGAAACGAAGAGTGAAAAATTTAAAGGGGTCTAAATACTTTCCGTACCCACTGTATGAGTTTCACTTTTTGTATTGAAAAACTGAATTAAATTAACTTTTTGATGATATTCTAATTTAGTGAGAAGCACGTGTATATACCATGAGGCATATCTGGTCCTATTTAATGTATCAGTGTATTTTTATATCTATATATCAGGGTTAACTAGGGCTTTCGAGGGACAGCCACCAGTAAGTGGAAGTATATACTTAACAAAAAAGTCTGAAACAACTGAAAATATATCTTATATTCTATGTTCTTCAAAGTAGCCCCTTTTGCTTTGATGACTGCTTTTGGCATTCTCTTGATGAGCTTCAAGAGGTAGTCACCGGAAATGGTCTTCCAACAATCTTGAAGGAGTTCCCAGAGATGCTTAGCTCTTGTTCGCCCTTTTGCCTTCACTCTGCGGTCCAGCTCACCCCAAACCATCTCGATTGGGTTCAGGTCTGGTGACTGTGGAGGCCAGGTCATCTGGCATAGCACCCCATCACTCTCCTTCTTGGTCAAATAGCCCTTACACAGCCTGGAGGTGTGTTTGGGGTCATTGTCCTGTTGAAAAATAAATGATGGTCCAACTAAACGCAAACCGGATGGAATAGCATGCTGCTGCAAGATGCTGTGGTAGCCATGCTGGTTCAGTATGCCTTCAATTTTGAATAAATCCCCAACAGTGTCACCAGCAAAGCACCATCACACCTCCTCCATGCTTCACAGTGGGAACCAGGCATGTAGAGTCCATCCGTTCACCTTTTCTGCATCGCACAAAGACACAGTGGTTGGAACCAAAGATCTCAAATTTGGACTCATCAGACCAAAGCACAGATTTCCACTGGTCTACTGTCCATTCCTTGTGTTCTTTAGCCCAAACAAGTCTCTTCTGCTTGTTGCCTGTCCTTAGCAGTGGTTTCCCAGCAGCTATTTTACCATGAAGGCCTGCTGCACAAAGTCTCCTCTTAACAGTTGTTGAAGAGATGTGTCTGCTGCTAGAACTCTGTGTGGCATTGACCTGGTCTCTAATCTGAGCTGCTGTTAACCTGCGATTTCTGAGGCTGGTGACTCGGATAAACTTATCCTCAGAAGCAGAGGTGACTCTTGGTCTTCCTTTCCTGGGGCGGTCCTCATGTGAGCCAGTTTCTTTGTAGCGCTTGATGGTTTTTGCAACTGCACTTGGGGACACTTTCAAAGTTTGCCCAATTTTTTGCACTGACTGACCTTAATTTCTTAAAGTAATGATGGCCACTTGTTTTTCTTTACTTAGCTGCTTTTTTGTTGCTATAATACAAATTCTAACAGTCTATTCAGTAGGACTATCAGCTGTGTATCCACCAGACTTCTGCACAACACAACTGATGGTCCCAACCTCATTTATAAGGCAAGAAATCCCACTTATTAAACCTGACAGGGCACACCTGTGAAGTGAAAACCATTTCCGGTGACTACCTCTTGAAGCTCATCAAGAGAATGCCAAGAGTGAGCAAAGCAGTCATCAAAGCAAAAGGTGGCTACTTTGAAGAACCTAGAATATAAGACATATTTTCAGTTGTTTCACACTTTTTTGTTAAGTATATAATTCCACATGTGTTAATTCATAGTTTTGATGCCTTCAGTGTGAATGTCCAATTTTTATGGTCATGAAAATACAGAAAAATCTTTAAATGAGTGTGGTTGTGTGTATGTGTGTGTGTATATATATATAATATATATATATATATATATATATATATATATATATATATATATATACACATACATACATACATACTTTTTTTTTTCCTTTTCAGATTGATGGGCCCAATTACAGCTATTGCTGTGGAACCTGTGATTTCTACCTATGCCACTGTGTATAGGGTAATAAAGTGGTTAAGGACGTGACTTAACTGACATTGTGCAGTGAGTCTGTTTTCCTCATAGTGACGGATATTTCTTGTTGCAAAAACAATGATATTATTTTTCACGTTAAACCTTTCTTTAAACTTTTTGAAACAATTTTTATTAGTTCGATCATACAACATACAAGCCTCTGATTGCTCAGATGATGCACTGTACTACTGTAGTGCCGTGTATTATCACTGCCTGTCAGTGTAATACTAACAGCCCCATACACATGATAAGTGTTGGCTGAACGGTCATTTGGCAGACGGTTATCTCTTCCGACTCCCCCATACACACAATTATTCCAGCTTTCCTGCGGTCTATATGAGAGTGCCACCTCCAGACTCTTCTAGCAGAGGATTATCTACAGGAATAACAAACAGATTAGCCTCTGAAATTCAGGATGCCAGATTCTTCTCTGCCCTGACATCATCTGTCGGGAGGCCCCCAAATACATTATCAAGTCCACCAAACCCCCGAAATCAGTGCTTTCATGCAACTTTAATCTAATTATTATCTATTATTATAGCACCATTTATTCCATGGCGCTTTGCATGTGAAAAGGGGTATACATAGCAAATACACTTAAAATAATCTTGAACAAAGCGAATCAGCGACTGGTACAGGAGGAGAGCGAACCCTGCCTGCGAGGGCTCACAATCTACAAGGGAGGGGTGGGGGTAGAGCTGGTCGTGCAGCGGTATGGTGGAGCGTTGGTTACTGCAGATTGTATGCTTGTCGGAAGAGGTGGGTCGTCAGGTTCCTTTTGAAGGTTTCCACGGTAGGCGAGAGTCTGATATGTTGGGGTAGAGAGTTCCATAGTAGGTGGGATGCACGGGAGAAATCATGTATATGATTGTGGGAGGAGGAGATAAGAGGGGAGTAGAGAAGGAGATCTTGTGAGGATCAGAGGTTTCGCACAGGTAAGTACCGGGAGACTAGGTCACAGATGTATGGGCAGTCATTAACTTTGATGGATAGGTCAGATGGGGCGTTGAGTGAGGTGGGGGAAAGATGATGAATTCAGTTTTTCCATGTTAAGCTTTAGAAATCTGGCGGAGAAGAAGGATGAAATAGCGGACAGACATTGTGGGATTCTGGTTAGTAAGGAGGAGGTATCGGGTCCAGAGAGGTAGATCTGTGTGTCATCAGCATAGAGGTGATACTGAAAGCTGTGAGACTCTATGAGCTGTCCCAGGCCAAAGGTGTAGATGGAGAAGAGCAGGGGTCCTAGAACTGAACCTTGGGGGACACCGACAGATAGAGGGTGAGATGAGGAGGTGGTGTGTGAGTGGGAGACGTTGAATGTCCTGTCTGTTAGGTATGAAGAGATCCAGGATAGGACCAAGTCTGTGATGCCAAGAGAAGAGAGAGTCTATAGTAAGAGGTAATGGTCTTTTAACATCCCCATAATGTGTATGGGGATGTTAAAAGGTAATTTGTTGGATGTTTCCTCTGGCCTGGCCTAATAGACTTTCGTACATTGCAGGCCCAGACACCATTATTAGGCATTTAAGTATCAGAATAACTAGGCAGCCCCATAATATCAAGTATTTCGGGGAAATGGGGCATTTAGCCGAACTCTATCAAGCCTTCTGAGATGCCATGTTTGCTTTTGACGGCAACAAGTGGTTAAACTGGCAGGGTTTTTCTTGTTGCAGCCGCACCTGTGCCATCCCTGCCGTGTCATCTATGTTCTGTGCCCAATTTCTCTTAAAACAAATGTTTAAAATTGTTTTAAAAATAAGAAAATGTGTCTTATGCTTTTTTTTCTTTTTGCAATTATTTTAGTGCCAGTTTTCTTTTGAAACATCTTAATTTCTTCTTTTTTTCTGGTGTTTTTCTTCTAAGGCCATAAATAAACCCTATAAAACAATGTAAATGGATACTTTGGGGTCAAATAATTTCTGCCTGTGGTGTTTGTGCAAACAAAAAAGCTTTTATAAAAGCCTCAAACTTCTTTGTGTGAATCAGACATGAGATCTAACTTGATAGAAGATTACAGTCTGGGGAAGACGGGAAACATTCATATAGACGACCGGTGGTGATGTAGTCAGTGACGGACTCTGGCCAAATATGTTTCTAGAACCAAAGTTAACCCCTTCGCAACCCTGGGATTTTCCATTTTTGCATTTTCCTTTTTTGCTCCCCTTGTTCCCAGAGCCATAGCGTTTTTACTTTTTGGTCAATATGGCTGTGTGAGGGCTTATTTTTTGTGGGACGAGTTGTACTTTTGAACGACATTACTGGTTTTACCATATCGTGTACGGGAAAACGGGAAAAAAATTGTGCAGTGAAATTGCAAATTGTGAAAAGTGCAATACCACAGATTTTTTTTTTTTGTTGTTTTTTTTTACCACGTTCACTGAATGCTAAAACGGACCGGCCATTCTTATTCTCCAGGTCATTACGAGTTCGTTGACATCAAACATATATAGGTTCTTTTTTATTTAAGTCGTGAAAAAAATTCCAAAGTTTGCTAAAAAAAAAAAAAAAAATGGCGCCATATTCTAAGACCTGTAGCATATCCATTTTTTGGGATCTGGGGCCGGGTGAGGGCTTATTTTTGCGTGCCGAGCTGAAGTTTTTATTGATACCATTTTGGGGTAGATCCGATGTTTTGATCGTCCGTTATTGCATTTTATTGCAATGTTGCGGCAACCAAAAAACTTAATTCTGGCGTTTTGAAATTTTTTCTCGTTATGCCGTTTACCGATCGGATTAATTCTTTTTTTATATTGATAGATCGGGCGATTGTGAACGTGGTGATACCAAATATGTGTATGTGTTTTTTTTTATTATTATTATTTTATTTTGAATGGGGCGAAAGGGGGGTGATTTAAACTCTATTTTTTTTTCTTTTTCACTTTTTGCTTCCTTCTATAGTCTCCATAGGAGACTAGAAGCAGCACTTGTCTGATCGCCTCTGCTACACAGAGGTGATGAACAGATCACCTCTATGTAACAGAAATGGTCCTGTGCTATGAGCGCCGACCACTAAGTGGCGCTCATAGCGATCAGCATATGACAACCACTGGGGTCTGCTGCAGACCCAGGGTTGTCATGCCCACGCATCGGTGACCCGCGATCACGTGACGGGGTCACCGATGGGCGGGGTAAGTGATGCGCTTCCGGCGCGGTGATGTTAAATGCCGCTGTCAGAGATTGACAGCGGCATTTAACATGTTAACAGCCGCGGGTGGATCGCGATTCCACCCGCGGCTGTTGCAGGCACAGGTCAGCTGAACAGGGGGTGACAGCCTGGTGCATACTAATACGTCACAGGCTGTAAAGGGGTTAAAGATGTCGTCCTCATCATGAAGTAGTTATTTCTCAAGTCATGTGTAATGAATATATCCTGCAGTATTACTAATGCCGATTATAGTGGATACCAGTGTAATGGAAGACGAGTCTATGAGAAACGTGTTCAGCTACAGACTCCAAGGAAGAAACTGCTTGTTGTCTGTGGCCTAAAATATATAGGTTTTATTACTAGATGTAAAGAAGGAAACTAAATACTGTAAAATAATAAATCTCCTCATTGTCTCCAGTAATTGTATTATTACACAGGATTTTTATGATGTTACATCTTCTCATCTTCTTCTCATTCAGGTCTCTACAATATCGGATCCTCTCAGTGAAGATCTTCTGGATAAAAGAATTTTCCTGATTTACCCATCAACTATGGATATGGACAGAGACAAGATGGCGGAGAGGATATTCCACCTCACCCTAGAGATCCTCTTCCAGCTTACTGGAGAGGTGAGAGATTCTGATGACGTCACATTACATCATTCTTATCTATGGGAATAACAGATGGACAGAACTGGAGAGGTGAGGACTCTGGAAATGTCTGGAGGGAGATTTATTAATGTGTCTCTCCATAACCAGGATTACACAGTCGTGAAGAAGACCTCTAGTGAGCGCTGTCAGGACCCTGTGTCTGAGGGATGGGGAAGACCCCTGAGCCCAATCACGGGGCCGCCACCTCACCCCCTGATACATGAGGACATCAATGACCAGAAGATCCTAGAACTCGCCTACAAGATGATTGAGCTGCTGACTGGAGAGGTGACACTGCTGGGAATACTGGGACATTATACAGTAACGCTATGAAAGGATCAGGGGGATGACTGTATCATTGTATGTGTCAGGTTCCTATGAGGTGTCAGGATGTCGCTGTCTATTTCTCCATGGAGGAGTGGGAGTATTTAGAAGGACACAAAGATCTGTACAAGGACGTCATGATGGAGGTTCCCCAGCCCCTCACATCACCAGGTAATAGACAGGACTAAATACACATGGCCTATAATTATCTGTATGTAAAGAATGAATTCAGTCCCTGTATGTGTTTCCTCCAGATCTATCCAGTAAGAGGACAACACCAGAGAGATGTCCCCGTCCTCTTCTTCCACAGGACTGTAAACAAGAAGATCCCAATGTTCCTCAGGATCTTCAGGTAGATGAAGAGGTGGTGTCATGAGATCTCCACTATGATGTGTAGACGGCTGTGAAGGTCTTGTGCTCAGTCTTGTTTTATCCACCAGTATTATATGTTTTATACTTGTGTAATGAGAACGGTGGAGATGGCAGGATTAGAGCTGATCATAGATGGGACTTCTCCATCTGTCTGTGACTTTTACAATATTTGTTTCAGGGTGAAGATCTGACCCTTATTAATACTACAGAGACATATGTGAGGGGTGAGGAGCGGTGTAAAGACGAGATTCCTACATATGACCACCCAGGTGAGTAGTGACCACTAAATGTAGAGAAGTCACCGATTATTCTCAGTCACCGGCTGTGGCTGCTTTATCGGTGGTGTAGTCCGGCTGTATCACAATCGTCTGTTCACCATTTTACCTCTGGACCACAACATTCTCTTCCACCCAAAAATTTTCAAATGACTTTTGGTATTGAAAGCCCTTTTCTATAGAACTTACAACCTGGAAGATCCACCTGCACTCTGGGATCAGAAGACACTGACCGTTACCCGCCCAGATCTGTAATTTACAAAGCCAAATGACAGCGTATGTAGAATGTGCTGACAAAAGTTAGAAAATCACTTGAAGAAAAATTATGATGGGCTTTTCAGAGAAAGTGAAGGGTAATGATGCTGTTGGCTTTCTAGAATCCTGATATCTTATAGGATGAATCTACCTTCTCTCCCTTCTGTGCTGCTGAATGTCCTCATATGGCCCCTACAAGACCAGGTCCAGTCTTTCCGTGAGGGCCAAGTGTGAATTTCTGTATAATAACAGCAGAGTTTCCCTTTATCCTGAGTTTTCAATTTCTTTTAAATCCAACTAACTTCAAACAGGATCACGATTAACTATGCAAAAAACATTACACCTGTGCCATGATATATCTCTAAGCTAAATTTAAGACTCCTCAGCTCTGCACTATTATAAAAAGTTCTCTTTAAATGTCTAATATTTCTTCTTGAAACTCATCTGATAGAATATTGTCCCTTATGATAGTTTAGATTACCAAGTTCCACCGAGCCCTCTACTCTTTCCAGAGAGGTTTCACCACTAATTACTTATTTTTTACCGATGAAGACTAGTGATGAGCGAGCATATTCGCAAGTACTCAGTACTCGCCCGAGCATCTCAGTACTCGAGATGCTCAGAGCTCGCCGAGTACTTGCGAGATGCTCGGGCGGATGCTTGGGTCCCCTCCCTGCATGTTTGGTGCTCTTTAGAGCGCGAAACAACATGCAGGCATTGCCTGCCACTCACTGTAATGCCGCAGCCATGTTGGTTGTGGCATTACACTGATTAGCTGGCTGTACGGCGTCATCAGGTCTATATCAGTGTAGTGTAGTGTAGGGAGAAAAAAAGTACATTACACATATCCATCTTAACAAACAGTCCTTCTGAGGACTAATCCATCTGCAGAGATATCAGGCAGGCAGTGTATATAGCAGACTGCAGTGCTTATAGCACAAGAGGCTCCATTCCAGTTCTGACTTCTGCTGCTATTAGATATTTCTAGAAATAGACCCAGGTCTCAGGGGCCAGGAATAATTTTTTGGGGGGGATCTTAATCCATTTTTCTGCGCCGTTTGCTTGTTGGCACTGCAGAATACAGCCAAATCCTTTCCATATTACAGTGCTAAAAATCCAGCTATTTAAAACTGTGGTTTGTCTGTGACACGTATCACATATAATTGCGCTGAAAATACTGCCATTTTTGGCCTCCATTCAAATTTTTTTTTCAGTGTGTCAGCAAAGTTTTTGACACCGGTTTGCTGTTCAAAATAGTTACCTACAGGCCAGGTATTTAAAACTGTGTTTTCTCTGTCACACGGATTACATATAACTTCGCTCCAAATTCAGCCATATGTAGTGAGCGTGGAAGATATTGTCCTCCATTTAAAATGGACAAGGCGCGTGGCAAGGGACGGGGAACTGGACGTAAGGGTGATGGTGCATGCAGAGGCCAAGGCCGTGGGCAAGCTGAAATTGTGCCACAACAAACACCCACATCTTGTTACCAGACCTTCCTGTCCCAATTCCTAGGGGACCGCAGCACACCACTATTGAACCCAGAGCAGTGTCAAAAGGTTGTTGGTTGGATAGCGGATAATGCTTCCAGTCACTTAGCCACCACCACCACGCTGTCTTCCACATGGTCAAGACTCAGTAGCCGTGAGTCTGGACCGCATATTCCTCACACTGATCCTCCTTCCTCCCACCATGCCGAGTGCCCGGAGACAACTGATCCCACATTTGGACACTCCGAAGAGCGGTTCACTTTTCCATTTATAGATTCGGGCCTCTCGCCCGGTCCACTTGAAGCGGGGCAAGTGGAGATTGCAGGTAGCGATGCCCAAATATTTGAAGTATTTTTGTTTTTGGTTATTTATCTTGCTTTATATACAAGTCATTACCCTGGAAAGGATGTTCCCTAACATATTTCCCAGGAAAATCCATTTTGTTTTTGTATGTTTTATTGTGAGTCTGTAAAAGTGGCTTAATACCTCTGACAACGTTGTTGACAGAAGTAACCTGGGAGTCAGAAATGCTTCCAGGGGTCTTCCCCATGCTGTTCCCATGTCATTTGAGCACTTTTCCCATCGATTTGAGCAATTCTTAGGCCCTCTTTTGACAGTCGGGGGAGCCGCCTGAAAAATGCTCGAGTTTCCCATAGACTTACATTGGACTCATCGCTCGGGTCGAGCATCCGAGTATTCCAATGTGCTCAACCCGAGCAACCGAGCATTTTAGTGCTTGCCCATCACTAATGAAGACTGTTGAGTTTGATCATTTCAGTAAATGTGTTATTGTCTATAGTCACAGTTTTTGACTGCCAGACGTAGTAGTAGTTCTAGTAGTAGTAGTTGTAGTTCTAGTAGTTCTAGTAGTAGTAGTAGTAGTAGTAGTAGTAGTAGTAGTAGTAGTAGTAGTAGTAGTTGTAGTAGTAGTTCTATGTGTTTATTGTCCGTTTGGTGGTTCAATAAAGTATTGCCACACTGTTTACTCTCACCCTGCGTTCTCTGAGTAGTATTATGCCCGGGTCTTCACAGTTTCTTATTAGACAGTGAACTGTCATTGTCTTGGTGAATAATTCCATATTTTTACATAACTTGCTATTTTTACAGCGAGTTTAAGTAGAAATGTTCAAAAAATATAAAATTCAAGGATATATTTTGTTCAAAAATAATAATTCGTTTTATTCTTGGCAGATGACTGTACCAGGAGATCAGAGGGACAGCTGGTATCTTCAATTTTTCAATCAGATGTTTTTGAGATCCCACAGGATACAATTGAAGTGAATGCCATTACTCCAGATATACCATCATCCCCTCACAGCAAAGATCTGTCATCTGGTCCTTTGAAACGGGTCCTATCTTCTGATTCATTACCAACTACTAAGGAAAATCAAAGTCACAAAAAGGCATTAAAAATCAAATTGCTCGTAAAGCAAAGAAGCCATTTTCACATTCAGAACATGGGAATAATTTTCCCCTGGAAAAGTGTTTTCTTAAACATCAAAAAATTCATAAAGCAAAAAAAGGATTTTCTTGCTGCAAATGTGGGAAATGTTTTAAACAGATATCAGATCTAATTAGGCATGAGAGTATTCACACAGGTGAGAAGCCTTATTCATGTTCAGAATGTGGGAAGTGTTTTAGCCACAAATCAAATTTTGTTAAGCACCAAATAACTCACACAGGGCAGCAGCCTTTTTCCTGTTCAGAATGTGGGAAATGTTTTAGCCAGAAATCAAATCTTTTTAGGCATGAGAGTATTCACACAGGTGAGAAGCCTTATTCATGTTCAGAATGTGAAAAATGTTTTAGCCAGAAATCAGATTTTGTTAGGCATGAGAGTATTCACACAGGTGAGAAGCCTTATTCATGTTCAGAATGTGGGAAACGTTTTAACGATAAAGCATATTTTGTTAAGCACCAGCGAACTCACACAGGGCAGAAGCCTTTTTCATGTTCAGAATGTGGGAAATGTTTTAACCACAAATCAGATTTTGCTAAGCACCTGAGAACTCACACAGGGGAGAAGCCTTTTTTCTGTTCAGAATGTGGGAAATGTTTTAACGATAAATCATATTTTGTTAAGCACCAGCGAACTCACACAGGGCAGAAGCCTTTTTCATGTTCAGAATGTGGGAAATGTTTTTACGATAAATCATATTTTGTTAAGCACCAGCGAACTCACACAGGGCAGAAGCCTTTTCCATGTTCAGAATGTGAGAAATGTTTTTACGATCAATCAGGTCTTGTTAAGCACCAGCGAACTCACACAGGGCAGAAGCCTTTTCCATGTTCAGAATGTGAGAAATGTTTTTACGATCAATCAGGTCTTGTTAAGCACCAGCGAACTCACACAGGGCAGAAGCCTTTTCCATGTTCAGAATGTGAGAAATGTTTTTACGATCAATCAGGTCTTGTTAAGCACCAGCGAACTCACACAGGGGAGAAGCCTTTTTCGTGTTCAGAATGTGGAAAATGTTTTAACCAGAAATCAGATTTGGTTAAGCACCAGAGAACTCACACAGGGCAGAAGCCTTTTTCATGTTCAGAATGTGGGAAATGTTTTAACCGCAAATCAGATTTTGCTAAGCACCTGAGAACTCACACAGGGGAGAAGCCTTTTTTCTGTTCAGAATGTGGGAAATGTTTTAACGATAAATCATATTTTGTTAAGCACCAGCGAACTCACACAGGGCAGAAGCCTTTTTCATGTTCAGAATGTGGGAAATGTTTTTACGATAAATCATATTTTGTTAAGCACCAGCGAACTCACACAGGGCAGAAGCCTTTTCCATGTTCAGAATGTGAGAAATGTTTTTACGATCAATCAGGTCTTGTTAAGCACCAGCGAACTCACACAGGGGAGAAGCCTTTTCCATGTTCAGAATGTGAGAAATGTTTTTACGATCAATCAGGTCTTGTTAAGCACCAGCGAACTCACACAGGGCAGAAGCCTTTTCCATGTTCAGAATGTGAGAAATGTTTTTACGATCAATCAGGTCTTGTTAAGCACCAGCGAACTCACACAGGGGAGAAGCCTTTTTCGTGTTCAGAATGTGGAAAATGTTTTAACCAGAAATCAGATTTGGTTAAGCACCAGCGAACTCACACAGGGGAGAAGCCTTTTTCCTGTTCAGAATGTGGAAAATGTTTTAACCGCAAATCAGATTTTGCTAAGCACCTGAGAACTCACACAGGGGAGAAGCCTTTTTCATGTTCAGAATGTGGGAAATGTTTTTACGATAAATCATATTTTGTTAAGCACCAGCGAACTCACACAGGGCAGAAGCCTTTTCCATGTTCAGAATGTGAGAAATGTTTTTACGATCAATCAGGTCTTGTTAAGCACCAGCGAACTCACACAGGGCAGAAGCCTTTTCCATGTTCAGAATGTGAGAAATGTTTTTACGATCAATCAGGTCTTGTTAAGCACCAGCGAACTCACACAGGGCAGAAGCCTTTTCCATGTTCAGAATGTGAGAAATGTTTTTACGATCAATCAGGTCTTGTTAAGCACCAGCGAACTCACACAGGGGAGAAGCCTTTTTCGTGTTCAGAATGTGGAAAATGTTTTAACCAGAAATCAGATTTGGTTAAGCACCAGAGAACTCACACAGGGCAGAAGCCTTTTTCATGTTCAGAATGTGGGAAATGTTTTAACCGCAAATCAGATTTTGCTAAGCACCTGAGAACTCACACAGGGGAGAAGCCTTTTTTCTGTTCAGAATGTGGGAAATGTTTTAACGATAAATCATATTTTGTTAAGCACCAGCGAACTCACACAGGGCAGAAGCCTTTTTCATGTTCAGAATGTGGGAAATGTTTTTACGATAAATCATATTTTGTTAAGCACCAGCGAACTCACACAGGGCAGAAGCCTTTTCCATGTTCAGAATGTGAGAAATGTTTTTACGATCAATCAGGTCTTGTTAAGCACCAGCGAACTCACACAGGGGAGAAGCCTTTTCCATGTTCAGAATGTGAGAAATGTTTTTACGATCAATCAGGTCTTGTTAAGCACCAGCGAACTCACACAGGGCAGAAGCCTTTTCCATGTTCAGAATGTGAGAAATGTTTTTACGATCAATCAGGTCTTGTTAAGCACCAGCGAACTCACACAGGGGAGAAGCCTTTTTCGTGTTCAGAATGTGGAAAATGTTTTAACCAGAAATCAGATTTGGTTAAGCACCAGCGAACTCACACAGGGGAGAAGCCTTTTTCCTGTTCAGAATGTGGAAAATGTTTTAACCGCAAATCAGATTTTGCTAAGCACCTGAGAACTCACACAGGGGAGAAGCCTTTTTTCTGTTCAGAATGTGGGAAATGTTTTAACGATAAATCATATTTTGTTAAGCACCAGCGAACTCACACAGGGCAGAAGCCTTTTTCATGTTCAGAATGTGGGAAATGTTTGTACAATAAATCATATTTTGTTAAGCACCAGTGAACTCACACAGGGCAGAAGCCTTTTCCATGTTCAGAATGTGAGGAAATGTTTTTACGATCAATCAGGTCTTGTTAAGCACCAGCGAACTCACACAGGGCAGAAGCCTTTTCCATGTTCAGAATGTGAGAAATGTTTTTACGATCAATCAGGTCTTGTTAAGCACCAGCGAACTCACACAGGGCAGAAGCCTTTTTCGTGTTCAGAATGTGGAAAATGTTTTAACCAGAAATCAGATTTGGTTAAGCACCAGAGAACTCACACAGGGCAGCAGCCTTTTTCCTGTTCAGAATGTGGGAAATGTTTTAACGGTAAATCAGATTTTGTTAAGCATCAGCGAACTCACACAGGGGAGAAGCCTTATTCATGTTTAGAATGTGGGAAATGTTTTAGCCAGAAATCAAATTTTGTAATTCACCAGAGAACCCACACAGGAGAGAAGCCTTTTTTCTGTTCAGAATGTGGGAAATGTTTTAGTCACAAATCAGATTTGGTTAAGCACCATAGAACTGACACAGGGGTGAGGCCTTTTTCCTGTTCAGAATGTGGAAAATGTTTTTTGAAGAAATCATCTCTTTTTAATCACCAAAGAATTCACACAGGGGAGAAGCCTTTTTCATGTTCTTAAGGTGTGAAATGTTTTACACAGAAATCAACTCATAATAAACATCAGAGAAGTCACACAGGGGTGAAGCCCCTTTCATGTTCAGAATGTTGGAATTGTTTTAACTGAAAATTGTATCTTAAAGGAGTTGTCCATTACTAGGACAGTCTCTCGTCATTCCTCATGTTTGACCTCGTTAAAATAAAAACACTCATAATAACTTTCCATGTCAGCACCATTCTAGTAGTGTTGAGATTCGCATTCCCGGGGCTCATGTGAGGTCGTTAAATCACACAAGCCCTGCCTTCAATCAGCTTCACTGTCGCCGCTTTCGGATTTGTTGAACACCAACAGGAAGCCAGGGCTGCAGCTGCTCTCCGACTTCCTCTTAATGTTCAATTTGTTCGAAGGTGGGGACAGTTACACCAGCACTGATTGGGTGCAAGGCTCTCAACAACCTCACTTGAGCCTCGGAAATGCAAATGCTGACAGCGCTGGATTGGGAAGTTTGTGTAATTTGTTTTTATTTTAGCAGGATCAAACATTAGGAATGAGAAGGGGTTGTGAAAGTAGTGGAGAACCCATTTAAACATCAAAAAATCCCACATAGAGATTAGTCATTATCATACCTAGAGTGTGAAAAGTGATTTTCTGGAAAATCCTATTTTGTTGACCATCCAAAACAACTCCGATGGGAGAGAAACTATATATGTTATTGACAAACTGTACAAAAACAGATAGCAGACAGTTGTATATTTAAAACTGACTGTATTTTTGGACTATAAGACACACACTTTTAGCAAGAAAATAATCTTGCTAATAAGTGAGTGCGTCTTGTAGACTGGAGTCAGATTCCTGTGACAGAGGAGAATAATATGACAGTGTCCTTCCTGATCACTGAAAGAACTGCTCTCTCTCCTGCAGCTCCACACTTTTCTAACTGATTGGTGCTGAGCAGGAAAGGAAGCCACCGGGACCTGCACAGAGGCTGCACGTTCTGTGTGAGCAGCTGAAGAACCTTCCACCCGAATAGCTCAAAGACCTTTCAGATCATGGAATCAATCACATGACCTTGAAGGAACTACAAAATGGGGTCATGTATATACAGTGTATGTGTATGCAAATGTGCATATTTAGTAAAGCTGTATATATATGTGTTCATACAGTGGCATGTAAAAGTTTGGGAACCCCTGGTCAAAATTACTGTCATTGAGAACAGTTAAGCGAGTTGAAGAGTAAATGATCTCTGAAATGCCTAAAGTTAAATATGACACATTTCCTTTGTATTTTAGACAAAAGAAAAAAATATATTGTCATTTTTTACATTTTAAAAATTACAAAAAGGAAAATGGGACGGTGCAAAAGTTTTTAGGCATCCTTTGAGATTTGTGTGCTTAGATAACTTTGACCAAGGTTTCAGACCTTAACCCCTTAACAACATATGACGTACTAATACGCGTCTGTGCCCTGGGACTTAAGAGCCAGACCCGTATTAGTACGTCATGGCGATCGCGCGCGCACACAGGCTGTTCGGGCGCGATCGCCGCCGGGTGTCAGCTGATTGTCACAGCTGACACCCGATACTATGTGCAGGGAGCGATCCTGCACCGCTCCCAGCACATTAACCCCCGCGATGCTGCGATCGAAGTCGATCGCAGCATTGCGGGGGCAAGGGGAGGTGATCGCAGATACTCACCTCCTCTTCCGGCCTCCAGCGCTGTCTGACGCGGCTTCCCGGGTGTTGCCATGATGACCCGATGTCGTCATGACAACATCCGGGTCACCAGACAAGCAGGAAGATTGTTTGGACATGCGCAGTGCATCTCCAAACAATCTTCTCCCTGTCCAGCGCTGACAGCCTGCATGGCACAGGGATGGTGCTGCATTCCTGTGCCATGCAGGCGATCAGAGAAAAAAAGTGAAAGTCCCATAGTGGGACAAAGTAATAAAGTATATAAACTTTCAGAAAGTGAAAAAAAAAAAAAAAAAATAATAATAATCCACCAAAAATAAAAATATAATGTACCCATCAATAAATATTATTATAAAAAAAACAATAAAAGTACACATATTTGGTATCGCCGCGTATGGAACAACCTGACCTACTAGTCCCACTAGTTAACCCCTTCAGTGAACACGGTAAAAAAAAATTTAAAAAAACGAAGCAAAAAACAATGCTTTATCACCATACCGCCAAACAAAAAATGGAATAACACGCGATCAAAAAGACAACTATAAATAAAAATAGTACTGCTGAAAACGTCATCTCGTCCCGCAAAAAAACAAACCGACATACAGCTCCATCAGCCGAAAAATAAAAAAGTTATAGCTCTCAGAATAAAGCTATGCTAAAAAATAATTTTTTCTATAAAAATGCTTTTATTATGTAAAAGTGCAAAACATAGAAAAACTATATAAATGTGGTACCGCTGTAAACGTACTGACCCGAAGAATAAAGCTGCCTTATCAATTTTACCACACGCAGAACAGAATTTAAAAAAAAAAAAAACAATTCCTGAATTGTTGGTTTTTGTTTATTCTGCCTCCCAAAAATCGGAATAGAAAGCGATCAAAAAATGTCATGTGCCTGAAAATGGCACCAATAACAATGTCAACTCATCCCGCAAAAAACGAGCCGTCACATGACTGTCTGCCAATATCAGGAATAATTATAGCTCTCAAAATATGGCGATGCAAAAACTAGATTTTACAAAAAATGCGTCTTTTAGTGTGTGACAGCTGTCAGTCATAAAAACCCCATAAGATTCTGGTATTGCTGTAATCACACCGACCCGAAGAATAAAGTCGTCTAATCACTTATACCGCACGAGGAACGGCGTCAAAAATAAACTCTCGGGTTAGGGTTGGGCTAGGGTTAGGGCTGGGTTTGGGGTTAGGGTTGTGATGGGGTTGGGATTTTTTTCAAAAGTAAGAAAAAAAGATGACGATATGGCGACTAGTGTTGAGCGCAAGTGCTCGCTACTTGAGTTTGCATCGGGTGCTCTAGTATGCATTGAGTATCGTGGGTATTTGAGTGACATGCTCGAGTCTCCGCCCCATATGCTCTGAGGCCAAAAAAACTTTACGGGGATTGCCTGCCATGCACGAGCGATCCCCGCATGTTTTTTTTTTGGGTGTCTAATAACCGTGAAACATGCGGAGCAGGGACTCTAGCATGTCACTCGAGCACACGCTGTACATGGTGCATACCTGAGTACCCGATGCAAACTCAAGTAGCGAGCACTTGCGCTCAAGACTAATGACAACTTATTCAATATGATGACCTAATGTTATCAAATTCTGTGTCGTACCTCTGGGTTCAAAATGTTCACTATACACCTTAATAAAATCCTTGAGGGGTATAGTTTCCAAAATGGGGTCACTTGTGGGGGAGCTCCACTGTTTAGGCACATCACGGGCTCTCCAAACGCGACACAAATTGATTCATAAAAATGAAAAAGTGTTTTTTTTTCACTTTTTCATTTTTACAAATCAATTTGTGAAGCACCTGGGGGTTCCAAGTGCTCACTATGCATCTAGATAGGTGCCTTAGGGGGTCTAGTTTCCAAAATGGGGTCACTTGTGGGGGAGCTCCAATGTTTGGGCACACAGGGGCTCTCCAAACACAACATGGTGTCCGCTAACAATTTGAGCCGACAATTTGTTAGCGGATACCATGTTGCATTTGGAGAGTCCCTGTGTGCCCAAACGTTGGAGCTCCCCCACAAGTGACCCCATTTTGGAAACTAGAGCCCCCAAGGCACCTATCTAGATGCATAGTGAGCACTTGGAACCCCTAGGTGCTTCACAAATTGATTAGTAAAAATGAAAAAAAAAAACACGGCAACATGGCGTCCGCTAATTATTCAAGCAAATTGAGCTTCAAGAGGTAGTCACCGGAAATGGTTTTCACTTCACAGGTGTGCCCTATCAGGTTTAATAAGTGGGATTTCTTGCCTTATAAATGGGTTTGGGACCATCAGTTGTGTTGTGCAGAAGTCTGGTGGATACACAGCTGATAGTCCTACTGAATAGACTGTTAGAATTTGTATTATGGCAAGAAAAAAGCAGCTAAGTAAAGAAAAACGAATGGCCATTATTACTTTAAGAAATGAAGGTCAGTCAGTCTGAAAAATTGGGAAAACTTTGAAAGTGTCCCCAAGTGCAGTTGCAAAAACCATCAAGCGCTACAAAGAAACTGGGTCACATGAGGACCGCCCCAGGAAAGGAAGACCAAGAGTCACCTCTGCTTCTGAGGATAAGTTTATCCAAGTCACCAGCCTCAGAAATCGCAGGTTAACAGCAGCTCAGATCAGAGACCAGGTCAATGCCACACAGAGTTCTAGCAACAGACACATCTCTTCAACAACTCTTAAGAGGAAATTTTGTGCAGCAGTCCTTCATGGTAAAATAGCTGCTAGGAAACCACTGCTAAGGACAGGCAACAAGCAAAAGAGACTTGTTTGGGCTTAAGAACACAAGGAATGGACATTAGACCAGTGGAAATCTGTGCTTTGGTCTGATGAGTCCAAATTTGAGATCTTTGGTTCCAACCACCGTGTCTTTGTGCGATGCAGAAAAGATGAACGGATGGTCTCTACATGCCTGGTTCCCACCGTGAAGCATGGAGGAGGAGGTGTTATGGTGTGGGGGTGCTTTGCTGGTGACACTGTTGGGAATTTATTCAAAATTGAAGGCATACTGAACCAGCATGGCTACCACAGCATCTTGCAGCGGCATACTATTCCATCCGGTTTGCGTTTAGTTGGACCATAATTTATTTTTCAACAGGACAATGACCCCAAACACCTCCAGGCTGTGTAAGAGCTATTTGACCTAGAAGGAGAGTGATGGGGTGCTACGCCAGATGACCTGGCCTCCACAGTCACCAGACCTGAACCCAATCGAGATGGTTTGGAGTGAGCTGGACCGCAGAGTGAAGGCAAAAGGGCCAACAAGTGCTAAGCATCTCTGGGAACTCCTTCAAGATTGTTGGAAGACCATTTCCGGTGACTACCTCTTGAAGCTCATCAAGAGAATGCCAAGAGTGTGCCAAGCAGTCATCAAAGCAAAAGGTGGCTACTTTGAAGAACCTAGAATATAAGACATATTTTCAGTGGTTTCACACTTTTTTGTTAAGTATATAATTCCACATGTGTTAATTCATAGTTTTGATGCCTTCAGTGTGAATGTACAATTTTCATAGTCATGAAAATATAGAAAAATCTTTAAATGAGAAGGTGTGTCCAAACTTTTGGTCTGTACTGTATGTGTCCTATAAATATTCTTGCTATGAAGCTATATGTGAATAAAACACATGGTGCAGAGAAACACTAACAAAAGATTTATTACTTTGCTATTCTACAATACTTTATTAGAGTCACGAGAGTCATTGGGTGCTTTCATCCGCTGGCCTGGATTTCTTTTTGAAAGACTACACAGGCCGGAACTCATCCCACTGAACGCCCGTACTCCTTCCCGATGGGCAGAACACTACTCAGACAACACAGGGTAGGGGTATCACACTCCGATAAGACTTTATTGGGTCACCAACATTTAACAACATATATTACATAGTAATAGTGGAAGTGACAGTCTTTCCCTTTGACTGGCTTGCCGTGGATTTGAACCTCCATGATTTCGGGGCAACCAGGGCCAACTGCTACAACCAGCAGCACCCCTCTTTTGGCAGACACCCACAGAGAGGAAGTAGCGGCAAGCTTAGGAAACTAACCAAGCTAGGAGACCGAATTGTCCCAAACTGGGTCATCTAAACTAATTCATGAGGTCAGTATTGGGCAGTGGAGCAGTTTTGTAATCCACCAACTGGAAAGATGGTCCCCAGGCTGAAGTCCTGTAGAATCACACCGGTGACAGGAGTAAGCCCCTTTTTATAACCCTCAGACCCATTTCAGGGCATTGTCTTGTATGATTGTTGGGAGATAGTCATGGCTGTTCTCTCATTGTTCAATTGTTTAATTAGACTGCTTAATCATCCTCTCAAATGATGCAGACTAGTTCACCTCCGGGGACTGATACAATCCGTAATCAGCAGACCTTTCACAAATTAGCATACAAATAGGGGCATTGGACAGTCTCACATGAAACAATTGTGGTTCCAGGCAAAATGTGTTTGATCTGCGCTGCTGATGAAGATTCCAGGACGCAAATGTGTTCTTAATGAAATGTATAGGTTAAAAGTCAACGCGTTTCAAAGTCATACACAACTTTTTCCTCAGGACATAACCTAATAGGTAACATGTATAACTTGAGCTGTTTTATATGCGGTCTTTTTGGAGAAAAAAAAACACCAAACAGGGACACATGATGTGTCAATTTCATATGTAAGTCCATGAAAAAGAGGTCGGTTGAAGTATTAAAGACAGAAAAATATTGAATATATTAATTGCATTAAAACATAATATCGTATATTAATAAAAACAACTGAAAAAGAAATGTTCATACCATTTGAGTAAAAAAAAAAAAAAATTGTATGTATGTATTCCTAAATGAGGTGCGAACTGGTGCTCAATTGATTTATTGGAGTATGAATGTGGTTTAACAGTGCTGTATGCCACCCAAGAGTTTGATGAGAATTGAGCTGCAAAATTAGTTCCCTATGAAAGGAAAAAAATGGGGAAATGATATCCCAATATATCCCAATGGTTTATAGTTAGTATCCAACAATATTTGCCACAATTCTATGTGATATTAGAAAATTAATTATTAAAAAAGAGAATATAATGTTAACCAGTAGGTGGGGAGAAATAATGAGTGTGTGCTTAGTGGTTTTCGAACGCGGTTTTTCTGGTGCTCCAAATAGAGCTCGTGATGATTACCAAAGGAGAGCTTCTAGTGTGGGAGCTGAATGGCATATCCGACAAAAGGAAACGTCAGATACGCCTGATGATTAGATGAGTTAGGGGAGAAGGTGCACTCTAAAGTAAGTCGATACACACTTTGGTTTAACCACTTTAAAGCACATGACGTACTAATACGCGTCTGTGCCCTGGGCTTTAAGAGCCTGACCCGTATTAGTACGTCATCACGATCGCGCGCGCTCACAGGCTGTGCGGGCGCGATCGCCGCCGGGTGTTAGCTGATTGTCACAGCTGACACCCGGTGCTATGTGCAGGGAGCGGTCCCGCACCGCTCCCAGCACATTAACCCCCGCAATGCTGCGATCGAAGTCTATCGCAGCATTGCGGTGGCAAGGGGAGGTGATCGGTATACTCACCTCTTCCGGCCTCCAGCGCTGTCTGCCGGGGCTTCCCGGGTGTTGCCATGTCGACTCGATGTCGTCATGACAACATCCGGGTCACCAGACAGCAGGAAGATTGTTTGGACATGCGCAGTGCATCTCCAAACTATCTTCTCCCTGTCCACGCTGACTGCCTGCATGGCACAGGGATGGTGCTCCATTCCTGTGCCATGCAGGCGATCAGAATAAAAAAAAGTGAAAGTCCCATAGTGGGACAAAGTAAAAAAACTCCCAGAAAGTGAAAAACAAAAATAAAAAAATAAATTGTAAAAATATTTAAAAAATAAAAATAATCCACTAAAAATAAAAATATAATGTACCCATCAATAAATATTATTATGAAAAAAAGCCAAACAAACAATAAAAGTACACATATTTGGTATCGCCGCGTCCATAACGACCTGGCCTATAAAACTGTTCCACTAGTTAACCCCTTTAGTGAACACGGTAAAAAAAAAAAAGCAAAAAACAATGCTTTATCATCATGCCGCCAAACAAAAAATGGAATAACACGCGATTAAAAAGATGAATATAAATAAAAATGGTACTGCTGAAAACGTCATCTCGTCCCGCAAAAAACAAGCTGCCATACAGCTCCATCATCCGAAAAATCAAAGTTATAGCTCTCAGAATAAAGCGATGCAAAAAAATATTTTTTTCTATAAAATAGCTTTTATTGTGTAAAAGCGCCAAAACATAAAAAACTATATAAATGTGGTACCGCTGTAAACATACAGACCCAAAGAATAAAGCTACCTCATCAATTTTACCACACGCGGAGTAGAATAAAAAAATGTAAAAAAAAACACAATTCCTGAATTGTTGGTTTTTGTTTATACTGCCTCCCAAAAGCTGGAATAGAAAGCGATCAAAAAATGTCACATGCCTGAAAATGGCACCAATAAAAACGTCAACTTGTCCCGCAAAAACAAGCCGTCACATGACTCTGTCGGCCAAAATATGGCGGTGCAAAAACTAGATTTTACAAAATATGTGTCTTTTAGTGTGTGACAGCTGTCAATCATAAAAACCCCATATGATTCTGGTATCGCTGTAATCGCACCGACCCGAAGAATAAAGTAATCTCATCACTTATACGGCACGAGGAACGGCATAAAAAATAAACGCTGGGGTTGTGCTAATGTTAGGGTTGGGGTTGTTTTTTTTTTAAAAAGTAAAAAAAAAAAAAAAGATAGATGACGATATGGCAACTAGTGTTGAACGCAAGTGAGTTTGCATCGGGTGCTCGGGTATGCACTGAGTATCGCGGGTGCTCGAGTCTCCGCCCCATATGCTTCGCGGCCAAAAAAACCTTGCGGGGATTGCCTGCCATGCACGAGCGATCCCCGCGTGTTTTTTTTGGGTGAAACATGCGGGCGGGGACTCGAGCATTTCACTTGAGCACCCGTGATAAGGCACCAATCTAGATGCATAGTGAGCACTTGGAACCCCCAGGTGCTTCACAAATTGATTCGCAAAAATGAAAAAGTTTTTTTTTTTCCACTTTTTCATTTTTACGAATCAATTTGTGAAGCACCTGGGGGTTCCAAGTGCTCACTATGCATCTAGATAGGTGCTTTGGGGGGTCTAGTTTCCAAAATGGGGTCACTTGTGGGGGAGCTCCAGTGTTTAGGCACACAGGGGCTCTCCAAATGCAACATGGTGTCCGCTAACAATTTGAGCCGATTTTCCATTCAATTTGTTAGCGGACACCATGTCGCATTTGGAGAGCCCCTGATGTGCCTAAACAGTGGAGCTCCCCCACAAGTGACCCCATTTTGGAACCTAGACTCCCCAAGGCACCTATCTAGATGCAAAGTGAGCACTTGGAACCCTCAAGTGCTTCACAAATTGAATCGTAAAAATGAAAAAGTGGGAAAAAAATACTTTTTCATTTTTACGAATCAATTTGTGAAGCACCTAGGGGTTCCAAGTTCTCACTATGCATCTAGATAGGTGCCTTGGGGGGGTCTAGTTTCCAAAATGGGGTCACTTGTGGGGGGTTTCCACTGTTTAGGCACACAGGGACTCTCCAAACGCAATATGGCGTCTGCTAATTATTCAAGCAAATTTTACAATCAAAAAGTCAAATGGCGCTCCTTCCCTTCCGAGCCCTGCCGTGCACCCAGACAGTGTTTTTTCCCCACATATGGGGTATCTGCGTGCCCAGGGGAAATTGCACAACAAATTTTGGGGTCCTTTTTTTCCTGTTACCCCTGCGAAAATAGAAAAAATTGGGGCTAAAGTAACATTTTTGTGAAAAAAAGTTAAATATTCATTTTTTTCTTCCACATTCCAAAAATTCCTGTGAAGCACCTGAAGGGTTAATAAAGTTCTTGAATGTGGTTTTTAGCACCTTGAGGGGTGCAGTTTTTAGAATGGTGTCACTTTTGGGTATTTTCTGTCATAAAGACCTCTCAAAGTGACTTCAAATGTGATGTGGTCCCTAAAAAGATGGTTTTGTAAATTTTGTTGGAAAAATGAGAAATCGCTGGTCAACTTTTAACCCTTATAGCTCCCTAACAAAAAAAATGTTGGTTCCAAAATTGTGCTGATGTAAAGTAGACATGTGGGAAATGTTATTTATTAACTCTTTTGTGTGACATATCTCTCTCTGATTTAAGGGCATAAAAAAAATTTTCGACAAATTTCCGTTTTTTTTCACAAATAAACGCAAGTGATATCGAAGAAATTTTTACCACAATCATGAAGTACAATATGTCACGAAAAAAACAATCTCAGAATCAGGGAGATCCGTTGAAGCGTTCCAGAGTAATTACCTCATAAAATGATAGTGGTCAGAATTGTAAAAATTGGCCTGGTCATTAACGTGCAAACCACCCTCGGGGGTAAAGGGGTTAAATAAGATGAATAGTATAGCACACAGGAACGTCGGCTGATCTTCCAAGCCGCACCAGAGGATTCCGGTCGACAAGCGCTCCGAGTCAGAGGCAAGCAGCAGTACAAAGAAGGTTGACAGGTAAAACAGGATGGTGGATGTGAGAAAACAAGAAATGAAGGGAAAATGGGTGAGCGGCATCATATAATAAGATGTATTAAATGAAGGAGAGTGGATCAAACACTTACAATGTGTATTGGAAAGCATTTCATGTGTACGGAGCTGTTAGGAATAAATAGATTATTGTCACATCTTTGCGACAAACTATACTAAGTGAAGGGCTACGTGCTAATCTTTAATCTATATTTAAAATATATCCAATGATACCAAAACATTGTGTTGAATATGTAGCCAATCGAATATGAGCTTTTTGTACATATGAGTTGTGAAAAACGCGCTGAATATCTAAAAAATGAATGAATAACTGCTCATTGCAAAAACTATTTTAAAATGAAATAATTGATTAAACGAGATCAGCTGTCATTCGTTGATCCTGGAATATTATTAATCATGTTAAAATCTCGATGAATGAGTTCATAAATATAGATAAAAGAGGGGGAGGAGTTGATCAAAGGATTAATTAAAAACTGTTAAGTGGAAATAATTATTAAAAGAATATAATCTGTGATTTCAATGTAAAAAGTTAGAGATGTGCTAAGAAGTGAATCCAAAACTGAAAAATATAGAAATAATTGCGGTAGTTCATATGAATGTAAACCAATTAGAATATATAGGTAAAGGTTCCAAAAACAGTGTTTCCTACCTTTTGTTATCTTCTGCCACTAATGATCTGTGCCATGTGAAAATTCCTATGGATATATCCGCATGATGATCCTTTTGTTCGTTCCAAATGAACTGTCCTACAGAGCGTTGCACTATGCTCAATCAAGATCCTGGCAGAATGCCAAAAAAAAGTCTGTCCCGTTGTGACGGGTACTGGATTGTTTGTCCCAATCTTGAGTGCACTCGTGGAGTGTATGTGTCTACAATCCATCTGGTGGAGAAGGAGCTGAGCAATATGGATGCGGTGTCGGGTAGTCACCATATATCGCGCAGTGATTCTTACAGGCTGCCGCCTTTACAGGTAAGTGATATCCAGAAAATTAATTGTCTCTTTACTAATAGTCTATGTAAAATTTAGATTAAAATAATTTTTATTTAAAAATAATGTCTAAGAATCTTGATCCCCTGTCCAATTAAAATAAACATAATCTATAAATCCTTTCCATAGGACCAGATTCGCACCCAGCTCCCCCTGGGGCTGGAGTTTGAGCTCCTCCCACCACTTCACATACACATTAGCAAAGCTTGGTGCGAATCTGGTAGCCTTCGCAGTTCCCCCCCGTCTGTAAGTAAAATTGTTCATCATACATACAGATGTGCTCAAAAGTTTACATACCCCGGCAGAATTTTTGCTTTTTTGGCCTTGTTTCAAAGTATATGAATGTTAACAAAAAAACTTTTCCAGGACGTCCCTCCTGACAGCACCATCAGGAGGTCGTCCTTCATATCCTTGATAGGGACAGGAAACACACAAGAGGTTAAAAGGCCCCTCCCTCCACCCCTACTCCAGTGTTTTTTCCTGTACCTATCAGGGACGGGCACAGAAGAGGATTACGTATCGGGGGCAGGAGGATCGGGCCAGGGTCCTCACACTCCTCCCCATCCTCCTGCCAGGGTCCGGAGGCTGACACCCCACTAAAACCAGGGGTCCCTCAGCCTTTTTTCCGGTGGGAGTGGAACAGTCTCCCCCGCAAAGGGGGCTCTTGGTTCCGGCAGCTGCAGCCCTGCATACTCCAGCGTGCGCAAGATGGCGGAGACAGCACTTCCGGTTACAGAGGGAGCGATACGCGAACCTCTAGTAACCGGCGTGCGTTCCACAGTGGAACGCACTTCCTGAAAATTTGAAAAAAATTGCACCAAACTGAAAATTAAAGGAGAAACGCCTTTTTTTCTGAGGATTCAGATGGAAGACAGATGAGAAAGGTCTATTTAAGGGGGGATGGGACTAAGGTTATCAGTCAACCAGCACACCAGTAATGGCAGATCTAACCACTGGTCGTTCTGACACTCCGACTGAACCTCCAGTCCAAGTAAGTTTACTGGGTACAGTAAATCAAAAAATCACTGCACACCCTAGAGTGGTGCTCAAGAAGGGACCGTGCCCTGTAACATGTGAAAATAACCTTGGCACTCAAAAAAATTCTGCTTAAGAAAATTTATTACTTATTACAGTCCATATTGATATACAGTAAACATACGTTAACGTTTCGGTCTACACGACCTTCTTCAGTTGACTGAAAAATGGACAAAATAAAGAAAACATCAACTAAAGAATACAGAAAATCTCTGTTCAAAACAACCGTATATAAACATATGTAAAAACCATACAATGTTACAAAACAACGGAGGACAGGGCAATGGGGTATGGGGGAATAGGGAGACAAATAAAGGGCAACACAAAAGGAGGGAGGAAAAGGGAAAGGCCATGTTAAGTGTAGGACCTACCCGTAAGTTCGTGTCAATGGTATAGGGGAAGATAAGCTGAAGGAGTCACTAGGACAGCCTAGGGGGAGAAAAGCGTGTAGTACTGGGGTAAAAACCATGTTGGAGGCAGCACAACCAAAGCATATATGTGGACTAAGGAAATAGATCCAATGGCCAGTTTAAGGAAAACAAGACCCGGGTATGTACCTGCTGGGGAGCTCGTAGGGGACTCAGGACCGGCAGCGCGGCATCCACCGCTAGATGCTGTGGCTTAGGGCGGGAGAGAGGGCATTTAAATAAGGGGGAGGATGATTGGAAAGCCAATCATCTGTGGGAGCGTATCGTACTACGATTGCGCATGTCCGGAAGTGAATAGAGACACGTGACCGGAAGGGCCGGGAAACAGGTCACGTGTGCGTTCCATTAGGCTAAAGCTTGCGTTCCACAGTGGAGATGAACGGCGCAAGGCTAGTGACGGTGTGTAAACCACTCAAATCGATGCTGGAGGGGTACAGGAGCAGGAGGGGAAGACGGGGAAGGACCAGGCAATAGGCAAATCTGTAAAAAAGGAAACGGTACATGTCAATGAGGTGGACAGGCATAAGTATGATAGCAAGACAATACAATAAGTTGAATTACAGATAAAATACAATGCAACAACATCTTCTGAATGGTATCAGAATAAGTATAAATGTCAAAGTATAGCAAAAGAGATCGATGGGAAAAAAAAAAACAAAAAAAAACAAAAAACTATAAAACATATAAAACATGGTAGGGTACTATGGGGTGAGACCTTAGATAAAGGACATTAAGTCATAATCCCTATTTAAGCCCCTAGGGGAAAGGGAATCCAACCTATGGATCCAAAATGCCTCACGTTGCTTAAGGAGGCGGATCCGATCGCCACCCCGTCGGGGTGGTAGAATCTGTTCAAGCACCTGAAACCTAAGTTGGGAGATGTTGTGGCCTGTTGATATGAAGTGGTGGGGTATTGGTAAGAGAAGGTTCTTGCAACGGATCGTGGACTTATGTTTGGAAATTCTGTCACGTATAGGTTGAGTAGTTTCGCCCACATAAAGGAGTCCACACGGGCATTTAATTAAATATACCACATACGAGCTCTCACAGGTGAAGAAACCTTTGATGTGGTATTTCCTTCCAGAATGGGGATGGTGTATAAGGTTACCTTTCAAGACATTGTTACACTGTCTACACTGTAGACACGGGAAAGTACCCATTTTGGGGTTCTGAAGAAAACGTGTGGATGTGGGTCGATTTGTGCCAATATGAGCTCGGATGAGCGAATCTCTAAGGTTGGGGGCTCGTTTGAAGCAGGGCATGAAGGGATAACGGAAGCTAGTGATGGATGGGTAGCCAGTACGTAAGATGTTCCAGTGTTTACGGATAGTCTTGTGCAGTATATAAGCAAACGGGTGGAAGGTGTGTACAAAGGGGATACGATTTGAATTGTCAGGACGTGAATCATGAGAGGCAGCCCTTGAGGGCTGTAGGGAGGGGGAAGGGTAGCCCCTTTCTGTGAATTTCCGATGCATTTCTTGTAGCCTTAGTTTACGGGTGTCGGGATTGGATACAATCCGCTCGACCCTCTTGAATTGAGACCGGGGAACGGATTGTTTAATGTGTATAGGATGGTTACTGGAATAGTGAAGGAGGCTATTCCGATCCGTGGGTTTGGTATACAGATCTGTGGAGAGAGAGCCAGTATTGTTCTTGATGACTACTGTATCTAGGTAACTGATCTGATTAAGATCATGGGTCATGGTAAATTTCAAGTCAGGCCATGCAACATTGAGATCAGCAAAGAATGTCTCAAGAGAAGACAGGGGGCCATCCCAGATACAAAAAATATCATCTATGTACCTCTTCCAAACCATAGAATGTGATTGGAAGAGGGGATGGGTGTAGACGACCTCTGTTTCAAATGCCGCCATGTAGCAGTTAGCGTAGGGTGGCGCAACATTAGAACCCATAGCCGTGCCCTTAGTTTGTAGGAAATATCTATCTTGGAACATAAAGTAATTCTTTTTCAGTATTAAAGATAGTAAATCCACAACTAAGTCAACAATTTGATGATTGGTCTGGGCCTCTAACAGAAATGTTCTGACTGCATGTATACCTTGATCGTGCGGGATGGAGGTGTAGAGATCCTTGACATCGAAGGAAACTAACCATGCGGAAGATGGAACATGTTTAAGATCTGCAAGGATATTGAGGAATGAGCCTGTGTCTAACAGAAAGGAGGTGTTCTTCTGTACAAGGGGTGTGATGATTCTTTCTACGAAAATCGAGAGGGGGGAAAGGAGCGAATCAGTAGAGGCCACGATCGGACGCCCAGGGGGTTCGGTCAGATTTTTATGAATCTTGGGTAGGACATATAGAACAGGGGTGATGGGATGTGTTTTGGTGAGATATTCACCTGTTTTGATATCAATCGTCCCTGCTCTAATGTGTCGGTCAATGGTGTCTCTAATGAGGGTTTGAAACTGGGAGGTGGGGTCCTGAGGAAGTTGTCGGTATGTGGTCTTGTCACTAAGTTGACGCTCAACCTCATTAGTGTATAGGGCCTTGTCCATAACGACTATGGCACCCCCTTTATCTGCTGGTTTAATAACTAGATCATGGTCCTCTCGAAGACTATTAAGGGCTTGGAAGTCTAGAGCAGTCAGGTTAGGTTCATAATGAAGTTTACCCTCATCAGCCTTAGAGCGTAAATCCCTAAAGGCCGAGTTGACGAAACCGATAAATGTTTCAAGGGCATGGGAGCCCCGAGGGGGTCTATAAGTACTCTTCGTGTATAAGCCCAAATCTTTGGAAGTGATAACCGCCCTATCCAAAGAGTTGGGGAGCGGTGGTGTGACATGAGTCTGGTCGAAGTGGACTTTCAACCTCAATGAGCGATAGAAACGCTGTAACTCCATTTCGAGCCTGAAGGTATTATATCTGGTAGTGGGACTGAAAGAAAGTCCCTTCTGTAGGACCGATAGTTGGGCCATATTGAGAGTCTTAGAAGAGATATTTACCACCAAGCGGGGTACAGATTCTGCTTGTACAGATTCTACCACCCCGACGGGGTGGCGATCGGATCCGCCTCCTTAAGCAACGTGAGGCATTTTGGATCCATAGGTTGGATTCCCTTTCCCCTAGGGGCTTAAATAGGGATTATGACTTAATGTCCTTTATCTAAGGTCTCACCCCATAGTACCCTACCATGTTTTATAGGTTTTTTTTTTTTTTTTTTTTTTTTCCCATCGATCTCTTTTGCTATACTTTGACATTTATACTTATTCTGATACCATTCAGAAGATGTTGTTGCATTGTATTTTATCTGTAATTCAACTTATTGTATTGTCTTGCTATCATACTTATGCCTGTCCACCTCATTGACATGTACCGTTTCCTTTTTTACAGATTTGCCTATTGCCTGGTCCTTCCCCGTCTTCCCCTCCTGCTCCTGTACCCCTCCAGCATCGATTTGAGCGGTTTACACACCGTCACTAGCCTTGCGCCGTTCATCTCCACTGTGGAACGCAAGCTTTAGCCTAATGGAACGCACACGTGACCTGTTTCCGGCCCTTCCGGTCACGTGTCTCTATTCACTTCCGGACATGCGCAATCGTAGTACGATACGCTCCCACAGATGATTGGCTTTCCAATCATCCTCCCCCTTATTTAAATGCCCTCTCTCCCGCCCTAAGCCACAGCATCTAGCGGTGGATGCCGCGCTGCCGGTCCTGAGTCCCCTACGAGCTCCCCAGCAGGTACATACCCGGGTCTTGTTTTCCTTAAACTGGCCATTGGATCCATTTCCTTAGTCCACATATATGCTTTGGTTGTGCTGCCTCCAACATGGTTTTTACCCCAGTACTACACGCTTTTCTCCCCCTAGGCTGTCCTAGTGACTCCTTCAGCTTATCTTCCCCTATACCATTGACACGAACTTACGGGTAGGTCCTACACTTAACATGGCCTTTCCCTTTTCCTCCCTCCTTTTGTGTTGCCCTTTATTTGTCTCCCTATTCCCCCATACCCCATTGCCCTGTCCTCCGTTGTTTTGTAACATTGTATGGTTTTTACATATGTTTATATACGGTTGTTTTGAACAGAGATTTTCTGTATTCTTTAGTTGATGTTTTCTTTATTTTGTCCATTTTTCAGTCAACTGAAGAAGGTCGTGTAGACCGAAACGTTAACGTATGTTTACTGTATATCAATATGGACTGTAATAAGTAATAAATTTTCTTAAGCAGAATTTTTTTGAGTGCCAAGGTTATTTTCACATGTTACAGGGCACGGTCCCTTCTTGAGCACCACTCTAGGGTGTGCAGTGATTTTTTGATTTACTGCTATACCGGTCCGCTGGCACCCCTAAGGGGATATGTCCTCTTCCACATTTTCCTACAATGCAGAGGAAACCAGTTCTATCTTGGCCCGTACCTGCATCTCTAGCGACTTCCTCAAGGTTCCTCCAGGCGAGGTGAGAGGACGGAATTTGGAGAAGGACCATCGACAATTGGTAAATCTGGAACTACACTGCACAACGCTTACTGAATACCTGCGAGTACAAAGAATCCCTAGGGGTCTTAGGGTCCCCCTTAGACCCACACTTTTTTCTGATCTGCCTGACTACAATAACAAGTTTGAACAAATTCTTAATAAGTGCTCCTTTGACCTTATGGTCCTTACCATAGACTTTCTACATAAGTTCATAGCATCCACCAAGGAGCTGATCAACAATACGGAAGCACAACTCGCCTCCTCCCTTAGTCCAGACGCATGGTCTAACCTCAAAACGAAAATCCAATCTAATATTGATCTACACAGAAGGGATACTGAATCCAGGAAGCGTAACAAATTTCAAAGAGACACTGAGGATTACGAGTCTAATAAAGTATACCGCTGGCAAGAGAGATATCAGCCAAGTGGGAATCCTCTCAGGTTCACTCGTTCCTCTGCAGACGCTTCATCCTCAGGTTCTGAACCAGATAGAGGAGACTACTTTTCTAACACATCTCGTTTTTTAGGCCAACCACGACGTTATCAACCAAGAAGAAGACGAGGAGGGGCGGCCAACGCCGGAGGCAACACAGACTACCAGAGAGTAACCCGGTCCCAGACTCGCCCCGCTTGGTGGTAAATATCTCTTCTAAGACTCTCAATAGGCCCAACTATCGGTCCTACAGAAGGGACTTTCTTTCAGTCCCACTACCAGATATAATACCTTCAGGCTCGAAATGGAGTTACAGCGTTTCTATCGCTCATTGAGGTTGAAAGTCCACTTCGACCAGACTCATGTCACACCACCGCTCCCCAACTCTTTGGATAGGGCGGTTATCACTTCCAAAGATTTGGGCTTATACACGAAGAGTACTTATAGACCCCCTCGGGGCTCCCATGCCCTTGAAACATTTATCGGTTTCGTCAACTCGGCCTTTAGGGATTTACGCTCTAAGGCTGATGAGGGTAAACTTCATTATGAACCTAACCTGACTGCTCTCGACTTCCAAGCCCTTAATAGTCTTCGAGAGGACCATGATCTAGTTATTAAACCAGCAGATAAAGGGGGTGCCATAGTCGTTATGGACAAGGCCCTATACACTAATGAGGTTGAGCGTCAACTTAGTGACAAGACCACATACCGACAACTTCCTCAGGACCCCACCTCCCAGTTTCAAACCCTCATTAGAGACACCATTGACCGACACATTAGAGCAGGGACGATTGATATCAAAACAGGTGAATATCTCACCAAAACACATCCCATCACCCCTGTTCTATATGTCCTACCCAAGATTCATAAAAATCTGACCGAACCCCCTGGGCGTCCGATCGTGGCCTCTACTGATTCGCTCCTTTCCCCCCTCTCGATTTTCGTAGAAAGAATCATCACACCCCTTGTACAGAAGAACACCTCCTTTCTGTTAGACACAGGCTCATTCCTCAATATCCTTGCAGATCTTAAACATGTTCCATCTTCCGCATGGTTAGTTTCCTTCGATGTCAAGGATCTCTACACCTCCATCCCGCACGATCAAGGTATACATGCAGTCAGAACACTTCTGTTAGAGGCCCAGACCAATCATCAAATTGTTGACTTAGTTGTGGATTTACTATCTTTAATACTGAAAAAGAATTACTTTATGTTCCAAGATAGATATTTCCTACAAACTAAGGGCACGGCTATGGGTTCTAATGTTGCGCCACCCTACGCTAACTGCTACATGGCGGCATTTGAAACAGAGGTCGTCTACACCCATCCCCTCTTCCAATCACATTCTATGGTTTGGAAGAGGTACATAGATGATATTTTTTGTATCTGGGATGGCCCCCTGTCTTCTCTTGAGACATTCTTTGCTGATCTCAATGTTGCATGGCCTGACTTGAAATTTACCATGACCCATGATCTTAATCAGATCAGTTACCTAGATACAGTAGTCATCAAGAACAATACTGGCTCTCTCTCCACAGATCTGTATACCAAACCCACGGATCGGAATAGCCTCCTTCACTATTCCAGTAACCATCCTATACACATTAAACAATCCGTTCCCCGGTCTCAATTCAAGAGGGTCGAGCGGATTGTATCCAATCCCGACACCCGTAAACTAAGGCTACAAGAAATGCATCGGAAATTCACAGAAAGGGGCTACCCTTCCCCCTCCCTACAGCCCTCAAGGGCTGCCTCTCATGATTCACGTCCTGACAATTCAAATCGTATCCCCTTTGTACACACCTTCCACCCGTTTGCTTATATACTGCACAAGACTATCCGTAAACACTGGAACATCTTACGTACTGGCTACCCATCCATCACTAGCTTCCGTTATCCCTTCATGCCCTGCTTCAAACGAGCCCCCAACCTTAGAGATTCGCTCATCCGAGCTCATATTGGCACAAATCGACCCACATCCACACAACGTTTTCTTCAGAACCCCAAAATGGGTACTTTCCCGTGTCTACAGTGTAGACAGTGTAACAATGTCTTGAAAGGTAACCTTATACACCATCCCCATTCTGGACGGAAATACCACATCAAAGGTTTCTTCACCTGTGAGAGCTCGTATGTGGTATATTTAATTAAATGCCCGTGTGGACTCCTTTATGTGGGCGAAACTACTCAACCTATACGTGACAGAATTTCCAAACATAAGTCCACGATCCGTTGCAAGAACCTTCTCTTACCAATACCCCACCACTTCATATCAACAGGCCACAACATCTCCCAACTTAGGTTTCAGGTGCTTGAACAGATTCTACCACCCCGACGGGGTGGCGATCGGATCCGCCTCCTTAAGCAACGTGAGGCATTTTGGATCCATAGGTTGGATTCCCTTTCCCCTAGGGGCTTAAATAGGGATTATGACTTAATGTCCTTTATCTAAGGTCTCACCCCATAGTACCCTACCATGTTTTATATGTTTTATAGTTTTTTGTTTTTTTTTGTTTTTTTTTTTCCCATCGATCTCTTTTGCTATACTTTGACATTTATACTTATTCTGATACCATTCAGAAGATGTTGTTGCATTGTATTTTATCTGTAATTCAACTTATTGTATTGTCTTGCTATCATACTTATGCCTGTCCACCTCATTGACATGTACCGTTTCCTTTTTTACAGATTTGCCTATTGCCTGGTCCTTCCCCGTCTTCCCCTCCTGCTCCTGTACCCCTCCAGCATCGATTTGAGTGGTTTACACACCGTCACTAGCCTTGCGCCGTTCATCTCCACTGTGGAACGCAAGCTTTAGCCTAATGGAACGCACACGTGACCTGTTTCCCGGCCCTTCCGGTCACGTGTCTCTATTCACTTCCGGACATGCGCAATCGTAGTACGATACGCTCCCACAGATGATTGGCTTTCCAATCATCCTCCCCCTTATTTAAATGCCCTCTCTCCCGCCCTAAGCCACAGCATCTAGCGGTGGATGCCGCACTGCCGGTCCTGAGTCCCCTACGAGCTCCCCAGCAGGTACATACCCGGGTCTTGTTTTCCTTAAACTGGCCATTGGATCTATTTCCTTAGTCCACATATATGCTTTGGTTGTGCTGCCTCCAACATGGTTTTTACCCCAGTACTACACGCTTTTCTCCCCCTAGGCTGTCCTAGTGACTCCTTCAGCTTATCTTCCCCTATACCATTGACACGAACTTACGGGTAGGTCCTACACTTAACATGGCCTTTCCCTTTTCCTCCCTCCTTTTGTGTTGCCCTTTATTTGTCTCCCTATTCCCCCATACCCCATTGCCCTGTCCTCCGTTGTTTTGTAACATTATATGGTTTTTACATATGTTTATATACGGTTGTTTTGAACAGAGATTTTCTGTATTCTTTAGTTGATGTTTTCTTTATTTTGTCCATTTTTCAGTCAACTGAAGAAGGTCGTGTAGACCGAAACGTTAACGTATGTTTACTGTATATCAATATGGACTGTAATAAGTAATAAATTTTCTTAAGCAGAATTTTTTTGAGTGCCAAGGTTATTTTCACAGTTTACTGGGTACTTCCCCTCTTCTCACCTCATTCCCATTTGTATACGGTAGTAAAAGTCTTGTGCTCCTTGTCATTTTAGGACAAGGAGACACCTAAAAAAGACTCGATGACATCAGCTCCTAAGAAAAGGAGATGCGCCATCTGTAACAAGAAACTACCGGACACATACGGGAAACAGTTATGCTCTACCTGTATTGCAAAAATTGTCAAAGAAGAACATTCCTCCTTCATGTCAGACTTAAGTGCCATAGTAAGAGAGGAGGTACAAAGTACTGTTACAGATTTAGTCACTCCACAGGCTCCTCAGGGTGCGCCCCGTCTCAAGAGGCCACGTCAGGAGCTGGAGTCCAGTTCTGGGGAAGAAGAGTTGTCAGATTTTTCTGCCCCCGATCAGGACAGGGAAGACTCTATCATTAACCCCCAGAAGAGAAGAAAAAATATCTCTTCTCCTGGGAAGATACCGATACACTGTTAACTGCAGTAAGAAACACTATGCAGATAGAAGACACTTACCAACCATCATCAGTGCAGGATGAGATGTTTGGGGGGTTGAGAACCCGCAGGAATAAGGTTTTTCCCGTGAATAATCACATTAAGGCAATGATCCTGAAAGAGTGGGAGGACGCAGCGAAGAAGCTAGTAATTCCCAGAAGCTTCAGAACTCGACTACCATTTGAAACCAGAAGATATAAAATTATGGGACGAAACCCCAAAAATTGATATCCCGATTGCCGGGTTAGCGAAAAACATCCATCCCGTTTGAGGATTCATCATCCCTAAAGGACGCAATGGATAGGAAGGCAGACAGCCTCCTTAAAAAGTGATGTAATTCCTCACTGGAGCAGATTTATGTGATGCTTGTATTTCTCGGATGAACTCAAAGATTTTTTATCTTGGACTCAATAAATTACTATGTTTTAACTTTATCCTACGCTGGAGATTTTCCTCTTTTCTCTTCATTGCACCGACCCGAGCCAGGGCGACTCCCTGCGAGGATCTCTGGGCAGAGGATTTGCAGACTCCATTCCGGTGAGGTGACTCTCCCTTTCTTTCCCTCCCTGTTTCCATGCATTTACATTTGGAGAGAGGTCAACAAGGCCTATGATGAAAGGAACACCATTCCTACTGTAAAGCATAGAGGTGGATAGCTGATGTTTTGCAGATGTGTGAACTACAAAGGCACAGGAAACTTGGTAAAAGTTGAAGGAAAGTTGAATGCAGCACATAATCAGCAAATACTGGAGGAAAATTTGCACTCATCAGCCAGGAAGCTGCGCATGGGACGTTCTTGGACTTTCCAACAGGACAATGATCCAAAACACAAGGCCAAGTCGACCTGTCATTGGCTACAGCAGAACAAAGTGAAGGTTCTGGAGTGGCCATCTCAGTCTCCTGACCTCAATATCATTGAGCCACTCTAGGGAGATCTCAAGTGTGTTGTTCATGCTAGACAGCTCAGGAATTTACAGGAACTGGAGGCTTTTTGCCAAGAAGAATGGGCAGCTTTACCATCTGAGAAAATAAAGAACCTCATTCACAACTAGCACAAAAGACTTCAAGCTGTCATTGATGTTAGAGGGGGCAATACACAGTATTAAGAACTGGGGTTTGTGAACTTTTGATCAGGGTCATTTGGATGTTTTTGGTTGTCATTAAAATTTAAAAAGAGAAAACACAGTAATTTGACAATAAATGGCTTCACCCAACCAATAACCATGAGTGGAGAAAAAGTTTCATTCATATACTCTGAAACAAGGCCAAGAAAGCAAAAATTCTGTCGGGGTATGTAAACTTTTGAGCACAACTGTAAAATAATTATGAGACAAAACAAATCTGACAGCTTCTCTAATGAAATTAATTTGATTTTCAGGCACTATTAAATCTCCTATGCTCCTCTTTAAATATAACTCAACCGCTTTACATCCTTTTTCATTATCTATTACAGTATATTATGAAGATATATCCAGTGTGCCCATGATATAGTGGGGTTCCCACTGGATAGTTTTTGTCATTTGCAAAATATGTTTAGTATCTTTAATATGAGTGGGTAATGTAGGAACATATGATCAAGGTATTCTGACAAATTAGCGGTAAGGCAGTAGATGCCCGATATTATGGGTCTTCCCGGGGGATTATTTATATCCTGTTGGATCTTGGGCACATGATAAAACATTGCCAGAGCTGGATTTTGAATATTAATATATTTATATTCTTGAGTAGATAAAATATTCATATTTTTTCCTTTGTTGATTAAAATTTTGAGTTCTCTATAAAATCTCATAGTAGGATCCAACTCAAGTTTTTTGTAGGATAAAAAACTATCTAAGTTTTCCAGAGATGAAATTCCTTATAAAGAGAAACCAAACATTTACAATAGGAAACAAAATAAAAAAGGAAGAAGATCATGGGAAAATTTATACAATACAATAGATGAAATCCATACTGATGCAGGGGAAGAATCCCTATTAGATATCGCTATACACAGTACGGGTTCACAAAATTCCATTAACCATACAGGACAAGAAAAAGTAGTCATGGATCCCATAGATACTAATACAAAGAACAAGGAAAGGGAGCCTCGTCAAAAACAACAAAAAATGGAGCTATATCGGACCTCCCACGGACACCTATTCAAGCAGATCCAATAAACATACAAAATAGATTTGAAGCATTAACAAATCTCAATGTGGAAGATACACCATGGGAAACAATAGAAAAAAATAATTCCCCAATAGAAACACTGTCTAAAGGAACTACAAATAGAGAAAAAATACATTCTAAAAGGATTGCAGTAAACAAGAATTTATTTTCCAAACCCGCCCCCCCCAAAAAACAAAAGGGAATGTTGGCGGGGGGGGGGGGATCTATCAAGAAAAAGATCGCTGAAAAAAAGAAAGAGGAACAAGTGAAAGGGAAAGTAATCGCTATGGGGCAAAAAAATTACAATCTGAGCAACCATGAAATAACCAGCACAGAATACAATTTATTACAGAGGGGTTTAAAATTTGCCCCTACCAAATACTTCAACAAATTTGATGCATTCATAGGCATAAAGAAATTTATGCGGAATCTAGTACTAAACAACTACTATTGGAAAAAAAGATAGTTAATTTATTACAAACAAAATAAATAATTATACTGAGAAGATCCATCTATACATACAGAACTAAAGTGCAAATCAACGTACAATCCGATACAGGAATACACCGAGGCCTTTCACACCTTTCAAACCTTGGTCATTAGATATATACACAAAACCAAGAGAAAAGAACAACATAATAATCTAACCAGGGAAGAAGAAAGAAATATAAAAGAATTACAGGAAAATAAAAATAAAGTAACACACCCACCCGATAAGGGCGGAGCAATTATTATTTTATATAAAGAAGAATATCACATGGATTCGATGTGCGGTCTGTTAGCTAAGCATATTGGCTTCAGCACAGCCTGTTACCGCTTGGCCGAGGCAGTGCTGCAGTGCTTCCAGCTTGCAACTGGTGTTTTAATTTCGGAGACGGCGGCTGAAGAGGAGGAGGAGGTACAGGAGCTGTAAAATGTGGGGGCAACCCTGATTGACCCAGGACCCGCAACTCTCGGCGACAGGAGGACGTGTTCTATCCCGGGGTCCGACTGAGTCCCGGTTTCCACAATATTAACCCACTGTGCCGTCAGTGAGACGTACCATCCCTGGCCACAAGCATTTGTCCACGTGTCCATGGTTTAATGGACCTTCCCAGTAACTGCATTGGCGAGAGCATAGCTAATGTTCTGGTAAATGTGCTTGTGAGGGACGGCCGCCGCCATAAGGCTGTGGAAAACTTTCTCTTCCACAAACCTTAAAGGCAATATTTCCAGTGCAAGCAGTCGAGAAATGTGGCAGATTAGTACTGTGGACTGTGGGTGGTTGGCTGTGTATTTGCGCTTGCGTTCAAAGGACTGGGGTAGGGAAAACTGAATGCTGTGCTGGGACAAGGACGTGGTTGCTGATAATGATGGTTTCAAGTGTGCAACAACAGGTGCAGGGTGGGAGGCATCTTCACCTGCACCATGGAGAGGGGATTGGCGTGCACACACAACAGCAGGCCAGGCAGTGGTGTCACCCACAGACACTGTTTCTGGACCCTTGTGTTGGGCCCAACTAGTCAGGTGCTTTACTGTCATGAGCCTGAGCATGCTGGTGGTGGTCAGGCTGGTAGTTTTGCTGGCATGGCAGATGTTGCAAATGGCCTTTTTGGGATTAACTGGACAGTCTTTAAAAAAAGAGCCAGATTCTGGAAGACCTAACAGTTGGACTGGCAACTTCCCTCATATTGGTGTTCTCGGGAACAGTTGCCCACCTTGTGTCTATGGCCACCTCACTGCTTGTTCCTGCCTGTTTAGTGCTATGGTTCCACCCCCCTCTGCACTGCTGTCCTTGCTATTCATATCACCTTGCCAGGTTGGGTCAGTGACTTCATCGTCCACCACCTCGTCATCCATGTACACACCCTGGGCCTCCTCCTGACTTGCTGGCAATTGTGTTTCATCATCATCCACCTCTTGGAACAGTAAATGCACTTTCCCACCATTGCCTTCATGTGACCGTGGCTTCTCAAATATTTGGGCATCGCTACACGAGATCTCCTCATGTCCTGCTTCAAGCGGGCAGGGAGAGAGGCCCGAATCTTTAAATGGAAAAGTTAAATGCTCTTCGGAGAGTCCAAGTGTGTGATCACTTGTCTCCGGGCACTCAGCATGGTGGGAGGAAGGAGGATCAGGGTGAGGAATATGTGGTCCAGACTCACAGTAACTGGGACTGGACCATGTGGAAGACAGGATGGTGGTGGTGGTGGCAAACTGACTGGAAGCATTATCTGTTATCCAACCAACAACTTTTTAACACTGGTTTGGCTTCAAGAGTAGTGTTCCCTGGAACCATACAAAGTGGGACAGGAAGTTAGGGCGACATGATGTGGGTGCATGTTGTGCTCCCTCAGCAGGCACAATTTCATTTTGCCCATGACCTCGGCCTCAACATGCACCATCACGTCCACTTCCCCGTCCCTTTTCCCGCACCTTGCCCATTTTAAACGGAGTATAATATTTTTCACGTTTACAAAAATGTGAGGGTTATTACCGCAGTAATATAGGATCACGTCTGATGACCATGGTTTTAGGCAGTGGCCTAATAGATATGGTATTGGTCAGCGACCAAGTGTGAGTAGGATTGAACACACAACTGGCAGACTTTAAATGGAGTGTAATATTTGTCACGCTCCCAAAAATGTCAGGATTACTACTACAGTAATATAGGATCACGTCTGATGATGGACAGGTTTCTCTGCTTCCCCAATACAGCAATGCTATTAAAATCAGCCAAATATGTCAGTATGCTGCTAACAAGCAAATGGAGCTGTAAAAATTGTGTATTATATTGCTTTTCGACAAAATAATGAGGATTGAGAGCAAAAAGATTATTAGCCCTGATATATAGGGCTATGGATATGAGTAGTAGCAGCAGAAAGAACGTGCAATGGACCCTCTTCTGTTGTATATGCTCTCCACAAACTCCGCCTGCCTAACTCCTGCTATCACCAGGATTAATGTGCATCACAATTATTCCTTAGAAGGACTGTTAGTGTAGATTTGTAATGCAGTTGAATACCTCCCTGTCAGGAAAATATTAATATCAGGAAAATGTTCTTCCATATCTGCCTGATACAGATGTTCACACCCCTCCCTTATTCCCCTTCTGCTCAGCTCAAAAACCCCAATTAGCACACGCCTGAGAAATAGCTAATGCAAAGAGGGCCAGCCAAGGAGTGTTATAACTTCGTTAGGAAGCAAGCATCTTGTCTCTGAAAGACGCAGGAGGTAATTAAAATGCTAGCTTGCACTAATTTGCGTGTACCCGTGAGGCTACTTCCCGAGCCTCAAAGGTAAATTTGTAGACTCACTGACTCCAATATGAAATATGAAATCTTGTGAGTTCCATAGGTCCGACAGTAACGGGACCCATAGGTGTAGTGACCAAATGAGCCCAGGAATGTATAGGTAGTTTTCCAGGCTGTAACCAAAATCAGGGAGCTGTAGCGCAAAAACATCAGAATGGCAGAATGCAGCTATGTGATGTGTGATATCTAAATAGAGATAAAATCATAAGAGAAAAAATGGCGTAGTTTGCAAGCTTCTGCGATCAACGAGCGGTGAGTTATCGCAGAAGTTAGCGTTTTTAATAAAAATGTACAGGCTGGAGACCGGCCCACATGATGTCACCACAAGGGGAGTGTGGCCAGATCTCCCCTTAGGCATAAGAGAATCTATGGAGAAGACAGGAGCACTCATTGCCAGGGGGGATAAGAATTATAAGCAACGAGTCCTGTTCAATAACAGCATATTCCATTTGGGGAGCCCCTCCTCCACCTATATTGAATCGTCTCCACGATCGTATAGAGTAAGTTGTCTTCTTTATACCCTGTTTATTTTATGTATCTGCATATGTATTTTAATGTCTCCTTTGTAACATCCTTGTATATATTTTTCCTAAACACTGCCTCCCTTTTGGATTAAATATAAAATTTAATAGTTCTGTTTCTTTTGTTCTGTAATCGTTCCCTTCCCCGAAGCCATATACGCTACCAAAACGCAGGCGTCCGGCCAGGCTTGTATGATATTTCAAACTCGGCCGGTGGTGGCAGAGAGTATTAATAATTGGGCTATCGTAAAGCTGACAGTGACCGTACGGAGGGCGTTAAACACGGATTCAAGGCTGTGGAACACAGGGTGTTGCGCCATACTCTCACTGGTAGCTTACCGATACCTACGTAGAGAGTAGTTTGGATCGCGTGCTCACAACTCCGGACAAAATACAGACAGCGTGACGGCACGGTGAGATATGGTGTCATCCCTCTGTGTGTGTGGGAATCCCTGACACCCTCTAAAACAACCACCAATTCTCTACCTCACTTAGCTGCAGCTCTCCCTACTCTGCCTGCTTGATCGGTAGATTGTGACGAGCATAGGGTCCCAGGTCTTATAATGATGCTATGCAGCCAGCCAATCACTGTAACTTGGCTTTGGCATTACAGTGACTGGCAGGCAATCCCCGCATGTTAATTTGTTGTCTAAACAGTGCCAAACATGCGGGGCGGGGACTCGAGCTCCCGCCCGAGCATTTTAAAAATCCTCACCGAGCATCTCAAGCACAGAGTTTCTCTGGCGAGTACCGAATAGTGGTGAGCATGCTCGTTCATCACTAACAGAGGCAAGATGGCGGAGAAGATATTAAACCTCTCTAGATGGAGGTTCCCCAGCCCCTCACATCACCACGTAATAGACAGGACTAAATACACACGGCCTATAATTACGTGTATGTAAAGAATGAATTCAGTCCCTGTATGTGTTTCCTCCAGATCTATCCAGTAAGAGGACAACAAAGAGATGTCCCCGTACTCTTCTTCCAGAGGAATGTAAACAAGAAGATCCCAATATTCCTCAGGATCATCAGATAGATGGATAGAAGGTGTCATGAGATCTCCCCTATCATGTATGGACAGCTATGAAGGTCTTGTGCTCAGTCTTGTTTTATCCACCAGTATTATGTGTGACGACACAGCTTATAATCTTAATCAGCCAAATGATTAGATTTGTTAAGCCAAAAGAAATACCCTATTTTTTGTTTTGTCTTGTAAATGTATGAGTATTTCTGTAGCTGGTCAAGAAGGACAGACCAATATTTGTATAACCTTGAATGTTGTCTACTATTGGTCTGTGAACAATGATGTTTGTTACTAAGCTAATTGCATATTATACTAAGCCAGCTAAATGTTGATTTAAAGAGCCCCCTGCTATACCAACTATGTAAATTGATTAAATGCACAAACAATGAGACCTGAGCCCTGTGGAATAATATCATCCCTAACCCTTGACTTTTGGATATGTACTTAAAATGACATACGCTTCTGTAGCAGTCAGACTTGAAACAGAGAATTGAAAGAGACTTTACAAGGAGAATCCAAGTTCAGACTCTCTCAGACCATTAGCTTAGAGGCATGGCTTTAACCAAAGAGACACAGATTTGGATTCTACATGATTCCAGCCTAATGGTATATGGCCCTGACTCGAAAGATACAGATCTGCTCCACTGACAATCAGAGAGACTATGGATACATTTGGGAAGACCAGGTTAGCACGATGAAGTCACCTGGCCCCATGGAAATGTTGTTTGGGGTTTCCAGGTGGGACCCTCCAGTCGCCTGGAACCCATGAAGGCATTCGGAAAAGCCATATTGGGACCAGTCGGTCATCTGGCCCCATGGAAACTCTCTGAAAGGCCAGGGTGGGACCCTCGATGGACTGCTAGCTTAGTCATGCCAACCCATTGGTGACCCGCGATCATGTGATGGGGTGCCAATGGGCGAGGCCAATGACGTGCTTTCTGGAAGCATGAGTTAAATGCCGCTGTCAGGTATTGACAGCGGCATTTATCTAGTTAACAGATGCGGGTGTATCGCAATTCCACACGTGGCTGTTGCGGGCACATGTCAGCTGTATAGATAAGCTGTCATGTGCCCGGAAAGGTGCAGTCTCAGCTCTGGAGCCCGCACCAAAAGGTGTTATGACGTGTGTCGTACTATTACGGCATATGTTATAAAGTTAATGTGATCTTTAACATGTGGTGGGAATTCCACCTCCCACTTAGTATAAATGGGTATATATATATATGGGTCGTATTTATAGATACTTTTCCTGGTGACTCCAAGACATCCTCTCACTCCTCCTGACTGACTAATCCCACATCCCTCTCCTATTTAGGTTTAATTGTAGCCATAGGATCTCCCAAAATATGTAATAACAGAGAATTCTACATCAGAATGATAAGACCCTCTCGTGTTCTTATCCTCTCGTGTTGGTCCACAAAGGAGTGTATTTCGAGTACACACCCATTCACAACCATCAATTTTTATGACTAAGAGTTAGAGTTGGAAAACCTCTCGAGTTGCCCTTGAACTTATTAGTCTCTAGGATATCTACCAAGTTTTCACCACCACCCAGAAATTTTAGTACTGAAAGCCCTGCACCTTCTGCTCCATCTAGCGCCCATCCTCTAAAATGTTGAAACTGAGATGCTAAGAAGTAACCCCAGGCGTGTGGTAGAGCTAATCCCCATCCCCATATTTTTAGGCAGCTGTAACTTTTCCAGCTTTATCCTAGGTACCCCTCTCTTCCAAACCAGGTCCCTAAAAATATTTTTTAATGCTCCTAAAAAAGTATTTAGGAATCAAAACAGGTGAATTATGTAGTATGTATAAAAAGCTAGGCATAAGGCACTTTTTAACATCATTTGTCCTCCCCAGCGCAGATAATGGCAAGTTTACCCAGGTGTACACTTTGTCTGGATCTAGTTATTAGAGGACAGAGATTCAAAGTAATATAGTCCTTCGTCTCTTTTGTAACATATTCCAAGATATTTGAACGCTGAAACTACTGGAATATTTAGGATCTATCTTGGGGATATCATTATTCTCCACTGGCAACAAAGCAAATTTTGACCAATTTATGGTCAAACCTGAGAAAGTCCCAAAGGTCTTAATAATTTCCATTATGATTGGAAGTGAATCTTTCATCTCGTTGACAAGTAATAACACGTCAGAGAGTGACTCTTTCTTCTTTATTCCCATATCTAAACCCTTCCAGTCCAGGATGTTGTCTAATTTTATAAGCTAAGGACTCAATTGCCAGAGCAAAGAGTAGAGGGGACAGAGGGCACCCTTGCCTTGTCCCCCTGAATAGCTCTAGATTGTCAGAAGTATCTCCATTCACTCTAATTTTGGCCGTTGGAGCTTTGTATAGTATCTTAACCCATTTAATGAAATTAGGGCCAAACTCCATTTTCTTCAGCACCGCGCAGATGTAACTCCACTCTACACTATCAAAACCTTTAGTAGTGTCTAGAGATACTATTGTTTTTTGTTTAGGGTCCACCCGTGGCATCAGCAAATTCATAAAAAGCCTGCGCAGATTTATAGCTATTGACTTGGATGGCATCAATCTTACCTGGTCCGGATGAATTACTGACTCAGCCACAGTGCTCAGCCTAAAGGCAAGAATTTCGGCCATGATTTTACCATCCAATGTCAAAAGTGATATCGGCCTATACGAATCAGGTAGCTCCTTATCTTTCCTTTTCTTAAGCAGCACCAAAATTACCGCCTCATACAGTGACCTTGGGAGTGACCCCGCTGAAAAGGCATTACTAATTATTTCTAAATACTGTGGTAATAATTCTCCCTCAAAGCATTTAATTACTTCTATTGGAAGGCCATCTACCCCCAGCGCTCTATCATTGGCCATATTCCCTACAGCCTGCTGGCTGAACTAGGAATACTCTGTCCTTGTCCCCTAAGGAGCGAAGAGCTATTCCAGACAAATGCCCTAAAAAATCTTCCTGAGAATGTTCAACCCTAGTTGAGTATATAATTTAGAATAAAAACTGCCCATAACTTCCAATATGTCAGGTGTCTCAGAAACAACATTGGCCATATTCCCTGCAGCCTGCTGGACTTCTTCTGTGGAAATTGGCTGATCTAGGAATACTCTGTCCTTGTCCCCTAAGGAGCGAAGAGCTATTCCAGACAAATGCCCTAAAAAATCTTCCTGAGAATATTCAACCCTAGTTGAGTATATAATTTAGAATAAAAACTGCCCATAACTTCCAATATGTCAGGTGTCTCAGAAACAACATTACCCTCTGCATCTCTCAGATGATATATGAAGGCATTTTATTTTGGGGGCCTGCGTCATCCTTCCAAGAAGCCGAACAGTGGTCTCCCCTTCTTCTTAGAATTGTTGTTTTAAAAACCTTCATTTATTATCGGCTCGTTCTATTTCAGTAGATTTTCTTTTCCTCTGAGATTCCTTCCACTGTTACATTTTCAGGACAGTTGTTCACAATGACAATCTTTATCTCTCTCCTCAATGCTCCCCTCAGAAAGGCTTTCATAGTATCCCATAACACATTGATTAACGCCGACCCTATATTAATATCAACAATTCCTCCAGCCTCTCTAACATTTTTACAGTCAATCATTTTTAACCAGAATGGATTCAGTTTCCAACTTGTAAGACTCTGGCCATTGTCGGTGCCGCTTGCATTTTGAACCAAAATTGAGAGTGGTCTGATAAAGATCTAGGGGAATATTCGATCTCAGTGAATGCCGGGATCATAAGAGAATTACAGTGAAGGAAATAATTATTTGATCCCTTGCTGTTTTTGTAAGTTTTCCCACTGATAAAGACATGAACAGTCTATAATTTTAAGAGTAGGTTAATTTTAATTTTGAGAGTTAGAATATGCCAAAAAAATCCAAGAAAATCACATTGTATAAATTAGATAAATTTATTTGCATTTTGCAGTGAGAAATAAGTATTTGATCCCTCTGGCAAACAACACTTAATACTTGGTGGCAAAACCCTTGTTGGCAAGCACAGCAGTCAGACGTTGTTTGCAGTTGATGATGAGGTTTGCACACATTTCAGGAGGAATTTTGGTCCACTCCTCTTTGCTGATCATCTCTAAATCATTCAGATTTTGAGGCTGTCTCTTGGCAACTCAGAGCCTCAACTCCCTCCTTAAGTTTTCTATGGGATTAAGGTCTGGAGACTGGCTAGACCATTCCATGACCTTAATGTGCTTTTTTTTGAGCCACTTCTTTGTTGCCTTGGCTGTATGTTTTGGGTCATTGTCTTGCTGGGAGACCCAGCCATGACCCATTTTTAATGTCCTGGCGGATGGAAGGAGGTTGTCACTCAGAATTTTACGGTACATGGCTCCATCCATTCTTCCATTGAAGCGGTGAAGTAGTCCTGTGTCCTTAGCAGAGAAACACCCCCAAAACATAATGTTTCCACCTCCATGCTGTATGATCAGCTGACATGTGCCTGGTTCAGTGTGGGCTCAGCGCCGGAGCCCGCGCTGAACCGGTGGAGATGGCCTGGGGAGTACTAATACGCCCCAGGCTTTAAAGGTGTTAAAAATGGGGGCCTTTATCAGACGGGGATATGCAGTAGAGATACTGGCCCTAGTTTCGGCTTAATGGTTACCCTACCTTGCCGCGGAGGTTGGCACCCTAAGGAAGGATGTGTGACCTTGATTGCCCCTGCAAAGAAGTAGCACCACTGTAAATTATTGAATAACAAAAGACAAGTAAACGTGACAAAAAAGTGAACCAAGAAAAGTTTTAGAACAGTAAAATAGAGATAGCTGTGTCCAAGACCCTAATCCTGTCCCATCGATAATTCAGGATGTAGTTCACATGTACCTCATTACAAAAACAGTGAAAGATCTGGATGCTATTTAACAAAATTAGGGAAAAATAGTCTGACTTTTTTTCACATAGGGTAGCTCAAAAATATGGAGAATTGGGATACTGACCCTAACTTTGGCCTGATGGTTTCCCTGCCTTGCTGCGGAGGTTGGAACCCTACAAAATAATATGGTGCACCGCTCCGTGTCGGCTCACCCTCAAGGGCCCTGTTAAACCCTGCAATCCACAAAGAGAGACCGTCGAGTTATTTCTTTGCATCTCTGCTCATCAGACACTGACCTTTGGACCTGAGGGCTGTGAGGTGCCGCTCTATGAGCGTAATGTTCCAGCCTGGCTGCAGCTTCTCCTCCTATATCACTCTGTCTCCAACTAAAGGACTCATGGGCGACATGTTGGATTTCTGATGAACCCACAGCATCCTCTCTGCCTTTCCTCCTGCTCCCCGTCATGTCTCCTCTGCAGCCCAGAAACAATCCCACAGCCTCCTGATCTCTTCAGACACTGGGTATGTGCATTTTCTCAGTCCAAATGCGCCCGATGATGGGTTAATTACGATGTGTACAGCGGGAGCTTTCTGGAATCACGTCCTCACCACATGCACGCTAGGCCAAGCCTCACTTGATTTTTCTCTTAGTTTGGAAAGCTTTCATCTGGTGGATTCCTCCCCAGCCACGAGGCAGCAGCAGCTGGTCATTTGAACCTTTACAGTGCTTGTGTCTGTACATGACCTCCCCGAATGAGCCAAACCTATCGTATAATCTATCTCCTATATTAGGGATTTACACTATTGTGCGCTTCTCCCGTCACAGTTGTTGTCTCTCCAAGTTCCCAGGATTGGCATTGCCTTACAAGCATATTAGATATTTTATTGTTAGGGAAATTATTGAATTTTGACAAGAGGAAGAAAACATTTCATGAGTCTCAAGTCCAGAACAATCCCCAGGAATAACTGACGCTGAAGTGGAATCAGAAAGAATTTTCGGAAATTATCCAACCTGGGTGAGTCATGATCTCCACTACTTGCTCTACTTTGACCCAACTTTTCTCTTGTCCCTGAGCCTTCTCTTCTGTTGGAGCTACAATCAACAAATGGTCAAAGTAGGCAATGAAGAGAATATCCTTTTCTCAGATGTGAGCTGCCACCTCTGCCATGATCTTGATGATGATCCAAGGGGTAGAGAAATTCTAAATGGTGGGTCCTGATACTGATGGTGAGATATTTTCCCTTGAATAATGTTACTGCCTCAAGGAATCTTTGATAGTCTTGTAAGTTAGTTCTTGTTAATATGCATCGTTTATGTCTGATACCAACATGAAACAGTCCTGAAAAAGAAGGTGTACTGTGGATTTTAAAATTTTTTCCATTATTAATTTCTTACAAATCCAGAGGTGACTGTTTAGACTTTTGAGGTTTATGATACATTCTGAACTTCCCATTTTGCTTTTCGAAGAGAGACTCAATTTGTCTTTCCAAGGTAGCCGCATTATGACCTGGTAATTTAGACTCCAGAAATCTTTGCGAGGGCAGGGATTTGAGCTCCATCTTTAACCTGCCCCTTTGGCATTATTATGTTGTGCAGCAGCAACCTCTCCCCAAGAGCATTTACCTGCACTGAAGCTCTCGGAGAAGCGGACAGCTTTTGGAGAAGCATCTGACCACCCTTAAACAATCTTCCTCAATGTGATGAACACATCTAGAAATGAAGCATTTAGAGAACCACTCCCATTAAGGCTTATGTTCATTAAATGTACGTGCATGTACTGTAGTGTGAGTGTATCAATATACTCTCCTATCACTGCTCTCTGGTGTCCAATGCTGTTCTTCTCCTCTTCTGAATGATGTCACCGTTCTTCAGACTCTCTGGATTATGCTGCACTCTGCATAACCCAGAAGTTACTTCTACAGTATAAGTCTATGGGGAGTCAGAACAAGGATAAATAAACTTACATTGTAAAAGAGACTTCCGGCTCACACATTGAGTATAGCAAGAGCCGGAAAGTGTCAACAGTGGTGACGTCACTTAGGAGAGGAACAGAACGGCCCTGGACACCAAAGCAGTGGTAGGTCAGTATATTAATACTTTCACACCAGGTGTGGAAAGATTTAGTGAAGCACAGAGGGAAAGGGAGCCCAGACTCTATGGAAAAGGGGAAGTGGAGACCCTGGTCTAGTGTCACCCTGTCTCAATTAACGTCCCTATATTGGCTCCTCACCAATCGCTGACGCGTGCCTCGTCCTGACTTTCCCTGGCATATGGTTAAGTCTACAGATGGAAGGAGATGAGCACTAGTCGATCTCCACTAAACTCTATAGACAACAAGGGTAGACAAACGGGGGAATTGCTTAGCTTTAGACGACTCCAAATGAGCACACGGCCTCAAGCTCTTGAGAGGACAACGCACTGCTCTTGCTAAAGACACAAGCAGTAATGAGTATAGCCAACACCTCCCTCTCAGACACACCAGGTATTTATATACCCAGGCTAGAGAGCTAATTAGCCAGAGGGAGGTAGCCGCTAGGTCCTAGACACAGCCTCTTATTTAAGATGATGTCTGTCATGCCAAACGTAGAGATCTCCTTCAACCACCTGCAGGTCGACTGTCACCTCTGATACACCCATGACAGTACGACGCACCTCTGACGCTGAAACCCACATCCTCTCCTCTGGACTATAGCCTTTCCAGTGCACCAAGTATTGTAGAGACGAGAATCTACAATCCTAAAAATCTGGAACTCCAGATTACCATCAACCATTACTGGGGGAGGTGGTAGAGGTGAGGACTCAAGAGGTTCTAAATACTTTTTGAGTAGGGACCTGTGGAACACATAGTGGACCTTAAGGGCCTAGGGAAGTTCAAGACAAAACGCTGCTGGGTTAATGACTGTGGTTATTTTATAGGGACCAATAAACCTAGGTCCCAGCTTCCAAGAAGGAACATTCAATCTTATATTCCTGGTAGACAACCACACAAGGTCATTCACATTCAGGTCCGGACCTGGCAAGCGTTTTCTGTCAGCCCTACGTTTATACCTGTCTCACATGATCTTTAAATTACTCAGAACACCCTGCCAAACCGAGGAGAGCGATGAAGCAAACCATTCCTCCTCAGGAACTCCTGAAGCTTCACACCCACTAAAAGGTACCAAACTGTGGATGATAACCTATGCACCGAAAAACGGTGACCTGCCAGTGGATTCTTGCCGATGATTATTAATGACAAATTCTGCCAGCGGTAAGGAGGTTGCCCAATCCTCCTGATTTTCAGAGATGAAACACCCAAGGTAGGCCTCATGTTCTGATTAACACGCTCGGTCTGACCATACGACTGAGGGTGGAAGGCAGATTAAATGGACAGCTGCACTCCCAGTTGAGAATAGAATGCCTTCCAGAACTTGGAAACAAACTGGGTCCCCTGATCAGACACCACATTGGAGAGAACTCCGTGAAGCTTCACAATCTCATTTATGAACACCTGAGCCAGTGTCTTGGCATTTGGAAGTGCAGGTAATGCGACGAAGTGAACCATTTTACTGAATCTATCTACTACCACCAAATCCACCTTTTGCCTGCAGAAACCGGTAGATCAGTAATAAAATCCATGGACAAGTGTGTCCATGGCCTACTAGGGGTAGCAGAAGAAGAGTACCAGACGGACGGGTATGCGAAACCTTGGAACGAATGCAAATACTACGAGCAGTTACGTGTTCAATCACATCCCGATGCAACCCCGGCCACCAAAAATGACAAGAGAGGAGGGCCGCGGTTGCCTTACCACCTGGATGCGCAGCAAGCAGAGAGTTATCATGTTCCTTAATTACTTTGCGGCGCAGATCAGGTGGTACAAATAACTTTCCTGAAGGGCAGGAGGCATGGGCGTCCCCCTGTGCCTCCAACACCTCACCCTCCAGTTCAGGATAAAGTGCCGAAATGACTACCCATTTCTGTAATATCGGGACAGGGTTCTCATGGTCACCACCAGGGAAGCTCCCGGACAAAGTATCAGCCTTGACATTTTTGACTCCTGGACAAAAAGTGACAACAAAATTAAACCTAGTAAAAAACAGGGACCATCTGGCTTGCCTAGGGTTGAGACGTTTAGCTGACTGGAGATATGACAGGTTCTTATGGTCAGTAATAATAGTAATAAGATGGACAGCCCCCTCCAACCAATGTTGCCAATTTGATCACCAAAAGTTCCCTATTCCCCACGTCATAGTTTCTCTCAGCCGAAGGCAATTTTGTAGAAAAGAAGGCGCATGGATGTCATTTACCAGGGACGAACCCTGAGACAACACAGCCCCAACCCCGACATCCGATGCATCAAGCTCCATAATAAAGGGTTGAGAAACATTGGGTTGGCTGAGTATAGGTGCAGTGGCAAAATGATTCTTTAAAGAAGAAAAAGCCTGGAGGGAAGCATCCGACCATTAGGAAAAATCAGACCCCTTCTTAGTCATGTCAGTAAGGGGTTTCACAATAATAGAGTAATTTTAGATGAATTTCTGGTAAAAATTAGTAAAGCCCAGAAAACGTTGTAGAGCCTTCAGGTTCTCGGGACACTCTCAGTCAAGGACTGCACAGATCTTCTCTGGATCCATCCGAAAACCCGAAGATGACAAGTACTCCAAAAACTGCACCTGCTGAACAGCAAAAAAGCATTTTTCTAGTTTGGCATAAAGTTTGTTATCCCTTAATTTCTGGAGTACCTGCTTAACATGCCTTCTATGAGTCTCAAAATCAGGTGAGTAAACCAAAATGATTGACCACTACAAACCTTCCCACCAAATGATGGAAAATATAATTTATGAAATGCTGGAATCAAATCAAAAGGCATAACCAGACTTGAAATGTCCTTCCAGGGTACTGAACGCTGTTTTCCATTCATCCCCTTCTCTGATTCTAACCAGGTTGCAGACTCCCCTTAAATCCAACTTGGAGAATATCTTAGCTCCCACAACCTGGCTGAACAAATCAGGAATCAGAGGAAGAGGGTAAGGATCACGGATGGTAATTTGATTTAATTCCTAGAAATCTAAACAGGGACGTAGACCGCCATCTTTTTTCTTTACAAAGAAGAACCCTGCCGCAATGGGCGAAGATGACGGTCTGATATGTCCCTTCTCCAGGTTTTCCACATTGAAATCCTTCATGGCTTGTTTCTCAGGGCCAGAAAGATTATACAGTTTGTATTTCAGTAGTTTAGCTACGGGGGTCAGGTTAATAGGACAGTCATAAGCACAATGAAGAGGCAAATCTTGACACCCCCTCTCAGAAAAAAACGTCCTCAAAACCAGACAGAAAAGCAGGTAATATTTCCGTAGAGACAACAGCAAGGGAAATATCTAAACAGTTCTCATGGCAATAATCTCCCCATTTAATAATCTCCCTGGCTTGCCAATCCACCAGCGAATTATGTTTAACAAGCCAAAGTATACCCAAGATAATCGATGTGGGAAGATTGTCCAGGACATAGCACGGGATTATTTCACCATGAACTGACCCCACCCTCAGTTTTACATTATGTACAATCTGATTAAATGCTTTCTGTGCAAGTGGCGCAGAGTCGATGGCGAAAATGGAAATAGGTTTATCTAAAGTACAGCAAGCAAGAACATGAGTTTTCACAAACTCAGCATCCACCATGCTGACTCTGGCTCCACTGTCAACAAACACAGAATTTTTTTCGGTTTTGCTCTCTGGCACCACCTCTGCTGTCAGGACAAAGCGGGAACTGCAGTTTGGCCACATATGCACCCGATGTTTAACCAACTCCAGACTACCAAGAGTTAATCGAGTCTCATTTTGTTTAGGAATTGAAGGACAGGTCCCGACAAAATGTCCCTTTTTCCCACAAAAAAAAACATACGCCTTTTTTTTTTTTTTTTTGCGAATCTCCAGGGAGATGTATGATGTAGAGAAACCCCTTAACTGCATGGATTCCTTCACCTCCCCCAGTACTGGTTCACCCCCAGACCGCTCCCCTGGCAGAGGTACACAGCCCCGACAAGAAGGCCCCGGAGAAGGTGGTCTCACCCGTCTATCCCGAAGTCGTTTATCAAGACGTATGGCCAAAGACATGGCAGCCTCCAAGGACTGAGGGGTTTCATATACTGCCAAGGCATCTTTCAACCTTTCAGTAAGCCCCTCACAAAATTGACTTCTAAGGGCTGAGTCATTCCATTTGGAATCCGTGGCCCATTTATGGAATTCCGAACTGTACGTTTCCACTGACCGTTTCCACTGACCGATTCCCCTGCTGAAGGCGACATAGCCTAGACTCAGCCAAGGCGACTCGGTCAGGGTCATCATAGATGAGGGCCAGAGCTCTGAAAAACCCATCCACTGACTGGAGACAAACCAAATCCTGCGGTAACGAAAACGCCCATGACTGAGGATCTCCCTGCAATAGAGAGATCACAATAGCTCCTCATTACCGGAGATGTAAGGATGAAGTTTGAAATACAATTTGCATGCCTCCTTAAATACAAAAAACTTGTCCCTACCTCCTGAAAACCTGTCTGGGAGGGCAACCTTGGGTTCAGGCTGGACAGGCCTACCTGCAGAGACCCCGTCCCACATTTTGGCGACCTGTAACCGCTGATGACGCTGCTGAACCTCACAGCGGAGCTCATTCACTTCCATGGACACACAGCGGAACTGCTCTGCGAGCTCTGCAATTGAACCCATACCAAGGGAGAAAGGGGAAAAAAAGTTCACGCCCAAAAACGCACAGAGAAATAAACAAACAAATTGTCAGTTGTTTTTTTTCCTTTTCAAAACGTGCTCGGCCGGCTATAGTGTCATGCCAGGTGTGGGAAGACTTAGTGCAACAAAGCGGGAAGAGGGAAAGGGAGCCCAGACTCTAGGGAAATGGGGAAGTGGAGACCTCCTAGTCTGGTCTAGTGTCACCCTGTCTCAACTACCATCCCTATATAGGCTCCTCGCCAATCGCCGACGAATGCCACGTCCTGACATTTCCTGGTGTACGGCTAAGGTTAGGGATGGAAGGAGATGAGCACTAGTCGATCTCCACTAAACTCTATAGACAACAAGGGTAGACAAACAGGGGAGAATTGCTTAGCGTTAGACGACTCCAAATGTGCACACGGCCTCAAGTTCCGGAGAGGACAACGCACTGCTCTTGCTAAAGCCACAAGCAGTAATGAATATAGCCGGCGACTCCCTCTCAGACACACCAGGTATTTATACACCCAGGCCAGAAAGCTAATTAGCCAGAAGGAGGTAGCCGCTAGGTCCTAGAGACAGCCTTTTATCTGAGAAGATGTCTGTAATGCCAAACATAGAGATCTCCTGCAACCAACTGCAGGGCGACTGTCTGTCACCTCTGACACACCAGTGACAAATACACTCACACTACATTACATGCACATACACACATTTAATGAATATAAAACTTAATGGCCATGCTACTCTAATACAGGCGAAATGTGGACCCTCAAATCCACTTATAAAATGACTTGTTCTCCAAAGAAGAAAGATCGATGATGGATATTTGCTACTAAACCAAGAAACCTTCTAATGTCCTAAAAAATAAAAGGATATTCAAAAATATAATGCCGCTATATATTAGAAACAGCACACACTGAGTATAGCAACATATATAGATGATTTTAGAGAGATCCAATGGTCGATACAAACCTACGGAATAATGTATGTTAGCTATATGGACATGTAAATGGCAGACCATTCGGATGAGAACACAACTGACAGAGAGAATCATCGAATGTTGGGTCCAACAGTCAAAAAGACAATTAATGGGAAGCATAAAAAACCTTTACAGGACAAATGGTGATAGTGGCACTACATGCACAAGAGTGTCCACGCTAAAATATTGTAAATTATCAAACAAAGTGTCAGCAACAACATGTACGGTACTTGGAATATATCATACAGTGTTAGATGCATATCACCACGTACAAACAGTATATCTCAAAGATAAGTAATACATATAGTGTATATTAGTATGAATCAAAGTCTTATACAATGTTGTATGCAATCCCAAGAGACCAGAGATGTACTGTCACCGGATTGAGTCAATTATAAGTATATTACCTATGATAGTATCCAGGTGCCACCCTAATGTGCTGATGACAGTATCTAGTACCCTCACAGTGAAAGGGAAGGGGGAGCAGGAAAAGCTGTAAACCATGTGAAATATACAGAAATTCACCATTGAATATAGGAGAAATGAGATCTGCATGGGATAAAGGAGTGGTTACATGGTATGATATATCAGAGGGCATATGAACAAAAGGGAGGCAAGAAGTATAAACAAATTACGTGAGCAGAGCGGTCCTACAAATAGATAGTGCAGCACAGCCCCGACGCGCGATTTGGACAAGAGTCCTTCATCAGGAGTTAGCGTCCATTAAGAACCAGAAGGTTAAAAAGGATGGTGTGGCCAATCAGGAGGGACCGGGGAGGATGACACCGCCCGTGCTGCCAAAGCGAAACTGGAAGTTCCAGCCATGGACCGGAAGTGGCGGGTGCACAGCGTCATGTGACTGATGACACTAAAGAAATATTGATGGCCGATATGGAGAGACCACACGTGGTGACGCATGCGCCGCCAGGGGGACCGGAAGTCGAGGGTGCCCGCGTCATGTGACCGGGGACAGATCATGTGACCCGGCTCACCAGACACATACAGGGGCCAGCAATCAACCAGAGCACAGGCAACGCATGCATACGTGACTGGTCACAACCCATGGGCAGTGTAGGGCATGCAGGCAAAAGGGGTGTGACCATGTATGGCATAAATAGAGGTGTATGTTGACGAATGACGGCATGGATGGTAAATGTATAAGCAGAAAATTAGGAAGTGGGGAATGAAGTCTAAGCGACAGATGTACATAAAAAAGAGAGGAGGAAAAACGTGAATACTATAGATGTGAGAAATAAAATGAATAAATAAGATGGAATAAATGCAAATTATATGGACATGATATGGATTTATCAATATACTACGCATGTAGTCCCACAATGAAATACCCGTGTGTATATTTTAATAATTACATTAAAGGGAAGTGGATGCTAAGATAATAAAGTAGGATACGGTGAAAAGAAAAGTGTAATCAAGAAAGGGGAGAAGGACGCAGATAAGGAACCACGTCAGTGGATGTATCATGATCGAGAATACAGATAAGTAACTCATAAATGAGTGTATCATGATCAGTAAGGCAGAAATCAGTGAGTGCAAAATATTTGCTAAAAGATGTTTAGCAATGTACAGTACAGACCAAAAGTTTGGACACACCTTCTCATTTAAAGATTTTTCTGTATTTTCATGACTATGAAAATTGTACATTCACACTGAAGGCATCAAAACTATGAATTACCACATGTGGAATTATGTACTTAACAAAAAAGTGTGAAACAACTGAAAATATGTCTTATATTCTAGGTTCTTCAAAGTAGCCACCTTTTGCTTTGATGACTGCTTTGCACACTCTTGGCATTCTCTTGATGAGCCAACTACCAATTAAGTAAATCTGGTGATGTGCATCTCTGTAATGAGGAGGGGTGTTGACTAATGATATCAACACCCTATATAAGGTGTGCTTAATTATTAGGCAACTTCCTTTCCTTTGGCAAAATGGGTCAGAAGAGAGATTTGACGGGCTCTGAAAAGTCCAAAACTGTGAGATGTCTTGCAGAGGGATGCACCAGTTTTGAAATTTCCAAACTTTTGAAACGTGATCACCGAACAATCAAGCGTTTCATGGCAAATAGACAACAGGGTCGCAAGAAGCGTGTTGGCCAAAAAAGGCGCAAAATAACTGCCCATGAATTGAGGAAAATCAAACTTGAAGCTGCCAAGATGCCATTCGCCACCAGTTTTTGCCATATTTCAGAGCTGCAACGTTACTGGAGTATCAAAAAGCACAAGGTGTGCGATATTCAGGGACATGGCCAAGGTAAGGAAGGCTGAAAAACGACCACCTTTGAACAAGAAACATAAGATAAAACGTCAAGAATGGGCCAAGAAATATCTTAAGACTGATTTTTCAAAGGTTTTATGGACTGATGAAATGAGAGTGACTCTTGATGGGCCAGATGGATGGGCCAGAGGCTGGATCTGTAAAGGGCAGAGTGCTCCACTCCGACGCCAGCAAGGTGGAGGTGGGGTACTGGTATGGGCTGGTATCATCAAAGATGAACTTGTGGGACCTTTTCGGCTTGAGGATGGAGTGAAGCTCAACTCCCAGACCTACTGCCAGTTTCTGGAAGACAACTCCTTCAAGCACTGGTACAGGAAGAAGTCGGTATCGTTCAAGAAAAACATGATTTTCATGCAGGACAATGGTCCATTACATGCATCGAACTACTCCACAGCGTGGCTGGCCAGTAAAGGTCTAAAATAAGAAAAAATAATGACATGGCCCCCTTATTCACCGGATCTGAATCCCACAGAGAACCTGTGGTCCATCATAAAATGTGAGATCTACAGGGAGGGAAAACAGTACACCTCTCGGAACAGTGTCTGGGAGGCTGTGGTGGCTGCTGCACGCAATGTTAATTGAAAACAGATCAAGCAACTGACAGAATCTATGGATGGAAGGCTGTTGAGTGTCATCATAAAGAAAGGTGGCCATATTGATGACTAATTTTTTTGTTTTTGCATGTCAGAAATGTTTATTTCTAATATTTGTGCACTGATATTGGTTTACCTGGTGAAAATTAACAAGTGAGATGGGATTATATTTGGTTTTTATTAAGTTGCCTAATAATTCTGCACAGTAATAGTTACCTGCACAAACAGATATCCTCCTAACATAGCCATAGGTTGATTGAGAAAATAGTTGTTGATCAATAATAAAAATAATCCTCTAAAATACAACTTGCCTAATAATTCTGCACACAGTGTATATACATTGATGGAGACTCAAATTTATGCTTTTCTCATATTGAACAAACTTTTTTTCCCCAATGGCCACTCTTGTTTGGCGCCAGTTTTTTTCCACATTTTTTACTTTTTGACTTGTATATATGTATGTCCACACCTTGTTATACCTGGTATAAACTATGCACTTGATAAAGTGAACAGGATATCCACGAAACGCGTCTGATTTTAGCTTCAATAAATGGACTCATAACTAAGCACTGGATATTGCATCCTTTTTTGGACCCGGAGGAGCGCGGATTTTCTGGCACTTTCTGGCATACACCACATTTGGGAAGAAGTTGACATTTACTGTTAAAAGATAGATGGGTCTATAGGATGCCGGCAAGCTGGGGTCCTTGCCTTGTTTAGGTAACACCGTAAATATGGCTTCCTGCATGGATGTGGGCAATGATCCCCCTCCAAAACATGTATTATATACCTCCAATAACACTGGTAGTAATACTTCCTCATTAGTGATGAGCGAGCACTAAAATGCTCGGGTACTTGTTGCTCAAGTAGAGTAAATTGGAATGCTCGAGTGCTCGGTGTGAGTAACGAGCCCAATGTAAGTCTATGGGAAACTCAAGCATTTTTCAGGCATTTATGGGCCTAAAAATTGCCGAAATAGATGGGAACAGTGCTCAAATTACATGGGAACAGCATGGGGAAGACCACTGGAAGCATCTCGGACTCCCAGGTAACTGCTGTGAACAATGTTGTCAGAGTATTACGCCACTTTTACGGGCTCACAATAAAAGATACAAAAACGAAACCAAAATGGAATTTCCTGGGAAATATGTTAAGGAACATCCTTTCCAGGGTAATGACTTGTATATAAGACAAAATAAATAACCAAAAACAACAATACTCCTCAACACCTTGGGCTATGTTCACAAATAGCGTTTTTTGCACTTTAGCATTGCTTTCAAAGGTGAAAAATACATTCACCAGTAAATGTCATTTTCACATTTTAATACGTTATCTGGCCATGTGGTATGTGAGACTTGATCAGACACATCCATACAGTGCTGAAAAGACATGGGAACAGCATGGGGAAGACCCCTGGAAGCATTTCTGACTCCCAGGTCACTGCTGTGAACAATGTTGTCAGAGTATTACGCCACTTTTACGGGCTCACAATAAAAGATACAAAAACAAAACCAAAATGAATTTTCCTGGGAAATATGTTAAGGAACATCCTTTCCAGGGTAATGACTTGTATATAAGGCAAAAAAAATAACCAAAAACAAAAATACTCCTCCACACCTTGGGCTATGTTCACACGTAGCGTTTTTGCGTCCCATGCGCAGCTTCCGGGCTGCTGAGTGCAAATTTGCCTCCAGTATTTGCTGATAACGTTCTGCATTAATCTTTCCTTCAACTTTTACCAAATTTCCTGTGCCTTTGTAGCTCACACATCCCCATAACATCAGCAATCAACCTCCATGCTTTACAGTAGAAATGGTGTTCCTTTCATCATAGGCCTTGTTGATCTCTCTCCAAATGTAACATTTATGGTTGTGGCCAAAAAGTTCAATTTTGGTCTCATCACTCCAAATTACCTTGTTCCAGACGTTTTGAGGCTTGTCTTTGTGCTGTTTGGCGTATTGTAGGCGAGATACTTTGTGGCATTTGCGCAGTAATGGCTTTCTTCTGGCAACTCGACCATGCAGCCCATTTTTCTTCAACTGCCTCCTTATTGTGCATTTTGAAACAACCACATCACTAGTTTTCTGAGAGTCCTGAATTTCAGCTGATGTTATTTGTGGGTTTTTCTTTGAATCCCGAACAATTTTCCTGGAAGTTGTGGACGAAATTTTTGTTGGTCTACCTGACCATGGTTTGGTTTTTACAGAGCCCCTGATTTTCCATTTGTTAATCACAGTTTGAACGCTGCTGACTGGCATTATCAATTCCTTGGATATCTTTTTGTATCTCTTTCCTATGTTATATAGTTCAACTACCTTTTCCCGTAGGTCCGTTGACAATGCTTTTGCTTTCCCCATGACTCACAATCCAGAAACGTCAGTGCCTGGATGAAACATGCAAGAGTCTGTCTGGATCCCAGAAACTCACTCAGCTTTAATGCACACACACTGATTACAAGCAAACAGGTCACAGGTGAGGATGTTACCTTTAGTAGCCATTCAAACCCATTTGTGTCAAATTCTGTGCATGCTATCAGGCCAAAATCACCAGGGTATGTAAACTTTTGATCAGGGTCATTTTGGATGTTTTTGGTTGTTATTAAGATTTAATAAGAGAAAACACAGTAGTTTGACAATAAATGGCTTCACCCACCAATAACCATGAGTGGAGAAAAAGTTTTTCTTGTTATCATTCATATTCTCTGAAACAGAGCCAAGAAAGCAAAAATTCTGCTGGGGTATGTAAACTTTTGAGCACAACTGTATTTATTTAGCGACAGCTTAGCAACAATTAAAATAACTAAAACCTGTCTAAAAACTATTGCAAATTTATAAATAGTTACAGAAACTGCACTATAAAAGTTGGTCCTCATTCAGTGATAACTGTTTTTTGCTTGTTTCTTGTACTTCTTCATCGGATCATCTCTTAAAATTATGCAGCAGTCTGCAAGCATTGATGGATTCCATTTAGGTTGATACTTTTCTCCATATCTGCAATAGCTTGGTCACGTCTCTCACCATCCTCGTTTCTCACGACTCCGCAGTTTGGTGGAAGAAAAGTCAAGAATGTAAGAAATTAATCATTAAGGACATGTTACAGCCAAGATCCTTATATGTTTTGAGGCGAAATAACACCAACTCTTCATAGTTACTGTATCTGCTCTTGAGTTTCCCAGAAAGTTAGTTATTGCAAATGCAAATGTAAACCATACAGCCTTTTCCTTACCCTGCAACAAACGAAGAAACTCCTCGTCTTGAAGAAGCTTATGAATCTGAGGTCCAATAAAGACTCCTCCTTTTATATTTCCTTTACTTAACCTTGGAAAGTTATCAATGAGATGCATGCACGCTTTCACATTTTTATCCATTGCCTTTACAAAGTTCTTAATTAGGCCCAACTTCATAAGATTTTGTTACCACCATTGCCTAGGTGGGTTCTCAACTTCTGGATGCAGGACAGTTTACTCCCTTGCTGAAGTGAATGTGGGAAAGGCCAGTCCCTTTTATTGGGCAGCACGGTGACCCTAGTTTGCACTGCCGCCTAGCAGCACTGGGGTCCTGTTTTCAAATCCCACCAAGGACAACATCTGCAAGGAGTTTATATGTTCTCCCCGTGTTAGCGTGGGTTTCCTCCCACACTCGAAAATACATACTGATAGGGAATTTAGATTGTGAGCGCCAATGGGGACAACGATGATAATGTATGTATAGCGCTGTGGAATATGTTAGCGCTATATAAAAATAAAGATTATTATTATTATTGCAGCAATATTCTCTTGCACGACTATCCCACATAGAAAGCAGCAGTACTTTTGTGTATCCACCCTGGCAACCAAATAAGGTGGCAACAACCATAACGACATGTGTGAACAAGCAGATGTAGGAGCTCCGGCTGAGCATCTAGCTATTTATCCGATATAGGACCTGACGACCATCCTGAAAATCATCATACATCTACCAAATAACTTTCTGAGTGTGGTACTTTGCGCCAGGGGGAAAAAATGACCAGGAAAAGTCATAGAAAGACTGCGAGAGAAGCAGGCTCTCAGCTCCAAGATGACACCACAGTTGTCACACTGGAGACAGATTGAGCAGGGTAGACGAGGAGAAGGTAAGTGGTGGCCAGGTTGGAGCAATTTGCCTGCACAGAAACGCAGGTCTCAGCAGGTAACAGTGGCCTTCTTATAGCAGCTACCTCGCACCTGTGCACGGGCTCCAGAGTGGAGGAGTTGGGTGAGCAGGAGATGGGAGAGGCAGCCGCGTTGAAGGGGATGAAAAGACCACAAAATTGCATGTGGCTCAATACTCACTGCCCCACGCCCTAATCTGCACCAATGGGACATACAGGTACCTGAGAAACCTACTTTAAAATATGTTTTCATTGCAGTGGTACATTGTAAATTCTCACTTTGCTCTGAATGTACATTTTGGTGGTCTTAAAGATGAGATAGCAGGTATACCACACAAACTGCAGAAAATAGAGCAGGGGCAGTGGAAGGCAGAGTCAGCGCCATTGAGGACCAGATAGCCGATAAAAGCAATGAGAACAGGCTTGCAGCACAGCAAATATCAGCACTGCTGGCAGACATAGATGATCTTGAAAATAGGTCAAGGCTCAATGATATACCACTTATTGGTGTGCCTAGAATAGATAGAAGGCTCCTTTCCTACTGAATTCTTTGAAAATTGGCTGAAATTAATTATAAGGCTTGAAACCTTAACCCCCCCCTATAAGCTGTAGAACGAGCTCATAGGGTGCCGACCCATCCTCTACCTCCGGGGCTTCCACAAAGACCTGTCCTGGCTAAAGTTTTACACTACCGGGACAGAGATATTATCCTGCGATGGGCACCCAGATGTAACAATCAATGGGTCCAAAATATCGATCTTTCCAGATTATTCTTTAGAAGTGCAGAAACAAAGAGCCAAATTCATTAATGTCAAAAAAATATCTGAAAGATTTGCACATTCCATATTCAATTATTTTATTTAATAAACCTTTCTGAATTGACGTCTTCAATAAACCAGCAGCGCGGGAATTATCCACAAATTTCTCCAGATCCTGATATTCATCGGTTTTGACAAATCCATGGATCCACAGCAGCGGAACATCAAACGCCAAAGAAAAGAATACAGCACAATCTGATACAAATACTCTTAAATATTTGTTGGATAAGACCCTATTTGCGCTACCTTTTCCCTAGGATCAAAAGTTCACATACCCCAGTTTTTAATACCGTATTTTGCCCCCTCTAACATCAATGACAGCTTGAAGTCTTTAGTGGTAGTTGTGGATGAGGCTCTTTATTTTCTCAGATGGTAAAGCTGCCCATTCTTCTTGGCAAAAAGTCTCCAGTTCCTGTAAATTCCTGGGCTGTCTAGCATGAAACTGCATGCTTGAGATCTCCCCATAGTGTCTCAATGATATTGAGGTCAGGACACTGAGATGGCCACTCCAGAACCTTCACTTTGTTCTGCTGTAGCCAATGACAGATTGACTTGGCCTGTGTTTTGGATCGTTGTCATGTTGGAATGTCCAAGTACGTCCCATGCGCAGCTTCTGGGCTGATGAGTGCAAATTTGCCCCCCGTATTTGCTGATAACTCGCTCGGTACGCGCCTGAGCATCACTGTGCTCGACGAGTATTTCCGGGTTGCTCAGGCGGGAACTCTGGTCCCCTCCCTCCATGTTTGGCGCTCTTTAAAGAGCCAATAAACATGCAGGGATTGCCTGTCACGCACTGTAATGCCGTAGGCATGTTGGTCGTGGGCATTACAGTGTTTGGCTGGCCGCACAGCGTCATCAGGTCTATGATAATGTATGTAAAGCGCTGCGGAATATGTTAGCGCTATATAAAAATAAAGATTATTATTATTATATAAGACCTGGCATTGCTATGCTCATCACTGTCTACCCCAGAACGAGTCAGAGTAGGAAGAGTTGCTTTTGTGTGAGGGAGAGATTTGCTTGTTTATAGTTAGTAAAAGTTTTCCACAAGATATATATATATACACAGTTGTGCTCAAAAGTTTATATACCCCGGCCGAATTTTTCCTTTCTTGGCCTTGTTTCAGAGAATATGAAGGATAACAAAAAAACTTTTTCTTCACTCATGGTTATTGGTTGAGTGAAGCCATTTATTGTCAAACTACTGTGTTTTCTCTTTTTAAATCTTAATGACAACCAAAAACATCCAAATGACCCTGATCAAAAGTTCTCATACCCTGGTGATTGTGGCCTGATAACATGCACAGAATTTGACACAAATGGGTTTGAATTGCTACTAAAGGTAACATCCTCCCCTGTGACCTGTGTGCTTGTAATCAGTGTGTTTCCATAAAAGCTGCGGAGTTTCTGGGATCTAGACAGACTCTTGCATCTTTCATCCAGCCACTGACGTTTCTTGATTGTGAGTCATGGGGAAAGCAAAAGAATTATCAACGGATCTACGGGAAAAGGTAGTTGAACTGTATAACACAGGAAAGGGATACAAAAAAATATCCAAGGAATTGATAATGCCAGTCTGCAGTGTTCAAATTGTGATTAACAAATGGAAAATCAGGGGCTCTGTAAAAACCAAACCACAGTCAGGTAGACCAACAAAAAATTTGGCCACAATGCCAGAAAAATTGTTCGGGATGCAACTAAAAACCCACAAATAACATCAGCTGAAATTTAGGACTCTCTGAAAACTAGCGGTGTGGCTTTTGATGCACAATAAGGAGGCACTTGAAGAAAAATGGGTTGCATGGTCGAGTCGCCAGAAGAAAGCCATTACTGCACGAATGCCACAAAGAATCTCATCTACAGTACGCCAAACAGCACAGAGACCAGCCTCAAAACTTCTGGAACAAGGTAATTTGGAGTGATGAGACCAAAATTGAACTTTTTGGCCACAACCATAAATGTTACATTTGGAGAGAGGTCAACAAGGCCTATGATGAAAGGAACACCATTCCCACTGTAAAGCACGGAGGTGGATTACTGATGTTTTGGGGATGTGTGAGCTACAAAGGTGCAGGAAACTTGGTAAAAGGTGAAGGAAAGATGAATTCAGCACGTTATCAGCAAATACTGGAGGCAAATTTGCACTCATCAGCCCAGAAGCTGCGCATGGGAAGTACTTGGACGTTCCAACATGACAACGATCTAAAACACAAGGCCAAGTCGACCTGTCATTGGCTACAGCAAAACAAAGTGAAGGTTCTGAAGTGGCCATCTCAGTCTCCTGACCTCAATATCATTGAGACACTCTGAGGAGATCTCAAGCGCGCAGTTCATGCTAAACAGCCCAGGAATTTACAGGAACTGGAGGCTTTTTGCCAAGAAGAATGGGCAGCTTTACCATCTGAAAAAATAGAGAACCTCATCCACAACTACCACAAAAGACTTCAAGCTGTCATTGATGTTAGAGGGGGCAATACATGGTATTAAGAACTGGGGTATGTGAACTTTTGATCAGGGTCATTTGGATGTTTTCGGTTGTCATTAAGATTTAAAAAGAGAAAACACAGTAGTTTGACAATAAATGGCTTCACCAAACCAATAACCATGAGTGGAGAAAAAGGTTTTTTGTTATCATTTATATTCTCTGAAACAAGGCCAAGAAAGGAAAAATTCTGCTGGGGTATGTAAACTTTTGAGCACAACTGTTTCTATCTGAACTAACAGTCCTTCTGAGGACTAATCCAGCTGCATATAATCAGTAGTGTTGAGCCACCCCCGTAGTGTTCGAGTTCGGTTCGGTTCGTCGAACACCCGTGTGTTCGCCGAACACCTTCGAACACCGTTAAAACCAATGGCAGGCAAACAAAAACACATAGAAACACATAGAAAACACCTTCAAAAGGTGTCCAAAAGCTGACAAACTGCTCAGAAGACACAACTAACACATGGAAAAGTGACAAGTACATATAGTCATGCGAAAATAAAAGAGGTGGAGGAGTAAAAGGAGGGGGAGACACAGATATTTGCATGTCATGCCCTTCTAAAATCCAAAAAGTGAGAAGCCGACACGTTCAGTCCGCTCCTGCCCGTGCCACCTCCGTGTCGCCGGGTTTGTGCCAGAGCCGCGGTGAACCCTGACGGCCAGCCCACCTCTCCCAAAACTGGTGCCTGTCCGCTGGTGGGTCGAGCGAGCCCCTCTGTGGTGGAGGCAGCTCTAAGCTTTTTAATTTAAATTGTCTCTCTAATTTGAATGAATACACTTTAAATCCATTTACAGTTATATGAAAAAGTTTGGGCACCTCTATTAATCTTAAGCTTAATGTTTTATAAAAATTGGTGTTTTTGCAACAGCTATTTCAGTTTGATCTATGTAATAACTGTTGGACACAGGAATGTTTCTGCCTTGAAATGAGGTTTATTGTACTAACAGAAAATGTGCAATCTGCCTTCAAACAAAATTTGACAGGTGCATAAGTATGGGCACCTCACCAGAAAAGTGACATTAATATTTAGTAGATCCTCCTTTTGCAAAAATAACAGCCTCTAGTCGCTTCCTGTAGCTTTTAATGAGTTCCTGGATCCTGGATGAAGGTATTTTTGACCATTCCTCTTTACAAAACAATTCCAGTTCAGTTAAGTTTGATGGTCACCGAGCATGGACAGCCCTCTTCAAATGATCCCACAGATGTTCAATGATATTCAGGTCTGGGGACTGGGATGGCCATTCCAGAACATTGTAATTGTTCCTCTGCATGAATGCCTGAGTAGATTTGGAGCGGTGTTTTGGATCATTGTCTTGCTGAAAGATCCATCCCCTGCGTAACTTCAACTTTATCACTGATCTTGAACATTATTGTCAAGAATCTGCTGATACTGTGTGGAATCCATGCGTCCTTCAACTTAAACAAGATTCCCGGTGCCGGCATTGGCCACACAGCCCCAAAGCATGATGGAACCTCCACCAAATTTTTCTGTGGGTAGCAAGTGTTTTTCTTGGAATGCTGTGGTTTTTTGCCGCCATGCATAACGCCTTTTTGCATGACCAAACAACTCAATCTTGGTTTCATCAGTCTGCAGGACCTTCTTCCACAAAGAAATTGGCTTCTCCAAATGTGCTTTTGCATACCTCGGCCGTCTCTGTTTGTGGCGTGCTTGCAGAAACGGCTTCTTTCGCATCACTCTCCCATACAGCTTCTCCTTGTGCAAAGTGCGTTGTATAGTTGACTGATGCACAGTGACACCATCTGCAGCAAGTTGATGCTGCAGCTTTCTGGAGGTGGTCTGAGGATTGTCCTTGACTGATCTCACCATTCTTCTTCTCTGCCTTTCTGATGTTTTTCTTGGCCTGCCACTTCTGGCCTTAACAAGAACTGTCCCTGTGTTCTTCCATTTCCTTACTATGTTCCTCACAGTGGAAACTGACAGGTTTAATCTCTGAGACAGCTTTTTGTATCCATCCCCTGAACAACTATGTTGAATAATCATTGTTTTCAGATCATTTGACAGTTGTTTTGAGGAGCCCATGATGCCACTCTTCAGAGGAGATTCAAACAGGAGAACAACTTGCAAGTGGCCACTTTAAGTAGCTTTTCTCATGATTGCATACACCTGGCTATGAAGTTCAAAGCTCAATAAGGTTACAAAACCAAAAAAAGTGCTTTAGTAAGTCAGTAAAAAGTAGGTAGGAGTATTTAAAACAAGAAAATGATAAGGGTGCCCATACTTATGCACCTGACAAATTTTGTTTGAATCCAGATTGCACATTTTCTGTTAGTACAATAAACCTCATTTCAAGGCAGAAACATTACTGTGTCCAACAGTTATTACATGTATCAAACTGAAATAGCTGTTGCAAAAACACCAATTTTTATAAAACATTAAGCTTAAGATTAAAAGGGGTGCCCAAACTTTTTCATATAACTGTACAAGGATCTATTGGAGGGCAAGTCTCATGCCAGCAGCTGCGTAATTCCAGCTCCAGTAGCGTCCACTAAAGCTGCTGCAGTTAAAAAGCTTTTATAAGGATCGAGCTCGGCTGTCCTCCGCAAGGCATCCTACTGCCAGTCCCAGCCCCTATGCCTTGGGGTGCCTCCTGATCCTCTTCACTGAGTATCCCGTGGTCCCGAAGCATTTCCTTTGAAAAAATTAAGTGTCCAAACTACAGGTGGTGTAGCTTGCTTAACAGCCGGGATAATCCGCTGACTAGCAGACACTGCTACTAGGCACAAAGTATTTCCTGGGCTAGATGCAGTTAAAAATTTGTAATTAGATACTTTCGTTGGATGCTGAGAAAGCATTCCATAGAGTCTCCTGGCACCCCATATATGATTCTCTTAAAAAGCTTGGGGTAGGGGTCTAGGGGACCCTTTTATAGCCAAAATCACGGCCCTGTATCGCAATACGTCACCTAGGCTGAAGATAAATGGAACTGTAGCACCCTGAGGGCTCGGTTGCTACAGAGGTATTGCACCTCACCCAGAGGTGTGATATCTCACTCTCAGGTAAGGATGGAGTGTGGATCAGGACCCGACACCTGCATGCATTACACCACATTGCCGTGGGGCAGGGCGACCAATATGCCCCTGAGATGGGCACGACAGTCCCTGTCCCTGGCTGGAGTGGGGGGAGGGAACACTGAGGAAGGGGAACCCTGTAGTGCAGGAGCAGGGAGGAAGCAGTTCCTGGGTGCATTGAGAAGGGAGTATAAAAGGTGGGCACCATCTTAGTTCAGTGCAGAGAAGTCTGAGCAGAAGTGGCAGGGAGCAGGGGCTCTGCATGAGCTCTGCTCCGGAGGCGGGCCTAGTAACAGAGGCCCAGGCCTGGAAGAGGGAGAAGGAAGGAAGAGGAGCGGAGAAGGCTCCAGGAACGAGGAACGAAGGGATCCCAGGGGTGCGGACGGGCGAGTCGCCACCGCACGCCCGAATCCACCTGCATGGAGGGGTCAGGCCAAATGGGGAGACCGGTCCCCGAAACTAGTGGAGGCAGGAAACGACCCTCAGCTAGAAACCGGAGGCTGTGACATTTTATGTGGCGCAGCCCCTCGCTACACCCGCTAGGAGGGCAGCACATAGGGTCAGGGAAACTGGCGCCAAGTTTACCAAGAGGAGGCCCGAGGCAGCCGGACAGAAGGGTTGGTAAGAAAGGCCAGACAAAGGACACACAAAGGGGGTCCTGTGAAGCGCTCCAAAGTTATCTGGGAGTTGTCTGAGCCCCTCACCTGGTGAGCACAGTACGACGTGGGCAGCCGTTACCTGCAGACGTGGTCTGGATAATAAGAACTGTGAGTAAAGGCCCTGGACTGCATCACTGACTCCGTGTCGTTACTGCTGCTGCCCTGCACCATCACCCCCATCCTCCGCATACACTGCCCTGAGGCTATACTCCTCCCGTGGGGAGTTATGCTACGCTCTGCTGCACCCACAACACCAGCCTCAGCGGTCTGCCCTGCAGCGGCAGTTCACTCTGACCGCAATCCACGGGTGGCGTAGTCGGACATTTAAACATCAAAACCACATAAATAGTTCCGCCACTGGTTTGACCACCCTGAGCCACGGAACCGGGTCGCCGCCACGAAGACTACAACCACCACATCCACCAAAAAGGGTCCGGCTCCGGGTGTCCCAAGGCCCAGGGGGTGCATCAGAACATTTTCATCTTTCACAATCACCAATGGGACAAGGCAGGGATGTCCTCTGTCCCCTCTCTTATACATCCTAGTGATGGAGCACCTGCTCTCATCAATTCGCCATAACCCAAATATTAGGTGGATTGAGGTGGGAGGCACCGAGTACAAGTGCTCTCTATTTGCTGATGATGTACTAGTATATATCACTCAATCACATATATCCATCCATGCTGTTATGGCTGAAATAGATCACTTTGTTACATGGTCAAATTTTAAAATCAATGCAGCGAAGTCTGAGGCCCTCGATGTCTCCCTCCCCAAATCCATATAGGATTCCATCCAGTCCAACTTTCCCTTTGTCTGGCCCTCACAGGGTATCAAATACTTAGGAATTCCTATTCATAGAGACCTCTCCCATCTATGTTATCTTAATTTTGGGCCCTTTATTGAACAACTCCATACAGACCACGGTTGGCAAGTTAGAACTGTAAGATTCACTACGTGAACCACTGGTGTTTTGTGGAAAAGCACATGTACACTGTGTTCCAAATTATTATGCAAAAAGTGTTTAGGAGTGATAAGGGAAGAATTTGTTTGTTTGTCAGTTAAACTCATTGATGGTGATGTGTGTCAGGGCTCTTTATATCACTGTAAGCAATTGCAGACACCTGTGCTAATTAGTTTGGCAGGTGTCTCCAATGAAAGGCAAGACTACTTAAGAAGGCTGTCTCACATTATTAAGCAGCCTACATTTTCTGCCAAAATGGGAAAGAAAAAGGATGTGTCGGCTGCTGAGAAGCAACAAATTGTGGAGTGTTTAGGTCAAGGCATGACTACAATCAACATTGTGCGATGATCAGGATGAAGTGTCTTGGCAATCAAGAAGTATGTAGCTGATTCACAGTACACACGTGTGCGTGCTGATAAGGGCAAATTGAGGACTCTTTCCTACAGGCAATTACGTCAGGTTAAAAGAGCAGTGGCAAAAAAGCCTTGTCATAGCAGCAGACAAGTTTTTGAAGCTGCTGGTGCCTCCAACGTCCCCCGAACAACAAGATGCAGGGTCCTTCAGAGGTTTGCAGCTGTGCATATGCCATCCTGTCGACCTCCTCTATCCACTTCACACAAGCAGAAACGGCTCCAGTGGGCCAAACATTACATGAAGACTGATTTCAAAACTGTTTTGTTCACGGATGAGTGCCGTGCAGCGCTCAATGGTCCAGATGGATGGAGTGGAGGATGGCTGGTTGATGGACACCCCACGCAAACACGGCTACAGCGCCAACAAGGAGGAGGTGGAGTAATGTTTTGGGCTGGAATCATGGGGAGAGAGATTGTCGGCCCCTTTAGGATCCCTGAAGGCGCTAAAGATGAACTCCATAATGTATGTGGATTTTCTCAAACAGCACTTCCTGCCATGGTTCAAGAAGAAGAACCGTGTATTTCACAGCAAGATCATTTTTTTGCATGATAATGCACCATCTCATGCTGCACATAAAACATCTGCATCTCTGGCTGATATGGGCATAAAAGGGGACAAACTTATGGTGTGACCCCCATGCTCCCCTGACCTCTACCCCATTCAGAACTTCTGGAGCATCATCAAAAGGAGTGTCTATGATGGCGGGAGGAAGTTCACATCTAAGCAACAGCTCTGGGAGGGTATTCTGTCCTCATGCAAAACAATTGAAGCAGAAACCATCCAAAACCTGACAAATTCAATGGACGAGAGAGTTCAGAAGCTCCTTTCGAACAAGGGGTCCTATGTGAAAATGTAACATCACCTAGAATAAAGTTTTGAGTTGAAAACTGTTTGATTGCAGTTTCTAATAACCTGCTAATGCTTATAATTTCAAAAATGACCATTTTTTTGGTCTTTATTAAAAGGAAAAGGTTGATCGAAAAGTTTGGGGGATCTAAGAGTGTGGCAACCCAGTAGTCATGATTACTTCGAATTCTGACAATATGAGGGTCATGTTGCAGGTAGTGCAGCAAGAAGGCACTTATGTGTCTTGCGCATCTCGGAGCCCCAAAATTATTTTCCGGGCTAGATGCAGCTACAAATTATTATTAATTTTAAATCTGGTGGAGCTTAGTATAGATGGGCTAATAGGATCAGTGCTGCACACTGCTACAAAGCCCAAATTATTTTCCAGTCAAGATACAGATAAACATGATTAGTAATTTGAAAGCTTAAAACAGTTGGTAGGGTGATTTTAACCAATCATCAAGCTTTTACTCTCCCCAGGATGACACAGGGGTAGAAAAGTCGTTTCGGATCCATGATTTGTTCATCTTTATGAACGCGAGTCTGTCTACATTATCAGTGGAGAGCCACGTGCGCTTATCTGTCAGCACACCACCAGCAGCGCTGAACACACGTTCAGACAGAACGCTGGCTGCGGGGCATGACAAGATCTCCAAGGCGTAAGTGGCTAGCTCCGGCCATTTATCCAGATTGGAAGCCCAAAAAGAGCAAGGGTCCAGTGACACAGTCATGGCTTCAATGTTTACTTGGAGATACTCCTGTACCATCGTCTCTAGGCGTTGACTATGTGTCAGACTTCTTGTCTCCTGTGGCCTTGCAAAGGATGGGCTAAAAAAGTGGTGAAATGACTCCGCAAAATTGATGTTACCAGCAGATACTGTGGTTCTGTTACGGTTTGAGTGCTGAACACTTGACGGTCCCACGGTTGGCAAGTTGGAACTGTGAGATTCACTACGTGCACCACTGGTATTTTGTGGAAAAGCACATGTAAGATTCTGCAACAGTCTCTGCTGATACTCCTGCATGCGTGCATCCCTTTCTATGGCAGGAATAATTTCTGCAAATTTACTTTTGTACCGGGGATCTAACAGTGTGGCAACCCAGTAGTCAGGATTATTTCTAATTCTCACAATTCGAGGGTCATGTTGCAGGTAGTGCAGCAAGAAGGCACTCATGTGTGTTGCGCATCCAGGAGCACCAAGTCCCTGTTGTGTTGGTGGCGAGGTAACAATCATGCTTCCTTCCTCTGTCCTCTCCCCCCAACCTCGCACAACAGAAATGTGATCAAGGTCTCCCTCATCTGATGAGTCTTCCATCAGTTCGTCCTCCACTTCTTCCTGGGCTCCTGCACCTTCCTCACTAGTTTGGCTGCTACCATGCGCCCTGGTAAAACCATCTCCCCCACCCTCACATGCCTGCCGCCTTGGTGCTGCCGACCGTCTGGACCTTGCAGATGTTAGCCCTTCCGCATACAACTCCTCCTCCTCTACTTCCTCCACCTCCTCTTGTGCCACCACCCGACTCCGAATTCTGTTTAACATGTGCTCCAGCATGTAAATCACCGGAATAGTCATGCTGATAATGGCATCGTCAGCACTAAACATCTTCGTCGCCATTTCAAAACTGTGCAGAAGGGTGCATAGGTCCCTGATCTGAGACCACTCCTCCAGCGTGATTTGCCCCACCTCCGGATCTCGTTGGCCCAGGCTATACGTCAGAACGTATTGCACCAGGGCTTGTCGGTGCTGCCACAGTCGCTGCAACATGTGCAGAGTTGAATTCCACCGGGTAGGCACATCGCATTTTAGCCGGTGAAGTGGCAGGCCCAACGACTTCTGTAGAGATGTAAGTCGCTGAGCTGCGGGATGCGAACGGCGGAAGTGAGCACACAGCGACCGTGCCCTCTGCAGAAGGCCATCTAGTCTGGGATAGTGGGCTAAAAATTGCTGGACAACCAGGTTCAACACGTGAGCCATACAAGGCACGTGTGTGACATTGCCCCGGCGAAGGGCCGCACCCAGGTTTGCAGCATTGTCGCACACGGCCTTCCCTGGTTTCAGGTCCAGTGGAGACAACCATTCATGAAATTGGTTCTCCAGAGCTGACCACAACTCCTCAGCTGTGTGACTCACATTTCCCAGACATTTCAAAGTAAAAACCGCCTGATGACGTTGAGCCCTACTGCCAGCATAGTAAGGAGGTGTGCAGGATCCCTTCTGCGCAGTTAGAAAGCTTGTGGCATGACCAGACAGGCTTTGGGTGCAGGTGGAAGACCGAGAGGAGGTTGAGGAGGCAGAAGCAGTGGAGGAACTTTGACATAAAGAGGACTGACGCACAACTCGTGGGGACGGCAAGACTTGGACAGCAGCCCCTTGTCCTGCTGTCACCATAGTTACCCAGTGCCCAGTCAGCGACATGTAATGCCCCTGTCCATGCCTACTCGTCCAAGTGTCTGTGGTGAAATGCACCCTGTCACACACAGAGTTTCTCAAAGAAGCGGTGATGTTGTGTGCGACATGCTGGTGGAGAGCAGGCACACCTTTCTTTGAGAAGTAGTGCCGACTGGGCATCTGGTACTGGGGCACTGCGACGGACATAAGGTCTCGAAAATCCTCTGTGTCCACCAGGCGGAAAGGCAGCATTTCTGTAGCCAAGAGCTTGCAGATGGTGAAATTCAACCTCTTAGCTTTCTCATGGCTAGGAAGAAATGGTCTTTTACTTGTCCACATCTGAGGGACCGAGGGCTGGCTATTGTGCTTAGACGGGGTTGATAAGGGTGTCCCCGGCAAACTGCCGGTCTGTGAGGAAGATGCAGGCGGACATGTTAGGTTGCCTTGATCCAAAGGTGGTGCTATCGATGTCGGACAGCGCTCAACACCAGCTGGTGTTACCACCTCCAAAGAAAATGATGACCTGCCAATCACGCTGGCTGTTGCGGGTAAAGAGGTGGCAGGTCTGCGCCCCAAAACAGGTGTGACTGCTGTCCCCCCAGTCACAGAGGATGAAGAGGCCGCGGATGCACAAGATATGGCAGACGGTGGTTGGCCCGGCCGGCTAGGCCGCATTGTAGCACACTGAGCTTCCCACTGCAACTTATGCTTCATGTCCATGTGCCGGTTCATGCATGAAGTACTCAAACTATGTATTTTTTGGCCTCTACTTAGCTTTTGCTGACAAATGTTACAGATAACACGAGTTGGGTCATCTTTATCGATCTGAAAAAATGCCCAGGCTATGCAAGGCTTAGCACCCATGCGACCTGAAGAGCCACCACGACTTGTGGTGAGAGGCAGAGTTGTGTTTGAGGATGCAGTTGTTGACGTGCTTCCAGTACTACGTCTCTGTCCAGGAAGGCGCAACCTGACCTCGTCGTCACTAGCATCTTCCTCCACCTCCTCTGCTGACCTCATCTCTTGGCTGACTGTGGGTTGACAGTAAGTGGGATCTCCAACCTCATCATCATCACCCTGTGCGTTATCACACCCGTCGTCCTCAGAGCCAACCTGTTCCTGCCCTGACAAAAAACTAAAGTTGTCGCTCCAATCAGGTATTTGAGTCTCATCATCGTCTTCCTCATTGTCTCCACCAACAGGAGTTACAGTTTGGGAATGAGGGTCTACATTATGGTCAGAACCTTCTGCGTCTGGTCCTGGATCCGACTCATAAAGATTCTGGGCATCAGTGCAGATCATTTCCTCGTCTGGATTCACAGAAGCGCTGGAGTCGACCTCTGATTCCCAGGCTATAGTATGAGTAAACAGCTCTGCAGACTCAACCATCTGTTCTACCTCATACTCAGACGGGCAGCTGGAGATCTGGGAGCTGTGAGGAAGCAAGTGCGATTGGGGTGACACCTTTGAGGACTGGAGTATTTGTGATGTTGAAGTTGATGTGGAGGAGAGCCCACTTAAAGGAGCACTTGATATCCGTTGAAGCACATGCTGTTTTTGTGCCTCATCTGGAATTTGTAGCGATTGGCGTGGTCGTAAGAAAGGGATCTTATCACATTGTCCGCTAAAAGAAGTAGACATTTTAGTTTGGCTGGAAGATGGTCTTTCTTCTGCAGATGTTACTGTTGCTTTAACATCTACCCCACGGACACAACCTTTTTTCCCCTTCCCAACACGCCTATTCCCGTTTCCACCAGCAGCAGGCCTTTTTCCACTCATTTTGGTGGTTAACTAATTCACAACTCTGGAGTTGTTTGCACAAAAAAACAATGGATGGGAACCGAGCAGAGCTGAGTGGCCAAACTGTGGTATTAGGCCAAAACTATTGGCTGGGTTAGATGCAGAAAAAAATTATATTCAATTTGCAACCTGATGGAGGTCAGTATAGATAGACTAATAGAGAAAGTCCCACACACAGCTAGAAGCCCAAATATTTTTTCAGAGGTAGATGCAGAAAAAAAATATATTCAGTTTGCAACCTGATGGAGGTCAGTATAGATGGACTAATAGAGAAAGTCCCACACACAGCTAGAAGCCCAAATATTTTTTCAGAGGTAGATGCAGAAAAAAATTCTATTCAGTTTGCAACCTGATGGAGGTCAGTATAGATGGACTAATAGAACAAGTCCCACACACAGCTAGAAGCCCAAATATTTTTTCAGAGGTAGATGCAGATAAAAATTATTTTTAATTTGCAACCTGATGGAGGTCAGTATAGATGGATTAATAGAACAAGTCCCACACACTGCTAGAAGCCCAAATATTTTTTCAGAGCTAGATGCAGAAAAAAATTATATTCAATTTGCAACCTGATGGAGGTCAGTATAGATGGACTAATAGAATGATGCTATGCCCAAAAGATTTTACTTCACTAGGTGCAGTAAAAAAATTGGTATTCTGTACACAGGTGGTATATCTTGCAACACAGATAGGCTACTCCACTGACTAACACACTCTGCAATAGGCCAAAAAGGATTAGCTTTGCTAGATGCAGCCAAATGCTGTGAAAAAAACTTGCACAGCACTGGCACAGACCTGCCTGGCAAAAACTGATAGGAACTGATGTAACCTAGTCCTGAAAAGGACTGCAATTTCAATTAGTCTTTACTCCCACAATCTATCTATTTAAGAGCACAGACCTGCCTGATAAAAGTCGTAGGAAATGCTGTAACCTAGTCCTTAAAAGGACTGCAATCACAACTATTCCCTACTCCCAAGCTATCTGTAGATTTGTGCGAAAATTGGCTTGAAATTAACAAGGTATAGCGCACACAGCAACAGCGGTGCCGTCTAAAACGCAGCTGCAGCAGTGAGAAAATGGTGGCGACGGGGAAAATGGCTTGGTCTTATAGGGCAAGGACATGTGACATACACTGCCAATGACACATGCCCTTGCTTGTGTGAAAAAAGCACTTCGCTCCGTGTGTGCGCTGCTGATAGGCTGACAGATTGCACCTCCCCACTGTAAATGCGGGAAAGAGAAAAAAAAAACGGAGATCTTCATTATTCCTGCAGAGATACATCCCCTGCCCCTCCCCCCACCCCGCTGTACACTCAAACTGCGTATTAACATTAATTTTCATCATTACTGAGAAAAAATCCAGTTATGATTTTGGTGCACGAACAGTTATCGAACATAACCTCGAACAGCCAAATTTTTCTCAAATCGTTCGTGTTCGCCGAACGGCTCGAACACCGCCCAAAACAGCTCGAATTTGAGATTGGCGAACAGTTCGAGTAGAAGAACGCTCATCTCTAATAATCAGTGCTAGGCAGGAGTTGGGCAGGCAGTGTACGTGGCAGACTGAAGTTCATATAGCACAAAAGGGTTCATTGAATGTCTTGTCTGTTGCTGCTGTAATAATTTCAAATATCTGTAGACATAGACCCAGATATCAGGGGCCAGGAAAAATTTTTTTTATCTTAATCCTGGTTATTTGCTTTAAAAGTAATCCAGAGTACACCATTTTTGTGCTCCATTTGTTGTTAGCACTAGAGAATACAGCCAGATCTGTTCCATATTTGAGCAATAAAAATCCAGAAATTTGAACTGAACGTGGAAAATATTGGCCTCCTTTTACATTCTGTTGCAGTGTGCCAGTCAAGCTATTCACACTAGGTGTTTGTAAAGAATAGTATCAGTGAATTACAGGCCTGCTATTTAAAACCATGGTTCTCTGTCAGATATATCACCTATAAGAGAGTGTTCTAAAATCAGCCATTTCTTCCATTTTCATTTTGTTGCAGTGTGTCGGTCAAGCTATTCACACTAGGTGTCTGTGAAGAATAGTATCAGTAAATTACTGGCCTGTTATTTACAACTGTGGTTCTCTGTCACATGTATCACATATAACTGTGTTCCAAAATCAGCCATTTCTAGTGAACGTGGAAAATATTGTCCGCCATTTAAAATGGGCAAGGTGAGTGGCAAGGGACGAGGAAGTGGACATGATGGTGATGGTGCATGCAGATGCCGAGGACGTGTCCGTGGACAAGCCTGACCTTCCTGTCCCAATTACTAGGGGACCGCAGCACAACACTATTGAACCCAGAGCAGTGTCAAAAGGTTGTTGGCAGGATAGCACCACCACCCTGTCTTCCACACGGTCAAGTGTCAGTAGCCGTGAATCTGGATCGCATATTCCTCACCCTGAACCTCCTTCCTCCCACCATGCCGAGTGCCCAGAGACAACTGATCCCACACTTGGACACTCAGAAGAGCTATTCACTTTTCCATTTGTAGATTCGGGCCTCTTGCCCGGCCAGCTTTAAGTGAGTCAAGAGGAGGAAGCGTGTAGCGGTGCAAAAATATTGTAGCAGCCACGGTCACACGATGGTTGGAAAAGTGCAATTACTATCGCAGGAGGTGGATGATGATGAGACGCAATTGCCAGAATGTCAGGAGGAGGACCAGGGTGTGGAAGTGGAAGAGAAGGTGGTGGATGATATAGTAACTGACCCAACCTGGCAGGGGGACATAGAGAGCGAGGACAGCAGCATACAGGGGGAGTGAGGCGTAGCACCACAACAGGCAGGAAGAAGCAGTGTGGTGGCCGCAAACCCAAGGCGGGAAAGTGTTCCTCGTAACGCCAACACAACGGAAGTTGCTAGTACAACTGTTAGGTCTTCCAGAGTCTGGTTATTTTTTAAAGACTCTGCAGATAACCCCAAAAAGACCATTTGCACTACCTGCCAGGACACCATCAGCAGGGGTAGCAAAAGTAGCAGCCGGACCACCACCAGCATGATCAGACACATGGCAGCAAAGCATCCGACTAAGTGGGCCGAACCACAGGGTCTAGCAAGTGTCTGCGGGTGACACCACTGCTCCTTCCGCTGTTGTGCGCGCACACCAATCCCCTGTCCATGGCGAATGCCAAGATGCCTCCCGCCCTGCACCTGTCATTGCACACTCTCAACTAGCAAGCATGTCCACGTCCTTGTCCCAGCGCAGCATTCAGTTGTCCCTACCCCAGTCCTTAGAACGCAAGCGCAAATACGCAGCCAACGCCCCACAGGCCACACTACTAAATTCTCACATTTCGCGAATGCTTGCGCTCGAAATGTTGCCTTTTAGGCTCGTGGAGACGGAAGCTTTCTGCGACCTGATGGCGGCGGCCGTCCCTCGGTACGCGGTCCCCAGCCGCCACTATTTCTCCCGGTGTGCTGTCCCTACATTACACGAGCATTACCACAACATTAGCCGTGCCCTCAACAACGCAGTTACTGGGAAAGTCCACCTAACCACGGACACGTGCTTGTGGGCAGGACGGTACATCTCGCTGACGGCACACTGGGTTAATATAGTGGAAGCCGGGACCCAGTCGGACCTTGGGACGGAACACGTCCTCCTGACGCCAAGGACTGCGGGCCCTGGGTCAATCAGGGTTGCCCCCACATTCTACAGGTCCTGCACCTCCTCAGCCTCCATCTCCGAAATGACCACATCAGTCGCAAGCTGTAAGCACTGCAGCACTGCCTCAGCCAAGCGGCAACAGGTTGTACTGAAGCTAATATACTTAGGTGACAAACCACACAATGCTGAAGAGTTGTGGACAGCTCTGAAAGAGCAAGCAGATCTGTGGCTGACACCACTGACCTTACAGCCAGGAATGGTCGTGTGTGACAATGGCCAGAACCTGGTGGCGGCTCTGAGGCTAGCTCACACATGTACCATGCCTGGCCCATGTGCTTAACCTCATGGTTCAGCGGTTTCTCAAAACCTACCCGGATCTGCTTGTCAAAGTGCACCGCATGTGTGCCCATTTTAGAAAGTCAGCTACAGCTTCCGCCGCCCTTGCCGTGCTTCAGCAGCGTTTGCAGCTTCCGGCTGACCGACTGATCTGCGATGTCCCCATGCGTTGAAACTCTACATTGGAGATGTTGGGAAGGATTTGTGAGCAGAAGAGGGAAGTTGTTGACTATCAGCATCAACAAGGCTGTCGGTATTCAGGTCAGACTCCACACATAACACCTGAGAAGTGGGCATGGATGTCAGACATCTGTACCATCCTCCAAAACTTTGAGGACTCCACCAACATGGTGAGCCGCGATGACGCCATAATTAGCATCACCATCCCGCTTCTGTCTTCTGAAACGCTCTCTGCTCACAATTAAAGAGGATGCATTGCAGGCGGAGCACGATGAGATGGAGCAAGGAACCATACAGGGTGATTCCACAGAGCCCAGTCTCATCTCATCCCAACGTGGAATGGGTGACAATGAGGAGTAACAGGAGATAGTAGTACCGTCTATAGCGCAGGAAACTGTCATATCGTCTGTAAAGCGGGGATGGCCTGAGGACAGGGATGAGGAGGAGAGCATGGTCAGTCGTCCTATTGGTGATGACAAGGAAGTCTTGCCTCTTTGCAGTCTGGTACACATGGCTGAGTTTATGTTACTCTGCCTTTCCCGTGACCCTCGTGTTGTCTAAATTTTGGGTGACAGTCATTACTGGTTGGTGACACTTCTAGACCCACGCTACAAGGAAAACTTTCTGTCTCTTATTCCCACGCTGGACAGGGCTCATAAAATGGGGCAGTACCAGAATGCCCTTGTTGCGGAATTATTAAAAAAATTCCCATCTCAAAACACTGGCGGCAGAGGTCACGGTACGTTGGACAACCAAGGAGTACAGGCAAGAGAGACATAAATGCAATGCAGTAGAGGCAGGGGAACACTGTTAAGTTCTGGGACAGTTTTCTCAGACCCTCCCATCGCACAGGCCCTGAGGCGCGGGGTACCTTTACAAGGAGGGAAAAGTTTCGGAAGATGGTGAGGGAGTACCTTGCCGACCGTACAACGTCCTCCGTGATTCCTCTGTGCCTTATAATTATTGGGTATCCAAGCTGGACACGTCGAATGAACTGGCTCTCTACGCCTTGGAGGTCCTGGTGTGCCCTGCTGCTAGCGTTTTATCAGAGCGGGTTTTTAGTGCCGCCGGTGGAATTATAACTGATAGGCGCATCCGCCTGTCAACTGAAAATGCTGACAGGCTGACTCTTATAAAAATGAACAAGGGCTGGATTGGGCCAGACTTCTCAACACCTCCGAATGATAGCAGCGTAACAAACTCAAAAACAGTGTCTTTTTTTTGGGAGGTTTAATTCTATTCCCATGCACCTCTGTCTTCACACCCAGACATTGGGTATCTCTAGGTGTCTTTAAATTGTTAGTGGGGTTTTTGCCAAATTTTGGCAGCCGTTGGACTCACGGCATACCCTATAACTGTATAGCAGACCCTCTTCTTTCTACTGGGAACATGGCATTACTGTGGCCCAGCTCTATGTGTTTTTAAATTGTTGACCTTCCCTGAGACCCTCCTCTATGTCTCTTCAAAGGGGTATAGGGTTGCGTCAAATTTTTTGGTAGCCCTTTGCTGTCACTGCATATGCAATAACAGTATAGGAGAGCAACTTGTTAATAAAGCATAGCCAGCTGATGGCTCTCTAACAATAGCGAGGAACGGCTGCTGGCCCTTTAAGAATAGTAAGGGCTGCCGGATGGCCCTATAAAAATAGGCTTTGTGACTTTGAGTCCCTCCTTCATTGTCTTCACACCCAGACATTGGGTATACGCTTCCTGATTTTGTCTATTTGCTCTTGTGTTCCTCCTTCTCCTCATCCTCCACTGCCATATCTACATCTCTTGTAAGGGGCATTGGAGTTCCACCAAATGTTTGGCAGCCGTTGCATTCACTGCATAGGCAACCAGTATGGGAGACCCACTTCCTAATAATGGGGATATTGCTTTAATGAGGCCCTCCGACCTCTACGTCTCCTGCAAGGGGCATTGGAGTTCTTCCAAATTTTTCACAGCTGTTGTACTCACTGCATACCCTATAACTGTATAGCAGACCCTCTTCTTTGTACTGGGAACATGCTGTTACTGTGGCCCAGCTCTATATGTCTTTAAATTGTTAGTGGGGTTTTTGCCAAATTTTGGCAGCCGTTGGACTCACTGTATACCCTGTAACTGGATAGCAGACCCACTCCTTTCTAATGAGAACATGCCGTTACTGTGGCCCTGCTCTGTGTGTTTTTAAATTGTTAGTGGGGTTTTTCTCAATTTTTCACAGCCTTTGCAGTCACAGCATGGACATTTTCACTATAGGAGACCCGCTCCTTTATAATGGGAACATTTTTTGTTACTGAGACCCTCCTCTATGTCTCTTCAAGGGGGTATGGTTGCGTCAAAATTTTTGGCAGCCCTTGCAGTCACTGCATACGCAATAACAGTATAGGAGACCCTCTTGTTAATAAAGCATAGCCAGCTGATGTCTCTCCAACAATAGCGAGGAACGGCTACTGGCCCTTTAATAATAGTAAGGGGCGCCTGATGGCTCTATAAAAATAGGCTTTGTGACTTTCTGAGTACCTCCTTCATAAATGAAACAGGATGTCTGATGATGTGTCACACACCACTTGGCCAGATAAGGTTGTAAAATTTTAAAATGACATTTCACGGTGAATGTATTTGTCACTGTTGATAGCAATACAAAAGTGCAAAAACGCATCAAAAACGCTACGTATGAACATAGCTCAAGGTGTGGAGGAGCATTTTTGCTTTTGGTTATTTATTTTGCCTTATATACAATTTCCCAGGAAATTCCATTTTGGTTTCCTTTTTGTATGTTTCATTGTGAGTCCATAAAAGTAGCGTAATACTCGGACAAAACTTCCAGGGGTCTTCCCCATTATGTTCCCATGACAATTGAGCACTGCTCCCATCGATTTTGGAATTTTTTAGGACCTCTGCAGATCGCCGGGAGGGGGGGGGGGGTGTGGAGGGTGGTGCCGCCAGAAAAATGCTTGAGTTTCCCATAGACTTATATTGGGCTCGTTACTCGGACCGAGCACTCAAGCATTCCAATTTGCCCGACTCGAACAACGAGTACTCGAGCATTTTAGTGCTTACTCATCACTACTGATAACGTGCTGCATTCATCTTTCTTTCAACTTTTACTAAGTTTCCAGTGCCTTTGTAGCTCAAACATCAGCAATCCACCTACGTGTTTTACAGTAGGAATGGTGTTTCTTGTATCATAGGCCTGGTTGACCTCTCTCCAAATGTAAGGTTTATGGTTGTGGCCAAAAAGTTGTTGGTCTACCTGACCGTGGTTTGGTTTTTACAGAGCCCCTGATTTTTCATTTGTTAATCACAGTTTCAACGCTGCTGACTGGCATTATCAATTCCTTGGGTATCTTTTTGTATCCCTTTCTTGTGTTATACAATTCAACTACCTTTTCCCGTAGATCCATTGACAATTCTTTTGCTTTCCCCATGACTCACAATCCAGAAACAGCAGTAGCTGGATAAAAGATGCAAGAGTCAGTATGGATCCCAGAAACTCATTCAACTTTTATGCACACACACTGATTACAAGCAAACAGGTCACAGGTGAGGATGTTACCTTTAGTAGCCATTCAAACCCATTTGTGTCAAATTCTGTGCATGTTATCAGGCCAAAATCACCAGGGTATGTGAACTTTTGATCAGGGTCATTTGGATGTTTTTGGTTGTCATTATGATTTAAAAAGAGAAAACACAGTAGTTTGACAATAAATGGCTTCACCCACCAATAACCATGAGTGGAGAAAGTAAAAATTTGGCCTGGGTATGTAAACTTTTGAGCACAACTCTATCAGAAAGTTGACATAACAAAATATTCCGCATCTGTATATTTACAAAAATAATGTTTGAAAGTACTGAAACTTTTTATCGTTAATTATATGTAGCAGTAAAAGGAAAATTCATTGTACAGTTTGAATTCAGGAGGTCAAACTCATTAAGAAATGGCTCAGTTCATAATGAAACCTGATAGATTTAAATGTTATGTAAAACAGTGTTACGTGATCTGAAAGGTCCTTGAGCTAGTCGGGTGAAAGGTTCTTCAGCAGCTCAGTCAGGACGTGCAGCCTCTGTACAGGTCCCGGTACCTTCCTCTCCTGCTCTGCACCAATCCGTTAGATAAGTGTGGGGCTGGAGGAGAGAGCAGTTCTCTCACTGATCAGGAAGAACACTGTCTCCTTGTTCTCAGTCATAGGAAGCTACTTCCAGTCTATTGGACACACTCCCTTAGTAGCAAGATTTTTTCTTGCTAAAAGTGTGTATTTTCAAGTAAAACATTTTCCACATTAAGGATATAAAAAATGCTTCTCCCCTGTGTGACTTCTCTGGTGTATAACAAGATTCCATTTCCGGTTAAAACATTTCCCACATTCTGAACAGGAAAAAGGCTTCTCCCCTGTGTGAGTCCTTTGATGTGTAACAAGAGATGATTTCTGGTTAAAACATTTCCCACATTTTGAACATGAAAAAAGCTCTCCTGTGTGAGTTCTCTGGTGACTAAGAAGATTTGATTTCGTATTAAAACATTTCCCACATTCTGAACAGGAAAAAGCCTTCTCCCCTGTATGAGTCCTTTGATGTGTAACAAGAGATGATTTCTTGTTAAAACATTTCCCACATTCTGAACAGGAAAAAGCCTTCTCCCCTGTGTGAGTCCTTTGATGTGTAACAAGAGATGATTTCTGGTTAAAACATTTCCCACATTCTGAACAGGAAAAAGCCTTCTCCCCTGTGTGAGTCCTTTGATGTGTAACAAGAGATGATTTCTGGTTAAAACATTTCCCACATTCTGAACAGGAAAAAAGCTTCTCCCCTGTGTGAGTTCTCTGGTGACTAAGAAGATTTGATTTCTGGTTAAAACATTTCCCACATTCTGAACATGAAAAAGGCATCTTCCCTGTGTGGGTTCTTTGGTGTATAACAAGATTCCATTTCCGGTTAAAACATTTCCCACATTCTGAACAGGAAAAAGCCTTCTCCCCTGTGTGAGTCCTTTGATGTGTAACAAGAGATGATTTCTGGTTAAAACATTTCCCACATTCTGAACAGGAAAAAGCCTTCTCCCCTGTGTGAGTCCTTTGATGTGTAACAAGAGATGATTTCTGGTTAAAACATTTCCCACATTCTGAACAGGAAAAAGCCTTCTCCCCTGTGTGAGTCCTTTGATGTGTAACAAGAGATGATTTGTGGTTAAAACATTTCCCACATTCTGAACATGAAAAAAGCTTCTCCCCTGTGTGAGTTCTCTGGTGACTAAGAAGATTTGATTTCTGGTTAAAAAATTTCCCACATTCTGAACATGAAAAAGGCATCTTCCCTGTGTGAGTTCTTTGGTGTATAACAAGATTCCATTTCCGGTTAAAACATTTCCCACATTCTGAACAGGAAAAAGCCTTCTCCCCTGTGTGAGTTCTTTGATGTATAACAGCAGCTGATTTCTGGTTAAAACATTTCCCACATTCTGAACATGAAAAAGGCTTATCCCCTTTGTGAGTTCTCTGGTGACTAAGAAGACTTGATTTCTTGTTAAAACAGTTCATACATTTGGAACAAGAAAATCTATTCTTTGCTGTGTCAATTTCTTGATGTTTGAGAAAAAACTTTTTGACGGGAAAACTATTTCCATCTTCTGACTGTGAAAATGACTTTTTAGCTTTAGGAGCAGTTAGTTTTTTAATGCTTATTTTGTGACTTTGATTTTCCTTAGTAGTCGGTAATGAATCAGAAGACAGGATCTGTTTCAAAGGATCAGATGACACATCTTTGCTGTGAAGGGATGATGGTATATCTGGGGTAATGGAATTTCCTTCAATTGTATCCTGTGGGATCTCAAGTTCATCTGATTTTAAAATTGAAGATGTCGGCTGTCCTTCTGATCTCCTGGTACAGTCATCTGCTAAGTAAAAAAAAATATTATATTTGAATAAAATATTCTTGAAATTTATAATTTTGAACATTTCTATTTAAACTGTTGGTACAAATGGCAAGTTATGAAAAAATATTGAATTATTCACCAAGACAATGACAGTTCACAGTCTAATAGAAAACCTCATAGCATGAACTAGTAGAGCGTGGTGTTCAACTGTTTGTTCATTCTGCCTCCCAAATATGAAATATGCAAAAATGATACCAATAAAAATTTCTACTCATCTCACAAAAAATCAAGCTCCCACTCAGCTCCACCATCTGTCAATGGAAGAACAGAGGTTTCCACATCATTAGTGGCTCAAAGGCTCTTGAAAAGAAACATGGCTTCCATAAACTAATCCAGCAAAATCCGCTCTTCCAAAGTCAAATATGCTTCCTGCTTAACTCAAATGGAAAGCACCACACCCTACTAAAGCTCATGCATAATGCCGGAAGCTGCCAGATACAGCCTTGTTCTCTGCTGGTTAAGTCCTCTGTGTTCAGCTCCCGCATTGAGTTTTTTCTTCTTAGTTTCTTCTCGTGATCCCGGTCGGTTTACTGACTACTATTGTGTCTTCTGATTTTGTATTTTCTCTGCCCTCCTGGTTCTGATCCGGCCACCTGACTATTCTTCTTGTCATCTCACACCACAGAACAGCAGGCAACACTGTAGCCCAAACCTAGGGGTCTATTTGTGCAAGAACAGATCCATGTAGAGGGGTTAAAGGGTGATGGGCAAAACTTTGACTATAGACAATAACACACCTAATGAAAAGATCAAAAAAAAAAAAAAAAGAGAGTAACTAGTGGTGAAATCTCTCTGGGGTAATTAGAGTATGTTTCTTGGTAGCTTCTGGCAATTTAAACTATAATAAGGGTCAATATTTTCTGTCAGATGAGTTTCAAAAAAAATTATAGATTTAATGAGAACTTTTTATAATAGTGCAGAGCTGAGGTGTCTTAAATTTAGATCTCGGGCATTTGGAAGAGACAATGGAGACCTTTTTTTTTTTAAAGACTACAGGGGAGTTACAAACTCACATAAATGAGGCAGGCCGAACCCACCACAATCAAACTATCATAGAATGAACCTGTAAAAAACAAGACAGAATAAAAAAAACAAGTTACATCCCCAACAAGAAGATATGTTTGGTAGGAGAACTCCAACACTAAATCCGAGTTGCACTTATTTATGGTGGACCATTGGAGCTACTATGAGTCCTGACCAGAAGAGTAGATAAAGTATTAGTGCTCCCCATTTCAGGATAGATTGTATCTGAATTCTTTAGGATAGATATAGTTTATGACGTGGAGTGAATCCATGAAATCAAGGCTCACATCATGCCAACATATCGCCGGCAGACATGAAGAAATGTATATTACAGCCATCAGCCACGCACAGCTTAGAGATATATCAAGGCACAGGTGTAATGTTTTTTGTATACTTTATCGCAATTCCTTTTGAAGTTATTTGGTTTAAAAAGAAATTGAAAAGTCAGGATAAAGGGAAACTGCTGTTACTGTACAGAAATTCACACTTGGCCCTCACTGCACATTTAATGTTGTCAATCATAAAAGTGAGGTTTAGTCATAAAGACTGGACCTGGTCTTGTAGGGAGCATATGAGGACATTCAGCGGCACAGAAGGGAGAGACGGTAGATTCATCTAATAAGATATCAGGGTTATAGGAAGCCAACAGCATCATTACCCTTCGCTTTCTCTCATAGGCTCATCATGATATTTGTCTACAAGTGATTTTATAACTTGTCAGCACTTTCTACAAACGCTGTTATTTGGATTGGTAGTTTACAGATCTGGGCAGGTAAGAGTCAGGATCTTCTAATTTCAGTTGGTAGGTGGATCTTCCAGGTTTTAAGTTCTATAGAAAAGGGGTTTCAATGTCCTAAGTGATTTGAACAGTTTTTGGTGAAGGAGAATGTTTTGGTATAGATGTAAAATGGTGATCACACGATTGTGATACAGCTGGACTACATGACCGGTAAACCAGCCACAGCCGGTGACTGAGAAGAATCTGTGACTTCTCTGCATTTAGTGGTTACTACTCACCTGGGTAGTCATATGTAGGAATCTCCTCTTTACATCGCTCATCACCCTTCACATATGTCTCTGTAGTATTAATATGGGTCAGATCTTCACCCTGAAACAAATATTGTACAGACAGATGGAGAAGTCACATATATGATCAGCTCTAATCCTGCCATCTCGACCATTCTCATTACACAAGTATGAACCATATAATACTGGTGGATGAAGCAAGACTGAGCACAAGACCTTCACAGCCGTCTACACATCATAGGGGAGATCTCATGACACCTTCTCTCCATCTACCTGATGATCCTGAGGAACATTGGGATCTTCTTGTTTACAGTCCTGTGGAAGAAGAGGACGGGGACATCTCTCTGGTGTTGTCCTCTTACTGGATAGATCTGGAAAAAACACATACAGGGACTGAATTCATTCTTCACATAAAGATAATTATAGGCCGTGTGTATTCAGTCCTGTCTATTACCTGGTGATGTGAGGGGCTGGGGAACCTCCATCATGATGTCCTTGTACAGATCTCTGTGTCCTTCTAAATATTCCCACTCCTCCATGGAGAAATAGACGCAAACATCCTGACACCTTAGAGGAAACTGACACATACAATGATAGAGTTATCCCCCCGATCCCTTCATAGCTTTACTATAAAATGTCCCAGATCCTAACAGTGTCACCTCTCCAGTCAGCAACTCAATCATCTTGTAGGTGAGATCTAGGATCTTCTGGTCATTGATGTCCTCATGTATCAGGTGGTGAGGTGGAAGCTCCGTGATTGGGCTCAGGGTTTTTCCCCATCCCTCAGACAAAGGGTCCTGATAGCGCTCACTAGAGGTCTTCTTCACTACTGTGTAATCCTGGTTATGGAGAGACACATTCATAAATCTCACTCCAGACATTTCCAGCGTCCTCACCTCTCCAGTTCTGTCCATCTGTTATTCCCATAGATAAGAATGATGTAATGTGACGTCACCAGAATCTCTCACCTCTCCAGTAAGACGGAAGAGGATCTCTAGGGTGAGGTGTAATATCCTCTCCGCCATCTTGTCTCTGTCCATATCCATCCTTGATGGGTAAATCAGGAAAATTCTCTTATATAGAAGATCTTCACTGAGAGGATCCGAAATTGTAGAGACCTGAATGAGAAAATGAGCGGATGTAACGTCATAAAAATCCTGTGTAATAATAAAATTACTGGAGATAATATGGGAAACATTTGAGGAAATTTATGTTTACAGTATCTAATTTTCTTCTTTACATCTACTAATAAAACCTATATATTTAAGGCCACAGACAACAAGCAGTTTCTTCCTCGGAATCTGCAGGTGAATACCTTTCTCATAGACTCATCTTCCTTATTGCTAATTCTCATCTCATTTACCGACACTGGAATCGGTATTATCAATACTGCAGGAGATATTCATTACACGTGACATGAGGAATAGCTACTTCATGATGAGGACGAAATCTTCATCTTCTACTACGGCTCTATAAACGTATTTGGCCAGAGTCCGTCACTGACTACATCACCACCGGCCGTCTAGGTTTACCGTCTTCACCGGACTGTCATCTTCTATCACGTTAGATCTCAGGTCTGATTCACACATAGACTTTGAGGCTTTTATAAAAGCTTGTTTGTAAGAACACAAAGACAGGAGCTATTTGATACCAAAGTCTCCATGGACAGTGTTTTGTGGGGCTTATTTCTGGCCTTAGGCTTTCCTATATTACAAGAAAAACTCCATAAAAAAGCAGATATTAAAATGTTTCAAAAGAAAATTGGCACCAACAATTCTTGTAATAAGAAAAAAAACATGCAAAAAGCACAAGACACATTTTGTTAATTTCTTTTAAAACAAATGTTTAACATGTTAAAAAGTAACTCTTTTGGGCACCAGAACATAAATGTACACCACAGGGATGGCACAGGTACGACTGCTACACCAACCCTGGCAGTCTAACCACTTGCTGCTGTCAAAAGCAAACATGGCATCTAAGAAGGTTTGACAAGAGTTCGGCTCAATGCCCCTCCTCCCCCCAAGTACTCGATAGTGTGGGGCAGCCTAGTTACTTCGATACTTAAATGGCCAATAATGGTGTTTGGGCCTGCAATGTACAAAAGTCTATTAGGCTGGGCCAGAGGCAACATCCAATAAGTTAGTTTTTAATGCTCCCCATACATATTAGACTAAAGTTGCATGAAAGCACTGATTTCAGGGGGTTTGGCCGACTATATAATGTATTTGGGGGCCTCCCGACAGATGATGTCAGGGCAGAGAAGGGTCTGGCATCCTGAATTTCAGAGGCTAATCCATTTATTTTTCCTGTAGATAATCCTCCGCTAGAGGAGTCTGGTGGTGACTCGCTCATACACATCACAGGAAAGCTGGAATATTTGTGTATGGGGGAGTTGGGAGAGACAGCCATCTGCCAAATGACTGTTCAGCCAACACTTATCTCATGTGTATGGGGCCGTTAGTATTACATGACAAGCAGTGATAATACACGGCACTACAGTAGTACAGTGCATCATCTGAGCAATCAGAGGCGTGTATGTTTTATGATCGCACTAAAGAGAGTTGTTTAACCCCTTAGTAATGGAGCAAATTTTGACCTTAATGACCAAGCCAAATTTTACAATTCTGACCAGTGTCACTTTATGAGGCAATATCTCTGGAACGCTTCAACGGATCTTACTGTTTCGAAGATTGTTTTTAGCGGCATATTGTACTTCACGATAGTGGTCAAATTTATTCGATATGACTTACATTTATTTGTGGAAAAAAAATGGAAATTTGGCGAAAATTTTGAAAATTTTGCAATTTTCAAACTTTGAATTCTTATGCCCTTAAATCAGAGAGAGTTATATCACGTGCTTCACAGGAACTGAAGCAACGTGGAAGGAAAAAATAACCATTTAACTTTTTTCACAAAAATTTTACTTCAGACCTAATTTTGTTTTTATTTTTACAAGGGTAACAATAGAAAATGGACCACAAAATGTGTTGTGCAATTTCTCCTCAGCATGCCGACATCCCATATGTGGGGGAAAACCACTGTTTAGGTGCACTGCAGGGCTTGGAAGGGAAGGAGCATTGTTTGAATTTTTGAAAGCAAAACTGGCTGGAAATAAGAGCGGACACCATGTTGCGTTTGGAGAGCCTTTGATGTGCCTAAATAGTGGAAACCTCCCCCCCCCATAAGTGCCCCCATTTTGGAAACTACACCCCTCAAGGAATGTATCTAGATAACAGTACAGACCAAAAGTTTGGACACACCTTCTCATTTAAAGATTTTTCTGTATTTTCATGACTATGAAAATTGTAAATTCACACTGAAGGCATCAAAACTATGAATTAACACATGTGGAAATATATACTTAACAAAAAAGTGTGAAACAACTGAAAATATGTCTTACATTCTAGGTTCTTCAAAGTAGCCACCTTTTGCTTTGATGACTGCTTTGCACACTCTTGGCATTCTCTTGATGAGCTTCAAGAGGTAGTCACCGGAAATGGTCTTCCAACAATCTTGAAGGAGTTCCCAGAGATGCTTAGCACTTGTTGGCCCTTTTGCCTTCACTCTGCGGTCCAGCCCACCTCGATTGGGTTCAGGTCTGGTGACTGTGGAGGCCAGGTCATCTGGCGTAGCACCCCATGACTCTCCTTCTTGGTCAAATAGCCATTACACTGTTTCCTAGCAGCTATTTTACCATGAAGGCCTGCTGCACAAAGTCTCCTCTTAACAGTTGTTGTAGAGATGTGTCTGCTGCTAGAACTCTGTGTGGCATTGACCTTGTCTGTAATCTGAGCTGCTGTTAACCTGCGATTTCTGAGGCTGGTGACTCGGATAAACTTATCCTCAGAAGCAGAGGTGACTCTCGGTCTTCCTTTCCTGGGGCGGTCCTCATGTGAGCCAGTTTCTTTGTAGCGCTTGATGGTTTTTGCAACTGCACTTGGGGACACTTTCAAAGCTTGCCCAATTTTTCGGACTGACTGACCTTCATTTCTTAAAGTAATGATGGCCACTCGTTTTTCTTTACTTAGAATTTGTATTATGGCAAGAAAAAAGCAGCTAACAGTCTATTCAGTAGGACTATCAGCGGTGTGTCCACCTGACTTCTGCACAACACAACTGATGATCCCAACCCCATTTATAAGGCAAGAAATCCCACTTATTAAACCAGACAGGGCACACCTGTGAAGTGAAAACCATTTCCGGTGACTACCTCTTGAAGCTCATCAAGAGAATGCAAAGAGTGTGCAAAGCAGTCATCAAAGCAAAAGGTGGCTACTTTGAAGAACCTAGAATATAAGACATATTTTCAGTTGTTTCACATTTTTTTGTTAAGTATATAATTCCACATGTGTTAATTCATAGTTTTGATGCCTTCAGTGTGAATGTACAATTTTCAAAGTCATGAAAATACAGAAAAATCTTTAAATGAGAAGGTGTGTCCAAACTGTTGGTCTGTACTGTATGTGGTGAACACACTGAACCCCCAGGTGCTTCATAGAAGTTTAGAAAGTAGAGCAGGTAAAATAAAAAAATATATTTTTTCTACAAAAATGTAATTGTAGCCCCAAATTTTTTGTTTTCACAAAGATAACAGGAGAAATTGAAGCCCAAAATTTGTTGTTCAATCTCCCCTGAGTACGCTGATACCCCCTATATATAGAGGAAAACTATTATTTGGGAGCATGGCAGGGCTCAGAAAGGAAGGAGTGACGTTTTGGAACGCAGACTTTAATGGAATAGTCTGCGGGTGTCATTTCGCGTTTGGAGATCCCCTGATGTGCCTAAACAGTGGAAACGCCCAACAAGTAACCCCATTTTGGAAACTACAACCCTCAAAGATTTTATCCAGGGGTATAGTGAGCATTTTGAACCCACAGGTATTACACAGAAATTGATAACATTAGGTCGTCATATAGAAAATTTTAATTTTTCTCACGAAAATATTGTTTTAGCCCCAAATCTGTAATTTTCACGATGGATAATAGGTGAAAATGGATCCCATAATTTGTTATGTAATTTATTCCGAATGCGATGATACTGCATATGTGGTCAAAAACTTCAGTTTGTGCACATGTCAGGGCTAGGAAAGGAAAGAGTGCTATTTGTCTGGAATAAATTGTGAATGCCATGTAGCATTTGGAGAACCCCTGACATGCAAAAATAGCAGAAACCCCCTGACGTGACCCCATATTTGAAACTTCACTGCCTAAGGAATTCATCTTGGGGTTTAGTGAGTATTTTGAACTCATAGGTGCCTCACAGAATATTATAACACTGAAACATGGAAATATGAAATTTTAGTGGTAAAAATGTAATTATTGTATTTGCTACAAATTTTCAGGTACTCAAGGATTAATAGGTGAAACTGGACCCCATAATTTATTGTACAATTACTTCTGAACGCGGTGATGCCCCATATGTCATCAGAAATTACTTTTAGGCCACACGTCAAGGCTGAGAAGGAAGGAGCGCTATTTGGCTTTTGGAGCACAAATTTTGCTAGAATACCATATTTTTCAGACTATAAGACGCACCGAACCATAAGACGCACCTAGGTTTTAGAGGAGGGAAATAAAAATAAAAAATTAAGCAAAAAATGTGGTCATGATGCACTGTTATGGGGGAGGGGGGGTCTGCTGCTGATACTGGTATTGGGGTAACGTCCCCCAATTCTGTTAAGTAGTCATCTTATAGCTAGATCTCACAGGCCCTGGGGTCATCACATGATCTCAATGTACCATGGTAACCATCGGGACCCGCAATTCTCATCACGGGGGTCCGATGGTTACAAAAGGGGTCTTGTGACCCCCTTGTAACAACTTAAATACTGCTGTCACGATTGAATATTTAAGGATTAAAACTGTCTTAGGCTGATACTACAGGGTGTCAGAAGCACATACAGCTGATATCAGCGGGAATTGCCACCTCCAGGCGCCAATATTCACTTATTCCCTATTGCAGTTTTAAAAAGGCCCCTTAACGACAGTCGTTTTAATGAATAACGACGGTCGTTAAGGGGATAAAAAAAAAGTTTAAACGTGAAAAAAATATCAGTTTTAGCAACAAGAAATATCCATCATTATAGGGAAAACAGACTGACTGCACAATGTTAGTTAAGTCACATCCATAACAACAACTTTATTATACTATTATATTATCCTATACACATCGACGTACATAGAAATCACAGGTTCCACAGCAATAGCTCCCAGGTTCTTCAGCTCCCAACCTCAAAAGGGGAAAATTTTTATTATAATAATAATAATAATAATAATGATAATAAAATGGAACACTTAAACAACAGAATATAACGCCAAGTAAATCAAACTTCTGAGAAATCAAACTGTCCCCTTAGGAAGCAACACTGATTGACAATCAATTTCACATGCTGTTGTGGAAATGGAATAGACAATAGATGGAAATTATTGGCAATTATCAAGACCCACTCAATGAAGGAGTGGTTCTGCAGGTGGGGACCACAGACCACATCTCAGTACCAATGCTTTCTGGCTGATGTTTTGGTCACTTTTGAATGTTGGTTGTGCTTTCACACTCGTGGTAGCATGAGATGGACTCAACAAACTCCTGATGAGGTTGCGGATGGTCTCCTGTGGGATCTCCTCCCAGACCTGGACTAAAGCACCCGCCAACTCCTGGACAGTTGTGGATGGAGCGAGACATGATGTCTCAGATGTGCTCAATCGGATTCAGGTCTGGGGAACGGGCGGGCCAGTCCATAGCGTTAATGCCTTCATTTTGCAGGAACTGCTGACACACTCCAGCCACATGAGGTCTGGCATTGTCCTGCATCAGGAGGAACCCAGGGCCAACCGCACCAGCATATGGTCTCACAAGGGGTCTGAGGATCTCATCTCGGTACCTAATGGCAGTTAGGCTACCTCTGGCGAGCACATGGAGGGCTGTGAAGCCTTCCAACGAAATGCCACCCCACACCATTACTGATCCACTGCCAAACCGGTTATGCTGAAGGATGTTGCAGGTAGCAGATCACTCTCCACGACGTCTCCAGACTCTGTCACGTCTGTCACATGTGCTCAGTGGGAACCTGCTTTCATTTGTGAGGAGCACAGGGCGCCAGTGGCGACTTTGCCAATCCTGGTGTTCTGTGGCACATGCAAAGCATCCTGCACGGTGTTGGGCTGGCTGTGAGCACAACCCCCATCTGTGGACGTCGGGCCCTCATACCACCCTCATGGAGTTGGTTTCTAACCGTTTGTGCAGACACATGCACATTTGTGGCCAGCTGGAGGTCATTTTGCAGGGCTCTGGCAGTGCTCCTCCTGTTCCTCCTTGCACAAAGGAGGTAACAGTCCTGCTGCTGGGTTGTTGCCCTCCTATGGCTCCCTCCACATCTCCTGGTATCTGCTCCATGCTCTGGACACTGTGCTGACAGACACAGCTACCCTTCTTGCCACAGCTCGCACTGATGTGCCATCCTGGATGAACTACACTACCTGAGCAACTTCTGTGGGTTGTACTGTAGACACCGCCTCATGCTACTGTATCTCTAGGGGTGAGAGCAATGGCAATATGAAAAAGTGACCAAAACAACAGCCAAAAAGGATGAGAACAGAGAAATGGTCTGTGGTCACCACCTGCAGAACCGCTCCTTTATAGGGGGTATGTTGCTAATTGCCTATCATTTCTACCAGTTGTCTGTTCCATTTGCACAACAGCAGGAGAAATTGATTCACAATCAGTGTTGCTTCATAACTGGACAGGTAGATTTCACAGAAGTGTTATTGACTTGAAGTTACATTGTGCTGTTAAAGTGTTCCCTTTATTTTTTTGAGCAGCGTATTATGGGAAGGCCCATCATCACTTGTGGGGATCATACGGGTTGAGATGAGTCGCTAAGGTCCCTCAGACCTACTCTCAGCTCCCAGTTGATTTGTGAGGACCTCACTGGCTGTGTATCGGTAAAACTCCTCACTAGTAATGTGAAAGTCCATTCGATGAGGGCCAGATACTCCTTTCTAAGTCACTGAATCTTCAGTTGTCCATAGGAGAACTTGTGTCCCAGTTTGGCAACACTGTGGCTTCCGCTCTAGTATAGACAATTGTTTGCTTATGATAAGGAATCCTTCCTTAACTTAATCTCCTTTAATTAGGCCTACTGTCCACTCAGGGCAAAGTTCTATACCATCTAAGTTGGCCTCCTGACCTGAGTTAAGGACCTTATCCGGCTCTTTGTCTCCACTATGCTCCCTGCCTGAAATCCAGATACACACTGCCATTATATCTTTGCTTTCCTTTAGAACATACTATTTGAGGTCTCCCTCCTGGCACACAACACCATATCAATTCAAGTCTGCAACCAGATGGACTGAATGTCTGTATTTCTCACTTACTTATCCCTATCTGACTCATCACCAGGATATTGTTCTCCTGTGTGCTCATACAGCTCAGAATGAGGGCTCCCACACAGTATGATGCCCCCACAATTACTGATATATATATATAAAAAAAAAACAGAAGCAACAACACACATTACTCAACCAACCCCTTTCCTGAGTTGTGCAGCTCTGGTCTGTGAAGTGTGAGTACTGAGGCTCCCTACTACAGGTGTGATGTAGTGACGCCATTGTGCCGGCAGTGCACGGAGTCTCAGACTCACAGGCGAAGGATGAATGGTGGATCGGGGAGATTTCAACTCCCTGATTTACTATTCTATTCAATAGTATCCCCATCATTGGAATGTGGATATCACTGAAATTGTGATGATGGGCAAGGAGAGCTTGCTCGGTGCTGAGCCGTCTCAATTCATGGGCACCATAGCATGCCACTATGGATGATACGACCCTGCTAACTATTGTATGGTAAATATCTCATAGGTAATGGGTTCATTAGTATCTGCACCAAGAATGGGGCTCGGTGAGTATTTATTCATTAGCCGTGGGGTAGTCGGTGGGGTGGATGGTACCATGTTGTGTGTGTAGGTGGCAATCCTGTGGGAAAACCCCTCTAAAATGAAATCTTAAACCTTTTTTACATATATGCTTTGAAAACTGGACTAACAAGATTATTATATACATACATACATACATACATACAGAGGTTGGCACCTTAAGGGATGATAATGCGCCCCCGCTCACTGCTGGCTATACCTCAGAAGCCATAGTTAACTGTGATATATATCAAAAAATACACTGATACATTAAATAGAACCAGATATATCTCAAGGTATAAAAGAAAGGGTATGGACTCATCAGAGAATGTTTCAATAATCCGCCTCAATGTGTTTCCCCACCAGCTTCATCAGGAGACTTGATACAGGGATGATAATTCATGATGTTCAGTATAGTGTGCCTAATAGCCAGGTGTCCATGTATAAATATCCCACTTCATCCAAAACCCCTCCCCAGACTAGGAGGCCCATTTCCATTCCGGGAGGTGAATGGTCACAGAATATATAGAATGGAGTCTGTCTACAATAATGTACTGCGCTTGAGCTACTTCTCATGAGCTAGAGGTCCGATAATGTCCATCCCCTAGTGTGCATGTCCGGAAGTGACGCGCTTTACACTGAAACGCAAGATAAACTGATTACCACTGCGCCAATCGTACCCGTGACTGCGCATGCCAGTAGTTACATGTTCCACGCCGGAGAGCATAATGGCCTATATGTGTCCGGACCATCACCATTGTCAGTGGATAAAATAACATACGGTTAGAGGGTTTGTGCTTGTCTGTGCGATACATCCGGTCAACTGATTACAGGGGCATAACGGGGGCATTACACTGTGTGGGGGGCATCATACATCCGGCATAAGGGGCATAATGGGGGCATTACACCGTGTGGGGGCATCATACATACTGCATAATGAGCATAATGGAGGCATTACACTGTGTGGGAGCATCATACATAGTGCATTAGGGGCATAATGGGGGCATTACACTGTGGGGGCATCATACATACTGCATAAGGTGCATAATGGGGGCATTACACTGTGGGGGCATCATACATCCTGCATAAGGGGCATAATGGGGGCATTACACTGTATGGGGGCATCATACATACTGCATAAGGGGCATAATGGGGGCATCATACATACTGCATAAGATGCATAATGGGGGCATTACACTGTGGGGGCATCATACATACTGCATAAGGTGCATAATGGGCCCATTACACTGTGTGGGGCATCATACATCCTGCATAAGGGGCATAATGGGGGCATTACACTGTGTGGGGGGCATCATACATACTGCATAAGGGGCAAAATGGGAGCATTACACTGTGTGGGGGGCATCATACATACTGCATAAGGGGCAAAATGGGAGCATTACACTGTGTGGGGGGCATCATACATCCTGCATAAGGGGCATAATGGGGCATTACACTGTGTGGGGGCATCATACATCCTGCATAAGGGGCATAATGGGAGCATTACACTGTGTGGGGGCATCATAAATCCTGCATAAGGGGCATAATGGGGGCATTACACTGTGTGTGGGCATCATACATACTGCATAAGGGGCATAATGGAGGCATTACACTGTGTGGGGGCATCATACATCCTGCATAAGGGGCATAATGGGGGCATTACACTGTGTGTGGGCATCATACATCCTGCATAAGGGGCATAATGGGGGCATTACACTGTGTGTGGGCATCATACATACTGCATAAGGGGCATAATGGGGGCATTACACTGTGTGGGGGCATCATACATACTACATAAGGGGCATAATGGGGGCATCATACATCCTGCATAAGGGGCATAATGAGGGCATTAAACTGTGTGTGGGGATCATACATACTGCATAAGGGGCATAATGGAGGCATTACACTGTGTGGGGGCATCATACATACTGCATAAGGGGCCTACTGGGAGCATTACACTGTGTGGGGACATCATACATCCTGCATAAGGGTCATAATGGGGGCATTACACTGTGTGTGGGCATCATACATACTGCATAAGGGGCATAATGGAGGCATTACACTGTGTGGGGGCATCATACATACTGCATAAGGGGCATAATGGAGGCATTACACTGTGTGTGGGCATCATACATACTGCATAAGGGGCATAATGGGGGCATTACACTGTGTGGGGGCATCATACATCCTGCATAAGGGGCATAATGGGGGCATTACACTGTGAGGGGGCATCATACATCCTGCATAAGGGACATAATGGGGGCATTACACTGTGAGGGGGCATCATACATCCTGCATAAGGGACATAATGGGGGCATTACACTGTGAGGGGGCATCATACATCCTGCATAAGGGACATAATGGGGGCATTACACTGTGTGGGGGCATCATACATCCTGCATAAGGGGCATAATGGAGGCATTACACTGTGAGGGGGCATCATACATCCTGCATAAGGGACATAATGGAGGCATTACACTGTGTGTGGGCATCATACATACTGCATAAGGGGCATAATGGGGGCATTACACTGTGTGGGGGCATCATACATCCTGCATAAGGTGCATAATGGGGGCATTACACTGTGTGGGGGCATCATACATCCTGCATAAGGGGCATAATGGGGGCATTACACTGTGGGGGGCATCATACATACTGCATAAGGGGCATAATGGGGGCATTACACTGTGGGGGGCATCATACATCCTGCATAAGGGGCATAATGGGGGCATTACACTGTGTGGGGGGCATCATACATACCGCATAAGGGGTATAATGGGGGCATTACACTGTGTGGGGGCTTCATACATCCTGCATAAGGGGCATAATGGGGGCATTACACTGTGGGGGGCATCATACATACTGCATAAGGGGCATAATGGGGGCATTACACTGTGGGGGGCATCATACATCCTGCATAAGGGGCATAATGGGGGCATTACACTGTGTGGGGGCTTCATACATCCTGCATAAGGGGTATAATGGGGGCATTACACTGTGTGGGGGCTTCATACATCCTGCATAAGGGGCATAATGGGGGCATTACACTGTGTGGGGGCATCATACATCCTGTATAAGGGGCATAATGGGGGCATTACACTGTGTGGGGGCATCATACATCCTGCATAAGGGGCATAATGGGGGCATTACACTGTGGGGCCAGTAAAGGGGTCCTGTACTATGAGAACAATACGTTTCCTCCCTTCCTGTCTCCATAGTTGGGTCGTATGTATCTATTACAGGAAACAGAACAAAAACCTTATGATTCTTATAAAGGGGCAACACAAGACCCCAAAAGAGTCTCCGTGCTGAAGGGGTTAATGCCCCCTGCGCCCAGTAATGGGGTCTCCACATACCTCCACCTGCAGAGCCGCCACCACATATATGGCTGCTCTGTGCGCACAGGAGCTGTGATGAGGTCACAGGAGGGGAGGAGTCAGGGGTCACATGATCAGGGGCCTCAGTGGATGCAGGACTCTGCTGTGCTGGTTGTCATGGTGCTGGATGAGCTGAAGTTTATGTGTGGGGTCAGGAGGGGTTTACAGGGGGGATGTAGCAGAGCCGTGTGTGTACGAGGTGTACGGAGTAGAGCCGTGTGTGTACGAGGTGTACGGAGCAGAGCCGCGTGTGTACGAGGTGTACGGAGCGGAGCCGCGTGTGTACGAGGTGTACGGAGCGGAGCCGCGTGTGTACGAGGTGTACGGAGCAGAGCCGCGCGTGTACGAGGTGTACGGAGCGGAGCCGCGTGTGTACAAGGTGTACGGAGCAGAGCCGCGTGTGTACGAGGTGTACGGAGCACAGCCGCGTGTGTACGAGGTGTACGGAGCGGAGCCACGCGTGTACGAGGTGTACGGAGCGGAGCCGCGCGTATACGAGGTGTACGGAGCGGAGCCGTGTGTGTACGAGGTGTACGGAGCGGAGCCGCGCGTGTACGAGGTGTACGGAGCGGAGCCGCGCGTGTACGAGGTGTACGGAGCGGAGCCACGCGTGTACGAGGTGTACGGAGCGGAGCCGCGCGTATACGAGGTGTACGGAGCGGAGCCGTGTGTGTACGAGGTGTACGGAGCGGAGCCGTGTGTGTACGAGGTGTACGGAGCGGAGCCGCGCGTGTACGAGGTGTACGGAGCGGAGCCGCGTGTGTACGAGGTGTACTGAGCGGAGCCGCGTGTGTACTGACGTGTAGCCAGGGTCGGTCCGGGTAGGCACCTAGTTACGCCCCTCTGGTCCCTTCTTGTATCTCAGAACAGATGTTCCACCACCCGGACCCGTAACATGTTTTTTGCAAAAGAAAACTCCTACCTCTCTACCTATACAGCTACTCTGCACTATTTTTTTTTCTAAAAGAAAATCGCACGTCACTTACACTGCGACGTCCGCTACTCTAACTAGCTAAAAAAGAAAAAGTCCCTTGGAGCAGACTTTGATCCGTACGATACTATCAGGGCGCTGCGGCCATAGGAAAAGCACAAATACTCAGTGCAGGATGCCGCGCACATAAAAAAAAAAGCACAAAAAAAGTGCGCCAAAAATACAATTGGGAGTGGGGGGATCTGGAACAGGGAGTGGGGAACTGCTGTGATCAGAGATCAGTCACCCAGCACAGGAGGCAGGAAATTGCAGGAGGATCGCACTGGCCACCAATGATTTTTTTCTTTCACTCAGGTAACACTGGGGAGTATATAACCATCCCACAAGCCAACTCTGAGGTCAAGATGGCGTACAGAGTGGTGATTACTATTTTAGATTAACCCCTTTGGCGCTGATTGGCTGAACAATAGTTACAGACCAAACAGCACTAAAGGGGTTAATCAGCTGAGGTGACGTTACAATCATCCCAACTATTGTGACTACAGTGATGGGTGCAGTCTCAGACCGCACCCATCGTAGAATGTCACATCGATTTTTTTTTAAACTTTATTGTAATATTGCTGTGATTTAGCTGGTCAGAAGTGATCAGCCAATCACAGTGATCGCCGACGCAGGGGGTGTTATGTGCAGGGATTGCAGCCATCTTAACTTGGTCACCGCGCGATGCCGCGCTGTGACCGGAAATACCAGAGCCGAAGAACAGTATACATACGGCGTTTGTTGGGAAGGGGTTAATAACTAATTTTGCTATCTATATGATGTCCATGTGGCAAACAATGCGTGGGTCTCACGATACTACCACCGCACAAAAGACTGAATTCTCACAGATCGAATATAAGAAAAGGTTCTGTCCACCATGGATTATCCCGCCATTATAGTCTGATCACAACATGATCCGGATCAGCCCTATTGAATTTGCCCTGCTGTTGACCCAAAATCGTATTCAAAATCTGAATAAATCAATCGTCATTTTTATCATATATATATATATATATATTTCTTATTAAATATTTTTAATAATTATATTTTGTGTAAGGTACAATCTCTTAATATTTGCTCAATAATAGTTTACCTTAATTTGTTATTTCGGTTGGGAATTGAACTCGCTCCCGCTTCATTTTTTGTTTTGACACTCATTTTGCTCGAAGATTTCGTCTTTATTCCTCTTTCACGGCTTCTTTGGAGGCTTGTACTAAAATTTTCCCACGTTACGTCACAATTTCACCCAGCCTCTCACTAGCAGCTGGGTTATCCCCGAATGCTGAGTTCATCTAAGTTCAGCGGAGGGACTTTCCCAGCAGCATAATTTTTTCCCACGCTATGTCACGATTTCACCCAGCCTCTCACTCTAACAGCTGGGTTATCCCCAAATGCGGAGTTCATCTAAGTTCAGCGGAGGGACTTTCCCAGCAGCATAGATTTTTTTCCCACGCTATGTCACAATTTCACCCAGCCTCTCACTCTAACAGCTGGGTTATCCCCGAATGCGGAGTTCATCTAAGTTCAGTGGAGGGACTTTCCCAGTAGCATAGATTTTTTCCCACGCTACTCTCTTAGCGATTTCTATGTCCAGTCCTTTAGTATCTTATTTCTCTTATATATTCACGCTTAAAATGTGTTTTATATGTTCATATAATATCTAATAACTAATATTTTAACATTCCAAACACTTTTATTCACTACAATCCACTTCTTAATAAATTTATGGTTCTATACACCCCAATCGCCCCTTTTTTTTAATCCTCTGGTTCATTCACTCTTCTCCGTGGCACGCCAAGATCACATCGCTCACACCAATATCGATACTTTGATCTTGTGACTTCTAGCCCGTCCTACATCCTGATATTTTTACATCACACTATATTTTTAGATGAAACTTATCACCACAAACGTGGATTTCATTATTTTCTCAATGTCATTAATCTTAGAAACAATATGAAATTTTATATTTTGAAACCTTTTATCATCATTTTTTTTTTTTAATTATTTACAATGTTAAACTGCCCAAGATGAACTTTGACATATCATGTATTCTTTTTTTCAGGGCTGTGGAGTCGGAGTCGTGGAGTCGGAGCCCATTTTGGTGGAGTCGTAACACGGACCGACTCCGGGTACAGTAGTTCAATGCAGTTTGTGAGGAATATTTATTCATACGAATTTAGGAAAGTTATAAAATATCCTATAAATGTCTTTCCTATTCCTGATCTAAGGGTCTAGACTTTTAGCTGAGATTAATCTGTGCTACAATAAATTTATCACTTATACATGAGCCATGTATGAGGGAGTCGGAGATGGAGTCGGTGTCATGGAAATTGAGGAGTCGGAGGTTTTGCTCATCGACTCCACAGCCATGCTTTTTTTGGCGCCACATTTTTTTCAAATTCACAAGTGTCTATATACAGTGGTGTGAAAAAGTGTTTGCCACTTCCTGATTTCTTATTTTGCATGTTGGTCCCACTTAAATGTTTCAGATCACAAAACAAATTAAAATATTAGACAGATATAACACAAGTAAACACAAAATGCAGTTTTTAAATGAAGGTCTTTATTATTAAGAGAAAAAGAAATCCAAACCTACAGGGCCCTGTGTGAAAAAGGGATTGCACCCCCCCTACCCACTTTAAAACAATTAACTGTGGTTTATCACATCTTTGGGAAGTTGATTTCCCTAGCCACATAAAGGCCTGATTACTGCCACACCTGTTCTCAATCAAGAAATCACTTAAATAGCACCTGCCTGACAATGTGAAGTGGACCAAAATATCCTCAAAAGCTAGACATCATGCCGCAATCTAAAGAAATTCAGGAACAAATTAGAAACAAAGTAATTGAGATCTATCAGTCTGGAAAAGGTTATAAAGCCATTTCTAAAGCTTTGGGACTCCAGCGAACCACAGTGAGAGCCATTATCCACAAATGGAGAAAACATGGAACAATATGAACCTTCCCAGGAGTGGCTGGCTGACCAAAATTACCCCAAGAGTGCTGCGACGACTCATCCAAGATGTCACAATAGACCCCACAACAGCCAAAGAATTGCAGGCCTTACTTGACTCAGTTAAAGCACTTGCTTTGGTAAACAGAACCATGAACTCTGCTGTCTACCAAAAAATCCTGATGGAGAATGTCCAGCCATCTCTTCGTGACCTCAAGCTGAAGCGCACTTTGGTTATGCAGCAGGGCAATGATCCAAAACACACCAGCAAGTCTACCTCTGAATGGTTTAAGAAAAACAAAATTAAGACTTTGGAGTGGCCTAGTCAAAGTCCTGACCTTAATCCGACTGAGATGCTGTGGCATGACCTTAAAAAGGCAATTCATGCTCGGAAACCCTCCAATGTGGCTGAATTACAACAATTTTGCAAAGATTAGTAGGCGAAAATTCCTCCAGAGAGTTGTAAAAGACTCATTGCCCGTTATCGCAATTGCTTGATTGCAGTTGTTGCTGCTAATGGTGGCCCAACCAGTTATTAGGTTTAGGGGGCAATCACTTTTTCACACAGGGCCCTGTAGGTTTGGATTTCTTTTTCCCTTAATAATAAATACCTCGATTTAAAAACAGCTTTTTGTGTTTACTTATCTTTGACTTATACTGACATTTGCTTTGTGATCTGAAATATTTAAGTGTGACAAATATGCAAAAGAATAAGAAATCAGGAAGGGAGCAAACACTTTCACCCCACTGTATGGCTGAGTTCTGTGACTTGTCATATGTTTTTTTTGTCCTGAGGAGGAAGTATGGCACTTTGAAATGCATAGACAGTAATAAAACGCATAGTTTTCTAGTCTGGACCTGGATTTACTGTTATCTACCACAAGCGCGGATTTTCCATATTTCTTTCCTTCCCACATACCACTGGTTCAGGAGACCAACTGCACGTCAGCAGGTATCGAAGTCATTATTACAGTCAGTAGAGGACAGCTTTGGGAAGAAAAACTGACCCTGCAGCGGGTGCTGTGAAGATCCTAGCTTCTGGTACTCCCTAGCCAGTTCCTGGACCATCTGGGTCATATTCACCACCTGATCACAGAGTGTGACGCTATTCACCACTCATGGACAGGCTGTGAAGCAGAGTAGTCAAACTTCTGGGGTCAGATACCAAGAGAGCACATAGAAAACTAAAGTTAAAAGACAAAGGCGAAGTCAAGTCATTATCTGAGGTCAGAATACCAGGAAGACAGCAGATCAGAGCAAAGGGGCTAGGCAAATGGATGGTCAGAACGAGGTCCAAGGACAGACAGCAAAAGATTAACAGAGCACAGAAATACAAGGCACATCACTGAGCAGATGCTACGTCTGGCAGAGGTCTAAGACTGACAGCTCAGCTAAGTAACTGGGTAATCAACAGGAACAGGGAACACCTGAAAGAAGCTCAGCATCTCAGACTCAGATTAGACAGCTGAGCTGTTCATTAAAACACCAACAGCTCTGCATAAAACTGCACCAGATTGGACAACTGAGCTGTCTTTCACAGCTTCCAAGACATACTGAGCGGAGGAATCCGTGACACTCTGATGTTTATTAAGCAGATGTTTATTAAGAATTAATTTCCGTGTAAAACATTTCGCACATTAAGAACATGAAAAAGGCTTCTCCCCTGTGTGACTACTCTGGTGACTAAGAAGAGATGATTTCTTGATAAAACATTTCCCACATTCTGAACATGAAAAAGGCTTCTCCCCTGTGTGAGTTCTGTGGTGAATAATAAGATTCCTTTTATTGTTAAAACATTTCCCACATTCTGAACAGGAAAAAGGCTTCTCCCCTTTGTGAATTTTCTGGTGCGTAACAAAATCTGATTTCTGTGCAAAATATTTCCCACATTCTGAACAAAAAAAGGGCTTCTCCCCTGTGTGGGTTCTCTGGTGAATAACAAGATTTGATTTCTGTTTAAAACATTTCCCACATACTAAACATGAAAAAGGCTTCTCCCCTGTGTGAGTTCTCTGGTGGCCATCAAGTTCCACTTTCTGGCTAAAACATTTCTCACATTCTGAACATGAAAAAGGCTTCTCCCCTGTGTGGGTTCTTTGATGCTTAACAAAATCTGATTTCCATTTAAAACATTTCCCACATTCTGAACATGAAAAAGGCTTCTCCCTTCTGTGGATTTTCTGATGGCTATTAAGATATGCTTTTCGGTTAAAACATTTCCCGCATTCTGAACATGAAAAAGGCTTCTTCCCTGTGTGCGTTATTTGGTGCATAACAAGACTAGATTTATGTCTAAAATATTTTCCACATTCTGAACAGGAAAAAGGCTTCTCCACAGTGTGAGTTCTCTGGTGACTAAGAAGAGATGATTTCTTCAGAAAACATTTCCCACAATCTGAACAGGAAAAAGGCTTTTCCCCTGTGTGGGTTTTCTGGTGTTGAACAAGTTTTGATTTCTGGTTAAAACACTTCATACACTTGGAACAAGAAAATCTATTCTCTACTGTGTGAATGTTTTGATGTTTAAGAAAAGACTTTTGGAGAGGAAAACTATTTCCATATTCTGGACGTGAACATGGCTTCTTTGCTTTAGGAGCAGTTCGTTTCTTAATGCTTATTTTGTGACTTTGATTTTCCTTAGTAGTCGGTAATGAATCAGAAGACAGAACCTGTTTCATAGGATCAGATGATAGATCTTTGCTGTGAAGGGATGATGGTAAATCTGGAGTAATGGCATTCACTTCAATTGTATCCTGTGGGATCACAAGATCGTCTGATTTAAAAATTGAAGATGTCAGCTGTACCTCTGATCTCCTGGTACAGTCATCTGCCAAGAAAAAAAAACAATTATTTTTGAATAAAATATCCTTGAATGTAATATTTTTGAACATTTCTACTTAAGCTGTCAGTAAAAATGGTAAGTTACGACAAAAATTGTATTATTAACCAAGACAATGACAGTTCACAGTCTAATAGAAAACCTTATAGGATGAACCAGTAGAGCGTGGTGTTAAATGTTTGTTCATTCTGCGTCCCAAATATAGAATAAGATGCCACAAAACAATGTTATGTAGGTGAAAATAATACCAATAAAACTTCTACTCGTTCTGCAAAAAAACAAGTCCCCACTCAGGTCCATTATCTGTGTCAGTGGAAAAACAGAGATTTCCACATTATTAGTGGCTCAAAGGCTCTTGAAAAGTAACACGGCTTCCATAAACCAATCCAGCAATATCTGATCTCCCAAAGTCAGATCTCCCCCTCGCTTCTGAGCCTTGCAGTGTGCCAAACCATATTTAGCATCCATGTATTTGGCATTACTATAGTGAGAAGAACCCACTTAATTTACTGTGGGTAGGCCATATGCTACCAGAAAGCAGGCACCCGATCAGGCCTGTATTTCAAATCTGATCGGTGGTGGCAGCGAATAATATTAATTGGGTTATCGTGAAGCTGGCAGTGATCGTACAGGGGCATATACACATATTCCATGACTTGGAATTTGAAGGTGTGTACGCCATACGCTCACTGCTAGCTGGCCGGTAACTACGTAGTGAGTAATCGATATTGTGTGTGTGCGAAAGCCTGACAAATTGATGGCAGAAGTGAGATATTGTATGATCCCTCCGGTGTTGTTTCCTGACAATTGGTGGCAAGCGGTGGGATATTACAGAACATCAGAGGCTGTATTGAGCAATCATTCCTGTCACTGAAAACTTGCACGGTTCTTGTGAGAATTCTGTTTAAAGTTTTAAGGAATCAGACTCAGTGTTTTAATATTTTTTATCTGGGACATTACTGCATGCAAAGCAGTTGCATCCCCCACCTTCTCTTGTTTTTCTGTCCTATCTTTTATTTGGAGAGCCCTGGTACCACCAGCAGTCAGAGGACACTATCACGACCCTCTGTGAGCTGTGTCAGATTGACCCCACGGGCAAGACCAGGCACCAAATGATTGAACTGTTGCAAGGTGCTGCAGAGACCGTCCGACAGCAGAGCCCTGATGATGGGGCGGCCAGCCAAGGTCCGGATGGCGCTGCTGCAGGGGTCCCACCTGTTATTGCCAGCCAGACCCGCAGCCAGGGTAGTGTGGACCCCCACCTGCAGATGGCATTGGAGCAGCTCGCCGCAGACGATCGTGACAGACAACTGCAGCTGTTCCTGAAATTCCAGGAGCGAGAGGCTGAGAGAGCCGAGGATCAGGCCCAAGCTGACAGAGAGGAGCGAAAAGATGACCGAGAGGCTGCTGAGCGGGAGCGACAGTATCAGATGGAGCTAGCCTGGATTCATAAGGACCCATCCTCCACGCAGACCTGTGAATCCAACAGTGCCAACAGCTTTAAACGCCGTACTGAGCATTTCCCTGTGATGGAAAAAGATGGGTACTTGGACATATTTCTGCAGGGATTTGAAAAAGCCTGCAGGCAGTACCAGCTGCCTGAAGCCCAGTGGGCCAGGTATTTAACTCCAGGGCTCAGAGGAAGAGCTCTGGTGGCGTTTGCTTCTCTCCCTCGAGACCAAGATGGAGACTATGAGGCAGTCAAGCAGGCCTTGATAAAAAAGTACCAGCTAACTCCGAAAGTTTACCGGAAGAAGTTCAGAGCCCTCCAACGTGGACCACGATAGCTACAGTGATGTGGTGGATGAGCTCCGAACCAACTTTGAGCAGTGGGTCCAAGGACTGTCAGTCACCACCTTTGAGGACCTGAAGGATCTGATGGTGAAGGACCAGCTTCTTCGTCTTTGCCCAGTGGAAGTGCGACAGTTTGTGCTGGAGCCAAAGGAGGCCGCCAAAGCAGCCCAGATCGCGGATGCCTATGAAGCCAACCGCACACCAGAGGCGCAGAAGTCGGCCGCCGCCAGCTGGAAAAAAGGGTAAGCCGACAACCACCCCCAGTGTTCCACCCAGCCGGCCCGCTGGGGCTCCTGCCTCATCTTCCAGCACCCGGTCTGCATCGGACTCACGGCGGTGCTATACCTGTGACAGGGCTCATCTGCCCGCAGACAGAAGAATTCCACACCTAAGGCCCAGGGGCCTACTGAAGGTGTCCTTTTTGTGGGTGGGGCGGTTAGGGGGTCTGTGACAATCAGTCACCGTGCGTGATAAAGTCACTTTGGGGCTCAAGGACACCGGAGCTGTATGAACCCTCATCCGCCGTGAGTTGGTGTCCCCTGAAGACCTTATCCCCAGGTAGATAAGGTCTTCAAAGAGTGGAGAAGTCGGGGCATGCACCCAAGGCTCCCCTGATCCTTTTGCCAGCCACCATAGAGCATTCCAGAGATTGCTGTGGACATCATTGGCCCGCTGGCCATTCCCAGCAGCTCTGGAAAACAGTTCATCCTTACTGTGGTAGACTATGCTACCCGGTACCCGAAGGTAGTAGCTTTGTCCTCCAATAGGGCTGATAAGATGGCAGATGCCCTCCTGGCCATTTTTTCGAGAGTAGGATTCCCCAAGAAGATGCTTATGGACCAGGAGACTCAGTTCATGTCTCGGTTAATGGAACCTAGTATCAAGTTCGTATCACCCACAGACCAATGGTTTGTGTGAGCGATTCAATGGTACCTTTAAGCAGATGCTTAAGATGCTGGTTGAGTTCCGTTGGCACGACTGGGAGCGTTACCTCACACACCTGCTCTTTGCTTACAGAGAGGTACCACAGGCCTCAATGGGGTTCTCCCCCTTCGAGCTCCTGTTTGGCAGACGAGTCCGGGGCCCCCTTGGTCTGGTAAGAGAATCCTGGGAAGGGAAATTGAACTCACCCGAAGTGTCCGTTATAGAGTATGTCATGCGGCTCCGTGACAAAATGCAGGCAATGACGCAGCTGGTGCATGAGAATATGGTGCAGGCCCAGGCCAGCCAGAAGCTGTGGTATGATCAGAACGCCCGTGAGCGGGTGTACGAAGTGGGTCAGAAGGTGTGGGTCCTAGTTCCAATAACCCAGAACAAGCTTCAGGCGGCCTGGGAAGCCCATACCCCATATGCCAGCACTTCAATGATGTGAACTACAGTACAGACCAAAAGTTTGGACACACCTTCTCATTTAAAAAGGTTTCTGTATTTTTTTTGATTATGAAAACTGTACATTCACACTGAAGGCATCAAAACTATGAATTATCACATGTGGAATTATATACTTAACAAAAAAGTGTGAAACAACTGAAAATATGTCTTATATTCTAGGTTCTTCAAAGTAGCCACCTTTTGCTTTGATGACTGCTTTGCACACTCTTGGCATTCTCTTGATGAGCTTCAAGAGGTAGTCACCAGAAATGGTCTTCCAACAATCTTGAAGGAGTTACCAGAGATGCTTAGCACTTGTTGGCCCTTTTGCCTTCACTCTGTGGTTCAGCTCACCCCAAACCACCTCGATTGGGTTCAGGTCTGGTGACTGTAGAGGCCAGGTCATCTGCTGTAGCAACCCATCACTCTCCTTGGTCAAATAGCCCTTACACAGCCTGGAGGTGTGTTTGGGGTCATTGTCCTGTTGAAAAATAAATGATGGTCCAACTAAACGCAAACCGGATGGAATAGCATGCCGCTGCAAGATGCTGTGGTAGCCATGCTGGTTCAGTATGCCTTCAATTTTGAATAAATCCCCAACAGTGTCACCAGCAAAGCACCCCCACACCATCACATCTCCTCCTCCATGCTTCACGGTGGGAACCAGGCATGTAGAGTCCATCCGTTCACCTTTTCTGCGCCGTACAAAGACACGATGGTCGGAAGCAAAGATCTCAAATTTGGACTCATCAGACCAAAGCACAGATTTCCACTGGTCTAATGTCCATTCCTTGTGTTCTTTAGCCAAACAAGTCTCTTCTGCTTGTTGCCTGTCCTTAGCAGTGGTGTCCTAGCAGCTATTTTACCATGAAGGCCTGCTGCACAAAGTCTCCTCTTAACAGTTGTAGAGATGTGTCTGCTGCTAGAACTCTGTGTGGCATTGACCTGGTCTCTAATCTGAGCTGCTGTTAACCTGCGATTTCTGAGGCTGGTGACTCGGAAAAACTTATCCTCAGAAGCAGAGGTGACTCTTGGTCTTCCTTTCCTGGGGCGGTCCTCATGGGAGACAGTTTCTTTGTAGCGTTTGATGGTTTTTGCAACTGCACTTGGGGACACTTTCAAAGTTTTCCCAATTTTTTGCACTGACTGACCTTCATTTCTTAAAGTAATGATGGCCACTCATTTTTCTTTACTTAGAATTTGTATTATGGCAAGAAAAAAGCAGCTAACAGTCTATTCAGTAGGACTATCAGCTGTGTATCCACCAGACTTCTGCACAACACAACTGATGGTCCCAACCCCATTTATAAGGCAAGAAATCCCACTTATTAAACCTGACAGGGCACTCCTCTGAAGTGAAAACCAACCATTTCCAGTGACTACCTCTTGAAGCTCATCAAGAGAATGCCAAGAGTGGGCAAAGCAGTCATTAAAGCAAAAGGTGGCTACTTTGAAGAACCTAGAATATAAGACATATTTTCAGCTGTTTCACACTTTTTTGTTAAGTATATAATTCCACATGTGTTAATTCATAGTTTCATAGTTTTGATGCCTTCAGTGTGAATGTACAATTTTCATAGTCATGAAAATACAGAAAAATCTTTAAATGAGAAGGTGTGTCCAAACTTTTGGTCTGTACTGTACACCAGGAAGAGGCAGAATGTCTTCCACGTCAACATGATAAAAGCTCATCATGACAGGGATTCCTGTGCCCTTTCTGTGTGTAGCGTCCCCAAAGAAGGAGAGACAGGAGTCCTAGTGGACTTACTGGCAGCAGCCCGGGACGCAGGGTCTATTGAGGATGCAGAATTCAACCCGCAGCTATCCACGGACCAGAAGTCCCAGCTGCGGGAGGTGTTCCGGCCTTACCTGATCCTCTTCATGGGTGTACCCCTACCAGGGAGGATGCAGGGGGGGGGGGTATTATAACAGATAAGAGCATCCACCTGTCAATTGAAAATGGTGACAGGCTGACTCTTATCAAAATAAACAAGGCCTGGATTGGCCCAGACTTCTCACCACCACTGAATGACCGTCGCAGAACATGAACTCAAATCCATTTTTTTTCTGGTCTATTCCCATGCACCCCTTCACACCCAGACATGGGTATACGCTTCAGGATTTCTTCTTTTTTAGGTCGTCCTCCTTCTTCTCATCCTCCTCCACCACCACATCAACAGGGTGCTCATCATGCGACACCCCCATTAATTATGTTAAAGGTATTTATGATGCCCGCATGAACAATTTTTGAGGCCTACTTCAGACATTCTTTTCTATATTCATGCATACCCCCAGGGGTAAAAGTTTTTCAGCCCATGCACTTAGTACATGGGCATTACCAGTCTAGGAGACCCACTCCTTAATAATGGGACTTTTTTTTTTTATGAGGCAGATTTAAATCGATTCCATATTCTATAATATTACCTCTTTTATCTACAATTTGTATACGGGTGAGCTATAGCACTAGGGATAGTGTATTACATGCATCCAGCCAGGGATTATTGCCTTATATTCCATGCTGCTGCAAGCAAAAAAGAAAAAAAAAGGAAGAAATCCGATTCCACCCCAAATCATGCAAAATTAAAAATCTGTAAACCAATAGACATAGATTAAAAAAAAAAAGCTACATCTCCAACAACAACAACAACAACGTATGTATGAGGGGAGAGCTCCAACACTAAACCGGAGTTGCACTCATTTATGGTGGACCAATGGAGCTACTATGAGTCCTGACCAGAACAGTAGAGAAAGTATTAGTGCCCCCATTTCAGGAGAGATTGTGCAGTAATCTGAATTCCTTAGGAATGAAAACATAATGGAATTTATGATGTGGAGTGAATCCATGAAACCAGGGCTGGAGCCAACACACCTCCTGCAGGCGTGAATAAATGTATATTACAGCCATCAGCCACGCACAGCTTAGAGATATATCATGGCACAGGTGTAATGTTTTTTGTATACTTTATCTATTTGAAGTTATTTGGTTTAAAAAGAAATTGAAAAGTCAGGATAAAGGGAAACTCTGCTGTTATTGTACAGAAATTCACACTTGGCCTCACTGCACATTTAATGTTGTAGATCATAAAAGTGAAGTTTGGCCAGAAAGACTGGACCTGGTCTTGTAGGGACCATATGAGCACATTCAGCAGCACAGAAGGGAGAGAAGGTAGATTCATCCAATAAGATATCAGGGTTCTAGGAAGCCAACAGCATCATTACCCTCCGCTTTCTCTAAGAGGCTGTTATGCACACGCCCGGGCTAAGCGGCGTGTGCGTGGGATTGGTAGTGATTCCACTGGACCGTGCCGGAGAGTGAATGCCTGGAGGGGCGTGACTAAGTATTCACCCGATCCGACCAGGGTCGCACGACGGCATACGACGCCAGTGCACCAAGGAGGAACCGAGCAGAGGGACCAGGTGCTACTCCAGGACAGACCCCGGACACGGCTGTTGACCCACACAGGGGAATACAGGAACAGGCTGGTAGGCTGGCACACAGACTGGAGGGTATAGGCAGGCACGACTGGTATGCAGGCAGGCGGGATAAAGGCAAGCACAGCTAGAGTGCAGACAGGAAGGCACTAGCAGGTAGGAACACAGGCGGGATAGGACCCAGTACACACCGGGACTCAGGAACAATACAGGCAGAGGGTTACAGGCAAGCACAGCTAGAGTGCAGACAAGGCTGAGCAGGGAGGACAGGGCTCTGTTCACACGGAACAGACAGGAAGGGAAAGACAGAGCCAGATACTCACACAGTACTTGCAGAGACAACAAGCAGGAGTTAGGTACGAGTTCAGACTCTGCAGAAAAAGGAAGGGAACGGACATAGAGGCAAAACAGGTAAAGGACAGGAGAGAGTTCAGACTGGAACTGAGTGTACGGAGGAGACCGACACTGCAGAGGGATACAGGAGCGGGTCTGGGAATACGGCCCCCAGAGAGGCGGAACGAACAGGCAAGGAGCGTGTTCAGACAGGACAGACCAGACGCAGGAGCGGGTCTAGGAAATCGGCCACTAGAAGGCGGAACGAACAGGCAAGGAGCGTGTTCAGACAGGACAGGCCAGACACAGGAGCGGGTCTAGGAAATCGGCCACTAGAAGGCGAGAGGAACAGGCTAGGAGCGTGTTCAGACAGGACAGACAAGAGAACACAGAAAGGAGTCAGTTCAGACACGGGAGCTGATACCGCAAAGCAGGAGACATACAGGACTCAGTTCAGACACGGGAGCTGATACCGCAAAGCAGGAGACATACAGGACACAGTTCAGACACGGGAGCTGATACCGCAAAGCAGGAGACATACAGGACTCAGTTCAGACACGGGAACTGATACAAAAAGCAGGAGACAAGAGACGGGACCTGGCACCTTCAGAGTGCAAGCACACACTGAAGGAAACACTATGCACAGGCCGGGATAGAAGGGAGCTGCTGAGCTATATACCAAGTGACAGACAGCAATAGGCTGAGGACGCACAAGGGGTGTGACCCACAGCAGGTACAAAAGGCAGGAAGTGATCGGGCGCCGCCCTTAAGCAGCAGAAACAGACACAAACAGACAGCATGGAGGGAAGCCAGAGAGACATTCTGGACAGGAGATCAAGTGCGCCCTCTTGCACAGTGGGAGATGGACCACCATGCAAGGACGCCGCCAGGTATGTTACAGTACCTCCCCCCTTACGCCCCCTCTTCTTCAGGCCTGCCAGAATCTTCCGCAGGGAATTCGAGGGCCAGTCGTTCACTGGGTTGGAGGGGGACAGAGACTTAAGGGTAATCTCTGCTTCGAGGTACATCTTGTCAAGCTCACAGGAAGAAATAGACGGGTTATCACGTACATAATGAGGAAAAGTCACTGTCTCTTTGTTATCTGGTGGTATCCCGGAGGATTCAGGAAACAACTGGAGGTCCTCCGCCGGGTCAGAAGAGTGCAGAGGCTCAGAGAAAACAACTGCTTCAGAGTACACTAGGTCGGACTCACTGGAGGAAGCAGGCGAGGTATCGGGTACCGAGTATAGGAAAGTCTCTGTCCATTCACCACCAGGTGGCACCCCGAAGGGTTCTGGAGACAGCTGGCGGTCCTCCGCCTGGTCAGAGGGGTGTAGAGACTCACGGGTAACCTCTGCTTCAGAGTACACTAGGTCGGACTCACTGGACGAAGCAAGCGAGGTATCAGATCCAGGATATAGGAAAGTCTCTGTCCATTCACCACCAGGTGGCACCCCGAAGGATTCTGAACACAACTGGAGGTCCTCCGCCTGGTCGGAGGGGTGTAGAGACTCAGGAGTAACCTCTGCTTCGGAGTACACTAAGTTGGACTCACTGGACGAAGCGAGCGAGGTATCAGGTACAGAGTATAGGAGAGTCTCTGTCCTTTCGCTACCAGGTAGCACCCCGAAGGGTTCAGGAGACAACTGGAGATCCTCCGCCTGGTCGGAGGGGTGTAGAGACTCGGAGGTAACTACCACTTTGGGGTACCCATTGTCAGGCTCACAGGACGAAGCGGACAAAGTATTGAGTACCGGGTGTAGAGAAGTCTCTCTCCATTTGTCATCGAGTGGTATCCCGGAGGGTTCAGGAGGCAACAGGGGATCCTCCGCCAGGTAGTAGAGGTGCACAGACTCTGAGGTAACCACAGCTTTGGAGCATCCTTGGACATGCACACCGGTTAAAGAGAAAGAAGCATCTGATGCCGGGTGCAGGAAGTTCTCCTGTGTGGAGTCTGGATGGGCAGAAGTCTCTTCGGCCAGGAGAACTGGTGCACTACCCACGCACATTACCCATTGGGGTTTCTCCGGGATACAGGGAGATGAAGCTTCAGTAGGGACTTCAAGGTTGGGGTCAGGAGGTCTCAGGGAGGACAGACCCTGGCGTGACGGCTTGCCTCTAAGTCTAGCACGTCTGGGCTGCCTCTTGAGGTTGAGAGAAGTATTCCGGAAAGCGTAGTCACCCTGTGAGGATTCTGGGTGGGCAGTAGTCTCATTGGGCTGGAGGACTATTGCGCTACCCACACACATTACCCGTCGGGGCTGCTCCGGGATATTGGGAAGTGAAGCTTCAGCAGGGGCTTCAGAGTTAGGGTCCTCGAAGACCATACGAAAGGCCACCAGGAAGGCCTGCAGGTCAAGGATGACAGGATCCCATGCTTCCCATAGGGGGGTGACCCATTTCAAGGCATCACCCGCTAGGTAGTCAATCATAAAGGCCACTTTAGCCCAATCGGAAGGAAAATAGAGAGGGTAGGCCTTAAAGTGTAGCATGCATTGCTCCACAAATGCACGACACTGTCTTGGATCCCCATAGTAACGTGGCGGATCCGCAGGAACGAGGGCTGATAGATCCATCTGGACGGGTGCGTAATTCGCCTGGAACTCAGCTAAAGGGGGAAAAAAAATTTATTTATTTTATTTTAATGCATGTATTCGCTGGAAAAACTTCTCAAAGAGCGAAGGCCGTGGGGCTCAACGGGAACCATGGCCTGAGCATGCTGTTATGCACACGCCCGGGCTAAGCGGCGTGTGCGTGGGATTGGTAGTGATTCCACTGGACCGTGCCGGAGAGTGAATGCCTGGAGGGGCGTGACTAAGTATTCACCCGATCCGACCAGGGTCGCACGACGGCATACGACGCCAGTGCACCAAGGAGGAACCGAGCAGAGGGACCAGGTGCTACTCCAGGACAGACCCCGGACACGGCTGTTGACCCACACAGGGGAATACAGGAACAGGCTGGTAGGCTGGCACACAGACTGGAGGGTATAGGCAGGCACGACTGGTATGCAGGCAGGGGGGTAAAGGCAAGCACAGCTAGAGTGCAGACAGGGAGGCACTAGCAGGTAGGAACACAGGCGGGATAGGACCCAGTACACACCGGGACTCAGGAACAATACAGGCAGAGGGTTACAGGCAAGCACAGCTAGAGTGCAGACAAGGCTGAGCAGGGAGGACAGGGCTCTGTTCACACGGAACAGACAGGAAGGGAAAGACAGAGCCAGATACTCACACAGTACTTGCAGAGACAACAAGCAGGAGTTAGGTACGAGTTCAGACTCTGCAGAAAAAGGTAGGGAACGGACATAGAGGCAAAACAGGTAAAGGACAGGAGAGAGTTCAGACTGGAACTGAGTGTACGGAGGAGACCGACACTGCAGAGGGATACAGGAGCGGGTCTGGGAATACGGCCCCCAGAGAGGCGGAACGAACAGGCAAGGAGCGTGTTCAGACAGGACAGACCAGACGCAGGAGCGGGTCTAGGAAATCGGCCACTAGAAGGCGGAACGAACAGGCAAGGAGCGTGTTCAGACAGGACAGACCAGACACAGGAGCGGGTCTAGGAAATCGGCCACTAGAAGGCGAGAGGAACAGGCTAGGAGCGTGTTCAGACAGGACAGACAAGAGAACACAGAAAGGAGTCAGTTCAGACACGGGAGCTGATACCGCAAAGCAGGAGACATACAGGACTCAGTTCAGACACGGGAGCTGATACCGCAAAGCAGGAGACATACAGGACACAGTTCAGACACGGGAGCTGATACCGCAAAGCAGGAGACATACAGGACTCAGTTCAGACACGGGAACTGATACAAAAAGCAGGAGACAAGAGACGGGACCTGGCACCTTCAGAGTGCAAGCACACACTGAAGGAAACACTATGCACAGGCCGGGATAGAAGGGAGCTGCTGAGCTATATACCAAGTGACAGACAGCAATAGGCTGAGGACGCACAAGGGGTGTGACCCACAGCAGGTACAAAAGGCAGGAAGTGATCGGGCGCCGCCCTTAAGCAGCAGAAACAGACACAAACAGACAGCATGGAGGGAAGCCAGAGAGACATTCTGGACAGGAGATCAAGTGCGCCCTCTTGCACAGTGGGAGATGGACCACCATGCAAGGACGCCGCCAGGTATGTTACAGTGGTCCATCATAATATTTTTCTTCAAGTGATTTTCTAACTTCTCAGCACATTCTACATAATGTGACAAAGTCACTGGTAAAGTATTGGAGGGGAGATGTGTAGCACTGAGATTGTTAGCTCCAGTAATTAAACATAGGAAAAAGGTTCCAGCACACAAGGGGGTTAATCAGCCATCTTTAGTGCTAAGGTGATTGAACACCTGTAGAGGGAGGAGGTCAGAGGATAAAATTCACAGCCTTTAGAGCATTTGGTGTGGGGAGGGCCTGGAGGTAACAGCTCTGGAGCGGTTTCACACATGCTGGATGTATGGAGATTGCAGGTCTCCTGGAAGAAATTACTCTGCTAAAGGACATTGAAGCTGGACTCTAAGCTAGGTAGGCTAACCAGCACTATTGTATGGACTTGTTACTTTACGTTTTACCCTCTGACGGACAAAGGCTCTATTAACGTTTTCTGGTGGCGTGAAAGTTTTTGGTGAAGGAGTTTTTGGTGAAGCTTGTGGTCTAAAGGCAAAATGGTGATCACATGATTGTGATAAGTGATTGTGATACATCACTGATAAAACAGCCACAACCAGGATGTCACGACACAGCTGTCAGGTGACCAGGGGCTCCTACCCTGTCCCTAACATTAGGGGGCGCCCTAGCTCGCCCTATTTCCCGGGATACCTCTGAAGGTGAGGATGCCAGGGCCTCTGCCCTCGCCCTAACTCCTGAGTTAGCCCTCCATCTGTTCTCTCCGCCCACCCAGAGAAGGGGGCGCTACTGTGCACAGTAGTACACCAACCTGACAAACAGGGCTACACAGACAGGGGTTAACAGAAAACTCCAGACATATCAAATATTCACTCACATATAACAGAGGAAAACACCAGGGTGTGAAGGTAGGGGGATTAACCAAAATGGAGAAGGATAAGGAATTACCACACATACAAACCAGACAACAGTCACAAATAATTCCTCCAACTCTCCTTCTTATAAGCACTCCTCTCCCTCCGTTAGTCATGCAGCAAAAGCTATCTCTGACAAGGATTAGTAACAGAGCCCAGATTATAAAGCGAAAAGGAGTGGCTAACCGAGCTCAGCTGTGAGCACAGGGATTTCCAACATGGCCGTTTCACCCCTGTTCTGCTAGAAGAAATAAACACAATTAAAATGACGGAGAGGTGCTTCTTCTCGGAACTGGAGTAGGAGCCATCCGATGCTGAGGTCTTCTGGCTCCAAACTGTCGCGGTAACCCCATGACAGTACCCCCTCTTCTACGAGGGACCTCCGGAACCTCAGGACGAGGCCTATTGGGGCAAGCCGCATGAAAAGCCTGGACCAGTCTGGCCGCATGAACATCGGATGCTGGTACCCACATCCTCTCCTCAGGACCATACCCCCTCCAATGTACCAGATACTGAAGTGACCGACAAAAAAGATGAGAATCCAAGATTTTAGCAATCTGAAACTCCAAATTTCCGTTGACAATGACAGGTGATGGAGGTAGAGGTGATGATACAGAAGATAAGAGATCTGTGCTAGGACCAATTCTTTTTAACCTCTTTATTAATGACCTGGGGGATGGGATTGTGAGTAAGGTGTCAGTTTTTGCAGACGACACCAAACTAAGTAGGATATTAAAATCTGATCTTGACATTACGATATTGCAGAACGATACGGATAAGACGACTGAATGGGCAAACACTTGGCAGATGAAGTTTAATGTAAATAAATGTAGAGTAATGCACCTAGGACGGAGTAATGCATATTACTTATACATTAAGTGGGAGTATACTCGGGACTACAGAACAGAGAAGGATTTGGGTATTCTGGTTACAAGTAAGCTGAGCAGCAGTACTCAATGTCAAGCGGGAGCCGCAAAAGCAAACATGATTTTAGGGTGTATGAAAAAATCCTGCAATCCCAACGTATTGTTATCTCTTTATAAATCACTGGTGAGGCCACATATGGAATATGGGAGCCAGTTTTGGGCTCCATATTTTAAAAAGGATATTCAGAAGTTAGTCAGTTCAAAGGCGGGCAACTAGATTATTACATGGGATGGAGGCCTCTCATATGATGAGAGGTTGAAAAAGTTAAGCTTGTTTTGCTTAGAAAAATGACGGCCCAGAGGGGGATCTCATTTACATGTATATGTTTTAATATGTGTGGTCAGTACAAAGGTCTAGCACATGACTTATTCCTTCCAAAGACTATACTAAAGACCAGGGGGCACTCCTTACGGGTGGAAGAAAGACGATTCCGGCACCTAAACAGGAAAGGGTTCTTTGCAGTCAGGCTGTGGAATTCCCTACCACAAGAGGTAGGAATGGCAGACACTATATCAGATTTCTAAAAAGGGCTGGACGATTTCCTTGATACACATAATATTGTCGGCTACAGTTAAATTAATGTTACACCTATAGTAGTACAATTGAGCCAGGGTTCTTGTACTGATCGCCTTTTCTCGGGGTCAAGAAGGAATTTTTTTCCCCCATGATGTAAATTGGCTGAAGGTATCCTGGGGTTTTTGCCTTCTTCTGGATCAACAGATTTAGATACAAGGACTTTAGTAATACCATAAGAGTAATACAATAAATAAAACCGATTAAAAAAATTATAAACTGGTTCATCTGTAATTGTGCAGTAATAATAAAAATGGTAACACAATTGTGAGGCCTAGTTCCAGTAAGTTAGTGAAGTGTTAGTGTAGGGAGTACAATTGGGGGAGAAAGGTTGACCTTGATGGACCTAGGTTTTTATTCAACCTACATTACTATGTTACTATGTAGATGCAACATATTTTTTGAGGCGAGAACGATGAAAAACATTATGGATCCTAAAGGTAGGCGGTAAAGCAAGGCAAAATGCTACGAGATTGACGATGGCTATGATTTTATAAGAACTGTACAGACCAAAAGTTTGGACACACCTGCTCATTTAAAGATTTTTCTGTTTTTTTCATGACTATGAAAAATGTACATTCACACTGAAGGCATCAAAACTATGAATTAACACATGTGGAATTATATACTTAACAAAAAAGTGTGAAGCAACTGAAAATATGTCTTATAATCTAGGTTCTTCAAAGTATCCACCTTTTGCTTTGATGACTGCTTTGCACACTCTTGGCATTCTCTTGATGAGCTTCAAGAGGCAGTCACCGGAAATGGTTTTCACTTCACAGGTGTGCCCTGTCAGGTTTAATAAGTGGGATTTCTTGCCTTATAAATGGGGTTGGGACCATCAGTTGTGTTGTGCAGAAGTCTGGTGGAAACACAGCTGATAGTCCTACTGAATAGACTGTTAGAATTTGTATTATGGCAAGAAAAAAGCAGCTAAGTAAAAAAAAACGAGTGGCCATCATTACTTTAAGAAATGAAGGTGAGTCAGTCCGAAAAATTGGGCAAACTTTGAAAGTGTCCCCAACTGCAGTTGCAAAAACCATCAAGCGCTACAAAGAAACTGTCTCACATGAGGACCGCCCCAGGAAAGGAAGACCAAGAGTCACCTCTATTTCTGAGGATAAGTTTATCCGAGTCACCGGCCTCAGAAATCGCAGGTTAACAGCAGCTCAGATTAGAGACCAGGCCAATGCCACACAAAGTTCTAGCAGCAGACACGTCTCTACAACAACTGTTAAGAGGAGACTTTGTGCAGCAGGCCTTCATGGTAAAATAGCTACTAGAAAACCACAGCTCAGGACAGGCAACAAGCAGAAGAGACTTGTTTGGGCTAAAGAACACAAGGAATGGACATTAGACCAGTGGAAATCTGTGCTTTGGTCTGATGAGTCCAAATTTGGTTCCAACCACCATGTCTTTATGCGACACAGAAAAGGTGAACGGATGGACTCTACATGCCTGGTTTCCATCGTGAAGCATGGAGGAGGAGGTGTGATGGTGTGGGGGGGCTTTGCTGGTGACACTGTTGGGGATTTATTCAAAATTGAAGGCATACTGAACCAGCATGGCTACCACAGCATCTTGCAGCGGCATGCTATTCCATCCGGTTTGCGTTTAGTTGGACCATCATTTATTTTTCAACAGGACAATGACCCCAAACACACCTCCAGGCTGTGTAAGGGCTATCTGACCAAGAAGGAGAGTGATGGGGTGCTACGCCAGATGACCTGGCCTCCACAGTCACCAGACCTGAACCCAATCGAGATGGTTTGGGGTGAGCTGGACCGCAGAGTGAAGGCAAAAGGGCCAACAAGTGCTAAGCATCTCTGGAAACTCTTTCAAGATTCTTGGAAGACCATTTCCGGTGACTACCTCTTGAAGCTCATCAAGAGAATGCCAAGAGTGTGCAAAGCAGTCATCAAAGCAAAAGGTGGCTACTTTGAAGAACCTAGAATATAAGACATATTTTCAGTTGTTTCACACTTTTTTGTTAAGTATATAATTCCACATGTGTTAATTCATAGTTTTGATGCCTTCAGTGTGAATGTACAATTTTCATAATCATGAAAATACAGAAAAATCTTTAAATGAGAAGATGTGTCCAAACTTTTGGTCTGTACTGTACGTCTCCAGATTCTGGTTAACTTGCTCCGTCTGCCCATTAGACTGCAGGAAAACGCAGAAGAAAAGGACAAATGGATCCCCAAACGGGTGCAAAATGCCCTCCAAAATTTGGAGACAAACTGCAACCCCCGATCAGAAACAATGTTGGTCGGGATCCCATGTAATCTAATTATTTCTCTGATGAAAACTTGCGCCAAGGATTTGGCATTAGGTAAAGTTGGCAATGCGACAAAATGAGACATTTTACTGAATCTATCAACCACTACAAGGATTACAGTATTCCCCGCCTACACGGGTAGATCTGTGATAAAAATCGACCGATAAGAGAGTCCAAGGTCTACTGGGAATCTCCAAAGGTTGGAGAGCCCCCGACGGACAAGTATAAGGGGTCTTTGAAGGCGCACAGACACTGCAGGTGGCTACGTACTCCCGGACATGCTTATGAGCACCTGGCCTCCAAAAACGCAGAGTAAGCAGATCCATGGTGGCTATATTACCAGTATGTTGGCCAACACCGAATCGTGATGTTCACTGAGGGTTCTAAGACTGAGAATTACAGGAACAAACAGTTTACCAAGTGGACAGGCAGCAGGAAGGCCCTCTGAGCGTCAACAACCTCTCTTTCCAGATCGGAGCATATAGACGCCATAACCACCCCATTTTGAAGAATAGGTAGCGGTTCACACTTGTCTCCTACCCCAGGAAAGCAACGGGACAAGGCATCTGCCTTAAAGTTTTTTGTTCCCCAGCCTATATGTGACAAAGAAGTTAAACCTGGTAAAGAACAATGTCCATCTAGCCTGACAAGGTGTTAAGACGTTTTGCCGATTCCAAGTATACCAGAGTCTTATGATCCGTGACTACTATCACAGGGTGGACCACCTCCTCCAAAAAAATGACGCCACTCCTCAAAAGCCCATTTCATAGCTAAGAGTTCCCTGTTACCAATATCAGAATTTCTCTCTGCAGGTGACAGTTTTTTAGAGAAATAAGCACATAGTTGCCATTTACCAGGAGACAAACCCTGCGACAACACAGCCCCTACTCCCACCTCAGACGCATCGACCTCAACGACAAAAGGTCGAGAGACGTCAGGCTGTATAAGAATCGGCAAAGAATAAAAACACCTTTTCAACGTATCAAATGCCTCCCTGGCAGGACTGGACCACCTGGAGAAGTCTGTCCCATTCTGGTCATATCAGTAAGAGGTTTGGCTACTACCGAAAAATTCTTTATGAACTTGCGGTAGTAGTTGGCGAAACCTAAAAACTTTTGTAACGCCTTCAAATTCTCCGGACGATCCCAATCCAATACCGCCCGGACTTTCACTGGATCCATGCGAAAACGGGTGGAAGACAACATGTTTCCTAGGAAAGGGATCTCCTCAACCGAGAACATACACTTCTCAGGTTTGACATATCATTTATTGTCTCGAAGTATCTGTAATACCTGCCTGACGTGTACCTGGTGTGACTTAAAGTCAGGAGAATAAATTAGTATGTCATCAAGGTAGATAACCACAAACCTGTCTATCATGGCTAAAGATGTCATTGATAAAGTGTTCAAAGATGGTGGGCGCGTTCGTTAACCGTGTCCTTCAGGCGTATTGAACGCGGTCTTCCACTCATCTCCCTCTTTAATACATATGAGATTATACGCCCCCCACTGAGGTCCATCTTAGAGAACCATTTACTCCCGACTATTTGGTTAAAGAGGTCTGGAATGAGCCCAAGAGGATAAGGATCACGGACAGTGATCGCATTGAGTTCACGGAAATCTAGGCAGGGGCGTAACCCCCCATCTTTCTTTAAAAAAAAAAAACACAGTGGCAACGGGGGGAGAGCATGGTCTAATATGACCATTAAAAACAGAAAAAAACTGATAATACTTCCAATACAAGAAATAGGTGTGAACAGGTGCTTACTAGGAGCTGCTACCTCCATAAAATACTAACAAACAAAGCAGCACACTACAACGCTAAGTATGTGAACATGAAATATATGAAATTTGAATAGCATTACTGCTCTAGAAAATAGAAAGAAATCTTAGCGCATAAATTGGCCAATTCATGTGTACCTGGTAGCCACGTTAAGGCGTTTCTCAAAAATACATTGATAGGGTCCTGGTATTTTTGAGTTTTTATTGCAGTAGGATCTTACTTTTCCACACATAAGCAGACGGATGTCCCTTAGAGAGGTATTCACATTGGTAGGGTCCTGGCACTTTGAGAAACGCCTTATCGCGGCTACCAGGTACACATGAATTGGCCAATTTATGCGCTAAGATTTCTCATTTATTTCTATTTTCTAGAGCAGTAATACTATTCAAATTTCATATATTTCATGTTCGTATACTTAGCGTTGCAGTGTACTGCTTTGTTTGTTAGTCTGATATGACTCTTACCCAGTCTTTCCGTGATGTAATCTCTCATGGCCTATCTCTCCGGACCAGAAATATTGTAGTCTGCTCTTAGGCAGCTAAGCCCCAGGCACGAGGTTTATGGCGCAATCATATGGACAATGGGGAGGTAGTTCTTGGCACCCTTGTTCCGAGAAAACATCCCCAAAATCCGACAGGTAACTAGGCATAGACCGGGTATCTACCCTAGCCAACTGGGTACCCAAGCAGTGTCCTTGGCAATACCCACTCCATTTTACAACCTCTGAAGATATAGATCTAGCCAAGAACTCAACCTTTCTCCCAAACTACCTATGCCTGCAACTATGGGGTGCATGGATAGAGGGAATACCTGTTTATGTACCTTAGGGAGAGAGTGGGGTGATTGGATGTGTAACAACAAGATCTTGTGATAATTGTACACCTATCGCTCCCATGGAAACTCCTTCCTCCAATAGCTTTTTTAATTTGTCAGCAAAACTATGTGTGGGATCATAATTCAATTCTTTATAGGACTTCAGTATCCGCTAGAAGGGCCAGATTAAATTTTTTTATATAAACCAGCATTGAGTAGTACCACTGCCCCCACTTTATTCGCCTGACGGATAACTAAATCTTTATTTGCTTTAAGATTGTCCATAGCGAGTCTCTCTTTACTGGCTAGATTAGACAAATAACTCCCATGATCAATTCTACGTTTCAAAAAATGTAAGTCCGACTCCACTAGTTCTTGAAAATCATCCAAAATCGGGGGGCGTGACTGTAAAGGGTAAAAGTATGGATTTTTACCCGATAAGTAAGACTTAGGAAATGCAACGACTACCCTAATTGGGCAATTAATAGGGCCAGGGTTAGAGTGGACTCTATGGATAGATCGAGGATAATAGGGGACAAAATCAAACCACATGGTGCCAATCAGCCCATCCCAGTTTAGCCCCCAATTTGAGGAGATTAAGAGAATTATTAATAGACACCTTCCTATGTTAGAACAGGACAGTAAACTCAAATCCATTCTTTCTGAACCAATACAGTTCTCGGCTACCAGGGAACCCACTTAAAGAAACATCTTGTCCCCTAGTTTGTATTTGGACCATATTCCAGCACAATCAAGAACATGGCTTCACACTAAAGGCTTTTATAGATGCGGCCATAAGATTTGCACATGGAGGTATTTTTCTGATGCCACTAATAAATACATTTTTTCAAAGTTCAGCGGCGTCCAAACACTTCTCACTCCATCATAATGGGGACACATCTAGTTGTAATGTCATTGGTATTGAGAAGGTACCCAGACCACATAGAGGAGGGGACCACCATAGGAAATTATTGAATCGTGAATCCTTGTTGATTTATCTCGTCCAAACACGTACCCCTAATGGCATGAACATCAAACATGATCTTACTTTTTGTGTATTGTAACATCTGTCACTTTTGTATTTTTTGTACTGTGGGTTTTCGGGGTATGTTTTGTGACTATATGCTACTTGTCCATCCACAGATTTTTTTTAACTGATTTAATAAAGATTTCGGATTTTACGAGTTACCTGAAGCTGGACGCATCTCTTTCTCTCTAATCAGTTTCATAGCGGCTCAGTTGGCTCTCCAGGCTCCAGGAACTTCGAGGGTGAGCTGACTTTTTATTTATTGTGTTTTCATCAATGACAATTATTTGTATGGGTCTGGACAGGGTATGTGGGCGGAGGACTTGGGCCTGGACAAACCGAGAGTTGATCAAGTTAAACCCCGCCCCACTGTGCAGAAAGGCTGACACCTCCACCTTAACCCCACCCACATGAACTTCAGCTGGTAGAAAAAGCTGTGTCCTACCCACAGAGGTGATAAGTACACCCAGTTTGCTAACCTTCTCGCAGCCAGGGCCATCTAGTTTTCCGGCGGTTGTTTACTATGGGGACGGGAAGGACACGTACTCAAGAAATGGCCCTTTTTTCCCCACAAAAGAAATACACTCCTAGCTTATGCTGGACTACCGGCAATTTCCCAGAGGAAGATGTCACACCCACCTGCATGGGTGCCTCAGGTGACGCCACACTGACCTCCCTGGACCCCGCACACACACGGGGGTAACTCCCTATGTCACTGGCGAAGACAGCCATCAACTCGAATCGTCAGAGACATGGCTGTCTCAAGGGAGTCAGGAGTCTCATACAGGGCCAAGGAGTACTTCACCCTTACTGTAAGCCCCTCACAGAACAGACTACGGAGTGCGGGGACATTCCACTTGGTATCCGTGGCCCACCTCCTGAACTCCGCGGGCCGGTCTCTCTGCCGAAGTTGGAGCAATGTGAAATCGGCTAAGGAGACGCGATCGGGGTCATCATCTATAATATAACGCTACAAGCGTCCCTCTGTCTGAAGTCTTTATAGACTGTGCAAGCGTGACGCATTTGTAGTGTGTCTTCAGCAAAATGGTGCCAGACAGTGCGGTATGGGCACACAAACACTCCGGCACCACACTCCTCCCCCGGCCTCCGGCAGAACAGGACGCAGCGCTGGAGCACAGGGAAGAAAGGCGAGTTTAAGTGTCTATTTTTTTGTGTGTGTGCAGCGTGATAGGGATGAGGGGTACCATGCATACCAGGCTAAGGATGAGGGGGTACCATACATACCAGGATGAGGGATGGGGTACAATGCATACCAGGATAGGGATGAGGGGATGCCATGCATACCAGGATGAGGGATGGGTTACCATGCATACCAGGATAGGGATGAGGGGGTACCATGCATACCAGGATAGAGATGAGGGGGTGCCATGCATACCAGGATGAGGGATGGGGTGGTACCATGTATACCAGGATAGGGAAGAGAGGGTACCATGCATACCAGGATAGGGATGAGGGGGTACCATGCATAACATGTATACCAGGATGAGGGATGGGGGAGTGCATGAATACCAGGATTGGGGATGAGGTGTACCATACATACCAGGATAGGGATGAGGGGTACCATACATACCAGGATGAGGGGTACCATACATACCAGGATAGGGATGAGGGTACCATACATACCAAGATTGGAGATGAGGGGTGCCATGCATACCAGGATTGGGGATGAGGAGTGCCATGCATACCAGGATTGGGGATAAGGGGCCCATGCATACCAGGATTGGTGATGAGGAGTGCCATGCATACCAGGATTGGGGATGAGGGGTGCCAAGCATACCAGGTTTGGGGACGAAGGGTGCCAAGCATACCAGGTTTGGGGATAAGGGGTGCCATGCATACCAGGATTGGGGATGAAGGGTGCCATGCATACCAGGATTGGGGATGAGGGGTGCCATGCATACCACGTTTGGGGATGAGGGGTGCCATGCATACCACGTTTGGGGATGAGGGGTGCCATGCATACCAGGTTTGGGGATGAGGGGATACCATGCATGCCAGGTTTGGGGATGAGGGGATACCATGCATGCCAGGTTTGGGGATGAGGGGATACCATGCATGCCAGGATAGGGGATGAGGGGGCACCATGGATACCAGGATAGGGATGAAGGGGTACCAAGCATACCAAGATACGGATGAGGGGTTACCATGCATACCAGGATAGAGATGAAGGGGTACCATATACCAGGATAGGGATGAGGGGGTACCATACATACCAAGATAGGGATGAGGGTACCATGCATACCAGGATGAGGGGTACCATACATACCAAGATAGGGATGAGGGATGGGGTGCCATGCATACCAGGATAGGGATGAGGGGTACCATGCATACCAGGATGAAGGATGGGGTGCCATGCATACCAGGATGAGGGGTACCATACATCCCAGAATGAGGGATGGGGTGCCATGCATACCAGGATTGAGGGATGAGGAGTGCCATGAATACCAGAATGGGGGTGAGGGGCCCATGCATGCCAGGAAAAGGCTGAGGGAACCATGCATACCAGGATTGGGGGTGAGGGGTGCCATGCATACCAGGATAGGGATGAGGGGTACCATGCATACCAGGATAGGGATGAGGGGTACCATGCATACCAGGATAGGGATGAGGGGTACCATGCATACCAGGATAGGGATGAGGGGCAGCACAAATACCAGGATGGTGGACCATATACCAATAAAAATGCTCGCCAACCGGGCGTAGAACGGGTTCAATAGCTAGTCATATATAAGGCCCAGAGCCCGAAAAAAATCTCCACCGTCTGAAGTGATTGTGAGTCAGACGGGAGAGAAAATGTCCATGCTTGGGGATCTCCCTGAAGGAGCGAGATTACTATCCCCACCTGTTGCTCCTCTGTACCTGAGGAAACCAGACATAGCCTGAAAGTACAGTTTACAGGCCTCTCTGAAAACCACAAACTTGTCCCGCCCCCCAGAGACCTGTCAGGCAACACGACCTTGGGCTCCACTACGGTTTGTCTGAGAGACGACACTCGTACACCCGCTGTATTAGGGAACTGCAAGACCACCGAGCGTAAATCCACCACCTTCAGACTGAGCTGCTGCAATTGCCTCGTCAGAGCAGTAATAGGATCCATCATGGATCAGAAGAAAAGGTTGCTGTCAGAGATAATGTCATGACACAGCTGTCGGGTGACCAGGGACCAGGGACTCCTACCCTGTCTCTAACTCTAGGGGGCGCCCTAGCTCACCCTATTCCCCAGGATACCTCTGAAGGTGAGGATGCCGGGGCCTCCACCCTCACCCTAACTCTTGAGTTAGCCCTCCATCTGTTCTCTCCCCCCACCCTGATAAGGGGACGCTACTGTGCACAGTAAAACACCAACTGGACAAACAGGGCTACACAGACAGGGGTTAGCAGAAAACTCCAGGCATACAAAATATTCAATCACATATAACAGAGGAAAACACAGGGGTGTGAAGGTAGGGGGATAAACCAAAATGGAGAAGGATAAGGAATTACCACACATACAAACCAGGCAACAGTCACAAATAATTTCTCCTACTCTCCTTCTTATAAGCACTCATTTCCCTCCTTTAGTTATGCAGCAAAAGAACTCTCTGACAAGGATTAGTATCAGAGTCCAGATTATAAAGGTGAAAATTAGTGGCTAACCGAGCTCAGCTGTGAGCACAGGGATTTCCAACACGGCCGTTTAACTTCTGTTCTGACAGAAGAAATAAAACACAATTAAAACGACGGAGAAGTGTTTCTTCTCGGAGCGGGAGTAGGAGCCATCAGAAGCTGAGGTCTTCTGACTCCAAACTGTTACGGTAACCTCGTGACACAGGGTCTGAGAAGAATCTGTGACTTCTCTTTAATTAGTGGTCACTACTCATCTGGGTAGTCATATGTAGGAATCTCTTCTTCAGTTGGTAGGTGGATCTTCCAGGTTGTAAGTTGTATACAAAAGGGCTTGCAATGCCCAAAGTCATTTGTACTGTTTTTGGTGGAAGAGAAGGTTTTGGTCTAGATGCAAAATGGTGGTCACACAATTGTGATATGGTCAGCCTAAATGACAGGTAAACCATCCGCAGCCTGTGACTGAGAAGAATCTGTGACTACTCTTAATTTAGTGGTTACTACTCACCTGGGTAGTCATATGTAGGAATCTCCTCTTTACACCGCTCATCACCCCTCACATATGTCTCTGTAGTATTAATATGCATCAGATCTCCGCCCTGAAACAAATATCGTAAAAGTCACAGACAGAGAAGTCGTATCTATGATCAGCTCTAATCCTGCCATCTCCACCGTTCTCATTACACAAGTATAAACCATATAATACTGGTGGATAAAACAAGACTGAGCACAAGACCTTCACAGCCGTCTACACATCATAGGGGAGATCTCATGACACCTTCTCTCCATCTACCTGATGATCCTGAGGAACATTGGGATCTTCTTGTTTACAGTCCTGTGGAAGAAGAGGACAGGGACATCTCTCTGGTGTTGTCCTCTTACTGGATAGATCTGGAGGAAACACATACAGGGACTGAATTCATTCTTTACATACAGATAATTATAGGCCGTGTGTATTTAGTCCTGTCTATTACCTAGTGATGTGAGGGGCTGGGGAACCTCCATCATGACGTCCTTGTACAGATCTTTGTGTCCTTCTAAATACTCCCACTCCTCCATGGAGAAATAGACAGCGACATCCTGACATCTTATAGGAACCTGACACATACAATGATACCGTCATCTCCTGATCCCTTCATAGCGTTACTGTATAATGTCCCAGCATTCCCAGCAGTGTCACCTCTCCAGTCAGCAGCTCAATCATCTTGTAGATGAGTTCTAGGATCTTCTGGTCATTGATGTCCTCATGTATCAGGGGGTGAGGTGAAGGCCCCGTGATTGGGCTCAGGGGTCTTCCCCATCCCTCAGACACAGGGTCCTGACAGCGCTCACTAGAGGTCTTCACTACTGTGTAATCCTGGTTATGGAGAGACACATTAATAAATCTCCCTCCAGACATTTCCAGAGTCCTCACCTCTCCAGTTCTGTCCATCTGTTATTCCCATAGATAAGAATGATGTAATGTGACGTCATCAGAATCTCTCACCTCTCCAGTAAGCCGGAAGAGGATCTCTAGGGTGAGGTGGAATATCCTCTCCGCCATCTTGTCTCTGTCCATATCCATCCTTGATAGGTGATTCAGAAAAATTCTCTTCTATAGAAGATCTTCACTGAGAGGATCCGATATTGTAGAGACCTGAAAGAGAAGATGATGAGCCGATGTAACATCATAAAAATCCTGTGTAATAATACAATTACTGGAGATAATAAGGGAAACATATGAGGAGATTATTTTCCAGTATTTCGTTTTCTAATAAAACCTATATATTTTAGGCCACACACAACAAGCTGCACCTGAATACAGGTCCACAACGTCCATAACGCTAATTCTCGTCTTATTTACCGACACTGGAATTATATTATATTGAATAATGGGGGCATTATACTGTGTGGGGGCATCATACATCCTGTATAAGGGGCATAATGGGGGCATTACACTGTGTGGGGGCATCATACATCCTGCATAAGGGGCATAATGGGGGCATTACACTGTGTGGGGGGCATCATACATCCTGCATAAGGGGCATAATGGGGGCAATACAATGTGTGGGGGCATCATACATCCTGCATAAGGGGCATAATGGGGGCATTACACTGTGTGGGGCATCATACATCCTGCATAAGGGGCATAATGGGGGCATTACACTGTGTGAGGGCATCATACATACTACATAAGGGGCATAATGGGGGCATTACACTGTGGGGGCATCATACATACTGCATAAGGGGCATAATGGGGGCATTACACTGTGTGGGGCATCATACATCCTGCATAAGGGGCATAATGGGGGCATTACACTGTGAGAGGGCATCATACATACTACATAAGGGGCATAATGGGGGCATTACACTGTGTGAGGGCATCATACATCCTGCATAAGGGGCATAATGGAGGCATTACACTGTGTGGGGGCATCATACATCCTGCATAAGGGGCATAATGGGAGCATTACACTGTGTGGGGGCATCATACATCCTGCATAAGGGGCATAATGGGGGCATTACACTGTGTGGGGGGCATCATACATCCTGCATAAGGGGCATAATGGGGGCATTACACTGTGGGGGGCATCATACATCCTGCATAAGGGGCATAATGGGGGCATTACACTGTGTGGGGCATCATACATCCTGCATAAGGGGCATAATGGGGGCATTACACTGTGTGGGGCATCATACATCCTGCATAAGGGGCATAATGGAGGCATTACACTGTGTGGGGGCATCATACATCCTGCATAAGGGGCATAATGGGGGCATTACACTGTGTGGGGGCATCATACATCCTGCATAAGGGGCATAATGGGGGCATTACACTGTGTGGGGGCATCATACATCCTGCATAAGGGGCATAATGGGGGCATTACACTGTGTGAGGGCATCATACATCCTGCATAAGGGGCATAATGGAGGCATTACACTGTGTGGGGGCATCATACATCCTGCATAAGGGGCATAATGGGAGCATTACACTGTGTGGGGGCATCATACATCCTGCATAAGGGGCATAATGGGGGCATTACACTGTGTGGGGGCATCATACATACTACATAAGGGGCATAATGGAGGCATTACACTGTGGGGGGCATCATACATCCTGCATAAGGGGCATAATGGGGGCATTACACTGTGTGGGGGGCATCATACATCCTGCATAAGGGGCATAATGGGGGCATTACACTGTGGGGGGCATCATACATCCTGTATAAGGGGCATAATGGGGGCATTACACTGTGTGGGGCATCATACATCCTGCATAAGGGGCATAATGGGGGCATTACACTGTGTGGGGCATCATACATCCTGCATAAGGGGCATAATGGGGGCATTACACTGTGTGGGGGCATCATACATACTACATAAGGGGCATAATGGAGGCATTACACTGTGGGGGGCATCATACATCCTGCATAAGGGGCATAATGGGGGCATTACACTGTGTGGGGGGCATCATACATCCTGCATAAGGGGCATAATGGGGGCATTACACTGTGGGGGGCATCATACATCCTGCATAAGGGGCATAATGGGGGCATTACACTGTGTGGGGCATCATACATCCTGCATAAGGGGCATAATGGAGGCATTACACTGTGTGGGGCATCATACATCCTGCATAAGGGGCATAATGGGGGCATTACACTGTGTGGGGGCATCATACATACTGCATAAGGGGCATAATGGGGGCATTACACTGTGGGGGGCATCATACATCCTGCATAAGGGGCATAATGGGGGCATTACACTGTGGGGTCATCATATATCCTGCATAAGGGGCATAATGGGGGCATTACACTATGTGGGGCATCATACATCCTGCATAAGGGGCATAATGGGGGCATTACACTGTGTGGGGGCATCATACATCCTGCATAAGGGGCATAATGGGGGCATTACACTGTGGGGGGCATCATACATCCTGCATAAGGGGCATAATGGGGGCATTACACTGTGTGGGGCATCATACATCCTGCATAAGGGGCATAATGGGGGCATTACACTGTGTGGGGCATCATACATCCTGCATAAGGGGCATAATGGAGGCATTACACTGTGTGGGGGCATCATACATCCTGCATAAGGGGCATAATGGGGGCATTACACTGTGTGGGGGCATCATACATCCTGCATAAGGGGCATAATGGGGGCATTACACTGTGTGGGGGCATCATACATCCTGCATAAGGGGCATAATGGGAGCATTACACTGTGTGGGGGCATCATACATACTACATAAGGGGCATAATGGAGGCATTACACTGTGGGGGGCATCATACATCCTGCATAAGGGGCATAATGGGGGCATTACACTGTGTGGGGGGCATCATACATCCTGCATAAGGGGCATAATGGGGGCATTACACTGTGGGGGGCATCATACATCCTGTATAAGGGGCATAATGGGGGCATTACACTGTGTGGGGCATCATACATCCTGCATAAGGGGCATAATGGGGGCATTACACTGTGTGGGGGCATCATACATACTGCATAAGGGGCATAATGGGGGCATTACACTGTGTGGGGGCATCATACATACTACATAAGGGGCATAATGGAGGCATTACACTGTGGGGGGCATCATACATCCTGCATAAGGGGCATAATGGGGGCATTACACTGTGTGGGGGGCATCATACATCCTGCATAAGGGGCATAATGGGGGCATTACACTGTGGGGGGCATCATACATCCTGCATAAGGGGCATAATGGGGGCATCATACATCCTGCATAAGGGGCATAATGGAGGCATTACACTGTGTGGGGCATCATACATCCTGCATAAGGGGCATAATGGGGGCATTACACTGTGTGGGGGCATCATACATACTGCATAAGGGGCATAATGGGGGCATTACACTGTGGGGGGCATCATACATCCTGCATAAGGGGCATAATGGGGGCATTACACTGTGGGGTCATCATATATCCTGCATAAGGGGCATAATGGGGGCATCATACATCCTGCATAAGGGGCATAATGGGGGCATCATACATCCTGCATAAGGGGCATAATGGAGGCATTACACTATGTGGGGCATCATACATCCTGCATAAGGGGCATAATGGGGGCATTACACTGTGTGGGGGCATCACACATCCTGCATAAGGGGCATAATGGGGGCATTACACTGTGGGGCAGTAAAGGGGTCCTGTACTATGAGAACAATACGTTTCCTCCCTTCCTGTCTCCATAGTTGGGTCGTATGTATCTATTACAGGAAACAGAACAAAAACCTTATCATTCTTATAAAGGGGCAACACAAGACCCCAAAGGATTCTCGGTGCTGAAGGGGTTAATGCCCCCTGCGCCCAGTAATGGGGTCTCCACATACCTCCACCTGCAGAGCCGCCACCACATATATGGCTGCTCTGTGCGCACAGGAGCTGTGATGAGGTCACAGGAGGGGAGGAGTCAGGGGTCACATGATCAGGGGCCTCAGTGGATGCAGGACTCTGCTGTGCTGGTTGTCATGATGCTGGATGAGGGGAAGGTTATGTGTGGGGTCAGGAGGGGTTTACAGTGTGGATGTAGCAGAGCCGCGTGTGTACGAGGTGTACGGAGCAGAGCCGTGTGTGTACGAGGTGTACGGAGCAGAGCCGCGTGTGTACGAGGTGTACGGAGCAGAGCCGCGTGTGTACGAGGTGTACGGAGCAGAGCCGCGCGTGTACGAGGTGTACGGAGTGGAGCCGCGTGTGTACGAGGTGTACTGAGCAGAGCCGCGTGTGTACGAGGTGTACGGAGCAGAGCCGCGTGTGTACGAGGCGTACGGAGCGGAGCCGTGTGTGTACGAGGTGTACGGAGGGGAGCCGTGTGTGTACGAGGTGTACGGAGCGGAGCCGTGTGTGTACGAGGTGTACGGAGCAGAGCCGCGCGTGTACGAGGTGTACGGAGCAGAGCCGCGTGTGTACGAGGTGTACGGAGCAGAGCTGTGTGTGTACGAGGTGTACGGAGCAGAGCTGTGTGTGTACGAGGTGTACGGAGCAGAGCCGCGTGTGTACGAGGTGTACGGAGCGGAGCCGCGCGTGTACGAGGCGGAGGGAGCGGAGCCGCATGTGTACGAGGCGTACGGAGCAGAGCCGCGCGTGTACGGAGCAGAGTCGCGTGTGTATGAGGTGTACGGAGCAGAGCCGCGCATGTACGAGGTGTACGGGGCAGAGCCGCGCGTGTACGAGGTGTATGGAGCAGAGCCGCGTGTGTACGAGGTGTACGGGGCAGAGCCGCGCATGTACGAGGTGTACGGAGCAGAGCCGCGTGTGTACGAGGTGTGCGGGGCAGAGCCGCGTGTGTACGAGGTGTACGGGGCAGAGCCGCGCGTGTACGAGGTGTACGGAGCAGAGCCGCGCGTGTACGAGGCGTACGGAGCAGAGCCGCGCGTGTACGAGGCGTACGGAGCAGAGCCGCGCGTGTACGAGGCGTACGGAGCAGAGCCGCGCGTGTACGAGGCGTACGGAGCAGAGCCGCGCGTGTACGAGGCGTACGGAGCAGAGCCGCGCGTGTACGAGGTGTACGGAGCAGAGCCGCGCGTGTACGAGGTGTACGGAGCAGAGCCGCGTGTGTACGAGGCGTACGGAGCACAGCCGCGTGTGTACGAGGCGTACGGAGCGGAGCCGTTTGTGTACGAGGTGTACGGAGCGGAGCCGCGCGTGTACGGGGTGTACGGAGCGGAACCGCGCGTGTACGAGGTGTACGGAGCAGAGCCGCGCGTGTACGAGGTGTACGGATCGGAGCCGCGTGTGTACAAGGTGTACGGAGCGGAGCCGCGTGTGTACGAGGTGTACGGGGCGGAGCCATGTGTACGAGGTGTACAGAGCGGAGCCGCGTGTGTACGGAGCGGAGCCGCGCGTGTACGAGGTGTACGGAGCGGAGCCGCGCGTGTACGAGGTGTACGGAGCGGAGCCTGGTGTGTACGAGGTGTACGGAGCGGAGCCGGGTGTGTACGAGGTGTACGGAGCGGAGCCGGGCGTGTACGAGGTGTACGGAGCGGAGCCGGGCGTGTACGAGGTGTACGGAGCGGAGCCGCGCGTGTACGAGGTGTACGGAGCGGAGCCGCGCGTGTACGAGGTGTACGGAGCGGAGCCGCGCGTGTACGAGGTGTACGGAGCGGAGCCGCGCGTGTACGAGGTGTACGGAGCGGAGCCGGGCGTGTACGAGGTGTACGGAGCGGAGCCGCGCGTGTACGAGGTGTACGGAGCGGAGCCGCACGTGTACGAGGTGTACGGAGCGGAGCCGCGCGTGTACGAGGTGTACGGAGCGGAGCCGCGCTTGTACGAGGTGTACGGAGCGGAGCCGCGCGTGTACGAGGTGTACGGAGCGGAGCCGCACGTGTACGAGGTGTACGGAGCGGAGCCGCGCGTGTACGAGGTGTACGGAGCGGTGCCGTTTGTGTACGAGGTGTACGGAGCGGAGCCGGGTGTGTACGAGGTGTACGGAGCGGAGCCGGGTGTGTACGAGGTGTACGGAGCGGAGCCGGGTGTGTACGAGGTGTACGGAGCGGAGCCGGGTGTTTACGAGGTGTACGGAGCGGAGCCGCGTGTGTACGAGGTGTACGGAGCGGAGCCGCGTGTGTACGAGGTGTACGAAGCGGAGCCGCGCGTGTACGAGGTGTACGGAGCGGAGCCGCGCGTGTACGGAGCGGAGCCGCGCGTGTATGAGGTGTACGGAGCGGAGCCGGGCGTGTACAAGGTGTACGGAGCGGAGCCGGGCGTGTACGAGGTGTACGGAGCGGAGCCGCGCGTGTACGAGGTGTACGGAGCGGAGCCGCGCGTGTACGAGGTGTACGGAGCGGAGCCGCTCGTGTACGAGGTGTACGGAGCGAGCCGCTCGTGTACGAGGTGTACGGAGCGTAGCCGCACATGTGCGAGGTGTATGGAGCGGAGCCGCATGTGTACAAGGTGTACGGAGCGGAGCCGTGTGTGTATGAGGTGTACGGAGCAGAGCAGCGTGTGTACGAGGTGTACGGAGCGGAGCCGCGTGTGTGCGAGGTGTGCGGAGCGGAGCCGCGTGTGTACGAGCTGTGCGGAGCCGCGTGTGTACGAGGTGTACGGAGCGGAGCCGCGTGTGTACGGAGCGGAGCCGCGTGTGTACGAGGTGTACGGAGCGGAGCCGCGTGTGTACGAGGTGTACGGAGCGGAGCCGCTTGTGTATGAGGTGTACGGACAGAGCCGCTTCTGTGCGGGGCGGAGCCGCGTCAGTCATATATATACAGGTGCTTCTCACAAAATTAGAATATCATAAAAAAGTTAATTTATTTCAGTTCTTCATTACAAAAAGTGAAACTCATATATTATATAGAGTCATTAAACACAGAGTGATCTATTTCAAGTGTTTATTTCTGTTAATGTTGATGATTATGGATTACAGCCAATGAAAACACAAAAGTCGTTATCTCAGTGAATTAGAATAATTAACAAAAAACACCTGCAAAGGCTTCCAATGCGTTTAAAAAGGTCCCTTAGTCTGTTTCAGTAGGCTCCTCAGTTATGGGGAAGACTGCTGACTTGACATATGTCCAGAAGGCAGTCATTGACACACTGCACAAGGAGGGTAAGCCACAAAAGGTCATTCCTAAAGAAGCTGGCTGTTCACAGAGTGCTGTATCTGAGCATATTAATGGAAGGTTGAGTTGAAGGAAAAAGTGTGGTAGAAAAAAGTGCACAAGCAACCGGGATAACTGCCGCCTTGAAAGGATTGTTAAGAAAAGGCCATTCAAAAATTTGGGGGAGACTTACAAGGAGTGGACTGCTGCTGGAGTCATTGCTTCAAGAGCCACCACACACAGACGTATCCAGGACATGGCCTACAAGTGTCGCATTCCTTGTGTCAAGGCACTCATGACCAATAGACAACGCCAGAAGCATCTTACCTGGGCCAAGGAGAAAAAGACCTCGACTGATGCTCAGTGGCCCAAGGTGTTGTTTTCAGATGAAAGTAAATTTTGCATTTCATTTGGAAATCAAGGTCCCCGAGTCTGGAGGAAGAGTGGAGAGGCCACAATCCAAGCTGCTGGAGGTCTAGTGTGAAGTCTCCACCATCAGTGATGGTTTGGGGGGCCATGTCATCTGCTGGTGGAGGTCCACTGTGTTTTATCAAGACCAAAGTCAGCGCCGCCGTCTACCAGGAAATTTTAGAGCAATTCATGCTTCCCTCTGCCGACAAGCTTTTTGGAGATGGAAATGTCATTCTCCAGCAGGACTTGGCCCCTGTCCACACTGCCAAAAGTACCAATACCTGGTTTACACACAACAATATCACTGTGCTTGATTGCCAGCAAACTCGCCTGACCTTAACCCCATAGAGAATCTATTATAGAAAGTCTATGGGGTATTGTCAAGAGGAAGATGAGAGACACCGAACCCAACAATGCAGACGAGCTGAAGGCTGCTATCAAAGCCACCTGGGCTTCCATAACACCTCAGCAGTGCCACAGGCTGATCCCTCCATGCCACATTGCCCCATTGATGCAGTAATTGATGCAAAAGGAACCCTGACCAAGTATTGAGTGCATTTACTGAATATACATTTCAGGAGGCCAATATTTTGGATTTTAAAATAATTTTTCAAGCTGTTGTTATAAAGTATTCTAATTTATTGAGATAATGACTTTTGTGTTTTCATTGGCTGTAAGCCATGATCATCAACATTAACAGAAATAAACACTTGAAATAGATCCCTCTGTGTGTAATGACTCTATATAATAGATCCCTCTGTGTGTAATGACTCTATATAATAGATCCCTCTGTGTGTAATGACTCTATATAATAGATCCCTCTGTGTGTAATGACTCTATATAATAGACCCCTCTGTGTGTAATGACTCTATATAATAGATCCCTCTGTGTGTAATGACTCTATATAATAGATCCCTCTGTGTGTAATGACTATATAATAGATCCCTCTGTGTGTAATGACTCTATATAATAGATCCCTCTGTATGTAATGACTATATAATAGATCCCTCTGTGTGTAATGACTCTATATAATAGATCCCTCTGTGTGTAATGACTCTATATAATAGATCCCTCTGTATGTAATGACTATATAATATATGAGTCTCACATTTTGTATTGAAGAACTGAAATAAATTAACTTTTTGATGATATTATAATTTTGTGAGAAGGACCTGTACATGTACAGCACATGCCGTGTCTTTCCCTTTGGTGCGAGCTGAGACCGGACCTTTCCGGGTCTCGACAGCTGATCTGTACAGCTGTCATGTGCGCCTAACAGCCACAGGTGGAATCGTGATCCACCCGCGGCTGTTATCATGTTATAAGCCTCTGTCAATCTCTGACAGCGGCATTTAACATTGTTGCGGTGGAAGGTCGTCATAAGTCCTGTCCATCGGCGCGAGTGTTACATGAGAATAAATTCAGGTCATTCTCCGCACATAAGAGCTGATGAGTGGGCATGAATGTTTGACATCTGTGCCATCCTCCAAAACTTTGAGGATTCCAGCAAGATGGCAAGCGGTGATGACGTCATAATTTACGTCACCTTCTCGCTTCTCTGTCTATTGAAACGCTTGCTGTTCACAATTAACGAGGAGGCATTGCAGGTGGAACAAGGAACTATACAGGGCTACACAGCCCAGCCTCATCTCCATGCGGATTGGTTGATAATGAGGGGGAGGAGAAGAACAAGGACAGTCGTCCTCTTGGTGAGGACAGGGAAGTCTTGGCTGTCTCAGAAGTCTTGATACCCCTCTTTAAGTCTGTGGGAAAGCTGTAGGAGTTTCACTTAATGATGACCTTCAGTGGCCTAAACCGTGGCTTTGCTTATGCATGTTATTCTCAAAACACATTGCAGATCAGGCCATTGCCCAACTCTGTGGTCATGAAATTCAAGTTGTCAAGAAAGATATTTGTGTGTGACTAAGCACCACCGAGAAGTGTGAGATGATGTTGGACGGGCTGCCATTGCTTATGGAACAAGCTGCATTACTGGACTTCCTGGGAGAAATGACAGCCGGAGTGGATACGGTTTCCCTCTATGCCAGTCCTTTTACCGACCTAAACAATATGGCTGAGGTGAAATACAACTGTCATTGGGAAGCAGTGTCTGACTGAAGAACATTGAGCCCACCAAAGGATTTGATTCTGAGGGACCACCTTTCTCTCCCACTCAAGAGCCCCATAGCAGCTGAAAGGTTTGCGCTATGAACTCTCCTGAAGGAGTAGCCAGGGTTCTTTGGTGGATCCATCCAACCCTGCCGAAAAGCAGCCCTGGCTAAGAAAAGTCTGTGTGAAGGTTCCCGGACACTGTAAGGCTGCTTTTTTGCTGAGGAGGGAACCGGAGATCCTAGGGAAGCCCCTGCAAACGCAGGGAGAACATACAAACTACTTCCAGATGTTGTCTTTGGTGGCATTTGAACCTAGGACTCTGGCAATGCAAGGCTACAGTGCTAACCACTGAGCTACCATACTGCTCTCTCTGTTCTCCCTCTGATATCTAACATGCTGGAGAAACTTGCACCTACTGGCACTGTCTTCAGCTCCTTTATGAGAAACTATTGTTTGGGCAGCCACTGAGTCTACCAAATAAAATTCCTGAGAAGGAAATTGAGGATGGCTTTGCTACTGGTACTGGGGGCAGTGCTAATACCATGGTGTCGTGCCATAATTCACTGGAAACATTCCAGGCTGGTTGGAGACAAGCTCATTCCCACAGAAAAGTACCAGCAGCAAGCTAAGGAGATGGTGGCCTCTATCATCATAAAGGAGTTAGCTCGTTGTCTAGGAGACCAACCACCGCTGCTGTCTACCTTGTGAACATTGTGTTGAAGCTTGCAAGGTGTCACAGGTTTACGGTGACACAGAGGAGCCAGAAGACCGCAGCGTCTTATTCCTCCCACTCCTGCAGTCATTAGAAGCCTTTCGCCTTCATATTAATCGGTGCAGGGGTTAATCTGCTCATTTGTCAGCTCCTGGAAGCTTACCATGATTTAGGCTCTCGGCAGATTTGTCCCGTGCATCTCCCATACTGTGTATTGCTGTACCCCAACACATGAGACTGTCGCCTACGGTGGAAACCTGGAAAAGGAAGATGAAGATCCACTTCTTCTGACAAGCGTACAATCTGCGGTAACCCTCGCTCCAGCATACCGCTGAACGACTAGCTGTACCCTGACCTACTGTACCCTCACCCATCCCTTGTAGTTTGTTTGTGCGCCCTCGCGGGCAGGGTCCTCTCTCCTCTTGTACCAGTCGGTAACCTCTTTTCACATGTAAAGCGCCACGGAATAAAAGTCGCTGTAGTAAAAATAATAATTATAGTACTTGTACTCTGGGTCAATTGATGGCACTTTCCTGGTGTCTACACCTAATTTGATGTGATTTGTCAGCTTTTGGGCCCGTTTGAAGGTGTTGTATATGTGTTTGTTTTTGCCTCCCATTGAATCCTATGGTGTTCGGTGGATATTCCGCAAATAAATCGGCGAATATTGCAGATTCGACGAAAGTAATCCGAACTGAATATCGAAACATTCGCTCTAGAGATTACTTTATTCACACAGATACAAAGGACTTTATTCACACAGATACGGATGATTTTATTCATACAGATACAGTTGACTTTATTCACACAGATACAGATAATTTTATTCATACAGATACAGTTGACTTTATTCATGCAGATACAGAGGACTTTATTCAATACATAGGACTGTATTCACACAGATACAGAGGACTTTATTCACACAGATACATAGGACTGTATTCACACAGATACAGATGACTATTCATACAGATACAGAGGACTTTATTCACACAGATACAGAGGACTTTATTCACACAGATACAGAGGACTGTATTCACACAGATACATAGGACTTTATTCACACAGATACAGAGGACTTTATTCACACAGATACAAATGACTTTATTCACACAGATACAAATGACTTTATTCACACAGATACAGAGGACTTAATTCACACAGATACAGATGACTTTATTCACAGAGATACAGAGGACTTTATTCACACAGATACAGATGACTTTATTCACAGAGATACAGAGGACTTTATTCACAGAGATACAGAGGACTTTATTCACACAGATACAGAGGACTTTATTCACACAGATACAGATGACTTTATTCACACAGATACAGAGGACTTTATTCACACAGATACAGAGGACTTTATTCACACAGATACAGGGGACTTTATTTACACAGATACTGAGGACTTTATTCACACAGATACAGAGGACTGTATCCACACAGATATAGAGGACTTTATTCACACACATACAGAGGACTTTATTCACACAGATACAGAGGACTCTATTTACACAGATACAGAGGACTCTATTTACACAGATACAGAGGACTTTATTCATACAGATACAGAGGACTTTATTCACACAGATACAGAGGACTGTATCCACACAGATATAGAGGACTTTATTCACACACATACAGAGGACTTTATTCACACACATACAGAGGACTTTATTCACACACATACAGAGGACTCTATTTACACAGATACAGATGACTTTATACACACAGATACAGAGGACTTTATTCACACAGATACAGAGGACTTAATTCACACAGATACAGAGGACTTTTCAGGTTCTTATTTGAGGCATTGTTATCAGCGATTAGGTGTTGTAGCTAATTAGAAGTGCGGATCCAGAAAACAATGACGTCCAGGAGACACAGTGACTCCATCTCATCCATATAACAAGGGGCCGTCAGCGCACAGGACAGATTCCCGTTTTTCCTGCTGTCAGACAGAGGCAATGACGAGAAGCTCAATGACGAGAAGCTCAATGACGAGAAGCTCAATGACGAGAAGCTCAATGACTGTGTGATATAGATAGAGGATAATAGAGTAATGTAATAAATGTAGATCATTCACAGATCTCATCACGGCCCCATTGGGGAACACAATCTCCATTCTCTATTATCTGTGGTGTGGAAGGAAACACGAGTAACCGAAGAAAACACACGGAAACGGGCGGAGCAGACATTCTCATCGGAGATGTTCTAGATGGTGGTATTGGAACGCTGGATGGGAGGCGGGCCATGATATAAAGATAATGATAATACATAGATTCAAATAAATTATATTTGATATATAAAGGAATATAGAAATTGATAGAAGATGGAGGAGAATGATATATATATATCTATAATCTATCCATATATCTATTAACTATCTAATTATCTATCTATAGCAAAAAATAAGAGACAGCACACCATATTGAGTGAACAAAAAAGTGTTGTTCAAGGGCCCATCATGGCTGGCCATGGTGTGCTGCCTCCTATTTTATGCTTTATATTGAATGTTGGTCATCGGGGGGGCTTTGCACCTAAACGTTGGATGCTGGTGCTGCTTCTATTTTTTTTTCCAAATATCTATCTATTAGCTATCTATATACAGTATATATATATATATTTATCTGTTATCTATCTACCTATCTAATTATCTATCAGTCTATGTATTGTGGTAGATCGCTCACTCAGCTGCACACGGAGGTAGTTGTTCTGGTTGGTTTATTAAAATTCAGCATAAACCAACACTGAGTCCATAAAAGAAAACACCAACACAGCCCGCTGGGCAAACAGGAAAACAAGACAAAATGGCAACACAAGAGCACAGTCTTTGTGGTAGCAGGGATCCGCCTGCTCAGAGTTCAGACACTCCATGTGTTAGAACTCTCCTGTTTTTGCCTATCTAATCCTGCTTCTCCCTTCTGGCCTTGCTGGACTTCATTGTAATTTCTACTCTTAAGCTAGCCTGGTGCTTTGTTACCTTTCTCAGTCAGTTTAGCTAGGTCTTTTGACCTCTATGTTCTATGTTGTTTGTTTGTCTTTTTACTGCTACAATTTCTGCTAGGAGGTGTCCATCTTTCTCCCAGTCCCTAGTTCTTGTAGGGATCCCTCCCTCACATCTATAGGTCTTCGTTCAGACTAGCTGAGTACTTTAGCGGGTCTGATCGCAGGATCAGGTTCCCCGTTACATCGTACGGATCTAGCTTAGTTCTATTGTAGGGACAGATCTCCTGCCTTTCCTTAGTGCTTGTAGCAGATCATAACAGTAAGTCCAGCCCAAAAAATTTCTCTAAGGAAAGACCTCCAGTTTCCATCATGGTGTCGGTTCAGGATTTGGCTCAACGCCTGCAGGGACTCTCTCTGGAGGTGGCCGAGCTCCAGGAACACGTGAGTAGCTGTTCTGGAGCGCATTTTGTGGAGCCAAAGGTACAATTGCCTGATTTATTTTTTGGTGAACAACAAGATTTTTTTTCCTTTAAAAATGCTTGTTTATTGTATTTTCGTTTGAGACCCAGATCCTCTGGTGATGAATCACAGCGCATAGGGTTCATAATGTCACTTTTGCGCAAAGAACCTCAGGGATGGGTCTTTTCTCTCCAACCTAGTGATCTGTGCTTTAGATCAGTGGATAGTTTTTTTACTGCTTTGGGGTTGTTGTATGATGATCCTGATCGTGTCTCATCAGCTGAGACGGAATTGAGACATTTGAGGCAGGGATCAGGTAATGTGGAAAATTATTGTACTCACTTCCATCGGTGGTCTGCTCAGGTGGGGTGGAACGATTCAGCTCTGAAAAGTTTGTTTCTTGCTGGGCTAGGTGAAAGGGTTAAGGATCTGCTGATTGGTTATCCTACACCTGGAAACTTGCAGGAGGCAATGCAATTAGCTATACGGGTGGACAGGTGACTGCGTGCAAGGGTTAATGAGAGTAAATCCTCTGCCATGTCAGCTCCGAGTCTTGAGAGGGTCTGTACTGACACTGGAGAGCCGATGGAGATTGGGGCGATGTCACCACGCTCTCAGGAAAAAGACCGCAGGTTTTCTGAAGGTTTGTGCTTTTATTGCGGCAAATCTGACCATTTCATTAAGAACTGTGTGCTTCGTATGAACAAAGAAAAAAAAAGGTCAGTTATGCCCGTATAGCCTGTTTAAACACTAAGGGTGTATTTCTTTCTGCTACTACCGCAGCTCAGGAAGAATTAATTGAATTTCGGGTATTTGTGGATTGTGGTTCAGCTCTGAATGTGATTGATGGGGGATTCTTGGAAAAACTTAATTTAAAACCCAAACCTTTGTCATCCCCTATTGCCGTGGTTTCTGTCGATGGCTCTCCCTTGAAATGTGTTACTCACAAGGTTTATGAATTTCCCCTCACTATTAATGGTATTCACCAAGAAAATTTGGATTTGGTGGTATTAAATAATTTGCCTTCTCCAGTAGTTTTGGGGTTGCCCTGGTTAAAATTGCACAATCCTGTACTGGATTGGACTACCAATGAAATTAAGTCCTGGAGCCCTAAGTGTTATGACAAGTGTTATAATGGGCGCATTTCTGCTGTGGATAAAGGGGAATTACCTGTACCTATTCAGGATTTTTGGAAAGTTTTTTCTGAGGAGGAGTCGCAAATTTTGCCTCCCCATAGAGACTACGATTGTATCATTGAATTTGTCCCTGGAGCGACTCTTCCTAAAAGTCGTTTATTTAATCTGACTATTCCTGAGAGAAAGGCTTTGGAGGAATACATACAGACGAGCTTGGCCGCCGGTCATATCAGACCCTCTAAGTCACCTGTGGCTGTTGGATTTTTTTTTGTTAAAAAAAAGGACGGCGGTTTATGTCCTTGCTTGGACTTTCACGAGATTAATAAAATTACTGTACGCAATCCCTATCCACTGCCATTGATTCCTGATTTGTTTAACCAGTTAGTGGGGGCCAAGTGGTTCTCTACAATTGATCTCCGGGGGGCATACAATTTGTTGCGCATGAAGGAGGGTGATGAATGGAGGACTGCTTTTAACACTCCTGTGGGTCATTTTGAGAATTTGGCTATGCCTTTTGGTCTTACCAATGCACCAGCATTTTTTCAGAATCCTATTAATGACATCCTTAGACCTTTGATCGGCAAAAATGTGGTTGTGTATTTGGATGACATTTTGATTTATTCGCCTGACCTGGAGTCTCATTGGCGGAGCGTACGTGAGGTATTGCAGTTATTGATTGACAATTCGCTTTTTGCTAAGCTGGAGAAATGTGAGTTCGCTGTAAAGAGAGTTAGTTTTTTGGGCTACCTTATCTCCAGCGAGGGCTTTGAGATGGACCCGGTGAAAGTTCAAGCTGTGCAGGAATGGCCTAGGCCTATTGGTTTGAAATCGATACAGAGGTTTTTGGGTTTCGCCAATTATTACAGAAAATTCATTAAAAAAATTTCTATCATTGTTAAACCACTGACCGATCTCACCAGGAAAGGTTCTAATACGGTTCAGTGGACTACTGAGGCCATTGAAGCTTTTGTGTTTCTAAAGGAGAGGTTCACCTCTGCCCCCATCCTTATGCAGCCTGATGTGACTAAGCCGTTTTTGGTTGAGGTTGATGCTTCTTCTGTGGGGGTCGGTGCGGTGTTGTCTCAGGAAAACAAGGATGGAGTACATCCCAGTGCCTTTTTTTCAAAAAAAATTTCTGAGACTGAACTTAATTACGATATTGGTAATCGGGAATTGTTGGCTATTAAACTCGCATTTGAACACTGGCGTCATCTCTTGGAAGTTGCTGATTTTCCCATTCAGGTTTTCACTGATCATAAAAATCTGATCTATCTTGATGCTGCCAAGCGCTTGAATGCCCGTCAGGCTAGGTGGGCACTTTTTTTTTGCGGTTTAATTTTTCCGTTACTTACATCCCGGGTACCAAGAATGTTAAAGCTGATGCTTTGTCTCGCAGCTTTTCTCCCATGGTCGGTGCTGAGGAGGAGGAGAGCATTTTACAAGAAGGTGTTGTGATAGCAGCATTGGACTCCGTGTTGGAAGATGAGATTCTTAAAGCTCAGGAGAATGCCCCATCTAACACTCCCCATGGGAGGTTGTTTGTGCCTAGGACCTTTAGGAGAGATTTGTTTGTTGAGTGTCATGAGTCTCGGTTGGCAGGTCATCCTGGAATTTCTGAGACCAAGAGACTTGTGGGTCGCAGTTTTTGGTGGCCTGGATGGCAGAAGGAGGTCATTAAGTGGGTGTGTCAATGTACTGTGTGTGCTAGATCTAAGTCTTCACATACTCCTGCTGTGGGGTTGCTTTGCCCTCTGGAGGTTCCTAGTGCACCTTGGACACATCTGGCTATGGACTTTGTTACTGACCTTCCCCCCTCTGAGGGTTTCACGGTCATCTGGGTGGTCGTGGACCGTTTTAGCAAGGTGTGTCACTTGGTTCCCTTCATCAAACTGTCCTGCACTAAGACACTCGCTAAGGCCTTTGTCAAGGAGATTGTCAGACTCCATGGTGTTCCTACTGACATTGTTTCTGATAGGGGACCTCAGTTCGTGGCTCGTTTTTGGCGTGCCTTTTGTGACAGGCTGGGAGTTCATTTGTCATTTTCATCTGGATATCATCCTGAGTCTAATGTCCAGACAGAAAGGAAGAACCAGGATGTTGAGCAGTTGTTGCGTTGTTTTGTGGCAGACAATCAAGAGGGGTGGTCTGAGTTTCTGCCGCTTGCTGAATTTGCTCTTAACAACCATACATCCTCTTCTGCTGGGTGTTCGCCTTTTTTTTGTTGTTCTGGGAGACATCCGTCTTTTGGGTCATTTTCCAAATTGGTATCGACTGTGCCTGAGGAGGAGAGTTTTTCCGGTGATTTGGAAAGAGTTTGGACGGATGTGCGTGGTAATCTTCAGGAGGCTAACAAAAAATCGAAGAGGTACTTTGACAGGAAACGTCAAGAGGTTTTGTTTACGGTTGGTGACATGGTTTGGTTGTCCTCTAAGAATCTGCGGTTGAGGATTTCTTCTAAAAAATTGTATCCCAAGTTTGTAGGGCCCTTTAAGGTGCTTCAGGTAGTTAACCAATCTGCTGTTAGGTTGGAGGTTCCTACCTCCTGGAAGATTAATCCGGTGTTTCATGTTTCTCTATTGAAAAAAGCTTATGTATCAGATAGAGACGCCACTGCCACTGTTCCTCCGGTGGTGGAGGACGGGGAATATGAAATTTCCCGCATCCTTAATTCTAGACGGTATAGAGGGAGTTTGCAGTATCTCGTCGCTTGGAAGGGGTTCGGTCCCGAGGATAACTCATGGGTGAGGGCAGATGATGTTTCTGCTTCCAGACTTGTCAGAGCGTTTCACAAGAGGTTTCCTGATAAGCCTGGGCCTAGGGGATCCGGAGGATCCTCATAGAAGAGGGGGTACTGTTAGAACTCTCCTGTTAGGTTTTTTCTATTATGCTGGTCACATGACCGTTTTTGCCTATTTAATCCTGCTCCGCCCTTCTGGCCTTGCTGGACTTCATTGTAATTTCTACTCTTAAGCTAGCCAGGTGCTTTGTTACCTTTCTCAGTCAGTTTAGCTAGGTCTTTTGACCTCTATGTTCTATGTTGTTTGTTTGTCTTTTTTCTGTTACAGTTTCTGCTAGGAGGTGTCCATCTTTCTCCCAGTCCCTAGTTCTTGTAGGGATCCCTCCCTCACATCTATAGGTCTTCGTTCAGACTAGCTGAGGACTTTAGCGGGTCTGATCGCAGGATCAGGTTCCCCGTTACATCGTAGGGATCTAGCTTAGTTCTATTGTAGGGACAGATCTCCTGTCTTTCCTTAGTGCTTGTAGCAGATCATAACACCATGTAGTTCAGGATAGCTCCACACAAACAGATCTGGAGTTCCTCTCTCCAGACCTACTAAACACTGAATGCCTCAGCTGGCCGAGTATTTAAATCCCAGACCACACCCTGAGGCGGAGAGATATGGTGAATGGCCTCCCGCCCTTCACAATGGCCACTCACAAAAAAATACTCCCTTTTACTATGGAGTTAACCCCTCTCAACAAATAACATGCTGGAGGAAACTTAATGGTTTTAGTTCACTGAATCCAACAGCCTCAGGGAAACATATCTCCCCTCCAGCACTTTACCAGTGACTTTGTCACAGTATCTATCTATTATCTATCTATCTATTATCTGTATATCTATCCATGTATCCACTCCAAAAATAAAGGACAGCACTCCTTGTAGAAAAAATAATGTCGTTAATGTCGCTAGTGGCGATGTTTTGGCTCCGATTTGAGACTTTCTCAAGCAGTGAATAAGTGAAGTTACTGTACATCATATAAATAGAGTCATCCGTCAGATAATCAATGATATAAATAAAGTGTATAAGTGCTTTACAGAACCAAAATGCCTAGTACAAAAGACGTGCAAACCTCATTGTATATTTATGATTAAAGTGCTGGTGATACACGGATTGCAGATTTACACAAAACACATATTACATTTAATTGCAATCAAGTACCACATGCGCAGCTTTCAATAATCTAAGATAACATGACTCACCCCATTGGATCATACAATCGAGCGCCAAAACTCGGTGTCTACCAAATGCTACCGCGCATGTCAGTGTCAGCGCCAGGAAGTGTCCTGGCCAGGCATGTGCTCTAAGCGCCTGTGCGCATCCTGCGCCATGTTTAATGAAGTAAGAATCTTAAATCGTACTGCGCATGTCACAGGCTGCTTCAGCATCACAGGAAGTGCTGCGTTTGACACAGACTGTCAAAAAATTCCCACGCAGCAGCAGTGCCGTAAGTGAGGTCGCGCTCCTGTCAGTGTATCGCGGCTGCAGAATAGAGACGTCACATTTTCTGATGTGGCCGTTCTATTCATGAGATCGATGTGGGACACTCACAATATGGACTACGATGGACAGGTGAAGAGTATGATCATTTATTATCTTTATTTCAGGAGACAGTGGCTTCGGGGATTAGGTGTAAGGTGAGTATATGGTGTGTTTTTATTTTTTGCAGGGGATGGAGGCATCGGGGACAAGGTGTAGGTGAGTATAATATTTTTTTTTTATTTCAACATTTTTTTTACTTTCAGCACAGGCGCCGCTGACAAGAGTAGTAGTCCCATCAGCCGGCACCTATGACCCGCGGTAAGCTTTTTACCACGGGTCACTGTCACAGCACTCTGACCATGGTAACTACTGTATGTTACCACCGATTAGAGCCTGTGTTTCCTGAGCTGTCACGCAGATGACAGCCTGGAAAACACCCAAACCTGGACCCGAACAGTAAGGGCTCGCTCTCACCTGCAATTAAATCGGTCGAATGCAATCCGATAAAAAAAATCGTTATGCATTCAGACCAATTTAATAGTATGTGTTAGGTATCGGGCTGTTCTGTTGCTGGATTCAAAATGGGTCCAGAACCTTCTGTGGTCTCCTATTCCGGTCCAGCTGGGGCTGATGCTGCTCAGCATTGTCGTCAGCCCCAACGCCTAGCTGGTCCACGAGATGTACAGATTGTCTCTCGGGTATTTGTGCCTAGCAATGTTAAGCATAGGTTGCAGAGGGAGACACGGCTGTTGGAGCCTAAGTCCAGGATTCTCCGCACTGAGCATGTCCGTGACCTGGCGGACCGTGATTGGTGGTTTGGCAACCACCTGATCCGGTGACCTGGCACCGCCTGATTGGTCACGGGTGACGCCACCAATAGTGCGAAGGTGGGCAGGGCTTAGTCTTTAAAAGACCCGTCCACAACCATGGCGGCGCGCTCTGATCATTGAGCAGTGATGCTGATGTGTGGACGACTGTGTTCCACGTAGTTTCCATAGGCAGGTGTAGTAGAAATAGGCAGGTAGCTCCGTCTTGCAGTCTGGCTCTGCCAAAGGGGTCACCTAACACCCCGAGCAGCCTGCAGACGTCCTGTCCACGGCTATCGCCTGTCAGCCATGTGGAGTAATACCCTTCAGTCCGGTAGCACGCCGGCTGGAGGCACGTGTACCCGTCGGCGTAGTCACACACGCATCCTAGCGCCGCCAGTGTAGTCCCTGTGTAGTCAACAGGGCTACAGCTACTTCCCTGGTCGCGCATCTCCCGTGCAGTTAACGGAGATAGAGCGAACCACTATACCCGTTCCTGTGTGCAGTAACATGGAAGGGTTTATCATTTAAGTTGGTTGCTTTCCTTTTCACCCGGAAAGTGTTTGGCAGCAGTCCATCAGGCTGCATCGCGGACCCCGGGGTCGGTTGCGTTCCATTATAATAAAGTTGTCTGCAACCGCCCTCTTAATAGTATGACTGTGTGCTCAGTGGCGTTTTTTTTTCCAGAGCCGATCAGATTGCGATGGGGCTGAAAAAAAAAAGCAGCATGCTGCGATTGCATGCTGCGATTGCATGCTGGAATCGGATCGCACACACTCATATAAGCCTATGGGTGAGTGTGAAATATCGCTCTGCACTTGGATATTACCATAGTGCAGTGTGATTACTTTCTCCATCTCCTCGGTTGCTGGCCTCGGCGGGAATCGCACTGCTCTAGGGTAATATCCAAGTGCAGAGCGATGTTTCACACGCACCCATAGGACCCGAGGAAGTCCGTGTCCAGGATCCGTGCCCAAACAGTAGTTGTTCGGTACGAACCCCGAACTTTACTATTCGGGATCGCCCATCACTATTAACAATCTCTATCTACATACCACTACCACATTCCAGGAGAATCATACATACAATTCTCACTATTATTGCCGGCTTCTCGTAAATCCCCTATATTATAATAAGGTACTTAAAGCGCACCTGTCAGCAGGATTGTGCTCAGTAAACTACATACACTGTCAAGTGGGCGACATTACACTGATTAAAATGATTCCTTGGTTGATGAAATCCATTCTGTGGTTCAGTTTGGAGATAATGATATGCTTGTGCTTCAGGGCGGCCTGTGGGGGCGCTCTATCTGGTGCTCTGCTTACATATTCCCCAAGCCCCAGCACCTTCAAAACAAATAAGCATCTCTCCTTCCCTCTTACCTCCCCACCTCACCTCATCTGCCGACCTGCTCCTCAACCTCAGATCCTACTCAAACATAAAACAAGCCGGCCACTCTCCTCCCACTTGCTCTCCCTTTCTCTGTTTGTTCTCACTGTTGGCGACATATCTTTCAGTCCTTGACCCCCACAGCTTACACCCTCCACTAACTCCCGCTCCTACCGCTCCCAACCAAATACAAACTACCACAATCTCTCCTACGTTAAACTTGTGCCCTTGATGCCCACCCCCTAGCTCCCTCTCTCTGGAGCACTCTGGAATGCTCGCTCTGTCTGCAATAAGGTACATGTTATTCATGACCTCTTTACCTCTCGTAATCTCTCCCTCCTGGGCATCACCGAAATATGGCTGACACCGTCCGACACTGCTTCCCCTACTGTGCTGTGTTACGGTGGCTTGCACTTCACCCACACTCCTTGCCCTGGTAACAGACATGGTGGAGGAGTGGGTCTTCTCCTTTCTGCCAACTGCACTTTAACACAATGCCACCTCTACCTTCCCTCATCCTCCCTTTTTTTGAAGTTCACTCTGTCTGCATCTACTCTCCCTCCAACCTCCAAGTGGCTGTCATATACAGACCTCCGGGCCCGGTCACTCCCTTTATTGACCAATTCTCCACCTGGCTTCTCCACTTTCTGTCTGCTGACATTCCCACCATCATCATGGGCGATTTCAACATCCCCACTGACACTCGCCAGTTAGCAGCATCCAAACTTCTGTCGCTCACTTCATCTTTTAGACTTACACAGTGGTCCTCCTCAGATACCCATACAGATGGACATACACTGGACCTTATCTTCACTCGACTCTGCTTCCTATCTAACCTCTCAATCTCCCTCCTCCCCCTATCTGACCATCATCTATTCACTTTCTCATCCCTGACCTCCTCATCTGTCACCCATGTTCAGCAACTACCACACCCCGCAGAAACCTTGCACATCCAGACACTCACACAATCTCTCACTCGATTCAACCACATCCATATCTTCACTCCACGACACAGACAGCTCCACTGCTTTCTACAATGCCACTTTTGCATCAGCTGTTGACTCGGTCGCCCCTCTTGTGCATGGCAGAGTGTGAAAAATCAATAGACAACCCTGGAACAACAACCTCACTAAACAGCTTCGGCTAGCGTCCAGGGTTGCAAAGCGGTGTTGGAAGATGACTTCACTGCATTCAAACAAGCAACACTCGCATTCAAATTAGCCCTCACATCCGTTAAACAGGCTTACTTCACAACCCTCATATCCACTTTATACTACAACTCTAAACAACTATTCAACACTTTTTAACTCCCTCCTCCGCCCCAACTCCCCCTCCGACCTCCCTCATCACTGCTGAAGACTTTACCATACATTTCAAAAACAAGATTGACCAAACAAGGCAAGCCTTCATTGTCCGACCACCACAACTCCTTTGTTTTCCAGACCACTACCCTTCCCCCATAACCTTCCTCTCCGATATCACTGAAGGAGAGCTTACTTGCCTCCTCTCCAAATCACACCTCATCACTTTTGCAATTGACCCCATCTCATCCCACCTCCTCCCCAACCTCACCCTCACACTTATCCCATCTCTTCAACCTGTCACTAACTTCTGGTACCTTCTCTGCTTTCAAACATGCCACAATCACGCCCATCCTCAAAAAGCCATCCCTCGACCCAACCGCTTTGTCCAGCTATCGCCCCAAATCGCTGCTCCTATTCGTCTTCAAACTCCTTGAGCAACATGTTCACGCTAAACTCTCCTCCCATTTCTCATCTAACTCTCTCTTTTACAACCAACAATTTGGCTTTCGTCCCCACCATTCCACCGAAACTGCCCTTACCAAAATTACTAATGATTTACTTACAGCCAAAGCTAACAATTCTCCATACTCTTCCTTCTAGACGTGTGCTCTGCCTTCGACACAGTTGACCACTGCCTCCTACTACAGATTCTCTCTTCCTTTGGTGTCAAAGACCTCGCCCCATCCTGGATCTCCTCATACCTTTCCAACCGCACATTCAGCGTCTCCCACACTACGTCCTCATCCCGCCCTCTCTCTGTTGGAGTCCCCCAAGGCTCTGTCCTAGGACCCCTACTCTTCTCAATCTATACCCTTGGCCTGGGACAGCTCATAAAGTCCCACAGTTTCCGGTACCACCTGTACGCTAATGACACCCAGATCTACCTCTCTGGCCCAGACGTCACCTCTCTGCTGTCCAGAGTCCCAGCGTGTCTATCAGCCATATCCTCCTCCTTCTCCCATTAAGCCCCCAAAAACTGATTATATAGTTTAGATATGAGTGGAAGTGGGTATGTCCGAGGTGTAAGGAGCCGCGTGTGTACGAGGTGTATGGATCGGAGCCGCGTGTGTACGGAGCGGAGCCGCGTGTGTACGAGGTTTACAGAGCGGAGCCACGTGTGTACGAGGTGTACGGAGCGGAGCCGTGTGTGTACGAGGTGTACGGAGCGGAGTTGCGCGTGTACCAGGTGTATGGAGCGGAGCCGAGCCTGTACGAGGCGTACGGAGCGGAGCCGCGTGTGTACGAGGCGTAAGAAGCGGAGCCGCGTGTGTACGAGGTTTACAAAGTGGAGCCGCGTGTGTACGAGATGTACGGAGCGGAGCCGCGTGTCTACGAGGTGTACGGAGCGGAGTTGCGCGTGTACCAGGTGTACGTAGCGGAGCCGAGCCTGTACGAGGTGTACGGAGCGGAGCCGGGCCTGTACGAGGTGTTCGGAGTGAAGCCGCGTGTGTACGAGGTGTACGGAGCCTCGTACACACACGGCTCCACTCCATACTCCTCGTACACACTCGGCTCCGCTCCGTAAGCCTCGTACACACGCGGCTCCGCTCCGTACACCTCGTACACGCATGGCTCCGCTCCGTACACGCGCGACTCCGCTCTATATACCTCGTACACGAGCGGTTCAGATCCGTAAACCTCGTACATACATAGCTCTGCTCCGTACAACTCGTACACACGCGGCGCCGCTCCATACACCTCGTACACACGCGGCTCTTCTCCGTACACCTTGTACACACGTGGCTCTGCTCCGTACACACAGCTCCGCTCCGTACACCTCGTACACACGGCTCCGCTCCGTACACCTCGTACACGCGCGGCTCCGCTCCGTACGCCTCGTACACGCGCTGCTCCGCTCCGTACGCCTCGTACACGCGCTGCTCCGCTCCGTACGCCTCGTACACACGCGGCTCCGCTCTGTACGCCTCGTACACGCGCGGCTCCGCTCCGTACACCTCGTACACGCGCAGCTCCGCTCCGTACGCCTCGTACACACGCGACTCCGCTCCGTACGCCTCGTACACACGCGGCTCAGCTCCGTACGCCTCGTACACACGTGGCTGAGCTCCGTACGCCTCGTACACACGCGGCTCAGCTCCGTACGCCTCGTACACACGCGGCTCAGCTCCGTACGCCTCGTACACACGCGGCTCAGCTCCGTACGCCTCGTACACACGCGGCTCAGCTCCGTACGCCTCGTACACACGCGGCTCTGCTCCGTACGCCTCGTACACACGCGGCTCTGCTCCGTACGCCTCGTACACACGCGGCTCTGCTCCGTACGCCTCGTACACACGCGGCTCTGCTCCGTAGACCTCGTACACACGGCTCCGCTCTGTACACCTCGTACACATGCGGCTCTTCTCCGTACACACACGGCTCCGCTCCGTACACCTCGTACACAAGCGGCTCTGCTCCGTACACCTCGTACATACGCGGCTCCGCTCCGTACACCTCGTACACACGTGGCTCCGCTCCGTACACCTCGTACACACGCGGCTCCGCTCCGTACACCTCGTACACACGCGGCTCCGCTCCGTACACCTCGTACACACGCGGCTCCGCTCCGTACACCTCGTACACGCGCGGCTCCGCTCCGTACACCTCGTACACACGTGGCTCTGCTCCGTACACCTCGTACACACACGGCTCTGCTCCGTACACCTCGTACACGCCCGGCTCCGCTCCGCACGCTTCGTACACACGCGGCTCTGCTCCGTACACCTCGTACACACACGGCTCTGCTCCGTACACCTCGTACACACGCGGCTCTGCTACATCCACACTGTAAACCCCTCCTGACCCCACACATAAACTTCAGCTCATCCAGCACCATGACAACCAGCACAGCAGAGTCCTGCATCCACTGAGGCCCCTGATCATGTGACCCCTGACTCCTCCCCTCCTGTGACCTCATCACAGCTCCTGTGCGCACAGAGCAGCCATATATGTGGTGGCGGCTCTGCAGGTGGAGGTATGTGGAGACCCCCATTACTCTATATCAGGATTAGCCGTTATTCACACTCGTGCGTCTATTTTGTGTCTGCTTTTCTTGCATGGTGACATAAATCATCCCTCTGATTGACCGCTGGCTGCTCACAGGGAGGCTGCTGACAATCAGTGTGATGTCGTCAGTAACGTCCCAACATGAAAGCAGAGCCAAAGAGAAGCCGCTGCGCCGTGTACGTGACTCATCAGGAGCCGCAGAGTCACCGGCAAGAGCAGTCCGTCACCACTCTGTTCAGACACCGGCTCAGGTATGGTCCGTGGACAGTCCATTTTTCTCCCTGGACCTGTTCTCTTGAATGAGCGAGTTTAGTCCACAAATCACCGGAGGGAAGAACAAGAGAATATTCCTAAATAATCGACTACAGGTGCATCTCACTAAATTAGAATATCATTAAAAAGTTAATTTATTTCAGTTCTTCAATACAAAAAGTGAAACTCCTATATTATATAGAGTCATTACACAGAGGGATCTATTATATAGAGTCATTACACACAGAGAGATCTATTATATAGAGTCATTACACACAGAGGGATCTATTATATAGAGTCATTACACACAGAGGGATCTATTATATAGAGTCATTACACAGAGGGATCTATTATATAGAGTCATTACACGCAGAGGGATCTATTATATAGAGTCATTACACACAGAGGGATCTATTATATAGAGTCATTACACACAGAGGGATCTATTTCTAGTGTTTATTTCTGTTAATGATGATGATTATGGCTTACAGCCAATGAAAACACAAAAGTCATTATCTCAGTAAATTAGAATAATTAACAAAAAACACCTGCAAAGGCTTCCAATGCGTTTAAAAAGGTCCCTTAGTCTGTTTCGGTAGGCTCCACAATCATGGGGAAGACTGCTGACTTGACAGATGTCCAGAAGGCAGTCACTAACAAGGTCCCAGAGTCTGGAGGAAGAGTGAAGAGGCCACAATCCAAGCTGCTGGAGGTCTAGTGTGAAGGCTCCACAATCAGTGATGGTTTGGGGAGCCATGTCATCTGCTGGTGTAGGTCCACTGTGTTTTATCAAGACCAAAGTCAGCACAGCCGTCTACCAGGACATTTTACAGCACTTCATGCTTCCCTCTGCCGACAAGCTTTTTGGAGATGGAAATGTCATTTTCCAGCAAGACTTGGCCCCTGTCCACACGGCCAAAAGTACCAATACCTGGTTTACAAACAACAGTATCACTGTGCTTGATTGGCAGCAAACTCGCCTGACCTTAACCCCATAGAGAATCTGTTATAGAAAATCTATGGGGTATTGTCAAGAGGAAGATGAGACCCCAGACCCAACAATGCAGACGAGCTGAAGGCTGCTATCAAAGCCACCTGGGCTTCCATAACACCTCAGCAGAGCCACAGGCTGATCACCTCCATGCCACATTGCCACATTGATGCAGTAATTGATGCAAAAGGAGCCCTGACCAAGTATAGAGGGCATTTACTGAACAGACATTTCAGTAGGACATTTCAGATTTTAAAAACATTTTTCAAGCTGTTGTTATGAAGTATTCTAATTTACTGAGATAATGACGTTTGTGTTTTCATTGGCTGTAAGCCATAATCATCAACATTAACAGAAATAAACACGTGAAATAGATCCCTCTGTGTGTAATGACTCTATATAATAGATCGCTCTGTGTGTAATGACTCTATATAATAGATCCCTCTGCGTGTAATGACTCTATATAATAGATCACTGTGTTCGTAATGACTCTATATAATAGATCGCTCTGTGTGTAATGACTCTATATAATATATCCCTCTGTGTGTAATGACTCTATATAATAGATCCCTCTGTGTGTAATGACTCTATATAATAGATCGCTCTGTGTGTAATGACTCTATATAATAGATCCCTCTGTGTGTAATGACTCTATATAATAGATCTCTCTGTGTGTAATGACTCTATATAATAGATCCCTCTGTGTGTAATGACTCTATATAATAGATCCCTCTGTGTGTAATGACTCTATATAATAGATCCCTCTGTGTGTAATGACTCTGTATAATAGATCCCTCTGTGTGTAATGACTCTATATAATAGATCCCTCTGTGTGTAATGACTCTATATAATAGATCCATCTGTGTGTAATGACTCTATATAATAGATCCCTCTGTGTGTAATGATTCTGTATAATAGATCCCTCTGTGTGTAATGACTCTGTATAATAGATCCCTCTGTGTGTAATGGCTCTATAATAGATCCCTCTGTGTGTAATGACTCTATATAATAGATCCCTCTGTGTGTAATGACTCTATATAATAGATCCATCTGTGTGTAATGACTCTATATAATAGATCCCTCTGTGTGTAATGACTCTGTATAATAGATCCCTCTGTGTGTAATGACTATATAATAGATCCCTCTGTGTGTAATGACTCTATATAATAGATCCATCTGTGTGTAATGACTCTATATAATATATCCCTCTGTGTGTAATCATTCTGTATAATAGATCCCTCTGTGTGTAATGACTCTGTATAATAGATCCCTCTGTGTGTAATGGCTCTATATAATAGATCCCTCTGTATGTAATGACTCTATATAATAGATCCCTCTGTGTGTAATGACGCTATATAATAGATCCCTCTGTGTGTAATGACTCTATATAATAGATCCCTCTGTGTGTAATGACTCTATATAATAGATCCCTCTGTGTGTAATGACTCTATATAATAGATCACTCTGTGTGTAATGACTCTATATAATATAGGAGTTTCACTTTTTGTATTGATGAACCAAAATAAATTAACTTTTTGATGATATTCTAATTTAGTGAGATGCACCTGTATGTCCGTGTTCACACCACGAGTACAGCATTCAGCCGAACCTCCTCTGGTCCTCAGCGGAGACGTCAGTCTTGGCCTTGTTTGTCGGAGTTTCGTTTTTCCGCAGCTTCTTTTACGGTTTACAAGACCTAGTGGGGAAAAACCTTCAATGTGTAAACAGCAGGATGGATTCCTATTGAAATCAATAAGGCAGCAAATTGGAAGAATAAATAATATTTTAAGTTTTTATTTCTGTGAATGTTGGAGTGGCTTGTGAAGACTCGGGGTCTTCCGTGGGTGTAATAATACTCAGACAACACAGGGTGAGGGTAAAACAGCGTGGCAATACTTTATTGAACCACAAAACGGACAATAAACAGATAGAACAGTCCTAGCAAATACCCAAGATGGTACAACATTACACAGTCTCTCCCTTCCGCTCCGCCCACCTGGGATAGAACAGTTGTGACTTTGGGACTTTCAGGGCCAGCTACCTCAACCAGTAGCCTCCCACTTCTGGTGGGCCCCCACAGAGAGAAGGTAGCAGCAAGCTTAGGAAGCTAGTAGTCCATTGAGCTACAAGGCCAGGAGACCAAAGGTCCCACCCTGGCCTCTCCGAGAATTGCCATAGGGCCAGATGGTCCCAATCTGGCTTCTCCGAATGTCTCCATGGGTTCCAGGTGACCAGAGGGTCCCACCTAGCAACCCCAAACAATATATCCATGGGGCCAGGTGACTTCATCGTCCCAACCTTGTCTCCCTAAATGAATCCATGGGCTCTCTGATGGTCAGTGGAGCAGATCCGTATCTTTCCGTTCAGGGCCATACACTTAGGCCAGAATCATGTAGAATCCAAATCTGTGTCTCTTTTGGATAAAGCCATACTACCAAGCTGATGTTCTGATGAGTTTGACTGATCTTTTGCTTTTCCTTGATTCTCTTTTCAACAGGATAGAAAAACCCTTTATATGTTTACATTTGTGGCTAAGGTCATCAGTCACAGGTAGGGGGGAAAGGGCAGCACTCAGGTCTCATTGTTTGAGCATTTCATTTATTTGTGTAGTTTGTCCTCCTGTCTTGTGAGTCAACAAGTCACAGGGTCCACACAAACGTTAATCAACATATTTAGCAAACATTCATTGTTCCACGCTGAGTCACTGTCCTTCTTGACCAGACACAGAAATACACATACATTTACAAGTCAAAAGATAATAGTGTATTTCTCTTGGGTTAACAAATCTAATCATCTGGCTGATTAAGATTATAGACTATATCGTCACACGGCTCTTCTTTGAAATCTACATAGAAACATCCCCTGTGGTATAAAGCTTATTAACGGCCGCCATAAATATACACCTCTTCTTCATCCGGCATCGTACAGGATCAGATCCACAGATTACTGCTTTATACTTGAATCACCCCTCCAGTCAATATTTTTTACATAGAATTATTGATGACGTTACATCTTCTCATCTTCTTCTCATTCAGGTCTCTACAATATCGGATCCTCTCAGTGAAGATCTTCTATAGAAGAGAATTTTTCTGAATCACCTATCAAGGATGGATATGGACAGAGACAAGATGGCTGAGAGGATATTCCACCTCACCCTAGAGATCCTCTTCCGGCTTACTGGAGAGGTGAGAGATTCTGATGACGTCTCATTACATCATTATTATCTATGGGAATAACAGATGGACAGAACTGGAGAGGTGAGGACTCTGGAAATGTCTGGAGGGAGATTTATTAATGTGTCTCTCCATAACCAGGATTACACAGTAGTGAAGAAGACCTCTAGTGGGCGCTGTCAGGACCCTGTGTCTGAGGGATGGGAAAGACCTCTGAGCCCAATCACGGGACCTCCACCTCACCCCCTGATACATGAGGACATCAATGACCAGAAGATCCTAGAACTCGCCTACAAGATGATTGAGCTGCTGACTGGAGAGGTGACACTGCTGGGAATGCTGGGACATTATACAGTAACGCTATGGAGGGATCGGGGGGGTGACGGTATCATTGTATGTGTCAGGCTCATATAAGGTGTCAGGATGTCGCCGTCTATTTCTCCATGGAGGAGTGGGAGTATTTAGAAGGACACAAAGATCTGTACAAGGACGTCATGATGGAGGTTCCCCAGCCCCTCACATCACCAGGTAATAGACAGGACTAAATACACACGGCCTATAATTATCTGTATGTACAGAATGAATTCAGCCCCTGTATGTGTTTCCTCCAGATCTATCCATTAAGAGGACAACACCAGAGAGATGTCCCCATCCTCTTCTTCCACAGGACTGTAAACAAGAAGACCCCAATGTTCCTCAGGATCATCAGGTAGATGGAGAGAAGGTGTCATGAGATCTCCCCTATGATGTGTAGACGGCTGTGAAGGTCTTGTGTTCTGTCTTGTTTTATCCACCAGTATTATATGTTTTATACTTGTGTAATGAGAACGGTGGAGATGGCAGGATTAGAGCTGATCATAGATGTGAGTTCTTCTGTCTGTGACTTTTACAATATTTGTTTCAGGGTGAAGATCTGACCCATATTAATACTACAGAGACATATGTGAGGGGTGATGAGCGGTGTAAAGAGGAGATTCCTACATATGACTACCCAGGTGAGTAGTGACCACTAAACGCTGAGAAGTCACAGATTCTTCTAAGTCACCGACTGTGGCTGCCTTATCGGTGATGTAGTCCGGCCGTATCAGAATCGTGTGATCGCCATTTTGCCTCTAGACCAAAACATTCTCCTCCACCCAAAAATTTTCAAATGACTTTTGGTATTGAAAGCCTTTTTCTATAGAACTTACAACCTGAACAATCCACCTACAATGAAGACACTGACCGTTACCTGCCCAGATCTGTAAACTATAAAGCCAAATAACAGCGTATGTAGAATGTGCAGACAAAAGTTAGAAAATCACTTGAAGAAAATATTATGATGGGCCTGTAAGAGAAAGCGGAGGTAATGATGCTGTTGGCTTCCTAGATCCCTGATATCTTATAGGATGTATCTACCTTCTCTCCCTTCTGTGCTGCTGAATGTGCTCATATGGTCCCTACAAGACCAGGACCAGTCTTTCAGGCCAAACTTCACTTTTATGATCTACAACATTAAATGTGCAGTGAGGGCCGAGTGTGAATTTCTGTACAATAACAACAGAGTTTCCCTTTATCCTGAGTTTTCAATTTCTTTTAAATACAACTAACTTCAAACAGGATCGCGATAAACTACATAAAAAATATTACATCTGTAATCTCAGTACTCGAGATGCTTGGAGCTCGCCGAGTACTTGCGAGATGCTCAGGCGGATGCTCGGGTCCCCTCCCTGAATGTTTGGCGCTCTTTAGAGCGCCAGTCAATATGCAGGCATTGCCTGCCACTCACTGTAATGCTGCAGCCATGTTGGTTGTGGCATTACACTGATTAGCTGGCCGCACGGCGTCATCAGGTCTATATCAGACCTGGCGCCGCTGTGCTAGTCAGTCTACTCCGCAATCAGGCAGTGTAGGGAGAGCTGCTGCTGAGCTAGGGAGAGATTTGGTTGTGTATTAGGTAGTGTAGGGAGAAAACAAGTACATTATACATATCCATCTCAAGAAACAGTCCTTCTGAGGACTAATCCATCTGCGGAGATATCAGGCAGGCAGTGTATATAGCAAACTGCAGTGCATATAGCACAAGAGGCTCCATTCCAGTTCTGCTTTCTGCTGCTGTTAGATATTTCTAGAAATAGGCCCAAGTCTCAGGGGCCAGGAATAATTTTTTGGGGGATCTTAATCCTCATTATTTGCTTAAAAAGCAATCCATTTTTCTGCGCCGTTTGCTTGTTGGCACTGCAGAATACAGCCAGGTCCTTTCCATATTACTGCGCTAAAAATCCAGCTATTTAAAACTGTGGTTTGTCTGTCACACGGATCACATATAATTGCGCTGAAAATACTGCCATTTTTGGCCTCCATTCATATTTTTTCTCAGTGTGTCAGCAAAGTTTTTGACACCGGTTTGCTGTTCAAAATAGTTACCTACAGGCCAGGTATTTAAAACTGTGTTTTCTCTGTCACACGAATTACATGTAACTTCGCTCCAAATTCAGCCCTATGTAGTGAGTGTGGAAGATATTGGCCTCCATTTAAAATGGACAAGGCGCGTGGCAAGGGACGGGGAACTGGACGTGACAGTGATGGTGCATGCAGAGGCCAAGGCCGGGGGCAAGCTGAAATTGTGCCAGAACAAACACCCACATCTTGTTACCAGACCTTCCTGTCACAATTCCTAGAGGACCGCAGCACACCACTATTGAACCCAGAGCAGTGTCAAAAGGTTGTTGGTTGGATAGCGGATAATGCTTCCAGTCACTTTGCCACCACCACCACCCTGTCTTGCACATGGTCAAGTCTCAGTAGCCATGAGTCTGGACCGCATATTCCTCACCCTGATCCTCCTTCCTCCCACCATGCCAAGTGCCAGGAGACAACTGATCCCACACTTGGAAACTTCGAAGAGCGGTTCACTTTTCCATTTAAAGATTCGGGCCTCTCGCCCGGTCCACTTGAAGCGGGGCAAGTGGAGATCGCATGTAGCGATGCCCAAATATTTGAGCAGCCACGGTCACACGAAGGCGACAGTGGGAAAGTTTCAGAAGAGGTGGATGATGATGAGACACAATTGCCAGAAAGTCAGAAGGAGGATCAGGGTGCGGAAGTGGAAGTTTAGGTGGTGGATGATATAGTAACTGACCCAACCTGGCAGGAGGACATGCAGAGCGAGGACAGCAATACACAGAGGGAGGGGGGCAGAGCACCCCAACAGGCAGGAAGAAGAAGTGTGGTGGCCGCAGACAGAAGGCAGGCAACCGTTCCCCGTAACACCAACACAAAGGAAGTTGGCAGTACAACTGTTAGGTCTTCCCGAGTCTGGTTGTTTTTTAAAGACTCTGCCACATTTTCCGTGTTTCGTGTTTCAGCAGCGTTTGCAGCTTCCGGCTCACAGACTGGTGTGTGATGTATCCACACGTTGGAACTCTACACTGCAGATGTTGGGAAGGATTTGTGAGCAGAAGAGGGCAGTTTTTGAGTACCAGCATCAACAAGTCCGTCTGTATTCAGTCTGACATATGTACCATCCTCCAAAACTTTGAGGACTCTACCAAGATGGTGAGCGGCAATGATGCCATAATTAGCGTCACCATCCCACTTCTCTGTCTTCTGAAACGCTCTCTGCTCACAAAGAGGATGCATTTCAGGCGGAGCACGATGAGATGGAGCAAGGAACCATACAGGGTGATTCCAGCCTCATCTCATCCCAACGTGGATTGGGTGACAATGAGGAGGAGGAGGAGGAAGAACAGGAGCTAGTTTCACGCACTATAGACGGTACTACCTGCACAACTGTCATACCGTCTGTTCAGCGTGGATGGCCTGAGGACAGAGAGGAGGAGGAGGAGAGCATGGTCTGTCTTCCTCTTGGTAAACACAATGGGAGACCCCCTTCTAATAATGGGAACATTGTTTTCAGGAGGCCCTCTGACCTCCACGTCTCTTCCAAGGGGCATTGGAGTGCCTCCAAATTTTTGGCAACCCTTGCATTCACTGCATAGGCAAACACAATGGGAGACCCACTTCCTAATAATGGGAACAATTTTTTTCAGAGGCCCTCCTCTACGTCTCTTCAAAGGGGTATTGGGGTATGTCCAAATTTTGGGCAGCCCTGCCACTCACTGCATATGCAATAACAGTATAGGAGACCCACTCTTTAGTAATGGGAACAATAAAACATAGCCGGCTGATGGCTCTCTAAGAATAGTGAGGGCCAACTGCTGGACCTTTAAGAATAGTAAAGGTCGCCTGATGGCCCTATAAAAATAGGCTTTGTGACTTTCAGAGTCCCTCCTTCATAAATGAAACACGATGTGTCTGATGATATCTCACACACCACATTTCCAGTTAAGGTTGTAAAATGTTAAAATGACTTTTCCCAGTGAATGCATTTGTCATGGTTGAAAGCAATGCAAAAGTGCAAAAACGCATCAAAAACGCTAAGTGTGAACATAGCCCAAGGTGTGGAGGAGTATTTTTGTATTTGGTTATTTATCTTGCTTTATATACAAGTCATTACCCTGGAAAGGATGTTCCTTAACATATTTCCCAGGAAAATACATTTTGGTTTCTTTTTTTTGTATTTTTATTGTGAGTCCGTAAAAGTGGCTTAATACCTCTGACAACGTTGTTGAAAGAAGTAACCTGGGAGTCAGAAATGCTTCCAGGGGTCTTCCCTATGCTGTTCCCATGTCATTTGAGCACTTTTCCCATCGATTGGGGCAATTTTTAGGCCCTCTGCAGACAGCCGGGGGAGCCGCCTGAAAAATGCTCGAGTTTCCCATAGACTTACATTGGACTCGTCGAGCACCCGAGTATTCCAATGTGCTCAACCCGAGCATCGAGCACCCGAGCATTTTAGTGCTAGCCCATCACTAATCAAGACTGTTGAGTTTGATCATTTCAGTAAATGTATTATTGTCTATAGTCACAGTTTTTGACTGCCAGACTGGATAGTAGTAGTAGTAGTTGTTCTAGTAGTAGTAGTTGTTCTAGTAGTCCTATGTGTTTATTGTCCGTTTGGTGGTTCAATAAAGTATTGCCACACTGTTTACTCTCACCCTGTGTTGTCTGAGTAGTATTATGCCCGGGTCTTCGCAGTTTCTTATTAGACAGTGAACTGTCATTGTCTTGGTGAATAATTCCATATTTTTACATAAACTCTCTGTAAAAATAGCAAGTTAAGTAGAAATGTTCAAAAAATATAAAATTCAAGGATATATTTTGTTCAAAAATAATAATTCGTTTTATTCTTGGCAGATGACTGTACCAGGAGATCAGAGGGACAGCTGGTATCTTCAATTTTTCAATCAGATGTTTTTGAGATCCCACAGGATACAATTGAAGTGAATGCCATTACTCCAGATATACCATCAATCCTTCACAGCAAAGATCTGTCATCTGATACTTTGAAACAGGTCCTGTCTTCTGATTCATTACCGACTACTAAGGAAAATCAAAGTCACAAAAAGGGCATTAAAAAACAAATTGCTCGTAAAGCAAAGAAGCCATTTTCACATTCAGAACATGGGAATAATTTTCCCCTGGAAAAGTGTTTTCTTAAACATCAAAAAATTCATAAAGCAAAAAAAGGATTTTATTGCTGCAAATGTGGGAAATGTTTTAACCAGATATCAGATCTAATTAGGCATGAGAGTATTCACACAGGTGAGAAGCCTTATTCATGTTCAGAATGTGGGAAGTGTTTTAGCCACAAATCAAATCTTGTTAAGCACCAAAGAACTCACACAGGGCAGCAGCCTTTTTCCTGTTCAGAATGTGGGAAATGTTTTAGCCAGAAATCAAATCTTGTTAGGCATGAGAGTATTCACACAGGTGAGAAGCCTTATTCATGTTCAGAATGTGGTAAATGTTTTACAGAGAAATCAAATTTTGTTAAGCATCAAAAAACTCACACAGGGGAGAAGCCTTTTTCATGTTCAGAATGTGGGAAACGTTTTAACCGGAAAGCGCATCTTGATAGCCACCATAAAACCCACACAGGGGAGAAGCCTTTTTCATGTTCAGAATGTGGGAAATGTTTTAACCGGAAAGCGCATCTTGATAGCCACCATAAAACCCACACAGGGGAGAAGCCTTTTTCATGTTCAGAATGTGGGAAATGTTTTACAGAGAAATCATATTTTGTTAAGCACCAAAGAACTCACACAGGGGAGAAGCCTTTTTCGTGTTTAGAATGTGGGAAATGTTTTAACCAGAAATCATATTTTGTTAAGCACCAGAGAACTCACAGAGGGGAGAAGCCTTTTTCGTGTTAGATGTTCTGAATGTGGGAAATGTTTAACCAAACATTATATTTTGTTACGCAACAGGGAACTCACACAGGTGCGAAGCCTTTTTCATGTTCAGAATGTGGGAAACGTTTTAACCAGAAATCAGTTGTTGTTATACACCAAAGATCCTTGGGGTTATGTATCGCGAGAATTTGGCCAACAACCTCCTTCGATCAGTAAGATCATTGAAGATGGGTCGTGGCTGGGTCTTCCAGCATGACAATGACCCAAAACACACAGCCAGGGGAACTGAGGAGTGGCACCATAAGAAAAATTTCAAGGTCCTGGGGTGGCCTAGCCAGTCTCCAGACCTGAACCCAGTGTATGTGTTGGATTTCTATCTAGATGGTTGATGTTTGTTGCAATTGGCACCCTGCATCTTTATTACTATAAAGGAGAGGCTTACTTTGGGCTTCGTGAATTGAACCAAAAACACATATTCATGTGATTTATTTACTGTTTTGCATGGTTTGTATTCTATCATATAATGTATCTCGTGTATATCATTTAAACATTTCTCTCGAATCATCATACATTTGGGGCCTATCATGGGCTTTGGTGCATCGTGCTGTTTACATATATATTCATTGAATGGGTTACCTTGACATTGTATTTGCGGATATTCTCATATGGGCTCCTTTGTATAATTTAGCGAAATCCGGCAATTCATTCATGTTATTTAATTGTTTTTTCAGTGCAACTTATTATTCAAACTAAGGTCTGCATTGCATTGCGCAGGTTTTTAGAGGTTAGACATTGACTCTACCATGAGCATGTCAAGTATCTATTGCCATTTTATGGATTTTAAATGGTTTTCAGCTTGTGTTCATTGTGTCTTTTCTGATAAACATTGCTAATAAAATCATGTTATTTAAACTGCGATCCCTTATTTTGGCATGCCTCTTTTTCTCCTTCCTTAATCTCACTATGTTTTAGCATTAATGAGGTTGATCCTTTCCATTAAGTTGGTGCCTTTTGTCTTTTACATTTTTTCTTCTTTAAAGTTGCCAAGCTCCTAGTAACTTTTCAAGTGGGACCAAAAGAACAGTTTTGATAAAACGGTCCACCACCACCACCACCTACACGCTAGTATTACCACCAATGTTAAGCAAATCGGTGACAAAGTCCTTGGATGGGTCCAGGGCTGTGACGGAACATCGTAAGGCAAGATATAACCCACTGAGCTTGACGAGAGGCTTTAACCCTGACACAGAGTTTGCATTTACAGTCATACTCTTCAATATCCTTATGAGCTTTCTGCCACCAAAAGGACCTAGAAAGTAATCTCCAAGTGGCAGACGAACCCGCATGCCCAGCTAAAATGGAATCATGTACTTCATTAAGAAGATCTATGCGTAACGAGGGCTGTACATAAAGTATGTTTATAGGTAAACTATCCGTCGTACTGTTCTGAGAATCCTGAATACGCTGCATGAGATCTACTACCCAGAGCACCAACCACCATTCCCTCACTAAGAATCTTGACTGGATTTTCGTCCCTCAATTCTGGGACAAAGCATCAACCTTGACATTCTTAGATCTGGCGAGATAAGTAACAGCAAAATCAAACCGGCCAAAGAAAAAGGGCCAACCAAGCCTGTCTGGTTTTTAAGCACTTAGTATCGATATACAACAGATTCTTATGATCGGTAGACAGTCACCTTATATCTTGCCCCCTTCGACAAATGTCTCCATTCTTCAAAGGCTCTTTTAACTGTCAAAAGCTGTCATCTATATCATAATTAAACTTTGCTTGAGAGAACTTCTGGGGAAAAAAAGCACAAGGATGTAGGTACTCTCTTTTTTCTGTTAAAAAACAGCTCCCATCCCAATAGCGGAAGCGTCTACCTCAACAAAGATTGACCTCAAGATGGCTTAGAACAAGAGAGATATAGTTAGTATCAAAAACAGGATATATAGACCTACTTTAATTGTAATTCAAGATAGGTCTTGGAAGTGCCTCTGCCTTCTGCCTCTCTCCCCCGGCAGAGACACCGACCCCCTTACCACCGCTCCTCCTTCTGGATTCCCACGCTTACTCTGCCGGGGTGTGTGTGCCGCGCGCAGATCCCCGGGTACTGTGCTTAGGGCATGTACACTCTGTCCCAAGATGCCCCCGGCCAATGGCCGGAGGGCATCTACTATATAAGGCATCTCCTCCAACATGGAGGTGCCTGAGCAACGTTGTATATTAGTGTCTAACACTCCTGTAAGCACTCAGATTCCTGTGCTGCCGCCAGCCTGTCTACCAGCCGTGCCCGCCTGCCTACCTATCAACCATGCCTGCCTGCCTGCTTACCAACCGTGCCTATCTACTGTGGCAGTCAGCGCCTGTCACCAGTCCCATGGGAGTTGCCTGCTCTCACACGAGGTCGGTCCCGGAGTAACACCTGGTCGACCTTCCCAGTCCTTCCTTGGTTCACGGAGTCGACTAAGCCGCCATATAGCCAAGGTCGGTCCGGGTGAGGTCTCTAGTTACGCCCCTCCAGTCCCTCCTTGTACCACGGCACAGTGGTTCCACCACCCGGCACCGTAACAGTTTGCTCAGGCCATGGAATCTGGTGGTTCCCAGGCTCCTTCGGTCTCGGACATTTACTAAGAGGTCTCACGCCAGAGATCGCAACAGGATACAATCTTGTCCTTCCTGTGGACGGTACACTCCCACCTAGATGCACTGTCTACCCCGGCTGTGCCCACCCCTACCCAAGCGGTAATCACTCCTGCGGCATCTCAATCAAGTGGCGGTGTAGTACCCGGCTTCGGACCCCGACTGCTCCTCCATGCTTTGGCGGTGATCCCGCTCTATGTCGGGGCTTTGTAAATCGGGGCACGATGCACTTCGAGCTCCTAGCTCATCAGTTTGCTTCTGATCGAGCTAAAGTGGCCTTCATTATGTCTCATCTCACAGGAGAGGCATTGGCATGGCTCAATGCCCTGTGGGAAAGGGGGGGACCCTCTGGTGTTTGATCTCCAGGCTTTCCTTGCGACCTTCTGGAGGGTTTTCGATGAACGTCCTCACCTGCCTCCTCTCTCCTCCATCTGCGCCAGGGTAACCTCACAGTGGGCCAGTACGCTGTATGTTTCCGCACCCTGTCGTCTGAACTTGCCTGGAATAACAAGGCTCTGGTGGCTACCTTTTTTGAAGGCCTTTCTGGGCTGATCAAAGATGAACTTGCCGGTCGTGACATACTCACCTCTTTGGATGACCTAGTGTCTCTCGCCACACGGATTGACCTCAGATTCCAGGAGCGTTCCAGGGAGGTGGCCTGTGAGAAAAGATCTCTACACCTTACACCCACCTTCCAAAGGCTGGTCTCGCAGCAAGCCTCTGCCTCGGCATCCACCTCTGAATCTATGCTGGTAGACCAGGTGACGATGGTCAAGACTCGCCAGGAGGTCTGCCGCACTGAGGGAAGATGCTTTTATTGTGGCAGTTTGGAGCATGTAATCCTCTCCTGTCCAGAGAGACCAGGAAACTCCAGTGCCTAGGATCGCTTGGAGAGGTCATCCTGGGCAAGAATTCTTCCCCTTCATCCCTGACTCTGTCTGTATCGGTTTCCCGTGGCAACATCCATTTTTTCAAAACTGCTTATCTGGATTCCGGTGCTGCTGGGAATCTCATCCAACAAGCCATTGTGGAGCAGTATCAGATCCCTATCCAACGTCTCCCGAATCCGTTGGCAGTTTCCTCGCTGGATGGGAAGCCCCTCTCCGAATCCATGTTGTTCGTCACCGAGCCCATAGTTCTCCAGATTGGAATGCTATACTCGGAGAAAATCTCCTTCTATGTGCTGTCCGGCCTCTCTCATCCCTTGCTTCTAGGACTGCCTTGGCTACAGAGACATGACCCAATCTTGAATTAGAGTTTGGGAGAGGTGCTCCGCTGGGGTCAGGAGTGTCACAAAACCTGTTTCTGTTTGTCCTGCTTGATCTCCGTCTACTCCAGCCAATTTACCCGGTTTGCCGGCACCCTACTGGTCATTCGCTGACATCTTTGAACAAAAAAGAGGCTGAGACACTAACTCCTCATAGGCCGTATGAGTGTCCCATCGACCTCATTCCAGGTGCATCATTCCCCAATGGTCGAATCTACGACTAGTCATTGGCTGATACTCGTGCCATGTCCGAATACATTGAGGAGAATCTTGCCAGGGGATTTATCCAGAAATCCACCTCTCTGGCTGGAACAGGATGCTTCTTTGTCAAGAAGGACGGTTCTCTTCGCCCTTATATCGACTATAGGGGACTAAATCAAATCACACAATAAAAAATAAGTATCCTCTGCCTCTCATCTCTGAGTTGTTTGATCGCCTAAAAGGCGCAAAAATCTTTACTAAGCTCAATTTCCGTGGCGCATACAATCTGATCCGGATTCGCCAGGGTGACGAGTGGAAGACGGCATTCAACACTCGGAATGGCCACTACGAGTACCGCATGATGCCCTTTGGACTCTGCAACGCACTAGCTTTCTAATGGGAACATGTCATTACTGTGGCCGAGCTCTATGTGTCTTTAAATTGTTACTAGAGTTTTTCTTAAATTTTGGCAGCCGTTGCACTCACTGCATACCCTATAACTGAATAGAAGACATTACCACTATAGAAGACCCGCTCCTTTTATAATGGGAACATTTTTTTACTGAGACCCTCCTCAGGTCTCTTCAAAGGGGATTTTGAGTTGCATCCAAATTTTCGGCAGCCCTTGCAGTCACTTCATATGCAATAACAGTATAGGAGACCCACTCGTTAATAATGGGAACAACAAAGCATAGCCGGCTGATGGCTCTCTAACAATAGCGAGGGCCAATTGCTCACCCTTTAAAAAATAGTAAAGGCCGCCTGATGGCCCTATAAAAATAGGCTTTGTGACTTTCAGAGTCCCTCCATCAAAAATGAAACAGGATGTGTCTGATGATGTGTCACACACCACATGGCCAGATAAGGTTGTAATATGTTAAAATGACATTTCCGGGTGAATGCATTTGTCTTAAAAAAAAGACACAGTAGGATCTTTCTTTAGTATAAAATCCAGACTCGCCAATGTAACTGCAATGTAATCACATTGATCAGCTCCTACACCTCCTCCTCCAGTTCGGCCTCGATATCCGAAATGACCACATCAGTCACAAGCTGAAAGCACTGCAGCACTGCCTTGGCCAAGCGGCAACAGGCTGTGCTGAAGATAACATGCTTAATGCTTAGGTGACAAACCGCCCAGCACTGCAGAGTTGTTGAAAGCTGTAACACAGCAGCCTGATCTGTGGCTCTCACCGCTGAACTTACAGCCAGGCATGGTCGTGTGTGACAATGAGCGGAGCCTGGTGATGGAGAAATGACAGCCAAGTAGATACGGTTTCCTTCTATGCCAGTTCTTTCACCAAGCTAAAGAATATGGCTGTGGTGAAATACAACTCCCACTGAGAAGCAGTTTCAGACTGAAAAACATTGGGCCCACCCACCAGAGGATTTGATCCTGAGGGCTCACCTTTCTCCCCCGCTCAAGAGCCCCATAGCAGCTGCAAAGTTTGCTCTATCATGAACTCTCCTGATGGAGAAGCCAGGGCACACCAGAGGATTCTCTGGTGGGACTGTCCAACCCTGCCAAGAAGCAGTCCTGGCTAAGAAAAGTGTGTAGGAAGGTTCCCGGATACACTATGGCTGCTTTTTTACTGAGGCGGAAACCCACGCAAACACGGGGAGAACATACAAAATCCTTGCAGATGTTGTCTTTGCTGGGACTTGAACCCAGGATCCCAGCGCTGCAAGGGTTCAGTGCTAACCACTGAGCAAATGTGCTGCTGTTCACCCTCTGATATCTAACAGGCTGGAGAAACTTGCAACTACTGCCACTCTATCTTCAGCTCCTTTGTGAGAAATTAATGTATGTGGGCAGCCGCTCAGTCTACCAAATAAAATTCCTGAGAAGGAAATTGGGGATGGCTTCGCTACTGGTATTGGAGGCAGAGCTAATACCATGGCATCATACCAAAGTTTATTGGAAATATTCCAGGGTGGTAGGAGGCAAGCAGATTCCCACAGAAAAGTACCAGCAGTAATGTTCATGGACCCACGCTTGTAGAAGGCGGAGACAATACCGGGAGAAATAGTGGCGGCTGGGGACCGAGTATGGACACCCGGCCGCCGCCTTGAGGTTGAGGACAGCTTCCGCCTCTATGAGCCTAAAAGGCCACATTTCAAGTGCATGCAGCTGTGCAGAAATCTGGCAGTTTACTATTGCAGCCTGTGGGTGGGTGGCTGGCTGCATACTTGAGCTTGCATTCCAAGGAATGGGGTAGGGTCAACTTAACACTGCGCTGGGACAAGGACGTGGACAGTGATTTTTGCAAGTCTGCAATGACAAGTGCATGGCGGGAGGCATCTTCGCATGCACCAAGGGTCACTTATGGGCACACTTTTAGGCAGTGACCTGGGAGTCAGAGATGCTTCCAGGGGTCTTCCCCATGCTGTTCCCATGTCTTTTCAGCACTGTATGCATGTGTCTGATGATGTCTCACACACCACATGGCCAGATAAGGTTGTAAAATTTCCCAGTGAATGCATTTGTCTTGGTTGAAAGCAATGCAAGTGCAAAAACGCATCAAAAACGCCACATGTGAGCATAGCCCAAGGTGTGGAGAAGCATTTTTGTTTATTTATTTAGCCTTAGATACAAGTCATTACCCTTGAAAAATGGTGTAATACCTCTGACAACATTGATGACAGCAGTGACCTGGGCGTCAGAAATGCTTCCAGGGGTCTTCCCCATGTTGATCCTATGTCATTTGAGCACTGTTCCCATCGATTTGGGCAATTTTTAGGCCCTCTGCAGACCGCCGGGGGGAGCCGCCAGAAAAATGCTCGACTTTCCCATAGACTTACATTGGGCTCGTTACTCCGTCCGAGCAATCGAGCATTCCTATTTGCTCGACTCGAACAACAAGTACCTGAGCATTTTAGTGCTCGCTCATCACTAGTGGCTGACCCTGCACAAGGACGTTGTGGATTTTGTCTCTGCCTGCTCTTCCTGTGCCCGAAACAGAACGCTTAGACAACTTCCGACTGGTCGACTACTTCCTCTACCTGGTCCGCTCTGTGGCAACATATTTCGATGGATTTCATCACGGATCTTCCTGTATCAGCCAGTTGTACTGTCATTTGAGTGGTCGCTGACCGCTTCTCCAAGAGGGCTCACTTTGTTCCCTTGCCTGGTCTTCCCTCCGCACCAGTGCTGGCTGAGAAGTTAATTTTCCACATCTTCCATCTCCACGGCCTACCTCTTCATATTGTCTCTCATAGAGGGGTCCAGTTTACTTCACGTTTCTGGAGGTCTACGTGCAAGCTTCTGTTTTGTTTATTAGGAGTAAAAAAAAAATAAAGACAGTTAAGTAACAACCATTGACATGCATAAATTGAGGGCATATAACCAGTCATGCCCTAATTTGCAATGCAAAAGGCAAAGGCATATTACAATTAAATCACAGAGATGAATGTGGTGGGATAACATGTAAAAACAGTGAAGATTGAGTAGGTGATTCCAAATTTTTTTCATATTTTTTATAAGTTATAACAATGTAAGAGAAATTCAACTAAATTGACTCAAGGATAGATGGAGTCATTGAATCTTAACAAAAGGGGAATGGGAAAGAAGAGGTAGAAGGGTGGGGAGGAGGAAAGAGGGGGTGAAAAAGGCGGGAGGGGAGACTGTCCACGAGTAATTTAAATAGTTGTCTAATGGCTTGTTCCGTCTTCAACCGGACAAACCGCTTCGTGCGAACACATCGCCAGAGCATGTCACTTAGGATAGCCACCCGCTTCACTGTGACTTCGGTTGTGGACAGGACCACCAGCTGTTTAGCTTCTGAGGTCGAGTACACCTTACAGGCTCTGCCGGCCTTCTTAAACTCTTCATGCACTGACTCTCTGGTGCATTCTTCTCTCAAATCTTCAGGTACATCTATGAGGCACTTGTACCGAGATGTTTCTGTCTCACCAGTGGTCTCCAAATGATCATCTGGCTCAGGTTTCAGGGACAACTGACTTTCAATTTCTTCACCCTGTATGCTTCCCCTGAGCTGTCTCGCAGCTATGAACTCAAGAATTCTCGTCTTGACCACTTCCATTTCATACTTATCTTCTTTTAACACTCTCTCAGCTCTCTTCAGGTTCACCTTCTACGGTTTAAAGGATTGTTTGCCTTTCTCCTTCTCCAAGGAGGCCTCGTTCACTGATTGGTACTTTGCCAGGCGACCTTTGAGCTCGACAACTTCTTCTTCTAGCTCAGCTACTCACCTCTCAGCAACCCATCTCTGAAGCTCTTCCTGCTTCAACTGCTCCTTTATCAGCAGAATTCTCTCAGACCTCTCTGTCTCCAATGCGCCCACTCGGCTCTCGACAGCCAGTCTCTCAAGCTTCTCTTGCTTCAAATGGGCTTGTAACATCTCCTTGAGCTCCTTGATCTCGGCTCTTACATCCACCGAATCATCCAAGCTCGCATTATTCGAGGAGGCCTTTGCTTCATACCTCCCTTCTCCGATAGACTCCTCCATCCTGCAGATTCTATCCTTAAGGCACGTCTCTGCCCTCTGGAGATCATCACAGAACGTCTGCTGCTCCTTCCCCTGAGCTTCCAGTCCTGGGATCTTTCTGCGGAGATCATCATTCTCATCCCGGGAGTCCTGTAGAGTGGTCTCAATCATTTGGCGCATGTGTTCTGCATCCGCCTTATCATTCTCTAGTTTTTCCTTAATCTTGAGGAGATCCTCATAGTCTCTCTTAATTTGTTGCAGATCCCTACTGAGTTCACCATACTCCTTCTTGGATTCACACAGCTCCCGGTTGGACTGTTCGCGCAGTCTTTCTAGGTTTTGATCACGTCCAGAAACTTCATCCTGCAGCGCCTCTTTTAAGGCAGACAGCTCCCTATCCCTCTGGTGTAGACCCTCATCCAGCTTTTGCTTCACCTGCATCAGCTCTAACTGTACCAGGGAGAAACGATCTTTCATCTCGCACAGCTCATCTTCAAACTCCGCTTTGTCAAGCTCCAACTGAAAAACCTCCTCTTTATTTTTCTAGAACTTTTCCTTCCAATTGTTGACTTCCTTGCTGCTTTCCTCCAGTTCTCGCTGTAAGTTCCTCACAACCTGGTTTATTTTCTGCCATTCAGACTCCAGGCTGAGCTGGTCTGAGGACACGTTTTCCAGGTTTTTCCTTAGTTGCTGCACGTCACTCTGATACTGCTGCTGACAGGCTCCAGCTCTTGGTCAGCATTGGCCACCTCCTCTTTCAGGGCTGTCTGTTCCTGATCCTTCTGTCTCAGTAGACCATTCTGCTTGTAATTAATCTGCAGACCTGCATCCAACTCTTCCTCCTGATCTTCATTGTTGTCTGATACTGTACCGGAGGTTGCTACTGGCAACGTCACCTTCTCTTCCCTCCTGGCCTCTTCTGTTTCTAAAGGAGGATCCACACTCGGAATAAAGGCACCCAACATTGCATTTTCTTTATTTGCCCTTTCAGCAAAGGCTACAGGAGCAACTTTTTTTGTGGCCCTTGCGCCGTTGACGACGAGAGGGGGAATTTCTCACCTCGTCTAGCTCCTCCTGAATGAACTCTCTTTCTACTTTCATAGTGTCACCGTCAGCTATGGGGTCTGTGTCACTCCCCATGGTGTTGTGGACCAACAAGTCACCTCCCACTTTGACATCAACCCCTTCTACTGGAGCTACCCCGTTATCAACGGTCACATTGTCATTTTTAGGCGGTACCAACCCACAACCAGTAACCAATTTTGGTTTTCTATACTCCACACTCTTTTGAAACTCCGCCCCCTTTTAGACTCCACCCACTTTTGGACGACCACATCGGTAGGGGGTACTTTACAAAAAAAACCCGCAATAGTCCAAGGACCCAGTTCACAACATCTCTTACCACCTCCCCGGGCACTCTGGGACAGTACCGGCGCCCAAGGAGAACTCAAGGAGTGGTCCGCTGCCGCCCTTCTGTCCAACAGCTCCTGCCGTTCCTGCAGCAATTCCTGTTGCGGTTTCTCAAATGCCTGCTGCTGCGCTTTTGACAGGCACTTTAATCGCTCAATAGCTTCAGTCTCATTTGCTGCTCCTTTCACAGCCATCTTTAACTGCTCCTGCATTTTTTTTAGGACACTCCATTATGCTGAAGAGCGATTGCACCCGGTCATCCAACCACTTCTCCATTCTGTCTGGGGATACTGCTCCATTCATAGCCAATCACGGTATGCTGTTCACACTAGACACTTCACACCGTTCTCCCCGGAAAATTTTAGTGGCCCCACCAAGCCACAGCAAACCAGATTTGAGTACGACGACAATTTTCGTAACCCCGCCGAGTTACAGCCAGATGCTTTAATCTTCATGACCCCGCTGAGCCACAGCAAACCAGATTTGAGTGCGACGACAATTTTCGTAATCCCGCCGAGTTAGAGCCAGATGCTTTAATCTTCGTGACCCCACCGAGCCACAGAAAACCTGGTTTGAGTGTGACGACAATTTTCGTAACCCCGCCGAGTTAAAGCCAGATGCTTTAATCTTCATGAACCCGCCGAGCCACAGCAAGATGCTTGCATCCACATTCGTCGTCCTGTGCCGTTACCCCTAGCAACCAGGCTGCAGTTGCCCACATTCTCCAACCACATGTAAGGTAGCGCTATTCATCACGCTGAGGGGCACTCGCTTCACTGGGTGAATTAAAGCACACATGCAACGTTTTCCGGTAATATGTAGTCCAGCAGTTTATTACACATCATAAACCGCTTATAACATAGTCCATCTCAGTGGCTCGCAGGAATGTTACACATGTATCCTAGAGCCTTTTCAGTGGCAGCTATGCCCGCTTGGCTTCAAATACAGACTTCAGCAAGGTACAGCATCAATATTCACTTAAAGCGCCGATTTACCTTTGCCGAGTCTCAGCTCAGTTCTGCCACAGCTGTGGCTTTAAGGCTTCCCAGACGTAGTCCCCAAGCCACGTGCCTTGCAAGGCTACTGGTATCTCAGACACAGGGATCCAGGCTAGTGGAGTCCCAGACACAGGGACTAGGCTTCTTGACTTCCAAGGCTACTGGTATCCCAGACACAGGAATCCAGCCTCTGCCTTCCATGCCTCTCTCACTGTTTCAAAACCACCAGGATTTATATATCCTTCTGTGCACACAGGACCTGTGATAATGTCACAGTCATGTGATCAGTCATCTGAGGGGGGGGGTACATGGTCATCCAGAACACATTTTAGCAATGCAGCAAGCTGCTGCATTACAGCTATTAGAGTCCTATTTAATATTTTGTGTGACTTCCATGAGCTTGAAGGACTGCATCCATGCGGTTCAACAATGATTCATACAATTTATTAATGAAGTCATCAGAAATAGCAGAGAATGAAGTCTTACATGCCTCCCAGAGTTCATCTAGATTCTTTGGTTTTGTCTTTCAAGCTTCCTCTTTCATCCTACCCCAAACATGCTCAACGATGTTCATGTCTGGTGACTGGGCTGGCCAGTCCTTGAGCACCTTGATCTTTTTTGCCTGGAGGAACTTTGTTGTAGAGATGAATGTATGAGATGGAGCACCATCCTGCTGCAGAATTTGACCCCTTTTATGATTTGGAATTTAAGAGGTAGCTAATACTTCTTGATATTTTAGGCTATTGATATTGCCTTCCACCTTGCAAATGTTTCGCACACCCCCATACTAAATGTAACCCCAGACCATGATCTTTCCACCACCAAATGTAACTGTTTTCTGGGTGTATTTTGGATCCATATGGGCTCCAGTAGGTCTCCTGCAGTATTTGCGGCGGCTGTGGTGTAATTCTACTGAAGATTCATCAGAGAAATCCACCTTCTGCCACTTTTCCAGCGTCCATCTGTTTAGCAGGCTATGGGACTTTGCAAATGCCACATGGTTTTTATTTGCCTTTTGTTTAGTGCTGGCTTCTGGGCACTAATTCGACCATGGAGACCATTTCGAGACAAAATCCTACAAACTGTTCTAGTTGACACAGGGACTTGAGGTGACCAGGCCTGTTGGAGCTCTGCTGCAGTGGAAGAGGGGCTTGCTTTGGATTTTCTAACCAACAAACGTTCCTCCTGAGCAGTTGTCTTGCGGGGTCTGCCGGACCTGGGCTTGTCAAACACATCTCCAGTCTCTTCAAATCTTTTTTAATTCTTTGTACTTGACGCTGAGACTCATTAAAGGTGCCAGCCACCTCTGCAGTGGATCTGGTCTTCAGCCTCTTGATAATCAAGGCTTTGGTCGCAGGGTGGATTTTTGGCATATTGTCAGAGCTCAAGTTGCAGTTCAAGTGAAGGTCTGGGGTGCTGGGTTTCTCTTTATACACACCCACTAATTAACCGATCATTTACTGAGCACTGGTGAGGATGTAAACTAGGATTTGCCCAGAGAACTATAACTCCCAGCATGTCCTTCAGCTCTTTTGCCCTGCTGGGACTTATAGTTCACCACACATTTATCATGTGGTTGCTCTGAGGTGAACTATATATCATGCTGGGAGTTAAGAGCTGAAGGATGTGCTGGGAGTTATAGTTCACCACAGTATTTAATGACATGTGCTTTTTCACTTTATACTTTACTTCTACCTTATAATGCTTGCCTGGATAGGCAGGGAGCGGGGTCACACTGGCTGGCTGGGGGCTGCAGAGGGGGCTGCGGAGGTGGCTGGGGCTGTGGAGGGGGCTGTGGGGGGGCTGTGGCTGCGGAGTAGGCTGCTGAGGGGGCTGTGGCTGCAGTAACATCACTGCAGTGCGACATCTGGACGGGACACCGCCCACCTCCTGATGTCTAACGCGGCCCCAGCTGCCACAGCCCCCTCCACTGCCACAACTCCAGCCGCCACCCACAGAACAAAAAACGGTACATTCGGACCATAAGACGCACCCCTCTTTTCCCCCAAAATGTTTGGGGAAAAAAGTGTGTCTTATGGTCCGAAACATACGGTACATTCTCCCCCATGCAAACACATGATAAATTAACATTTATTAAGGATACTTATTTGTTTTCCAGAAATGTAACATTTAAATATATGTATCAACAACCTTCGGTTTTGCATGATCTGCCGCCTGACGAACGACAAGTCTTCCGTGATCTTTTGGATCTATTGAGAGAAAGTGAAGAACCACTGGGTAGGAGAAAATTTAATTCACGTCTCCCTTCCAGAGTGACACCCTCATTAGGCACATTACCAGCTATCCAAACATTCTTCAGATCTGTGACCCTTGATGTTGATAGGCTTGACTCGGTTAAGAATATGGACAATAATTTATCGTTAACAAAAACAAGCTATTGCCACCCTTAAGTAGAATCCCTTGTTCGTCATCAATGAGGCGGACAAGTTTGGCAATATAGTTCTGTGGCCTGTTGAACAATACCTTATTGAGGCCAAGAGACAGCTGAGTAATAGGGATTTTAACACAGTCCTTCCTCCGGATCCCACAAAAATATTTAAAAAGAAATTGGATTCCCTTTTGGAAGGGGCCTTCAGGCGGAGAGTTATAGATAAGGGTGAACGTGATTTTTTAATCACCCCAAAACCAGTTACTCCAACTTTTTACCTTCTGCCAAAGGTCCATAAATCTTTGTCAGTGCCCCCTGGGAGACCTATTGTGTTGGGCATTGGAGGTTTGAGTGAGAGACCTTGTGAATATGTTGACTTTTATTTACAGCCACATGTACTGGAACTCCAGTCCTATATTCGAGACATCATGCACCTGTTGAGTGGTTTGGAGGGGCTCCCTGTCCCAATTGGCACCCTCTTGGTGTCCTTGGAGTCCCTCTACACCAATATACCACACAGGTTTACAGCGGCTGATTCATTCTTGCATGAGTTGGAGTCGGCTGACTTGGTCCATTGGTCCTTTCTCTTGGAGCTTCTGTCCTACATTTTGAGACAGAATTATTTCATATTTGATTTTACTTACTACAGGCAGGTCTCTGGCACTGCGATGGGTGCACATTGCGCCCCCTCCAATGCCAACCTTTTCCTTGGTTGGTGGGAGGGGGCTCACGTGTACCCGTTGGAGTTATACCAGAAGTATGTTGTCAAATGGCATAGGTACACTGACGACATTTTGTTTTTCTGAACGGGTCCAAAAGAATTGTGTCTTGAGTTTATTTCCGCCTTGCACGTATTGTGATTCAATGTACATCTTACCCATCAAATTTCATCCAGTTTGGTTACTTTTTTGGACGTACAACTTACATTGGAGAATCAGAGTATTCGTACGAATATATACCATAAGACTACTTCGACTAACAATTTACTACACTACAGTAGTTTTCATCCATTACATCAAAAAAAGGGTATTCCCTTCAGTCAATGCATTAGGACAAAACGGAACTGTAGTAACACTGTTGATTTTGCTTCACAAGCTGACGACTTGACCTTGCGCCTGAGAGCTAGAGGATACCTGAAAAAGGTCCTCACCGGCACATTGAAGAGGGTCAGAGAACTTGATAGGATTGATCTTTTACAACCTAAACCCAAGAGGGAGGACACTTCTGTAGCATCGGCGTCTCTGCCTACTGCCGGGCAGAGATGCCGTTCCCCTCACCACCGCGGTCCAGGTCCGGCGTCCTCCCGCTCCCCTTCTGCTGTGGCGCGCACTGTGTGCAGCTTCCCGGGTTCTCTGCTTAGGGCGTGCGTGCTCCCTCCCTCTATAGAGTCTTATAGAGTCGCCGGCCAATGGCCGGAGGACTGCCCCTATATAAGGCACCGCCTCCAAAATGAAGGTGCCTGTGCAAGGTTGTTGTTCTGTGTGCTAACACTTGCTTCAGCCCTCAGGTCCCGCTGCCTGTCAGTCCTGCTCCTCAGTCTGTCTACAGTCCAGGCGGCCAGTCTGTCTATAGTTCTGCCCACCAGCCTGGTTACCTGGAAGCACCTGTCTGTTACTTGTAGTGCCTGCCAGCCTGCTTACCTGGAAGCACCTGTCTGTTAACTGTAGTGCCCGCCAGCCTACCTACCTGGAGCACCTGCCAGTTACCTGTCTTGCTCGCCAGTCAGCCTACCTGGAGCACCTACCGGTTACCTGTCGTGCCCGCCAGCTTGCCTACCCGAAGCACCCGGCTGGCTATCTGACGAACTAGCCTGCTTATCTACCCAGACCACCCGTCAGCCTGCCTGCCGTGCCCATCCGCTGTACTGGTCAGTTCCTGACATCAGACCCGTGGGAGTCACCTGCTCTCACACTAGGTCGGTCCCAGAGTGGCACCTGGTCCCCCTGCTCGGTCCCTACCTGGTTCACGGAGTCGATTGAGCCGCCGTGCAAAATTGGTCAGGCTGAGTAGGCACTTAGTCACGCCCCTCTGGTCCCTCCTTGCACCGAAGCACAAAGGTTCCACCACCGGACAATTGAAGCAGAAACCATCCAAAACCTGACAAATTCAATGGACGAGAGAGTTCAGAAGCTCCTTTCGAACAAGGGGTCCTATGTGCAAATGTAACATCACCTAGAATAAAGTTTTGAGTTGAAAACTGTTTGATTTCAGTTTGTAATAACCTGCTAATGATTATAATTTCAAAAATTACAATTTTTTTGTTCTTTATTAAAAAGAAAAGGTTGAAAACTCTGCTGTGCATAATAATTTGGAACATGCATTTTGAGTGCAGTTTGAGTTTTTTATTTTTTTAAAATATTCTGTTATCATAGGCAGTTTGTACAGAAACCTTTCAATTGTACTCTAATAGTTATTTGACTGGAAAATTACAATGACTGCAATTCATATAGGTAATTTGGGAAAATCTGAGAAAATATTATTTGCATAATAATTTGGAACACAGTGTAGAATGGTAGTGACCATGTGTATCTATATATTTTTGGGGGTTACATATAATTTTCTTTATTTTTGAATTAACATCAGTACTGATGTTTTGGTTAGGATGTCCAATTGACATCCGACTCCAAAATTATTGGAATGTTATGTATACATGTTTGTTTGTTTATTTTATTTATTGCTATTCTTTATACTGTATATATATTCCTGGTTTGGCCACGTGTGACCCTCAGGGTGGGCTTATTATACTCTGTACCTAGATCTCTCCACAGCTCCTTTCTGCCCCCACTGTACAAAGCAACAACAAAGATTACTAGGAGGCAGAAATCCTCCATCTATTACCCCAAACTGCAGCCTCATCCCCCCCGTCCTGTCTGACTGTGATGTATAAGTGTAACGCTGCTGTCACTCCTGCATCCACTGAGGCCCCTGATCATGTGACCCCTGACTCCTCCCCTCCTGTGACCTCATCACAGCTCCTGTGTGCACAGAGCAGCCATATATGTGGTGGCGGCTCTGCAGGTGGAGGTATGTGGAGACCCCATTACTGGGCGCAGGGGGCATTAACCCCTTCAGCACGGAGACTCTTTTGGGGTCTTGTGTTGCCCCTTTATAAGAATCATAAGGTTTTTGTTCTGTTTCCTGTAATAGATACATACGACCCAACTATGGAGACAGGAAGGGAGGAAACGTATTGTTCTCATAGTACAGGACCCCTTTACTGCCCCACAGTGTAATGCCCCCATTATGCCCCTTATACAGGATGTATGATGCCCCCCACACAGTGTAATGCCCTCATTATGCCCCTTATGCAGGATGTATGATGCCCCCCACAGTGTAATGCCCCCATTATGCCCCTTATGTCGTATGTATGATGCCCCCCACACAGTGTAATGCCCCCATTATGCCCCTTATGCAGGATGTATGATGCCCCCACACAGTGTAATGCCCCCATTATGCCCCTTATGTCGTATGTATGATGCCCCCACACAGTGTAATGCCCCCATTATGCCCCTTATGCAGGATGTATGATGCCCCCATACAGTGTAATGCCCCCATTATGCCCCTTATACAGTATGTATGATGCCCCCCACACAGTGTAATGCCCTCATTATGCCCCTTATGCAGGATGTATGATGCCCCCATTATGCCCCTTATACAGTATGTATGATGCCCCCACACAGTGTAATGCCCCCATTATGCCCCTTATGCAGGATGTATGATGCCCCCACACAGTGTAATGCCCCCATTATGCCCCTTATGCAGGATGTATGATGCCCCCATTATGCCCCTTATACAGTATGTATGATGCCCCCACACAGTGTAATGCCCCCATTATGCCCCTTATGCAGGATGTATGATGCCCCCACACAGTGTAATGCCCCCATTATGCCCCTTATGCAGGATGTATGATGCCCCACACAGTGTAGTGCCCCCATTATGCCCCTTATGCAGGATGTATGATGCACCCACAGTGTAATGCCCCCATTATGCCCCGTATGCAGGATGTATGATGCCCCCACACAGTGTAATGCCCCCATTATGCCCCTTATGCAGTATGTATGATGGCCCCACACAGTGTAATGCCCCCATTATGCCCCTTATGCAGGATGTATGATGCCCCACACAGTGTAATGCCCCCATTATGCCCCTTATGCAGGATGTATGATGCCGCCACACAGTGTAATGCTCCCATTATGCCCCTTATGCAGGATGTATGATGCCCCACACAGTGTAATGCCCCCATTATGCCCCTTATGCAGTATGTATGATGCCCCCACACAGTGTAATGCCCCCATTATGCCCCTTATGCAGTATGTATGATGCCCCCCCACAGTGTAATGCCCCCATTATGCCCCTTATGCAGGATGTATGATGCCCCATACAGTGTAATGCCCCCATTATGCCCCTTATGCAGGATGTATGATGCCCCCCACACAGTGTAATGCCCCCATTATGCCCCTTATGCAGGATGTATGATGCCCCACACAGTGTAATGCCCCCATTATTCCCCTTATGTAGGATGAATGATGCCCCCCCACAGTGTAATGCCCCCATTATGCCCCTTATGCAGGATGTATGATGCACCCACACAGTGTAATGCCTCCATTATGCCCCTTATGCAGGATGAATGATGCCCTCACACAGTGTAATGCCCCCATTATGCCCCTTATGCAGGATGTATGATGCCCCCCACACAGTGTAATGCCCCCATTATTCCCCTTATGCAGAATGAATGATGCCCCCCCACAGTGTAATGCCCCCATTATGCCCCTTATGCAGGATGTATGATGCACCCACACAGTGTAATGCCTCCATTATGCCCCTTATGCAGGATGAATGATGCCCCCACACAGTGTAATGCCCCCATTATGCCCCTTATGCAGGATGTATGATGCACCCACACAGTGTAATGCCTCCATTATGCCCCTTATGCAGGATGAATGATGCCCCCCCACAGTGTAATGCCCCCATTATGCCCCTTATGCAGGATGTATGATGCCCCCACACAGTGTAATGCCCCCATTATGCCCCTTATGCAGTATGTATGATGCCCCCACACAGTGTAATGCCCCCATTATGCCCCTTATGCAGGATGTATGATGCACCCACACAGTGTAATGCCTCCATTATGCCCCTTATGCAGGATGAATGATGCCCTCACACAGTGTAATGCCCCCATTATGCCCCTTATGCAGGATGTATGATGCCCCCCACACAGTGTAATGCCCCCATTATTCCCCTTATGCAGAATGAATGATGCCCCCCCACAGTGTAATGCCCCCATTATGCCCCTTATGCAGGATGTATGATGCACCCACACAGTGTAATGCCTCCATTATGCCCCTTATGCAGGATGAATGATGCCCCCACACAGTGTAATGCCCCCATTATGCCCCTTATGCAGGATGTATGATGCACCCACACAGTGTAATGCCTCCATTATGCCCCTTATGCAGGATGAATGATGCCCCCCCACAGTGTAATGCCCCCATTATGCCCCTTATGCAGGATGTATGATGCCCCCACACAGTGTAATGTCCCCATTATGCCCCTTATGCAGTATGTATGATGCCCCCACACAGTGTAATGCCCCCATTATGCCCCTTATGCAGTATGTATGATGCCCCCACACAGTGTAATGCCCCATTATGCCCCTTATGCAGTATGTATGATGCCCCCACACAGTGTAATGCCCCCATTATGCCCCTTATGCAGTATGTATGATGCCCCCACACAGTGTAATGCCCCCATTATGCCCCTTATGCAGGATGTATGATGCCCCCACACAGTGTAATGCCTCCATTATGCCCCTTATGCAGGATGTATGATGCCCCCACACAGTGTAATGCCCCCATTATGCCCCTTATGCAGTATGTATGATGCCCCCACACAGTGTAATGCCCCCATTATGCCCCTTATGCAGTATGTATGATGCCCCCCACAGTGTAATGCCCCCATTATGCCCCTTATGCAGGATGTATGATGCCCCCACACAGTGTAATGCCCCCATTATGCCCCTTATGCAGTATGTATGATGCCCCCACACAGTGTAATGCCCCCATTATGCCCCTTATGCAGGATGTATGATGCCCCCACACAGTGTAATGCCTCCATTATGCCCCTTATGCAGGATGTATGATGCCCCCACACAGTGTAATGCCCCCATTATGCCCTTATGCAGGATGTATGATGCCCCCACACAGTGTAATGCCCCCATTATGCCCCTTATGCAGTATGTATGATGCCCCCCACAGTGTAATGCCCCCATTATGCCCCTTATGCAGGATGTATGATGCCCCCACACAGTGTAATGCCCCCATTATGCCCCTTATGCAGTATGTATGATGCCCACACACAGTGTAATGCCCCCATTATGCCCCTTATGCAGGATGTATGATGCCCCCACACAGTGTAATGCCTCCATTATGCCCCTTATGCAGGATGTATGATGCCCCCACACAGTGTAATGCCTCCATTATGCCCCTTATGCAGTATGTATGATGCACCCACACAGTGTAATGCCCCCATTATGCCCCTTATACAGGATGTATGATGCCGCCACACAGTGTAATGCCCCCATTATGCCCCTTATGCAGGATGTATGATGCCCCCACACAGTGTAATGCCCCCATTATGCCCTTTACGTAACACTTGCAGAGGCATATCTAGGTGTTTAGCTCCGGGGGGCACAGTATCTTAGTGGGCCCTTACTGGTAACCCTGATTCCAGCTATGCTGGCGCAGCCTTAGGCCACAGCCCCACTATCAGTATTCGGTCAGTATTTTTTCTCAGGAGTGGGAGCTCCCACTCCTGAGAAAAAATACTGACCGAATACTGATAGTGGGGCCGTGGCCTATTAGTGGGTATAGGAGAACCTCAGCTGATGACCGCGCTGTAACTAAAAGAAAAATCTCCACAAAACCCAACACTATTCCCGCCATATCTAGTGGTAGATCCCAGTACTGCAGGACACACAGAAGGCACAGTACAGTTACAGATAATCACAGCTGACTTTCTTTCTGATGGGAGTCGTTCACTTTTTCATCTTTCTCAGAGAGACATTGCGATTTCTCCCGCCAGGACTCGTCTGCGGAGATTACAGCAGAGACACATCTGACTCCTCACCCCCCGTCCCCATCTATTCCTAACCTGCACAATCTCCGCATCCTGACGATACCCCAATGCTGAGCCGCGGCTGCCGTATGTGTCCTTATTACTGCTGTGGTATAAAAGCAGAGATCCTCTCACTGCCCCACATACTAATGCCACCACTGTGCCCCTTATATAGTAAAATGTCTCTTTGTTCCTTCACAGTAGCCTCCACACTCTTTAATGATTCCTACAGTAGCTCCCACACTGCATAAAGCCCCCCACAGTAACTCCCACACTGTGTATAGGACCCCATACTGTATGATGGTCCCCCAGTAACCTTCAAACTGTATAATGGCCCTCGCATTTGCTCCAACACTGTATTATGGCCCCCTCAATGGATCTGATGCTGTATAATGGCCCCCACATTAGCTGTCATGCTGTATAATGGCCCCCGCATTGGCGCCCCTTCATTAGCTCCCACACTGTCTAATGGCACCCACATTGGCTCCCCCGCTGTATAATGGCCCCCACATTAGCGCTCATGCTGTATAATGGCCCCCACATTAGCTCTCATGCTGTATAATGGCCCCACATTAGCTCTCATGCTGTATAATGGCCCCCACATTAGCTCTCATGCTGTATAATGGCCCCCACATTAGCTCTCATGCTGTATAATGGCCCCCACATTAGCTCTCATGCTGTATAATGGCCCCCACATTAGCTCTCATGCTGTATAATGGCCCCCACATTAGCTCTCATGCTGTATAATGGCCCCCACATTAGCTCTCATGCTGTATAATGGCCCCCACATTAGCTCCCACGCTGTATAATGGCCCCCGCATTGGCTCCCACGCTGTATAATGGCCCCCGCATTGGCGCCCACGCTGTATAATGGCCCCCGCATTAGCTCCCACGCTGTATAATGGCCCTCACATTACCGCTCATGCTGTATAATGGCCCCCACATTAGCTCCCACGCTGTATAATGGCCCCCATATTAGCGCTCATGCTGTATAATGGCCCCCACATTAGCTCTCATGCTGTATAATGGCCCCCGCATTGGCTCCCACGCTGTATAATGGCCCCCGCATTGGCTCCCACGCTGTATAATGGCCCCCGCATTGGCTCCCACGCTGTATAATGGCCCCCGCATTAGCGCTCATGCTGTATAATGGCCCCACATTAGCTCTCATGCTGTATAATGGCCCCCACATTGGCTCCCACGCTGTATAATGGCCCCCACATTAGCTCTCATGCTGTATAATGGCCCCCACATTAGCTCTCATGCTGTATAATGGCCCCCACATTAGCTCTCATGCTGTATAATGGCCCCCACATTAGCTCTCATGCTGTATAATGGCCCCCACATTAGCTCCCACGCTGTATAATGGCCCCCACATTAGCTCCCACGCTGTATAATGGCCCCCGCATTGGCTCCCACGCTGTATAATGGCCCCCGCATTGGCGCCCACGCTGTATAATGGCCCCCGCATTAGCTCCCACGCTGTATAATGGCCCTCACATTAGCGCTCATGCTGTATAATGGCCCCCACATTAGCTCCCACACTGTATAATGGCCCCCATATTAGTGCTCATGCTGTATAATGGCCCCCACATTAGCTCTCATGCTGTATAATGGCCCCCGCATTGGCTCCTACTCTGTATAATGGCACCCGCATTGGCTCCCACGCTGTATAATGGCCCCCACATTAGCGCTCATGCTGTATAATGGCCCCCGCATTTGCTCCCACGCTGTATAATGGCCCCGGCATTGGCTCCCACGCTGTATAATGGCCCCGGCATTGGCTCCCACGCTGTATAATGGCCCCGGCATTGGCTCCCACGCTGTATAATGGCCCCCGCATTAGCTCCCACACTGTATAATGGCCCCCCACATTATGGTCTCTGTCTGTCCCGTTCTGTGGGCTGCTACTTACACAGCCCTGATATATGACAAAGAGCTAAATAGAAGATAATAGAAACAGCTAGTAGGTGCGCCCCTTGGAACGTCTTCTCTGCTTTTGCCTTCTCTCCTTTTGGGGTCTTGTCTATACTGAGTGTATGTTCAGGGGCCTGCACCTATATTTGATTATCTATATGCACATACTCTGGCTGTTTCTATTTAGCTCTTTATCATATACAGGTGCATCTCACTAAATTAGAATATCATCAAAAAGTTAATTTATTTCAGTTCTTCAATACAAAAAGTGAAACTCTTATATTATATAGAGTCATTACACACAGAGGGATCTATTATATAGAGTCATTACACGCAGAGGGATCTATTATATAGAGTCATTACACGCAGAGGGATCTATTATATAGAGTCATTACACGCAGAGGGATCTATTATATAGAGTCATTACACGCAGAGGGATCTATTATATAGAGTCATTACACGCAGAGGGATCTATTATATAGAGTCATTACACGCAGAGGGATCTATTATATAGAGTCATTACACGCAGAGGGATCTATTATATAGAGTCATTACACGCAGAGGGATCTATTATATAGAGTCATTACACGCAGAGGGATCTATTATATAGAGTCATTACACGCAGAGGGATCTATTATATAGAGTCATTACACGCAGAGGGATCTATTATATAGAGTCATTACACGCAGAGGGATCTATTTCAAGTGTTTATTTCTGTTAATGTTGATGATTATGGCTTACAGCCAATGAAAACACAAAAGTCATTATCTCAGTAAATGAAAATAATTAACAAAAAACACCTGCAAAGGCTTGCAAAGCATTTAAAAAGGTCCCTTAGTCTGTTTCAGTAGGATCCACAATCATGGGGAAGACTGCTGACTTGACAGATGTCCAGAAGGCAGTCATTGACACACTCCGGAAGGTCCCAAAGTTTCAATTTTCCTTTGGAAATCAAGGTCCCAGAGTCTGGAGGAAGAGTGAAGAGGCCACAATCTAAGCTGCTGGAGGTCTAGTGTGAAGTTTCCACAATCAGTGATGGCTTGGAGAGCCATGTCATCTGCTGGTGTAGGTCCACTGTGTTTTATCAAGACCAAAGTCAGCGCAGCCGTCTACCAGGACATTTTACAGCACTTCATGCTTCCCTCTGCCGACAAGCTTTATGGAGATGGAAATTTCACTCTCCAGCAGGACTTGGCTCCTGTCCACATGGCCAAAAGTACCAATACCTGGTTTACAAACAACAGTATCACTGTGCTTGATTGGCAGCAAACTCGCCTGACCATAACCCCATAGGGAATCTATGGAGTACTGTGTCAAGAGGAAGATGAGAGACACCAGACCCAACAATGCAGAGGAGCTGAAGGCTGCTATCAAAGCCACCTGGGCTTCCATAATACCTCAGCAGTGCCACAGGCTGATCGCCTCCATGCCACACCGCATTGATGCAGAAATTGATGCAAAAGGAGCCCGACCAAGTATTGAGTGCATTTACTGAGCAGACATTTCCGATTTTAAAATAATTTTTCAAGCTGTTGTTATAAAGTATTCTAATTTACTGAGATAATGACTTTTGTGTTTTCATTGGCTGTAAGCCATAATCACCAACATGAACAGAAAGAAATACTTGAAATAGATCACTCTGTGTAATGACTGTATATAATAGATCCCTCTGTGTGTAATGACTCTATATAATAGATCCCTCTGCGTGTAATGACTCTATATAATAGATCCCTCTGTGTGTAATGCAGGGCTCGACAAACCCAGGCGCCTGGTCGCCAGTGGCGCCTAGAAAATGTTGTCTGGCGCCTAGCCCACACACCCGCCCGCCCACTCACTGTCGGGGCCGGGCTCACACACCCACCCGCCCACTCACTGTCGGGGCCCTGGCCGCTTCCTCGGCACCTGTTCAGGGACGCAGGCGCTGCTTGATTGCCGGCACTCCCCCAGACATGGCCGCGCGCTGTCCGGCTGTGTCTGCTAGTAATGACACGGCAGGGTCGACGGCACTGCACCTTTAATTGTGCTTGTGTGTCGCTCCTGCCGCGTCATTACTAGCAGACACAGCCGCACAGCGCGCGGCCATGTCTGGGGGGAGTGCCGGCAATCAAACACCGTCGGAGCGGAGGTCCTGCACAGATGGGCGGGAGGGGCCCGGACCCGACCGCAAGTGGGCCCCTCTGATGTTCCAGGGCCATGAAGTCTGTGACACGCCGGGGGCCCTGCACTGCCCCATACCCGAGGAGCTGCTGGACAGGACACTGGACCGGGGACAGGTGAGTGAGGCTTCCCCAATCCCCATATTAAAAATATTAGTAATGGGTCTGTGTGAGTTCATGTATGTGAATGTCAGTGTATATGACTGTGTATATATATTTGTCTGTTTTATCTATGTGTATGTCTGCGTATGTGAAGGATGAGGGGGCAGGCTGGTCCATGTGTAATAAATAAATAAATAAATATATATATATATATATATATATATATATATATTTATATTTATTTCTCCGCCGTATCTGTGCATCATGAATCGTGTATGTGTTAAAAGGGCCCACTGAGACTCTTTCGCCCGGGGCCCAGAAAAACCTGGAGCCGGCCCTGGGGGGAAGGATCGCTGTGGCCGGGGGGCCGCTACCTGTGTAAGTACATACAAAGGCCGTGCTCCCCGGGGAGACGCCGTGTGTGAGGGGGTCTATATGTACAGTTTGTCAACAAAAAAAATTCTGGCTCCTAAATTTTTTGGCTGGCTCCTAGATTCTGAACAACTTTGTCGACCCCTGGTGTAATGACTCTATATAATAGATCCCTCTGCGTGTAATGACTCTATATAATAGATCGCTCTGCGTGTAATGACTCTATATAATAGATCCCTCTGTGTAATGACTCTATATAATAGATCCCTCTGTGTGTAATGACTCTATATAATAGATCCCTCTGTGTAATGACTCTATATAATAGATCCCTCTGTGTGTAATGACTCTATATAATAGATCCCTCTATGTGTAATGTGTAACGGGTCTGGGAGGCGGAACCTCTGGGCTACTATACAAGGGGGCGGTCCTTGTAAGGGAGCGGGTGGCGACCAGGCAGGCAGTCACAGCAGGTGACCGGGACAGTCTCTGGGTGTACGGGCAGGAGGTCACGGCAAGTGATCGGGGCAGTCTCTGGAAGAACGGGCTGGAGGTCACGGCAAGTGACCGGGGCAGTCTCTAGGTAAAGGGTAGGTACAACCTGTGATGGCTGAACCTCCAGGTAGGCTAGCAAGGCAGATGGAAGATGTGTGCTCCCAGGTGAGCAAGCGAGAGTCTCTGGAATAGCAGGTGGTCACAGCACGTGACGGCGGAGCCTCCAGGTAGGCAAGCAGGCAGGTAGCGGAGAAGCGCTCCCAGGTGAGCGGGCAAGAGTCTCTGGAATAGCTGGTGGTCACAGCACGTGACAGCGGAGCCTCCGGGCAGGCAAGCAGGCAGGTAGCGGAGAAGCGCTCCCAGGTGAGCGGGCAAGAGTCTGGAATAGCTGGTGGTCACAGCACGTGACAGCGGAGCCTCCGGGCAGGCAAGCAGGCAGGTAACGGAGAAGCGCTCCCAGGTGAGCGGGCAAGAGTCTGGAATAGCTGGTGGTCACAGCACGTGACAGCGGAGCCTCCGGGCAGGCAAGCAGGCAGGTAACGGAGAAGCGCTCCCAGGTGAGCGGGCAAGCTGGTCCATAGACAGACTGACCGGAGTTGTAAGGCAGACCGTCGGACCTCAGGCAGGCAGGTAACAGGAAAACAGGCAGGATTAGGACAGCAAGCTGGCAGGAATCTGGCAGGTAACTGGCAACGGGACCTGAGGGCTGAAGCAGAGTAGAACGGTGCAACAACATTGCTCGGGCACCTCCATTTTGGAGGAGGTGCCTTATATATGGTAAAGTCCTCCAGCCATTGGCCGGGGACTCCTTAGGACGGCGCGCGCGGCCCCTTTAAGAGGGAGGGAGAGCGCGCGCGCCCTAAGCACAGTGGCCGGGAAGGAGCGCGCGCTGCCAGCAGAGCGGGAGAGGGACGCCGGGCACGGAGCAGAGCGGTGAGGGGAACAGCGTCCCTGCCTAGCAGAGGGCAGGGACGCCGGCACTACAGTACCCCCCCCCTTTAGGCCCCCCCTTTTTTAGGCCAGATAGAAATTTAGCTAGGATGAGAGGGGCATGGATGTTCTCCCGGGGCTCCCACGTTCTCTCCTCAGGACCAAACCCCTTCCAATCTACCAGAAAAAAGGTCTTTCCTCTTACCCTTTTGGTGGCAAGAATGTTCTCTACCTCAAACTCGTCCTCAGCAGAAACCGGAGCAGGAGGCGTACCTGTAGACTTGGAAAAAGAGTTAAGCACCACGGGTTTGAGGAGAGATACATGGAAGGAGTTAGGGATCCGTAAGTTGGCCGGGAGTTTCAATTTATAGGCCACCGGGTTGATCTGACTGATGACCTCCAGAGGACCGATGAACCGAGGCCCTAACTTGTAAGAAGGTATCTTGAGTCGAACATATTTAGATGAGAGCCAGACTTTATCTCCTGGACGAAATTGTGGAGGATCCAGGCGTTTTTTGTCAGCGTGTCTTTTCATACGCTCGGATGACAGAAGGAGTGCGGACCGGGTACTCTCCCATATGGAGGAAAATTTGCTAACGAGAGATTCCGCAGCCGGGTTGTCCACAGAGGTGGAGACAGGAAAAGGAATCCGAGGATGCTGACCAAAGACTACAAAAAACGGGGATTTGGAGGAGGATTCGCTCTCGTGATTATTATAAGAGAACTCGGCCCATGGTAGGAGATCCACCCAGTCAGAATGGTGGGCATTAACGAAGTGCCGGAGGTAACTGGTCAGGTTCTGATTGATCCGCTCCACTTGACCATTGGACTGTGGGTGGTAAGCGGAAGAGAAGTCCAGGGTGACGTCTAGTAGTTTACAAGTGGCTCTCCAGAAACGTGAGGTGAACTGTACCCCACGATCCGACACGATGTGGAGGGGCAGGCCATGAAGACGGAAGATGTGGCGGATAAAGTCTTTAGCCAGCTCGGGTGCAGACGGAAGGCCTGGCAGGGGAATAAAGTGAGCCATCTTGGAAAAGCGGTCAGCGACCACCCAAATGACCGTACAACCGGCAGAGACGGGGAGATCAGTTATAAAGTCCATCGCTATATGCTGCCAGGGGGCAGCAGGTACAGGAAGCGGAAGGAGGCGTCCGGCTGGCAGATGTCTCGGGACTTTGTTGCGGGCGCAGGACACACAGGCAGAAACAAAGTCTATTATGTCCTTGTGCAGGGTAGGCCACCAATAGTGCCGGGCAATAAGCTGGAGGGTCTTTTTCTGACCGGCGTGGCCAGCTAGTTTAGACGAATGGCCCCAGTGTAGGATCTTCTCCCGATCAGGTACTGAAACAAACGTCTTACCGGGAGGGAGACGATTTAGACTCACGGGAGCCACCTGCATTACTCTGGCGGGATCGATGATATGTTTAGGTTCTTCCTCGAGATCGGACACCAGAAAGGATCGGGACAAGGCGTCTGCTTTGACGTTTTTGTCAGCCGGGCGAAAATGAAGAACAAAATCAAAGCGAGCAAAAAACAAGGACCACCGGGCTTGGCGCGGGTTCAGTCTCTGGGCATGCTGGAGGTAAGCCAAGTTCTTGTGGTCAGTGTAAATTATTACCGGATGAAGAGCCCCCTCGAGTAGGTAACGCCACTCCTCCAACGCCAGCTTGATGGCCAATAACTCTCGGTCTCCTATGTAATAGTTGCGCTCAGAAGAGGAGAAGAGTTTGGAGAAGAAGCCACAAGTTACCATTCTCCCGGAAGATGATTTTTGAGTAAGTACCGCTCCGGCTCCAGAGGAGGAGGCGTCAACTTCCAGGAAGAACTGCTTGTTGCCGTCCGGGCGATGCAGCACCGGGGCGGAAGAGAAGGCCTGTTTTAGGGAAAGAAAGGCCTCCTCTGCTTCGGGCGGCCACCCTTTGGGATTAGTACCCTTACGGGTGAGCGCGGAAATTGGGGCAGTCCGGGAAGAGAAGTGCGGTATGAAGAGGCGGTAATAGTTGGCGAAGCCCAGGAACCGTTGAATAGCCTTCAACCCCTCTGGTCGGGGCCATTTCTCGATGGCAGACAGTTTCTCAGGATCCATTTGTAGGCCGGTCTGAGAGATAATGTAGCCCAGAAACGGAAGCGAGGTCTGCTCAAAGAGGCACTTCTCAAATTTAGCGTAGAGATGGTTCTGCCTGAGCCTGAGCAGGACCTGACGAACGTCCCTCCGGTGAGTCTGGAGATCCGGAGAGAAGACCAAGATGTCGTCCAGGTACACCACTACGCAGGAGTAGAGAAGGTCCCGGAAGATGTCATTGACCAACTCTTGAAAGACGGCAGGAGCGTTACAGAGGCCAAAGGGCATTACCAGATATTCATAGTGGCCGTCCCGGGTGTTGAATGCCGTCTTCCATTCATCCCCCTGACGGATACGAACCAGGTTGTACGCCCCACGGAGGTCCAGTTTGGTGAAGATTCTAGCCCCCCTCAGACGATCAAATAACTCCGCAATGAGCGGAAGGGGGTACTTATTCTTCACCGTGATCTGGTTAAGGCCTCTATAGTCTATACAGGGACGGAGAGAGCCGTCCTTCTTTTTGACGAAAAAGAAGCCTGCTCCCGCCGGGGAGGTAGATTTCCGGATGAATCCCCTGGCCAGATTCTCCTCAATATATTCGGACATCGACCGGGTCTCAGCAGCGGATAATGGATAAATACGCCCACGGGGAGGAGAAGTACCAGGTAACAGGTCGATAGGGCAGTCGTATGGTCTATGAGGGGGTAGTGTCTCTGCCTCCTTTTTATTAAAGACATCAGCATAAGTCCAATAAGGAATCGGAAGTCCAGGTAGATTAGCTGGGGTAGGAGAAGGACGGACGGGATGGACGGGAACCAGACAGGTCTTATGGCAGCCCTGTCCCCAGCGAAGGACTAATCCGGTCTGCCAGTCAAGCACGGGTGCATGTCTCTGGAGCCAAGGTAGGCCTAGCAAGAGGGCGTGAGAGAGTCCAGGCAGAACATGGAAGGAGATACTTTCAGAATGCAGCATTCCCACCTGCAGAGTAATGGATTCGGTGATGAGTTGGATGGGGCGTGGTAAGAGCCCCCCATCCACGGCAGCAACAGACAAGGGTACAGCCAGAGGTTTGGTGGGGATGCGGTATTTCTCTACCAGGGACTGTGAAATAAGATTCCCGGCTGCTCCAGAGTCCAGTTGAGCTAGTTCGAAATAACGGTTCTCCCCGTAGACTATTGAAACTGACAACAGCAGGGATGGAGAGGATTTATTCTTGTCTAGGTGGACCTCTCTGAGCGAACCTAGACACAGGCGTTTCCCGACCTCTCCGGGCAGGCACGGATCCGGTGCTCCTTACTGCCACAGTAGAAGCAGGTCCCCTCGGCACGGCGTAAGTCCTGACGGGTCTTGACCATCTTGGTCTGGTCGACCTGCATAGGCTCAGGAGGGTGTACCTGGTTAGAGACAGAAGGAGTGACGGGTTTCTGAAAAGTAGGAGCTAGACGTGGTAACCTCCTCTCACGGGTGACCTCTCTGGCACGCTCCTGGAACCGTAGGTCAATCCGGGTGGCAAGAGTTATTAAGTCATCGAGAGTGGTAGGAATGTCCCGACCGGCAAGTTCATCTTTAATACGGCCGGACAGACCCACCCAGAAGACGGAAACCAGAGCGTCGTTATCCCAGGCCAGCTCCGAGGCAAGGGTACGGAACCGTATGGCATATTGGCCCACGGTGAGACTTTGCTGACGGAGGCGTAGCAATGATGATGCGGATGAGGTCTTCCGTCCGGGTTCGTCGAAGACTTTCCGGAAAGCCGTGAGAAAAGCAGGCAAGTTGGACACCAGGGGGTCTCCTCTCTCCCATAGAGGATTTAGCCAGGCCAGGGCCTCCCCGGTGAGATGGGACATGATGAATGCAATTTTGGCTCGGTCGGAGTTAAACTGGTGGGACAATAGTTCAAAGTGCAGGGTGCACTGATTTATGAAGCCCCGAGCCTGGGCGGAGTCGCCTCCGAAGCGAAGAGGTGCAGAAAGCCGAGGTCCGGGGTAGGAAATCATGGTGTTAGTGGACAGCGGAGCTGCCGGATTGCGAGACATGGCACTGGCGGAGGTTGTTGGTGGAGCAGTCAGAGTGTCCAGGCGAGTATTGACATTCCGCAGGTGACCCAGGATGGACTCCTGTTGGGACCTTTGACGGGACAATTCATGACACAGGTCCGAGAGCGAGGGAGCTTGGGTGCCACCGGGTTCCATGGCCCGAGCAAACTGTAACGGGTCTGGGAGGCGGAACCTCTGGGCTACTATACAAGGGGGCGGTCCTTGTAAGGGAGCGGGTGGCGACCAGGCAGGCAGTCACAGCAGGTGACCGGGACAGTCTCTGGGTGTACGGGCAGGAGGTCACGGCAAGTGATCGGGGCAGTCTCTGGAAGAACGGGCTGGAGGTCACGGCAAGTGACCGGGGCAGTCTCTAGGTAAAGGGTAGGTACGACCTGTGATGGCTGAACCTCCAGGTAGGCTAGCAAGGCAGATGGAAGATGTGTGCTCCCAGGTGAGCAAGCGAGAGTCTCTGGAATAGCAGGTGGTCACAGCACGTGACGGCGGAGCCTCCAGGTAGGCAAGCAGGCAGGTAGCGGAGAAGCGCTCCCAGGTGAGCGGGCAAGAGTCTCTGGAATAGCTGGTGGTCACAGCACGTGACAGCGGAGCCTCCGGGCAGGCAAGCAGGCAGGTAGCGGAGAAGCGCTCCCAGGTGAGCGGGCAAGAGTCTGGAATAGCTGGTGGTCACAGCACGTGACAGCGGAGCCTCCGGGCAGGCAAGCAGGCAGGTAACGGAGAAGCGCTCCCAGGTGAGCGGGCAAGAGTCTGGAATAGCTGGTGGTCACAGCACGTGACAGCGGAGCCTCCGGGCAGGCAAGCAGGCAGGTAACGGAGAAGCGCTCCCAGGTGAGCGGGCAAGCTGGTCCATAGACAGACTGACCGGAGTTGTAAGGCAGACCGTCGGACCTCAGGCAGGTAACAGGAAAACAGGCAGGATTAGGACAGCAAGCTGGCAGGAATCTGGCAGGTAACTGGCAACGGGACCTGAGGGCTGAAGCAGAGTAGAACGGTGCAACAACATTGCTCGGGCATCTCCATTTTGGAGGAGGTGCCTTATATATGGTAAAGTCCTCCGGCCATTGGCCGGGGACTCCTTAGGACGGCGCGCGCGGCCCCTTTAAGAGGGAGGGAGAGTGCGCGCGCGCGCCCTAAGCACAGTGGCCGGGAAGGAGCGCGCGCTGCCAGCAGAGCGGGAGAGGGACGCCGGGCACGGAGCAGAGCGGTGAGGGGAACAGCGTCCCTGCCTAGCAGAGGGCAGGGACGCCGGCACTACATAATGACTCTATATAATAGATCCCTCTGTGTAATGACTCTATATAATAGATCCCTCTGTGTGTAATGACTCTATATAATAGATCCCTCTGTGTGTAATGACTCTATATAATAGATCCCTCTGTGTGTAATGACTCTATATAATAGATCCCTCTGTGTCTAATGACTCTATATAATAGATCCCTCTGTGTCTAATGACTCTATATAATAGATCCCTCTGTGTCTAATGACTCTATATAATAGATCCCTCTGTGTCTAATGACTCTATATAATAGATCCATTTGTGTCTAATGACTCTATATAATAGATCCCTCTGTGTCTAATGACTCTATAATAGATCCCTCTGTGTCTAATGACTCTATATAATAGATCCCTCTGTGTCTAATGACTCTATATAATAGATCCCTCTGTGTCTAATGACTCTATATAATAGATCCCTCTGTGTCTAATGACTCTATATAATAGATCCCTCTGTGTCTAATGACTCTATATAATAGATCCCTCTGTGTCTAATGACTCTATATAATAGATCCCTCTGTGTCTAATGACTCTATATAATAGATCCCTCTGTGTCTAATGACTCTATATAATAGATCCCTCTGTGTCTAATGACTCTATATAATAGATCCCTCTGTGTCTAATGACTCTATATAATAGATCCCTCTGTGTCTAATGACTCTATATAATAGATCCCTCTGCGTCTAATGACTCTATATAATAGATCCCTCTGCGTGTAATTACTCTATATAATAGATCCCTCTGTGTGTAATGACTCGAATAGATCCCTCTGTGTGTAATGACTCTATATAATAGATCCCTCTGCTTGTAATGACTCTATATAATAGATCCCTCTGCTTGTAATGACTCTATATAATAGATCCCTCTGCGTGTAATGACTATATAATAGATCCCTCTGCATGTAATGACTCTATATAATAGATCCCTCTGCGTGTAATGACTCTATATAATAGATCCCTCTGCGTGTAATGACTCTATATAATAGATCCCTCTGCGTGTAATGACTCTATATAATAGATCCCTCTGCGTGTAATGACTCTATATAATAGATCCCTCTGCGTGTAATGACTCTATATAATAGATCCCTCTGCGTGTAATGACTCTATATAATAGATCCCTCTGTGTGTAATGACTCTATATAATAGATCCCTCTGTGTGTAATGACTCTATATAATAGATCCCTCTGTGTGTAATGACTCTATATAATAGATCCCTCTGTGTGTAATGACTATATAATAGATCCCTCTGTGTGTAATGACTCTATATAATAGATCCCTCTGCGTGTAACGACTCTATATAATAGATCCCTCTGCGTGTAATGACTCTATAATAGATCCCTCTGCGTGTAACGACTCTATATAATAGATCCCTCTGCGTGTAACGACTCTATATAATAGATCCCTCTGCGTGTAACGACTCTATATAATAGATCCCTCTGCTTGTAACGACTCTATATAATAGATCCCTCTGCTTGTAACGACTCTATATAATAGATCCCTCTGCTTGTAACGACTCTATATAATAGATCCCTCTGTGTCTAATGACTCTATATCATAGATCCCTCTGTGTCTAATGACTATATAATAGATCCCTCTGTGTCTAATGACTATATAATAGATCCCTCTGCGTCTAATGACTCTATATAATAGATCCCTCTGCGTCTAATGACTCTATATAATAGATCCCTCTGTGTCTAATGACTCTATATAATAGATCCCTCTGCGTCTATTGACTCTATATAATAGATCCCTCTGCGTCTAATGACTCTATATAATAGATCCCTCTGCGTCTAATGACTCTATATAATAGATCCCTCTGCGTCTAATGACTCTATATAATAGATCCCTCTGCGTCTAATGACTCTATATAATAGATCCCTCTGCGTCTAATGACTCTATATAATAGATCCCTCTGCGTCTAATGACTCTATATAATAGATCCCTCTGCGTCTAATGACTCTATATAATAGATCCCTCTGCGTCTAATGACTCTATATAATAGATCCCTCTGCGTCTAATGACTCTATATAATAGATCCCTCTGCGTCTAATGACTCTATATAATAGATCCCTCTGCGTCTAATGACTCTATATAATAGATCCCTCTGCGTCTAATGACTCTATATAATAGATCCCTCTGCGTCTAATGACTCTATATAATAGATCCCTCTGCGTCTAATGACTCTATATAATAGATCCCTCTGCGTCTAATGACTCTATATAATAGATCCCTCTGCGTCTAATGACTCTATATAATAGATCCCTCTGCGTCTAATGACTCTATATAATAGATCCCTCTGCGTCTAATGACTCTATATAATAGATCCCTCTGCGTCTAATGACTCTATATAATAGATCCCTCTGCGTCTAATGACTCTATATAATAGATCCCTCTGCGTCTAATGACTCTATATAATAGATCCCTCTGCGTCTAATGACTCTATATAATAGATCCCTCTGCGTCTAATGACTCTATATAATAGATCCCTCTGCGTCTAATGACTCTATATAATAGATCCCTCTGCGTCTAATGACTCTATATAATAGATCCCTCTGCGTCTAATGACTCTATATAATAGATCCCTCTGCGTGTAATGACTCTATATAATAGATCCCTCTGCGTGTAATGACTCTATATAATAGATCCCTCTGCGTGTAATGACTCTGTATAATAGATCCCTCTGCGTGTAATGACTCTGTATAATAGATCCCTCTGCGTGTAATGACTCTATATAATAGATCCCTCTGCGTGTAATGGCTCTATATAATAGATCCCTCTGCTTGTAATGGCTCTATATAATAGATCCCTCTGCGTGTAATGGCTCTATATAATAGATCCCTCTGCGTGTAATGACTGTATATAATAGATCCCTCTGCGTGTAATGACTCTATATAATAGATCCCTCTGCGTCTAATGACTCTATATAATAGATCCCTCTGCGTCTAATGACTCTATATAATAGATCCCTCTGCGTCTAATGACTCTATATAATAGATCCCTCTGCGTCTTATGACTCTATGTAATAGATCCCTCTGCGTCTAATGACTCTATGTAATAGATCCCTCTGCGTGTAATGACTCTATATAATAGATCCCTCTGCGTGTAATGACTCTATATAATAGATCCCTCTGCGTGTAATGACTCTATATAATAGATCCCTCTGCGTCTAATGACTCTATATAATAGACCCCTCTGCGTGTAATGACTCTATATAATAGACCCCTCTGCGTGTAATGACTCTATATAATAGATCCCTCTGCGTGTAATGACTCTATATAATAGAACCCTCTGTGTGTAATGACTCTATATAATAGATCCCTCTGTGTGTAATGACTCTATATAATAGATCCCTCTGTGTGTAATGACTCTATATAATAGATCCCTCTGTGTGTAATGACTCTATATAATAGATCCCTCTGTGTGTAATGACTCTATATAATATAGGAGTTTCACTTTTTGCACTGAAGAGCTGAAATAAATTAACTTTTTGATGATATTCTAATTTAGTGAGATGCACCTGTTTGTATACTGGGTGTGCCCCCTTTTTCCTACCTGTGTTGTCTTATTATTATCCTATGTTATTTTTTGTTCTACTTGTTATATATTCTAAATAAATCAGATGTTTTTAATATATTTTGGCTTGCATTTTTTAAATTTGGGTTGTTGTTGATATGATGAATATGAGCCTTACGATTGCGATTATAGGTATTTAATTTACAGTATTTATCTTTTTTACATCTACTTGTTACATCTTCTCATTCAGGTCCCTACAATATCGGATCCTCTCAGTGAAGATCTTCTATATAAGGCTGAGTTCACACGATGCGTATTTCATGCGTTTCCGCGGCGTTTTTGCCGTTGCGTAAACGCCGCGGAAACGCATGAAAAACGCATGGTAGAAGGGAAGCAATGTTCCCCAATGGAAATCCGCATGTGCTGTGCCCATGATGCGGATTTTTCCGCAGCGTTAACGCTGCGGTCAAAAATCCGCAGCATGTCAATTAATTTTGCGGAAACGCGGCGATTTCGCCGCCATTGACTTGCATTAGAACGCGCCAATTCCGCAAGACAGCATTTGTACTTGCGTTATTGGCGCGTTCTAATATGCGGATGGTACCCGGGTGTGGAGGAGAGGAGAGTCTCATCCACACCCAGGTACCATTAAAAAAGCTGTAAAAAAAGAATAAAATAAAAAATAAATGTATTCTTACCATCTGTCGGCCCGCGCAGCGCTCCCGCTTGGTTCCCGGCACTTGCAGTGAGTTGTAGGACCTGCGGTGACGTCAGAGTCATGTGACGGGTCACGTGACGCTGACGTCGGCAGGTCTTTCAATTCAAAGTTGCCGGCAGCCGGGAACTTTGTAAAGCAGGACAGCGCGGGCCATCGGAGGTAAGTATATACACTCTCTCGGGTCACACTATATAAATCCATGCTGTTTGCATGGATTTATATAGTGTGACCTAGTTGTCAAGCACTTTCCAGGTGATGCTAAAATCGCCTGGAAAGCGCTTGTCAATCTGCATGCGGAAACGCATGTCAATCTGCATGTGGATCCGCATGTATTCTGCAGGAAAAACGCATGCACAATCTGCATGCGTTTTTTCTGCCAGGGAGATGCAGAAATGATGCAGAAATTTTCTGCTTCATTTCTGCATCGTGTGCACATACCCTAAGAGAATTTTTCTGATTTACCCATCAAGGATGGATATGGACAGAAAGAAGATGGCGGAGAGGATATTCCACCTCACCCTAGAGATCCTCTTCCGGCTTACTGGAGAGGTGAGAGATTCTGATGACGTCACATTACATCATTCTTATCTATGGGAATAACAGATGGACAGAACTGGAGAGGTGAGGACTCTGGAAATGTCTGGAGGGAGATTTATTAATGTGTCTCTCCATAACCAGGATTACACAGTCGTGAAGAAGACCTCTAGTGAGCGCTGTCAGGACCCTGTGTCTGAGGGATGGGGAAGACCCCTGAGCCCAATCACAGGACCTCCACCTCACCCCCTGATACACGAGGACATCAGTGACCAGAAGATCCTAGAACTCACCTACAAGATGATTGAGCTGCTGACTGGAGAGGTGACACTGCTGGGAATGCTGGGACATTATACAGTAACGCTATGAAGGGATCGGGGGGATGACGGTATCATTGTATGTGTCAGGTTCCTATAAGGTGTCGGGATGTCGCCGTCTATTTCTCCATGGAGGAGTGGGAGTATTTAGAAGGACACAAAGATCTGTACAAGGACGTCATGATGGAGGTTCCCCAGCCCCTCACATCTCCAGGTAATAGACAGGACTGAATACACACAACCTATAATTATCTGTATGTAAAGAATGAATTTTTTTTATTATTGATTTAGTTTGAATGGGGCGAAAGGGGGATGTTGGAGAGTGAAAATTGCAAATAGACCATTTTATTGCCCAACAGTTGAACACCACGCTCCACTGGTTCATGGTAGGAGATTTTCTATTAGACTGTGAACTGTCATTGTCTTGGAGAATAATTTAATGTTTTTACATAACTTGCCATTTCTACAATCACGTTAAGTAGAAATGTTCAAAAATATAAAATTCAAGGATATTTTATTCAAAATATAATATTTTCTTCTTGGCAGATGACTGTACCAGGAGATCAGAGGGACAGCTGACATCTGCAATTTTTAAATCAGATGATCTTGAGATCCCACAGGATACAACTGAAGTGAATGCCATTACTCCAGATATACCATCATCCCTTCACAGCAAAGATCCTTTGAAACAGGTCCTGTCTTTTCATTCATTACTGACTAATAAGGAAAACCAAAGTCCCAAAATAAGCATTAAAAAACGAACTGCTCCTAAAGCAAAAAAATTGTTTGGACGTGTTCCATCCCAAGGTCCGACTGTGTCCAAGATTCCACTATATTAACCCAGTGTGCCATCAGCGAGATGTACCGTCCCTGCTCAGAAGCACTTGTCCACGTGTCCGTGGTTAGGTGGACTTTCCTAGTAACTACATTGTTGTGGGACACATGCTTGCGTAATGCGGGGACGGCACACGGGGAGAAATAGTGGCGGCTGGAGACCGAGTACCGAGGAACGGCTGCCTTCATCAGGTTGCAGAAAGCTTCCGTCTCCACGAGCCTAAAGGGCAACATTTCGAGCGCAAGCCGTCGCAAAATGTGTGAATTTAGTAGTGTGGCCTGTGAGACGTTGGCTGCGTATTTGCGCTTGCTTTCCAAGGACTGGGGTAGGGACAACTGAACACTACGCTGGGACAAGGACGTGGACATGCTTGCTGATGGTGCTAGTTGAGAGTGTGCAACGACCGGTGTAAGGCAGGAGGCATCTTCGCATGCGCCATGGACAGGGGATTGGCTTGCACGCACAACAGCGGAAGAAGCAGTGATGCCACCCGCAGACACTGTTCCTGGACCCTTGGGTTCGGGCCACTTAGTCAGGTGCTTTGCTGCCATCTGCCTGATCATGCTGGTGGTGGTCAGGCTGCTAGTTTTGCTACCCCTGCTGATGCTGGCCTGGCAGGTGGTGCAAATGGCCTTTTTGGGGTTATCGGCAGAGTCTTTAAAAAACAACCAGACTCGGGAAGACCCAACAGTTATACTGGCAACATCCGTCTTGTTGATGTTACGGGGAACGGTTGCCCGCCTTCTGTCTGCGGCCACCACACTGTTTCTTCCTGCCTGTTGTGGTGCTACGCCTCCCTCCCCCGTGTGCTGCTGTCCTCTCTCTGTATGTTCCCTTGCCAGGTTGGGTCAGTTACTATATCATCCACCACCTCGTCTTCCAATTCCGCACCCTGGTCCTCCTGCTGACTTTCTGACAATTGTGTCTCATCATCGTCCACCTCTTGTGACAGTTTCCCACCGTCGCCTTCTTGTGACCATGGCTGCTCAAATATTTGGGCATTGTTACATGCGATCTCCTCTTGCCCCGTTTCAAGTGGACCGGGCGAGCGGCCCGAATCTATAAATGGAATAGTGAACATCTCTTCAGACTGTCCAAGTGTGGGATCAGTTGTCTCCAGGCACTCGGAATGGTGGGAGGAAGGAGGATCAGGGTGAGGAATATACGGTCCAGACTCACGGTCACTGAGACTTGACCGTGTGGAAGACAGGGTGGTGGTGGCTAAGTGACTGGAAGCATGGAATCTGCTATCCAACCAATAACCTTTTCACACTGTTCTTTGTTCGATAGTGCGGTTCTGCGGTCCTCTATTAATTGGGACAGGAAGGTCGAGCGAGAAGATGTGGGTGTTGTGGCACAATTTCAGCTAGCCCACGGCCTCGGCCTTGTCCTCGTCTTTGTCCTCGTCCTCTGCATGCACCATCGTCACCATCACGTCCACTTTCCCGTCCCTTGCCACGCGCCTTGCCCATTTTAAATGGAGGACAATATTTTCCACGTTCAGTACAAATGGCTGGATTTGAACCGCAGTGATATGTGATACGTGTGACGGAAAACCACAGTTTAAATAGCTGGCCTGTAGGTAACCATTTTTAATTAGTTACCTACTGGAGAGAGTAAGGAGAGCATTATAGAAGATGACCCCGGGGGATGATGTTGAGGCGTTCCTGACTGTTTTTGAGAGGGTGGCGGAATGGGAGAGATTGCCACTGGAGCAGTGGGCGGAAGTTTTGGCGCCATATTTGACCGAGGAGCCGCAGAAGGCCTATTATGATCTGACTTTACAAGACGCAAAGGAATACGCCAAATTGAAAACCGAGATATTGGTGCGCTCAGGAGTGACTTTCTGACAAAGCGCAAAGGGTCCACCACTGGGCGTATGCTGGCGACAAACCTCCACGCTCACAGATGTTTGACTTGCTACATCTAGTCCAGATGTGGTTGCAGTCACAGTCTTCCTCTCCTGCCCATATGGTTGAGCGTGTGGTGATGAACAGGTTCATCCATTCCCTACCCAGGCCGGTGCAGACCTGGGTTGCCCAGGGCAACCCTCGGAACACCGACGACCTTGTGGGTCTGGTAGAGAGGTACCAAATGGTCGAAAAATCCCTCCCTGTTCTGGAGTGCCCAAAAGGGGGTGGGTTTACTACGGAAGGGGTTCAGAGCCACAACTGGGGGGCGCCCCACTTCCACTGAAGGTGCCGCAAGGACTGTTAAGGATGTAATCTGTTGGCCGTGTCACAATCCAGGACACGTAGCCGCCCAGTGTCATACATCAGTTGAGTCAGTGGACTGCAGCCTAGGCAGACAAGGTTCATATTATGCTTACCCAGCCTGCAGTGTGGACTGTCAACCCAGCGAGGGGCTGCAGGCGTGTGCCATTTCTGTTAATGGGGTGATGGTCCTGGGGTTGTTGGACTATGGGAGTCTGGATCCCTACCAAATCTGTGGGCGTCTGCTGCATACATGGGGACGCCAAGAACTACCCGGTGGCCAGAGTGACAGTTGGAACAGACTGTGGCGCCCAATCCCACGAGGGGGTGGTCAAGGACCTGATACATCCCGTCATATTGGAGCGTGATTTTCTCTTGTTCTGGGACTTGTGGGGGAAGGGATCGAGACTGAGTTACGTGGACAAAAGCCAGGACCCGAGAGAAATACCCCGGTCGACATCGGAAGTGGATGAGTTCCCACTGTGTCTCCTTGCCGGCGACGAGGACCAGACTGTGACCAAGGTGGCCGACCTCTCTGAATTGGAGGTGCCCGGAGAGAACTTTGGGTCAGCTCAAGTTCGGGAAGTGACCTTGAAAGGGGCGTGAAACAATTTTACTGTTTATAATGGTGTTGCTCAAGTGCCGGGGGCGGACACCAGGTACCCACACTTTCCAGTTCAGGGGGAGCTTTTATACTGGGTGACTAACTAAATGGTGAAGAGGTAGTGGAACAGCTGTTAGTTCCAGGGTCATACCGTCGGAGGGTATTAGACATGGCCAACTCACATATCCTGGCGGGACAGCAACAGTTGAGAAAACCCAGGAGAGAATAATGAGGAGGTTCTATTGGCCAGAATGTTACTGGGAAATCTTAAACTATTTGTAGGTCCTGCCCCACCTGCCAGATAACCGTGCCAACCTCCCTCTTCCGCAGTCCCTTAGTTCTACTACCTATGATAGAGGTCCTATTTGAGAGGATTGCCATGGACCTCGTGGGTCCCTTAGTTAAATTGGCCTAGGGCCACCAATATATCCTGGTGGTCATGGACTATGCGACCCGGTACCCCTAAGGAACTCATCCAGTAAAAGTATAGACCAAGAGCTGGTCCATATTTTTGCTCGGACAGGTCTGCCAAAAGAGATTTTGACAGACCTGCTCCGATTTCTACTTTTCTCCATCATATAAGTTCCTCAAGCCTCCACTGGCTTCTCTCCAGTTGAGCTCCTGTATGGACGGCATCCAGGAGGTCTCCTTGACATTGCCAAGGAAACCTGGGAGGCCGAGGTCACACCCCACCGGAGAATCATTGAACATGTAGTCCAGTTACAGGGGAGAATGGCGAAGATGATGCCCATCGGGAAGGAACATCTCCTTCAGGAGCAGGAAGCCCACGCGAGGGTCTTTAACTGGTCGGCAAGACTGAGACAGTTCCAGCCTCTGGATCGCGTTTTGGTTCTCATTCCCACCGTTGAAAGTAAGCTCCTGGCCAAGTGGCAAGGACCTTATGAGGTGGTGGAGAAACTCAGTGAAGTGAACTACAGAGTCCATCAGCCTGGCTGAAGAAAACCACACCAGGTGTACCATGTAAACCTGCTCAAGTCGTGGCGGCATTGGGAACCCGTTAGAACTCCTTGCCTGGGAGCCACTCCCGAAGGTCCGGTCGAAGATGTCACGATAGCGAAGACCCTTTTGCCAGCCCAGAAGCAAAGTGTCGAGAACTTCTCCAGCAGAATCGGGACCTGTTCTCTGACTTGCTGGGGTATACCCAGGTGGTAGAACATAATGTGTTAAATGAGCCGCATGTAATGGTGAACCTGAAGCCGTAAAGGATTCCTGAAGCACGCCAGGAGGTGATTTCGGCCAAGGTGAAGAGGATGTTAGACCTCGGAGTGATAGAGGAGTCAAAGTGGATGGTTGAGCCCCATCGTCCTCGTGCCAAAACCCAACGGAGAGTGGAGGTTTTGTGACGACTACCACCGGCTGAATGAGGTGTCCAAGTGTGATGCCCCACGTCGACGAGCTCATCGAGAGGCTGGGACCAGCGAGGTATATTACCACCCTCAACCAAACAAAGTGCTATTGGAAGATCCTTATGTCCCAGACGGCCAAGGAGAAGACAGCTTTCTCGACACCTCATGGGTGCTTTCAATACACTCGTATGCCGTTCGGACTACAGGGGGCCCCAGACACCTTCCAGAGGGCTATGGATCAGATCATAGCCCCACATAAGGAGTATGCCGCAGTCTACCTTGATGACACTGTAGTCTTTAGCCCAGACTGGGCTAGTCATTTACCTAAACTACAGGCCATTCTGGATGCTCTGAGGAAGGCGGGATTTACTAAAATCCGAGCAAATGTGCCAATTGGAAAAGAGGAAGCCAAGTACTTGAGCTATGTCATCTAGAGAGGCCAAATAAACCCACAAGTCAATAAAGTGGAGGCAATCCAGACCTGTCAGCAACCGCTCTCCAAGAATCAAGTGAGATTGTTCCTGGGAATGGTGGGATATTACCGGCGGTTTATCCCAAGCTTTGCCATGATGGCCGCGCCACTTACATACCTCTTAAAAGGCACCAGATCAACCATGGTGAAGTGGACGGAGGAAACAGAGATCGCGTTTCAACAGTTGAAGCTAGCACTGTGTAAGCAGCCGGTCCTGGTCGCACCAGACTTTAAGAAAGAATTTGTGGCCCAGACAGACGCTTCAGAGGTTGGTCTAGGAGCCGTACTCTCTCAAGAGATAAATGGAGAAGAACATCCCATCCTCTATCTGAGCCAGAAGCTCTTGTCCTGCGAGAACAACTACGCAATAGTAGAAAAAGAGTGTTTAGCCATAAAATTGGCCTTAGATACACTGTGATATTACCTACTAGGCCAGAAGTTTAAATTAGTGTCAGACCATGCCCCTTTGAGATGGTTGAGGGAAAAGAGGGGTAAAAATGGTAGGGTAACTAGATGGTTCTTAGGTCTTCCAGACTTTAATTTTCATGTGGAGCATAGGCCTGGTAAGTTGCATGGGAACGATGATGCCCTGTCTAGAATTCCCTGACTGGTGTCTGAAGGTGCCCAAACCCCCAGCTTTGGGCAGAGGGGGCGAACATGTGACACAGTCACTGGTGTTATATGCGAGGGGAGGTTGTCACTTCGGCTGCTAACCTGTGTGAACTGAAACCTGCAAACTTTCCTCCAGCATGTTATATGTTGGGGGTTAACTCCCCTAAAGGGTGTGGTTTTATGTGAATGGCAAAGAGGGTGAGAAGTCATTCACCCTACCTCCCCTCAGGGTGTTGCTGATCAAGCTTAAATGCTCAGTCACTATTTTTTTTTCTGTTGTTGAGTTTGGAGAGGCAAGGTCTCCAGACTGAAATGCCATAGCTCAGGAAGGAGCTAAAGGCTGGGCTACAACCTGTGTGGGCGAACCTGTCCTATCATTTATCTTTTGTTTTGTAGCTTTGCCAGTAAGGCTGTGTTTCTTTTGCTGGAGCTGCAGGGCTTTATGCCATACAATAAAGCCTGCAGAGAGAAATCTGTTCCCCAGTCTACTTCCGAAAGTGGCCGAGTGAATCATCTTACCACAACTTATATCCATGTACTCTAGATTTGAGTTACTGCAAATTATGTCCTTTTCCTTGGCTAAAAATAATCCTCAAAATTTGTAAGAGGAGCATTTTTACTGCTCTGTATAATATGTAATATGACCTCTGCCAGGTTCTGTCCAATGGAACAGCGACACCAGCAGTTAGACCCTCAGCGAAAAGCAAATTATGCCTCTTTACAAAAAGAAAAGTTTTTGCGCCAACTATGACCTGGACGACTAATCAGGCTGTATGGGCAACATGGTAAGCGAGTATCATGTTGTTTTTTAAAGGTTGCTCTGAAGACCTGAAATAAATTGTCGACAAAAGAGCGCAAGTATATGCCCGGCCACTAGAGGGCATTCCATATTATGACCCAGAGATATACCTGGGTCAGAGAGTCGATGTCCACATGAGCCATCCAGATCTCCCTGAAGGGAGAGATATTCCCCCAATCTGAAAAGGTGAAATGACCACAGGAGGCTGCCTGCGGGGTTCCCAGCAAGATGTGAAACCATGCGGTGTCCCCAAATGGCAGTGGTGACAGAAGGCACCTGGGTCTTCTGTCTAAATAAATATTTTATACACTGCCGATTTTGCAAGTTTTCCCACCTACAAAGAATTGAGAGGTCTGCAATTTTTAGCGTAGGTACACTTCAACTGTGAGACAGAATCTAAAAAAAAAAAATCCAGAAAATCACATTATGATTTTTACATAGTTAATTTGCATTTTATTGCATGCAATACGGATTTAATACAATAGAAAAACAGAACTTAATATTTGGCACAGAAACCTTTGTTTGCAATTAGAGGTCAGACGTTTCCTGTAGTTCTTGACCAAGTTTGCACACACTGCAGCAGGGATTTTGGCCCCCTCCTCCATACAGATCTTCTCCAGATCTTTCAGGTTTCGGGGCTGTCGCTTGGTAACATGAAGTTTCAGCTCCCTCCAAAGATTTTCTATTGGATTCAGGTCTGGAGACTGGCTAGAACACTCCAGGACCTTGAAATGCGTACAGAGCCACTTCTTAGTTTCCTTAGCTGTGTGCTTCGACTCATTGTCATGCTGGAAGACCCAGCCACGACCCGTCATCAATTCTCTTACTGAGGGAAGGAAGTTGTTGGCCAAAATCTCTCGATATATGATCCTGTCCACCCTCCCTTCTATATGGTGCCGTCGTCCTGTACCCTTTGCAGAAAAAGCACCCTAAAAGTATGATGTTTCTCTCACCCTGCTTCACAGTTGGGTTGGTGTTCTTGGAGTTGTAGTCATCCTTCAACTTCCTCCAAACACTGCGAGTGTAGTTTATACCAAAAAGTTCTATTTTGGTCTCATCTGACCACCTGACCTCCCATGCCTCCTCTGATTCATGCAGATGGTCATTGACAAACTTCAAACTGGCCTGGACATGTGCTGGCGTGAGCAGGAGGACCTTGCGTGCCCTGCAGGGTTTTAATCTATGATGACATAGTGTGTTACTAACAGTAATGTTTGTGGTCCCAGCTCTATTCAGGTCAATGACCAGGTCCTCCCATGTAGTTATGAGATGATTCCTGACCTTTCTCAAAATCGTCCTTACCCCATGAGGCGAGATCTTGCATGGAGCCCCAGACCGAGGAAGATTGACAGCCATCTTGTGTTTATTCCATTTTCTAATAATTGTGCCAACAGTTGTTGCCTTCTCACTAGGCTGTTTGCCTATTGTCCAGTAGACCATCCCAGCCTTGGGCAGGTCTACAATTTTGTCCCTTAGCTCTTTGGTCTTGACCATGTTGGAGAGGTTGGAGTGTGATTGATTGCTTATGTAGACATTTGTCTTTTATACAGGTAACGAGTTCAAACAGGTGCAATTAATACAGGTAATGAGTGCAGAGCAGGAGGGCTTCTTAACCACTTTACAGCCTGGGACATATTAGTATGCACCAGGCTGTCACCCCCTGTTCAGCGCGGGCTCCGGCGCTGAGCCCGCACTGAACTGGGCACATGTCAGCTGATTCTTACACCCGTGGCTGTTAACTAGTTAAATGCCGCTGTCAATCTCTGACAGCGGCATTTAACATTGCCTCGCCGGAAGCGCTTCACTTACCCCGCCCATCGGTGACCCCGTCACGTGATCGCGGGTCACCGATGCGTGGGCATGACAACCCTGGGTCTGCAGCAGACAGTGGTTGTCATGTGCTGATCGCTATGAGCGCCACCTAGTGGTCGGCGCTCATAGCACAGGACCATTTCTGCTACATGGAGGTGATCTGTTCATCACCTCTATGTAGCAGAGGCGATCAGACAGTTGCTGCTTCTAGTCTCCTATGGAGACTATAGACGCAAGCAAAAAGTGAAAAAAAATGTTTTTAAAAAAAATATAAAAGTTTAAATCACCCCCCTTTCGCCCCATTCAAAATAAAATAATTAAAAAAAAACCCACATACACATATTTGGTATCTCCGCGTTCAGAATCGCCCGATCTATCAATATAAAATAAGAATTAATCCGAACGGTAAACGGCGTAGCGAGAAAAAAAAATCTAAACGCCAGTATTATGTTTTTTGGTCTCCTCAACATTGCAATAAAATGCAATAATGGGCGATCAAAACATCAGATTTACTCCAAAATGGTATCAATAAAAGCTTCAGCTCAGCGCGCAAAAAGTAAGCCCTGACCCGGCCCCAGATCTCGAAAAATGGAGGCGTCTTGGAATATGGCGCCATTTTTTTAAAAACTTTTTTTACCAAACTTTGGAATTTTTTTGCACCACTTAAATAAAAAAGAACCTATACATGTTTGGTGTCTACGAACTTGTAATGACCTGAAGAATAAGAATGGCCGGTCAGTTTTTGCATTCAGTGAACGTGGTAAAAAAAATTAAAAAAAAAAACCAAACATCTGTGGTATTGCACTTTTTTTGCAATGTCACCCCACTTGGAAATTTTTTCCTGTTTTCCCGTACACGATATGGTAAAACCAGTGATGTCGTTCAAAAGTACAACTCATACCACAAAAAATAAGCTCTCACACGACCATATTGACCAAACAATAAAAATGCTATACCTCTGGGAACAAGGAGAGCAAAAAAACGAAAATGGAAAATCCCAGGGTCCTTAAGGGGTTAAAGAAAAACTAACAGGTCTGTGAGAGTCCGAATTCTTGGTGGTTGGTAGGTGATCAGATACTTATTTCATGCAATAAAATGCAATTTAAAAATTATACAATGGGATTTTCTGTTTTTTATTTTTAGATTCTGTCTCTTACAGTTGAAGTGTAGCTATGATAAAAATTACAGACCTCTCCATTCTTTGTAGGTGGGAAAACTTGTAAAATCGGCAGTGTATCGAATACTTATTTTCCCCACGGTACAAGTGCTTCTTACTAAATTAAAATACCATCAAAAAGTCATTATCTCAGTAAATTAGAATACTTTATAACACCAGCTTGAAAAATGATTTTAAAATCCGAAATATTGGCCTCCTGAAATGTATGTTCAGTAAATGCCCTCAATACTTGGTCGGGCTCCTTTTGCATCAATTACTGCATCAATGCGGCGTGGCATGGAGGCGATCAGCCTGTGGCACTGCTGAGGTGTTATGGAAGCCCAGGTTGCTTTGATAGCAGCCTTCAGCTCGACAGCATTGTTGGGTCTGGTGTCTCATCTTCCTCTTGACAATACTCCATAGATTCTCTATGGGGTTAAGGTCAGGCAAGTTTGATGGCCAATCAAGCACAGTGATACTGTTGTGTGTAAACCAGGTATTGGTACTTTTGGCAGTGTGGACAGGGGCCAAGTCCTGCTGGAGAGTGAAATTTCCATCTCCAAAAAGCTTGTCAGCAGAGGGAAGCGTGAAGTGCTCTAAAATTTCCTGGTAGACGGCTGCGCTGACTTTGGTCTTGATAAAACACAGTGGACCTCCACCAGCAGATGACATGGCTCCCCAAACCATCACTGATTGTGGAAACTTCGCACTAGTCCTCAAGCAGCTTGGATTGTGGCCTCTCCACTCTTCCTCCAGACTCGGGGACCTTGATTTCCAAATGAAATGCAAAATTTACTTTCATCTGAAAACAACACCTCGGACCACTGAGTAACAGTCCAGGTCTTTTTCTCCTTGGCCCAGGTAAGACGCTTCTGGCGTTGTCTATTGGAAATGAGTGTCTTGACACAAGGAATGCGACACTTGTAGCCCATGTCCTGGATACATCTGTATGTGGTGGCTCTTGAAGCAAAGACTCCAGCAGCAGTCCACTCCTTGTGAATCTCTCCCAAATTTTTGAATGGCCTTTTATCAACAATCCTTTCAAGGCTGCGGTTATCCCGGTCGCTTGTGCACCTTTTTAGACCACACTCTTTCCTTCAACTCAACTTTCCATTAATATGCTTGGATACAGCACTCTGTGAACAGCCAGCTTCTTTAGGAATGACCTTTTCTTTTGTGGCTTACCCTACTTGTGGAGTGTGTCAATGTCTGCCTTCTGGACATCTGTCACGTCAGCAGTCTTGCCCATGATTGTGGGGCCTAATGAAATAGACTAAGGGACCTTTTTAAACACTTAGGAAGCCTTTGCAGGTGTTTTTTGTTAATTATTTTAATTTACTGAGATAATGACTTTTGTGTTTTCGTTGGCTGTAATCCATAATCAGCAACATTAACAGAAATAAACACTTGAAATAGATCACTCCGTTTGTAATAACTCTATATAATATACAGTGGGTACGGAAAGTATTCAGACCCCTTTAAATTTTTCACTCTTTGTTTCATTGCAGCTATTTGGTAAATTCTAAAAAGTTCATTTTTTTTCTCATTAAAGTCCACTCTGCACCCCATCTTGACTGAAAAAAAAACAAATGTAGAAATTTTTGCAAATTTATTAAAAAAGAAAAACTGAAATATCACATGGTCATAAGTATTCAGACCCTTTGCTCAGTATTGAGTAGAAGCACTCTTTTAAGCTAGTACAGCCATGAGTCTTCTTGGGAATGATGCAACAAGTTTTTCACACCTGGATTTGGGGATCCTCTGCCATTCTTCCTTGCAGATCCTCTCCAGTTCCGTCAGGTTGGATGGTGAACATTGGTGGACAGCCATTTTCAGGTCTCTCCAGAGATGCTCAATTGGGTTTAGGTCAGGGCTCTGACTGGGCCAGTCAAAATGTTCTTAGGCCACTCCTTTGTTATTTTAGCTGTGTGCTTAGGGTCATTGTCTTGTTGGAAGGTGAACCTTCGGCCAAGTCTGAGGTCCAGAGCACTCTGGAAGAGGTTTTCATCCAAGATATCTCTGTACTTGGCCGCATTCATGTTTCCTTCAATTGCAACCAGTCGTCCTGTCCCTGCAGCTGAAAAATATCCCCATAGCATGATGCTGCCACCACCATGTTTCATTGTTGGGATTGTATTGGGCAGGTGATGAGCAGTGTCTGGTTTTCTCCACACATACCGCTTAGAATTATCACCAAAAAGTTCTATCTTTGTCTTATCAGACCAGAGAATCTTATTTCTCATAGTCTGGGAGTCCTTCATATGTTTTTGAGCAAACTCTATAAGGGCTTTCATGTGTCTTGCACTGAGGAGAGGCTTCCGTTGGGCCACTCTGCCATAAAGCCCTTACTGGTGGAGGGCTGCAGTGATAGTTAACTTTGTGGAACTTTCTCCCATCTCCCTACTGCATCTCTGGAGCTCAGCCACAGTGATCTTGGGGTTCTTCTTTACCTCTCTCACCAAGGCTCTTCTCCCACGATTGCTCAGTTTGGCTGGACGGCCAGGTCTAGGAAGACTTCTGGTGGTCCCAAACTTCTTCCATTTAAGGATTACAGAGGCCACTGTGCTCTTAGGAACCTTGAGTAATGCAGAAATTCTTTTGTAACCTTGGCCAGATCTGTGCCTTGTCACAATTCTGTCTCTGAGCTCCTTGGACAGTTCCTTTTGAGCTCATGATTCTCATTTGGTCTAACATGCACTGTTAGCTGTGGGGTCTTATATAGACAGGTGTGCGCCTTTCCAAATCAAGTCCTATCAGTTTAATTAAACACAGCTTGACTCCAGTGAAGGAGTAGAACCATCTGAAGGAGGATCACAAGGAAATGGACAGCATGTGGCTTAAATAGGAGTGTCTGAGCAAAGGGTCTGAATAGTTATGACCATGTAATATTTCAGTTTTTCTTTTTTAATAAATTTGTAAAAATTTCTACATTTCTGTTTTTTTTTCAGTCAAGATGGGGTGCAGAGTGTACTTTAATGAGAAAAAAAATGAACTTTTTAGAATTTACCAAATGGCTGCAATGAAACGAAGAGTGAAAAATTTAAAGGGGTCTAAATACTTTCCGTACCCACTGTATGAGTTTCACTTTTTGTATTGAAAAACTGAATTAAATTAACTTTTTGATGATATTCTAATTTAGTGAGAAGCACGTGTATATACCATGAGGCATATCTGGTCCTATTTAATGTATCAGTGTATTTTTATATCTATATATCAGGGTTAACTAGGGCTTTCGAGGGACAGCCACCAGTAAGTGGAAGTATATACTTAACAAAAAAGTCTGAAACAACTGAAAATATATCTTATATTCTATGTTCTTCAAAGTAGCCCCTTTTGCTTTGATGACTGCTTTTGGCATTCTCTTGATGAGCTTCAAGAGGTAGTCACCGGAAATGGTCTTCCAACAATCTTGAAGGAGTTCCCAGAGATGCTTAGCTCTTGTTCGCCCTTTTGCCTTCACTCTGCGGTCCAGCTCACCCCAAACCATCTCGATTGGGTTCAGGTCTGGTGACTGTGGAGGCCAGGTCATCTGGCATAGCACCCCATCACTCTCCTTCTTGGTCAAATAGCCCTTACACAGCCTGGAGGTGTGTTTGGGGTCATTGTCCTGTTGAAAAATAAATGATGGTCCAACTAAACGCAAACCGGATGGAATAGCATGCTGCTGCAAGATGCTGTGGTAGCCATGCTGGTTCAGTATGCCTTCAATTTTGAATAAATCCCCAACAGTGTCACCAGCAAAGCACCATCACACCTCCTCCATGCTTCACAGTGGGAACCAGGCATGTAGAGTCCATCCGTTCACCTTTTCTGCATCGCACAAAGACACAGTGGTTGGAACCAAAGATCTCAAATTTGGACTCATCAGACCAAAGCACAGATTTCCACTGGTCTACTGTCCATTCCTTGTGTTCTTTAGCCCAAACAAGTCTCTTCTGCTTGTTGCCTGTCCTTAGCAGTGGTTTCCCAGCAGCTATTTTACCATGAAGGCCTGCTGCACAAAGTCTCCTCTTAACAGTTGTTGAAGAGATGTGTCTGCTGCTAGAACTCTGTGTGGCATTGACCTGGTCTCTAATCTGAGCTGCTGTTAACCTGCGATTTCTGAGGCTGGTGACTCGGATAAACTTATCCTCAGAAGCAGAGGTGACTCTTGGTCTTCCTTTCCTGGGGCGGTCCTCATGTGAGCCAGTTTCTTTGTAGCGCTTGATGGTTTTTGCAACTGCACTTGGGGACACTTTCAAAGTTTGCCCAATTTTTTGCACTGACTGACCTTAATTTCTTAAAGTAATGATGGCCACTTGTTTTTCTTTACTTAGCTGCTTTTTTGTTGCTATAATACAAATTCTAACAGTCTATTCAGTAGGACTATCAGCTGTGTATCCACCAGACTTCTGCACAACACAACTGATGGTCCCAACCTCATTTATAAGGCAAGAAATCCCACTTATTAAACCTGACAGGGCACACCTGTGAAGTGAAAACCATTTCCGGTGACTACCTCTTGAAGCTCATCAAGAGAATGCCAAGAGTGAGCAAAGCAGTCATCAAAGCAAAAGGTGGCTACTTTGAAGAACCTAGAATATAAGACATATTTTCAGTTGTTTCACACTTTTTTGTTAAGTATATAATTCCACATGTGTTAATTCATAGTTTTGATGCCTTCAGTGTGAATGTCCAATTTTTATGGTCATGAAAATACAGAAAAATCTTTAAATGAGTGTGGTTGTGTGTATGTGTGTGTGTATATATATATAATATATATATATATATATATATATATATATATATATATATATATATATATATATATATATATATATACACATACATACATACATACTTTTTTTTTTCCTTTTCAGATTGATGGGCCCAATTACAGCTATTGCTGTGGAACCTGTGATTTCTACCTATGCCACTGTGTATAGGGTAATAAAGTGGTTAAGGACGTGACTTAACTGACATTGTGCAGTGAGTCTGTTTTCCTCATAGTGACGGATATTTCTTGTTGCAAAAACAATGATATTATTTTTCACGTTAAACCTTTCTTTAAACTTTTTGAAACAATTTTTATTAGTTCGATCATACAACATACAAGCCTCTGATTGCTCAGATGATGCACTGTACTACTGTAGTGCCGTGTATTATCACTGCCTGTCAGTGTAATACTAACAGCCCCATACACATGATAAGTGTTGGCTGAACGGTCATTTGGCAGACGGTTATCTCTTCCGACTCCCCCATACACACAATTATTCCAGCTTTCCTGCGGTCTATATGAGAGTGCCACCTCCAGACTCTTCTAGCAGAGGATTATCTACAGGAATAACAAACAGATTAGCCTCTGAAATTCAGGATGCCAGATTCTTCTCTGCCCTGACATCATCTGTCGGGAGGCCCCCAAATACATTATCAAGTCCACCAAACCCCCGAAATCAGTGCTTTCATGCAACTTTAATCTAATTATTATCTATTATTATAGCACCATTTATTCCATGGCGCTTTGCATGTGAAAAGGGGTATACATAGCAAATACACTTAAAATAATCTTGAACAAAGCGAATCAGCGACTGGTACAGGAGGAGAGCGAACCCTGCCTGCGAGGGCTCACAATCTACAAGGGAGGGGTGGGGGTAGAGCTGGTCGTGCAGCGGTATGGTGGAGCGTTGGTTACTGCAGATTGTATGCTTGTCGGAAGAGGTGGGTCGTCAGGTTCCTTTTGAAGGTTTCCACGGTAGGCGAGAGTCTGATATGTTGGGGTAGAGAGTTCCATAGTAGGTGGGATGCACGGGAGAAATCATGTATATGATTGTGGGAGGAGGAGATAAGAGGGGAGTAGAGAAGGAGATCTTGTGAGGATCAGAGGTTTCGCACAGGTAAGTACCGGGAGACTAGGTCACAGATGTATGGGCAGTCATTAACTTTGATGGATAGGTCAGATGGGGCGTTGAGTGAGGTGGGGGAAAGATGATGAATTCAGTTTTTCCATGTTAAGCTTTAGAAATCTGGCGGAGAAGAAGGATGAAATAGCGGACAGACATTGTCGGATTCTGGTTAGTAAGGAGGAGGTATCGGGTCCAGAGAGGTAGATCTGTGTGTCATCAGCATAGAGGTGATACTGAAAGCTGTGAGACTCTATGAGCTGTCCCAGGCCAAAGGTGTAGATGGAGAAGAGCAGGGGTCCTAGAACTGAACCTTGGGGGACACCGACAGATAGAGGGTGAGATGAGGAGGTGGTGTGTGAGTGGGAGACGTTGAATGTCCTGTCTGTTAGGTATGAAGAGATCCAGGATAGGACCAAGTCTGTGATGCCAAGAGAAGAGAGAGTCTATAGTAAGAGGTAATGGTCTTTTAACATCCCCATAATGTGTATGGGGATGTTAAAAGGTAATTTGTTGGATGTTTCCTCTGGCCTGGCCTAATAGACTTTCGTACATTGCAGGCCCAGACACCATTATTAGGCATTTAAGTATCAGAATAACTAGGCAGCCCCATAATATCAAGTATTTCGGGGAAATGGGGCATTTAGCCGAACTCTATCAAGCCTTCTGAGATGCCATGTTTGCTTTTGACGGCAACAAGTGGTTAAACTGGCAGGGTTTTTCTTGTTGCAGCCGCACCTGTGCCATCCCTGCCGTGTCATCTATGTTCTGTGCCCAATTTCTCTTAAAACAAATGTTTAAAATTGTTTTAAAAATAAGAAAATGTGTCTTATGCTTTTTTTTCTTTTTGCAATTATTTTAGTGCCAGTTTTCTTTTGAAACATCTTAATTTCTTCTTTTTTTCTGGTGTTTTTCTTCTAAGGCCATAAATAAACCCTATAAAACAATGTAAATGGATACTTTGGGGTCAAATAATTTCTGCCTGTGGTGTTTGTGCAAACAAAAAAGCTTTTATAAAAGCCTCAAACTTCTTTGTGTGAATCAGACATGAGATCTAACTTGATAGAAGATTACAGTCTGGGGAAGACGGGAAACATTCATATAGACGACCGGTGGTGATGTAGTCAGTGACGGACTCTGGCCAAATATGTTTCTAGAACCAAAGTTAACCCCTTCGCAACCCTGGGATTTTCCATTTTTGCATTTTCCTTTTTTGCTCCCCTTGTTCCCAGAGCCATAGCGTTTTTACTTTTTGGTCAATATGGCTGTGTGAGGGCTTATTTTTTGTGGGACGAGTTGTACTTTTGAACGACATTACTGGTTTTACCATATCGTGTACGGGAAAACGGGAAAAAAATTGTGCAGTGAAATTGCAAATTGTGAAAAGTGCAATACCACAGATTTTTTTTTTTTGTTGTTTTTTTTTACCACGTTCACTGAATGCTAAAACGGACCGGCCATTCTTATTCTCCAGGTCATTACGAGTTAGTTGACATCAAACATATATAGGTTCTTTTTTATTTAAGTCGTGAAAAAAATTCCAAAGTTTGCTAAAAAAAAAAAAAAAAATGGCGCCATATTCTAAGACCTGTAGCATATCCATTTTTTGGGATCTGGGGCCGGGTGAGGGCTTATTTTTGCGTGCCGAGCTGAAGTTTTTATTGATACCATTTTGGGGTAGATCCGATGTTTTGATCGTCCGTTATTGCATTTTATTGCAATGTTGCGGCAACCAAAAAACTTAATTCTGGCGTTTTGAAATTTTTTCTCGTTATGCCGTTTACCGATCGGATTAATTCTTTTTTTATATTGATAGATCGGGCGATTGTGAACGTGGTGATACCAAATATGTGTATGTGTTTTTTTTTATTATTATTATTTTATTTTGAATGGGGCGAAAGGGGGGTGATTTAAACTCTATTTTTTTTTCTTTTTCACTTTTTGCTTCCTTCTATAGTCTCCATAGGAGACTAGAAGCAGCACTTGTCTGATCGCCTCTGCTACACAGAGGTGATGAACAGATCACCTCTATGTAACAGAAATGGTCCTGTGCTATGAGCGCCGACCACTAAGTGGCGCTCATAGCGATCAGCATATGACAACCACTGGGGTCTGCTGCAGACCCAGGGTTGTCATGCCCACGCATCGGTGACCCGCGATCACGTGACGGGGTCACCGATGGGCGGGGTAAGTGATGCGCTTCCGGCGCGGTGATGTTAAATGCCGCTGTCAGAGATTGACAGCGGCATTTAACATGTTAACAGCCGCGGGTGGATCGCGATTCCACCCGCGGCTGTTGCAGGCACAGGTCAGCTGAACAGGGGGTGACAGCCTGGTGCATACTAATACGTCACAGGCTGTAAAGGGGTTAAAGATGTCGTCCTCATCATGAAGTAGTTATTTCTCAAGTCATGTGTAATGAATATATCCTGCAGTATTACTAATGCCGATTATAGTGGATACCAGTGTAATGGAAGACGAGTCTATGAGAAACGTGTTCAGCTACAGACTCCAAGGAAGAAACTGCTTGTTGTCTGTGGCCTAAAATATATAGGTTTTATTACTAGATGTAAAGAAGGAAACTAAATACTGTAAAATAATAAATCTCCTCATTGTCTCCAGTAATTGTATTATTACACAGGATTTTTATGATGTTACATCTTCTCATCTTCTTCTCATTCAGGTCTCTACAATATCGGATCCTCTCAGTGAAGATCTTCTGGATAAAAGAATTTTCCTGATTTACCCATCAACTATGGATATGGACAGAGACAAGATGGCGGAGAGGATATTCCACCTCACCCTAGAGATCCTCTTCCAGCTTACTGGAGAGGTGAGAGATTCTGATGACGTCACATTACATCATTCTTATCTATGGGAATAACAGATGGACAGAACTGGAGAGGTGAGGACTCTGGAAATGTCTGGAGGGAGATTTATTAATGTGTCTCTCCATAACCAGGATTACACAGTCGTGAAGAAGACCTCTAGTGAGCGCTGTCAGGACCCTGTGTCTGAGGGATGGGGAAGACCCCTGAGCCCAATCACGGGGCCGCCACCTCACCCCCTGATACATGAGGACATCAATGACCAGAAGATCCTAGAACTCGCCTACAAGATGATTGAGCTGCTGACTGGAGAGGTGACACTGCTGGGAATACTGGGACATTATACAGTAACGCTATGAAAGGATCAGGGGGATGACTGTATCATTGTATGTGTCAGGTTCCTATGAGGTGTCAGGATGTCGCTGTCTATTTCTCCATGGAGGAGTGGGAGTATTTAGAAGGACACAAAGATCTGTACAAGGACGTCATGATGGAGGTTCCCCAGCCCCTCACATCACCAGGTAATAGACAGGACTAAATACACATGGCCTATAATTATCTGTATGTAAAGAATGAATTCAGTCCCTGTATGTGTTTCCTCCAGATCTATCCAGTAAGAGGACAACACCAGAGAGATGTCCCCGTCCTCTTCTTCCACAGGACTGTAAACAAGAAGATCCCAATGTTCCTCAGGATCTTCAGGTAGATGAAGAGGTGGTGTCATGAGATCTCCACTATGATGTGTAGACGGCTGTGAAGGTCTTGTGCTCAGTCTTGTTTTATCCACCAGTATTATATGTTTTATACTTGTGTAATGAGAACGGTGGAGATGGCAGGATTAGAGCTGATCATAGATGGGACTTCTCCATCTGTCTGTGACTTTTACAATATTTGTTTCAGGGTGAAGATCTGACCCTTATTAATACTACAGAGACATATGTGAGGGGTGAGGAGCGGTGTAAAGACGAGATTCCTACATATGACCACCCAGGTGAGTAGTGACCACTAAATGTAGAGAAGTCACCGATTATTCTCAGTCACCGGCTGTGGCTGCTTTATCGGTGGTGTAGTCCGGCTGTATCACAATCGTCTGTTCACCATTTTACCTCTGGACCACAACATTCTCTTCCACCCAAAAATTTTCAAATGACTTTTGGTATTGAAAGCCCTTTTCTATAGAACTTACAACCTGGAAGATCCACCTGCACTCTGGGATCAGAAGACACTGACCGTTACCCGCCCAGATCTGTAATTTACAAAGCCAAATGACAGCGTATGTAGAATGTGCTGACAAAAGTTAGAAAATCACTTGAAGAAAAATTATGATGGGCTTTTCAGAGAAAGTGAAGGGTAATGATGCTGTTGGCTTTCTAGAATCCTGATATCTTATAGGATGAATCTACCTTCTCTCCCTTCTGTGCTGCTGAATGTCCTCATATGGCCCCTACAAGACCAGGTCCAGTCTTTCCGTGAGGGCCAAGTGTGAATTTCTGTATAATAACAGCAGAGTTTCCCTTTATCCTGAGTTTTCAATTTCTTTTAAATCCAACTAACTTCAAACAGGATCACGATTAACTATGCAAAAAACATTACACCTGTGCCATGATATATCTCTAAGCTAAATTTAAGACTCCTCAGCTCTGCACTATTATAAAAAGTTCTCTTTAAATGTCTAATATTTCTTCTTGAAACTCATCTGATAGAATATTGTCCCTTATGATAGTTTAGATTACCAAGTTCCACCGAGCCCTCTACTCTTTCCAGAGAGGTTTCACCACTAATTACTTATTTTTTACCGATGAAGACTAGTGATGAGCGAGCATATTCGCAAGTACTCAGTACTCGCCCGAGCATCTCAGTACTCGAGATGCTCAGAGCTCGCCGAGTACTTGCGAGATGCTCGGGCGGATGCTTGGGTCCCCTCCCTGCATGTTTGGTGCTCTTTAGAGCGCGAAACAACATGCAGGCATTGCCTGCCACTCACTGTAATGCCGCAGCCATGTTGGTTGTGGCATTACACTGATTAGCTGGCTGTACGGCGTCATCAGGTCTATATCAGTGTAGTGTAGTGTAGGGAGAAAAAAAGTACATTACACATATCCATCTTAACAAACAGTCCTTCTGAGGACTAATCCATCTGCAGAGATATCAGGCAGGCAGTGTATATAGCAGACTGCAGTGCTTATAGCACAAGAGGCTCCATTCCAGTTCTGACTTCTGCTGCTATTAGATATTTCTAGAAATAGACCCAGGTCTCAGGGGCCAGGAATAATTTTTTGGGGGGGATCTTAATCCATTTTTCTGCGCCGTTTGCTTGTTGGCACTGCAGAATACAGCCAAATCCTTTCCATATTACAGTGCTAAAAATCCAGCTATTTAAAACTGTGGTTTGTCTGTGACACGTATCACATATAATTGCGCTGAAAATACTGCCATTTTTGGCCTCCATTCAAATTTTTTTTTCAGTGTGTCAGCAAAGTTTTTGACACCGGTTTGCTGTTCAAAATAGTTACCTACAGGCCAGGTATTTAAAACTGTGTTTTCTCTGTCACACGGATTACATATAACTTCGCTCCAAATTCAGCCATATGTAGTGAGCGTGGAAGATATTGTCCTCCATTTAAAATGGACAAGGCGCGTGGCAAGGGACGGGGAACTGGACGTAAGGGTGATGGTGCATGCAGAGGCCAAGGCCGTGGGCAAGCTGAAATTGTGCCACAACAAACACCCACATCTTGTTACCAGACCTTCCTGTCCCAATTCCTAGGGGACCGCAGCACACCACTATTGAACCCAGAGCAGTGTCAAAAGGTTGTTGGTTGGATAGCGGATAATGCTTCCAGTCACTTAGCCACCACCACCACGCTGTCTTCCACATGGTCAAGACTCAGTAGCCGTGAGTCTGGACCGCATATTCCTCACACTGATCCTCCTTCCTCCCACCATGCCGAGTGCCCGGAGACAACTGATCCCACATTTGGACACTCCGAAGAGCGGTTCACTTTTCCATTTATAGATTCGGGCCTCTCGCCCGGTCCACTTGAAGCGGGGCAAGTGGAGATTGCAGGTAGCGATGCCCAAATATTTGAAGTATTTTTGTTTTTGGTTATTTATCTTGCTTTATATACAAGTCATTACCCTGGAAAGGATGTTCCCTAACATATTTCCCAGGAAAATCCATTTTGTTTTTGTATGTTTTATTGTGAGTCTGTAAAAGTGGCTTAATACCTCTGACAACGTTGTTGACAGAAGTAACCTGGGAGTCAGAAATGCTTCCAGGGGTCTTCCCCATGCTGTTCCCATGTCATTTGAGCACTTTTCCCATCGATTTGAGCAATTCTTAGGCCCTCTTTTGACAGTCGGGGGAGCCGCCTGAAAAATGCTCGAGTTTCCCATAGACTTACATTGGACTCATCGCTCGGGTCGAGCATCCGAGTATTCCAATGTGCTCAACCCGAGCAACCGAGCATTTTAGTGCTTGCCCATCACTAATGAAGACTGTTGAGTTTGATCATTTCAGTAAATGTGTTATTGTCTATAGTCACAGTTTTTGACTGCCAGACGTAGTAGTAGTTCTAGTAGTAGTAGTTGTAGTTCTAGTAGTTCTAGTAGTAGTAGTAGTAGTAGTAGTAGTAGTTGTAGTAGTAGTTCTATGTGTTTATTGTCCGTTTGGTGGTTCAATAAAGTATTGCCACACTGTTTACTCTCACCCTGCGTTCTCTGAGTAGTATTATGCCCGGGTCTTCACAGTTTCTTATTAGACAGTGAACTGTCATTGTCTTGGTGAATAATTCCATATTTTTACATAACTTGCTATTTTTACAGCGAGTTTAAGTAGAAATGTTCAAAAAATATAAAATTCAAGGATATATTTTGTTCAAAAATAATAATTCGTTTTATTCTTGGCAGATGACTGTACCAGGAGATCAGAGGGACAGCTGGTATCTTCAATTTTTCAATCAGATGTTTTTGAGATCCCACAGGATACAATTGAAGTGAATGCCATTACTCCAGATATACCATCATCCCCTCACAGCAAAGATCTGTCATCTGGTCCTTTGAAACGGGTCCTATCTTCTGATTCATTACCAACTACTAAGGAAAATCAAAGTCACAAAAAGGCATTAAAAATCAAATTGCTCGTAAAGCAAAGAAGCCATTTTCACATTCAGAACATGGGAATAATTTTCCCCTGGAAAAGTGTTTTCTTAAACATCAAAAAATTCATAAAGCAAAAAAAGGATTTTCTTGCTGCAAATGTGGGAAATGTTTTAAACAGATATCAGATCTAATTAGGCATGAGAGTATTCACACAGGTGAGAAGCCTTATTCATGTTCAGAATGTGGGAAGTGTTTTAGCCACAAATCAAATTTTGTTAAGCACCAAATAACTCACACAGGGCAGCAGCCTTTTTCCTGTTCAGAATGTGGGAAATGTTTTAGCCAGAAATCAAATCTTTTTAGGCATGAGAGTATTCACACAGGTGAGAAGCCTTATTCATGTTCAGAATGTGAAAAATGTTTTAGCCAGAAATCAGATTTTGTTAGGCATGAGAGTATTCACACAGGTGAGAAGCCTTATTCATGTTCAGAATGTGGGAAACGTTTTAACGATAAAGCATATTTTGTTAAGCACCAGCGAACTCACACAGGGCAGAAGCCTTTTTCATGTTCAGAATGTGGGAAATGTTTTAACCACAAATCAGATTTTGCTAAGCACCTGAGAACTCACACAGGGGAGAAGCCTTTTTTCTGTTCAGAATGTGGGAAATGTTTTAACGATAAATCATATTTTGTTAAGCACCAGCGAACTCACACAGGGCAGAAGCCTTTTTCATGTTCAGAATGTGGGAAATGTTTTTACGATAAATCATATTTTGTTAAGCACCAGCGAACTCACACAGGGCAGAAGCCTTTTCCATGTTCAGAATGTGAGAAATGTTTTTACGATCAATCAGGTCTTGTTAAGCACCAGCGAACTCACACAGGGCAGAAGCCTTTTCCATGTTCAGAATGTGAGAAATGTTTTTACGATCAATCAGGTCTTGTTAAGCACCAGCGAACTCACACAGGGCAGAAGCCTTTTCCATGTTCAGAATGTGAGAAATGTTTTTACGATCAATCAGGTCTTGTTAAGCACCAGCGAACTCACACAGGGGAGAAGCCTTTTTCGTGTTCAGAATGTGGAAAATGTTTTAACCAGAAATCAGATTTGGTTAAGCACCAGAGAACTCACACAGGGCAGAAGCCTTTTTCATGTTCAGAATGTGGGAAATGTTTTAACCGCAAATCAGATTTTGCTAAGCACCTGAGAACTCACACAGGGGAGAAGCCTTTTTTCTGTTCAGAATGTGGGAAATGTTTTAACGATAAATCATATTTTGTTAAGCACCAGCGAACTCACACAGGGCAGAAGCCTTTTTCATGTTCAGAATGTGGGAAATGTTTTTACGATAAATCATATTTTGTTAAGCACCAGCGAACTCACACAGGGCAGAAGCCTTTTCCATGTTCAGAATGTGAGAAATGTTTTTACGATCAATCAGGTCTTGTTAAGCACCAGCGAACTCACACAGGGGAGAAGCCTTTTCCATGTTCAGAATGTGAGAAATGTTTTTACGATCAATCAGGTCTTGTTAAGCACCAGCGAACTCACACAGGGCAGAAGCCTTTTCCATGTTCAGAATGTGAGAAATGTTTTTACGATCAATCAGGTCTTGTTAAGCACCAGCGAACTCACACAGGGGAGAAGCCTTTTTCGTGTTCAGAATGTGGAAAATGTTTTAACCAGAAATCAGATTTGGTTAAGCACCAGCGAACTCACACAGGGGAGAAGCCTTTTTCCTGTTCAGAATGTGGAAAATGTTTTAACCGCAAATCAGATTTTGCTAAGCACCTGAGAACTCACACAGGGGAGAAGCCTTTTTCATGTTCAGAATGTGGGAAATGTTTTTACGATAAATCATATTTTGTTAAGCACCAGCGAACTCACACAGGGCAGAAGCCTTTTCCATGTTCAGAATGTGAGAAATGTTTTTACGATCAATCAGGTCTTGTTAAGCACCAGCGAACTCACACAGGGCAGAAGCCTTTTCCATGTTCAGAATGTGAGAAATGTTTTTACGATCAATCAGGTCTTGTTAAGCACCAGCGAACTCACACAGGGCAGAAGCCTTTTCCATGTTCAGAATGTGAGAAATGTTTTTACGATCAATCAGGTCTTGTTAAGCACCAGCGAACTCACACAGGGGAGAAGCCTTTTTCGTGTTCAGAATGTGGAAAATGTTTTAACCAGAAATCAGATTTGGTTAAGCACCAGAGAACTCACACAGGGCAGAAGCCTTTTTCATGTTCAGAATGTGGGAAATGTTTTAACCGCAAATCAGATTTTGCTAAGCACCTGAGAACTCACACAGGGGAGAAGCCTTTTTTCTGTTCAGAATGTGGGAAATGTTTTAACGATAAATCATATTTTGTTAAGCACCAGCGAACTCACACAGGGCAGAAGCCTTTTTCATGTTCAGAATGTGGGAAATGTTTTTACGATAAATCATATTTTGTTAAGCACCAGCGAACTCACACAGGGCAGAAGCCTTTTCCATGTTCAGAATGTGAGAAATGTTTTTACGATCAATCAGGTCTTGTTAAGCACCAGCGAACTCACACAGGGGAGAAGCCTTTTCCATGTTCAGAATGTGAGAAATGTTTTTACGATCAATCAGGTCTTGTTAAGCACCAGCGAACTCACACAGGGCAGAAGCCTTTTCCATGTTCAGAATGTGAGAAATGTTTTTACGATCAATCAGGTCTTGTTAAGCACCAGCGAACTCACACAGGGGAGAAGCCTTTTTCGTGTTCAGAATGTGGAAAATGTTTTAACCAGAAATCAGATTTGGTTAAGCACCAGCGAACTCACACAGGGGAGAAGCCTTTTTCCTGTTCAGAATGTGGAAAATGTTTTAACCGCAAATCAGATTTTGCTAAGCACCTGAGAACTCACACAGGGGAGAAGCCTTTTTTCTGTTCAGAATGTGGGAAATGTTTTAACGATAAATCATATTTTGTTAAGCACCAGCGAACTCACACAGGGCAGAAGCCTTTTTCATGTTCAGAATGTGGGAAATGTTTGTACAATAAATCATATTTTGTTAAGCACCAGTGAACTCACACAGGGCAGAAGCCTTTTCCATGTTCAGAATGTGAGGAAATGTTTTTACGATCAATCAGGTCTTGTTAAGCACCAGCGAACTCACACAGGGCAGAAGCCTTTTCCATGTTCAGAATGTGAGAAATGTTTTTACGATCAATCAGGTCTTGTTAAGCACCAGCGAACTCACACAGGGCAGAAGCCTTTTTCGTGTTCAGAATGTGGAAAATGTTTTAACCAGAAATCAGATTTGGTTAAGCACCAGAGAACTCACACAGGGCAGCAGCCTTTTTCCTGTTCAGAATGTGGGAAATGTTTTAACGGTAAATCAGATTTTGTTAAGCATCAGCGAACTCACACAGGGGAGAAGCCTTATTCATGTTTAGAATGTGGGAAATGTTTTAGCCAGAAATCAAATTTTGTAATTCACCAGAGAACCCACACAGGAGAGAAGCCTTTTTTCTGTTCAGAATGTGGGAAATGTTTTAGTCACAAATCAGATTTGGTTAAGCACCATAGAACTGACACAGGGGTGAGGCCTTTTTCCTGTTCAGAATGTGGAAAATGTTTTTTGAAGAAATCATCTCTTTTTAATCACCAAAGAATTCACACAGGGGAGAAGCCTTTTTCATGTTCTTAAGGTGTGAAATGTTTTACACAGAAATCAACTCATAATAAACATCAGAGAAGTCACACAGGGGTGAAGCCCCTTTCATGTTCAGAATGTTGGAATTGTTTTAACTGAAAATTGTATCTTAAAGGAGTTGTCCATTACTAGGACAGTCTCTCGTCATTCCTCATGTTTGACCTCGTTAAAATAAAAACACTCATAATAACTTTCCATGTCAGCACCATTCTAGTAGTGTTGAGATTCGCATTCCCGGGGCTCATGTGAGGTCGTTAAATCACACAAGCCCTGCCTTCAATCAGCTTCACTGTCGCCGCTTTCGGATTTGTTGAACACCAACAGGAAGCCAGGGCTGCAGCTGCTCTCCGACTTCCTCTTAATGTTCAATTTGTTCGAAGGTGGGGACAGTTACACCAGCACTGATTGGGTGCAAGGCTCTCAACAACCTCACTTGAGCCTCGGAAATGCAAATGCTGACAGCGCTGGATTGGGAAGTTTGTGTAATTTGTTTTTATTTTAGCAGGATCAAACATTAGGAATGAGAAGGGGTTGTGAAAGTAGTGGAGAACCCATTTAAACATCAAAAAATCCCACATAGAGATTAGTCATTATCATACCTAGAGTGTGAAAAGTGATTTTCTGGAAAATCCTATTTTGTTGACCATCCAAAACAACTCCGATGGGAGAGAAACTATATATGTTATTGACAAACTGTACAAAAACAGATAGCAGACAGTTGTATATTTAAAACTGACTGTATTTTTGGACTATAAGACACACACTTTTAGCAAGAAAATAATCTTGCTAATAAGTGAGTGCGTCTTGTAGACTGGAGTCAGATTCCTGTGACAGAGGAGAATAATATGACAGTGTCCTTCCTGATCACTGAAAGAACTGCTCTCTCTCCTGCAGCTCCACACTTTTCTAACTGATTGGTGCTGAGCAGGAAAAGAAGCCACCGGGACCTGCACAGAGGCTGCACGTTCTGTGTGAGCAGCTGAAGAACCTTCCACCCGAATAGCTCAAAGACCTTTCAGATCATGGAATCAATCACATGACCTTGAAGGAACTACAAAATGGGGTCATGTATATACAGTGTATGTGTATGCAAATGTGCATATTTAGTAAAGCTGTATATATATGTGTTCATACAGTGGCATGTAAAAGTTTGGGAACCCCTGGTCAAAATTACTGTCATTGAGAACAGTTAAGCGAGTTGAAGAGTAAATGATCTCTGAAATGCCTAAAGTTAAATATGACACATTTCCTTTGTATTTTAGACAAAAGAAAAAAATATATTGTCATTTTTTACATTTTAAAAATTACAAAAAGGAAAATGGGACGGTGCAAAAGTTTTTAGGCATCCTTTGAGATTTGTGTGCTTAGATAACTTTGACCAAGGTTTCAGACCTTAACCCCTTAACAACATATGACGTACTAATACGCGTCTGTGCCCTGGGACTTAAGAGCCAGACCCGTATTAGTACGTCATGGCGATCGCGCGCGCACACAGGCTGTTCGGGCGCGATCGCCGCCGGGTGTCAGCTGATTGTCACAGCTGACACCCGATACTATGTGCAGGGAGCGATCCTGCACCGCTCCCAGCACATTAACCCCCGCGATGCTGCGATCGAAGTCGATCGCAGCATTGCGGGGGCAAGGGGAGGTGATCGCAGATACTCACCTCCTCTTCCGGCCTCCAGCGCTGTCTGACGCGGCTTCCCGGGTGTTGCCATGATGACCCGATGTCGTCATGACAACATCCGGGTCACCAGACAAGCAGGAAGATTGTTTGGACATGCGCAGTGCATCTCCAAACAATCTTCTCCCTGTCCAGCGCTGACAGCCTGCATGGCACAGGGATGGTGCTGCATTCCTGTGCCATGCAGGCGATCAGAGAAAAAAAGTGAAAGTCCCATAGTGGGACAAAGTAATAAAGTATATAAACTTTCAGAAAGTGAAAAAAAAAAAAAAAAAATAATAATAATCCACCAAAAATAAAAATATAATGTACCCATCAATAAATATTATTATAAAAAAAACAATAAAAGTACACATATTTGGTATCGCCGCGTATGGAACAACCTGACCTACTAGTCCCACTAGTTAACCCCTTCAGTGAACACGGTAAAAAAAATTTTAAAAAAACGAAGCAAAAAACAATGCTTTATCACCATACCGCCAAACAAAAAATGGAATAACACGCGATCAAAAAGACAACTATAAATAAAAATAGTACTGCTGAAAACGTCATCTCGTCCCGCAAAAAAACAAACCGACATACAGCTCCATCAGCCGAAAAATAAAAAAGTTATAGCTCTCAGAATAAAGCTATGCTAAAAAATAATTTTTTCTATAAAAATGCTTTTATTATGTAAAAGTGCAAAACATAGAAAAACTATATAAATGTGGTACCGCTGTAAACGTACTGACCCGAAGAATAAAGCTGCCTTATCAATTTTACCACACGCAGAACAGAATTTAAAAAAAAAAAAAACAATTCCTGAATTGTTGGTTTTTGTTTATTCTGCCTCCCAAAAATCGGAATAGAAAGCGATCAAAAAATGTCATGTGCCTGAAAATGGCACCAATAACAATGTCAACTCATCCCGCAAAAAACGAGCCGTCACATGACTGTCTGCCAATATCAGGAATAATTATAGCTCTCAAAATATGGCGATGCAAAAACTAGATTTTACAAAAAATGCGTCTTTTAGTGTGTGACAGCTGTCAGTCATAAAAACCCCATAAGATTCTGGTATTGCTGTAATCACACCGACCCGAAGAATAAAGTCGTCTAATCACTTATACCGCACGAGGAACGGCGTCAAAAATAAACTCTCGGGTTAGGGTTGGGCTAGGGTTAGGGCTGGGTTTGGGGTTAGGGTTGTGATGGGGTTGGGATTTTTTTCAAAAGTAAGAAAAAAAGATGACGATATGGCGACTAGTGTTGAGCGCAAGTGCTCGCTACTTGAGTTTGCATCGGGTGCTCTAGTATGCATTGAGTATCGTGGGTATTTGAGTGACATGCTCGAGTCTCCGCCCCATATGCTCTGAGGCCAAAAAAACTTTACGGGGATTGCCTGCCATGCACGAGCGATCCCCGCATGTTTTTTTTTTGGGTGTCTAATAACCGTGAAACATGCGGAGCAGGGACTCTAGCATGTCACTCGAGCACACGCTGTACATGGTGCATACCTGAGTACCCGATGCAAACTCAAGTAGCGAGCACTTGCGCTCAAGACTAATGACAACTTATTCAATATGATGACCTAATGTTATCAAATTCTGTGTCGTACCTCTGGGTTCAAAATGTTCACTATACACCTTAATAAAATCCTTGAGGGGTATAGTTTCCAAAATGGGGTCACTTGTGGGGGAGCTCCACTGTTTAGGCACATCACGGGCTCTCCAAACGCGACACAAATTGATTCATAAAAATGAAAAAGTGTTTTTTTTTCACTTTTTCATTTTTACAAATCAATTTGTGAAGCACCTGGGGGTTCCAAGTGCTCACTATGCATCTAGATAGGTGCCTTAGGGGGTCTAGTTTCCAAAATGGGGTCACTTGTGGGGGAGCTCCAATGTTTGGGCACACAGGGGCTCTCCAAACACAACATGGTGTCCGCTAACAATTTGAGCCGACAATTTGTTAGCGGATACCATGTTGCATTTGGAGAGTCCCTGTGTGCCCAAACGTTGGAGCTCCCCCACAAGTGACCCCATTTTGGAAACTAGAGCCCCCAAGGCACCTATCTAGATGCATAGTGAGCACTTGGAACCCCTAGGTGCTTCACAAATTGATTAGTAAAAATGAAAAAAAAAAACACGGCAACATGGCGTCCGCTAATTATTCAAGCAAATTGAGCTTCAAGAGGTAGTCACCGGAAATGGTTTTCACTTCACAGGTGTGCCCTATCAGGTTTAATAAGTGGGATTTCTTGCCTTATAAATGGGTTTGGGACCATCAGTTGTGTTGTGCAGAAGTCTGGTGGATACACAGCTGATAGTCCTACTGAATAGACTGTTAGAATTTGTATTATGGCAAGAAAAAAGCAGCTAAGTAAAGAAAAACGAATGGCCATTATTACTTTAAGAAATGAAGGTCAGTCAGTCTGAAAAATTGGGAAAACTTTGAAAGTGTCCCCAAGTGCAGTTGCAAAAACCATCAAGCGCTACAAAGAAACTGGGTCACATGAGGACCGCCCCAGGAAAGGAAGACCAAGAGTCACCTCTGCTTCTGAGGATAAGTTTATCCAAGTCACCAGCCTCAGAAATCGCAGGTTAACAGCAGCTCAGATCAGAGACCAGGTCAATGCCACACAGAGTTCTAGCAACAGACACATCTCTTCAACAACTCTTAAGAGGAAATTTTGTGCAGCAGTCCTTCATGGTAAAATAGCTGCTAGGAAACCACTGCTAAGGACAGGCAACAAGCAAAAGAGACTTGTTTGGGCTTAAGAACACAAGGAATGGACATTAGACCAGTGGAAATCTGTGCTTTGGTCTGATGAGTCCAAATTTGAGATCTTTGGTTCCAACCACCGTGTCTTTGTGCGATGCAGAAAAGATGAACGGATGGTCTCTACATGCCTGGTTCCCACCGTGAAGCATGGAGGAGGAGGTGTTATGGTGTGGGGGTGCTTTGCTGGTGACACTGTTGGGAATTTATTCAAAATTGAAGGCATACTGAACCAGCATGGCTACCACAGCATCTTGCAGCGGCATACTATTCCATCCGGTTTGCGTTTAGTTGGACCATAATTTATTTTTCAACAGGACAATGACCCCAAACACCTCCAGGCTGTGTAAGAGCTATTTGACCTAGAAGGAGAGTGATGGGGTGCTACGCCAGATGACCTGGCCTCCACAGTCACCAGACCTGAACCCAATCGAGATGGTTTGGAGTGAGCTGGACCGCAGAGTGAAGGCAAAAGGGCCAACAAGTGCTAAGCATCTCTGGGAACTCCTTCAAGATTGTTGGAAGACCATTTCCGGTGACTACCTCTTGAAGCTCATCAAGAGAATGCCAAGAGTGTGCCAAGCAGTCATCAAAGCAAAAGGTGGCTACTTTGAAGAACCTAGAATATAAGACATATTTTCAGTGGTTTCACACTTTTTTGTTAAGTATATAATTCCACATGTGTTAATTCATAGTTTTGATGCCTTCAGTGTGAATGTACAATTTTCATAGTCATGAAAATATAGAAAAATCTTTAAATGAGAAGGTGTGTCCAAACTTTTGGTCTGTACTGTATGTGTGCTATAAATATTCTTGCTATGAAGCTATATGTGAATAAAACACATGGTGCAGAGAAACACTAACAAAAGATTTATTACTTTGCTATTCTACAATACTTTATTAGAGTCACGAGAGTCATTGGGTGCTTTCATCCGCTGGCCTGGATTTCTTTTTGAAAGACTACACAGGCCGGAACTCATCCCACTGAACGCCCGTACTCCTTCCCCATGGGCAGAACACTACTCAGACAACACAGGGTAGGGGTATCACACTCCGATAAGACTTTATTGGGTCACCAACATTTAACAACATATATTACATAGTAATAGTGGAAGTGACAGTCTTTCCCTTTGACTGGCTTGCCGTGGATTTGAACCTCCATGATTTCGGGGCAACCAGGGCCAACTGCTACAACCAGCAGCACCCCTCTTTTGGCAGACACCCACAGAGAGGAAGTAGCGGCAAGCTTAGGAAACTAACCAAGCTAGGAGACCGAATTGTCCCAAACTGGGTCATCTAAACTAATTCATGAGGTCAGTATTGGGCAGTGGAGCAGTTTTGTAATCCACCAACTGGAAAGATGGTCCCCAGGCTGAAGTCCTGTAGAATCACACCGGTGACAGGAGTAAGCCCCTTTTTATAACCCTCAGACCCATTTCAGGGCATTGTCTTGTATGATTGTTGGGAGATAGTCATGGCTGTTCTCTCATTGTTCAATTGTTTAATTAGACTGCTTAATCATCCTCTCAAATGATGCAGACTAGTTCACCTCCGGGGACTGATACAATCCGTAATCAGCAGACCTTTCACAAATTAGCATACAAATAGGGGCATTGGACAGTCTCACATGAAACAATTGTGGTTCCAGGCAAAATGTGTTTGATCTGCGCTGCTGATGAAGATTCCAGGACGCAAATGTGTTCTTAATGAAATGTATAGGTTAAAAGTCAACGCGTTTCAAAGTCATACACAACTTTTTCCTCAGGACATAACCTAATAGGTAACATGTATAACTTGAGCTGTTTTATATGCGGTCTTTTTGGAGAAAAAAAAACACCAAACAGGGACACATGATGTGTCAATTTCATATGTAAGTCCATGAAAAAGAGGTCGGTTGAAGTATTAAAGACAGAAAAATATTGAATATATTAATTGCATTAAAACATAATATCGTATATTAATAAAAACAACTGAAAAAGAAATGTTCATACCATTTGAGTAAAAAAAAAAAAAAATTGTATGTATGTATTCCTAAATGAGGTGCGAACTGGTGCTCAATTGATTTATTGGAGTATGAATGTGGTTTAACAGTGCTGTATGCCACCCAAGAGTTTGATGAGAATTGAGCTGCAAAATTAGTTCCCTATGAAAGGAAAAAAATGGGGAAATGATATCCCAATATATCCCAATGGTTTATAGTTAGTATCCAACAATATTTGCCACAATTCTATGTGATATTAGAAAATTAATTATTAAAAAAGAGAATATAATGTTAACCAGTAGGTGGGGAGAAATAATGAGTGTGTGCTTAGTGGTTTTCGAACGCGGTTTTTCTGGTGCTCCAAATAGAGCTCGTGATGATTACCAAAGGAGAGCTTCTAGTGTGGGAGCTGAATGGCATATCCGACAAAAGGAAACGTCAGATACGCCTGATGATTAGATGAGTTAGGGGAGAAGGTGCACTCTAAAGTAAGTCGATACACACTTTGGTTTAACCACTTTAAAGCACATGACGTACTAATACGCGTCTGTGCCCTGGGCTTTAAGAGCCTGACCCGTATTAGTACGTCATCACGATCGCGCGCGCTCACAGGCTGTGCGGGCGCGATCGCCGCCGGGTGTTAGCTGATTGTCACAGCTGACACCCGGTGCTATGTGCAGGGAGCGGTCCCGCACCGCTCCCAGCACATTAACCCCCGCAATGCTGCGATCGAAGTCTATCGCAGCATTGCGGTGGCAAGGGGAGGTGATCGGTATACTCACCTCTTCCGGCCTCCAGCGCTGTCTGCCGGGGCTTCCCGGGTGTTGCCATGTCGACTCGATGTCGTCATGACAACATCCGGGTCACCAGACAGCAGGAAGATTGTTTGGACATGCGCAGTGCATCTCCAAACTATCTTCTCCCTGTCCACGCTGACTGCCTGCATGGCACAGGGATGGTGCTCCATTCCTGTGCCATGCAGGCGATCAGAATAAAAAAAAGTGAAAGTCCCATAGTGGGACAAAGTAAAAAAACTCCCAGAAAGTGAAAAACAAAAATAAAAAAATAAATTGTAAAAATATTTAAAAAATAAAAATAATCCACTAAAAATAAAAATATAATGTACCCATCAATAAATATTATTATGAAAAAAAGCCAAACAAACAATAAAAGTACACATATTTGGTATCGCCGCGTCCATAACGACCTGGCCTATAAAACTGTTCCACTAGTTAACCCCTTTAGTGAACACGGTAAAAAAAAAAAAGCAAAAAACAATGCTTTATCATCATGCCGCCAAACAAAAAATGGAATAACACGCGATTAAAAAGATGAATATAAATAAAAATGGTACTGCTGAAAACGTCATCTCGTCCCGCAAAAAACAAGCTGCCATACAGCTCCATCATCCGAAAAATCAAAGTTATAGCTCTCAGAATAAAGCGATGCAAAAAAATATTTTTTTCTATAAAATAGCTTTTATTGTGTAAAAGCGCCAAAACATAAAAAACTATATAAATGTGGTACCGCTGTAAACATACAGACCCAAAGAATAAAGCTACCTCATCAATTTTACCACACGCGGAGTAGAATAAAAAAATGTAAAAAAAAACACAATTCCTGAATTGTTGGTTTTTGTTTATACTGCCTCCCAAAAGCTGGAATAGAAAGCGATCAAAAAATGTCACATGCCTGAAAATGGCACCAATAAAAACGTCAACTTGTCCCGCAAAAACAAGCCGTCACATGACTCTGTCGGCCAAAATATGGCGGTGCAAAAACTAGATTTTACAAAATATGTGTCTTTTAGTGTGTGACAGCTGTCAATCATAAAAACCCCATATGATTCTGGTATCGCTGTAATCGCACCGACCCGAAGAATAAAGTAATCTCATCACTTATACGGCACGAGGAACGGCATAAAAAATAAACGCTGGGGTTGTGCTAATGTTAGGGTTGGGGTTGTTTTTTTTTTAAAAAGTAAAAAAAAAAAAAAAGATAGATGACGATATGGCAACTAGTGTTGAACGCAAGTGAGTTTGCATCGGGTGCTCGGGTATGCACTGAGTATCGCGGGTGCTCGAGTCTCCGCCCCATATGCTTCGCGGCCAAAAAAACCTTGCGGGGATTGCCTGCCATGCACGAGCGATCCCCGCGTGTTTTTTTTGGGTGAAACATGCGGGCGGGGACTCGAGCATTTCACTTGAGCACCCGTGATAAGGCACCAATCTAGATGCATAGTGAGCACTTGGAACCCCCAGGTGCTTCACAAATTGATTCGCAAAAATGAAAAAGTTTTTTTTTTTCCACTTTTTCATTTTTACGAATCAATTTGTGAAGCACCTGGGGGTTCCAAGTGCTCACTATGCATCTAGATAGGTGCTTTGGGGGGTCTAGTTTCCAAAATGGGGTCACTTGTGGGGGAGCTCCAGTGTTTAGGCACACAGGGGCTCTCCAAATGCAACATGGTGTCCGCTAACAATTTGAGCCGATTTTCCATTCAATTTGTTAGCGGACACCATGTCGCATTTGGAGAGCCCCTGATGTGCCTAAACAGTGGAGCTCCCCCACAAGTGACCCCATTTTGGAACCTAGACTCCCCAAGGCACCTATCTAGATGCAAAGTGAGCACTTGGAACCCTCAAGTGCTTCACAAATTGAATCGTAAAAATGAAAAAGTGGGAAAAAAATACTTTTTCATTTTTACGAATCAATTTGTGAAGCACCTAGGGGTTCCAAGTTCTCACTATGCATCTAGATAGGTGCCTTGGGGGGGTCTAGTTTCCAAAATGGGGTCACTTGTGGGGGGTTTCCACTGTTTAGGCACACAGGGACTCTCCAAACGCAATATGGCGTCTGCTAATTATTCAAGCAAATTTTACAATCAAAAAGTCAAATGGCGCTCCTTCCCTTCCGAGCCCTGCCGTGCACCCAGACAGTGTTTTTTCCCCACATATGGGGTATCTGCGTGCCCAGGGGAAATTGCACAACAAATTTTGGGGTCCTTTTTTTCCTGTTACCCCTGCGAAAATAGAAAAAATTGGGGCTAAAGTAACATTTTTGTGAAAAAAAGTTAAATATTCATTTTTTTCTTCCACATTCCAAAAATTCCTGTGAAGCACCTGAAGGGTTAATAAAGTTCTTGAATGTGGTTTTTAGCACCTTGAGGGGTGCAGTTTTTAGAATGGTGTCACTTTTGGGTATTTTCTGTCATAAAGACCTCTCAAAGTGACTTCAAATGTGATGTGGTCCCTAAAAAGATGGTTTTGTAAATTTTGTTGGAAAAATGAGAAATCGCTGGTCAACTTTTAACCCTTATAGCTCCCTAACAAAAAAAATGTTGGTTCCAAAATTGTGCTGATGTAAAGTAGACATGTGGGAAATGTTATTTATTAACTCTTTTGTGTGACATATCTCTCTCTGATTTAAGGGCATAAAAAAAATTTTCGACAAATTTCCGTTTTTTTTCACAAATAAACGCAAGTGATATCGAAGAAATTTTTACCACAATCATGAAGTACAATATGTCACGAAAAAAACAATCTCAGAATCAGGGAGATCCGTTGAAGCGTTCCAGAGTAATTACCTCATAAAATGATAGTGGTCAGAATTGTAAAAATTGGCCTGGTCATTAACGTGCAAACCACCCTCGGGGGTAAAGGGGTTAAATAAGATGAATAGTATAGCACACAGGAACGTCGGCTGATCTTCCAAGCCGCACCAGAGGATTCCGGTCGACAAGCGCTCCGAGTCAGAGGCAAGCAGCAGTACAAAGAAGGTTGACAGGTAAAACAGGATGGTGGATGTGAGAAAACAAGAAATGAAGGGAAAATGGGTGAGCGGCATCATATAATAAGATGTATTAAATGAAGGAGAGTGGATCAAACACTTACAATGTGTATTGGAAAGCATTTCATGTGTACGGAGCTGTTAGGAATAAATAGATTATTGTCACATCTTTGCGACAAACTATACTAAGTGAAGGGCTACGTGCTAATCTTTAATCTATATTTAAAATATATCCAATGATACCAAAACATTGTGTTGAATATGTAGCCAATCGAATATGAGCTTTTTGTACATATGAGTTGTGAAAAACGCGCTGAATATCTAAAAAATGAATGAATAACTGCTCATTGCAAAAACTATTTTAAAATGAAATAATTGATTAAACGAGATCAGCTGTCATTCGTTGATCCTGGAATATTATTAATCATGTTAAAATCTCGATGAATGAGTTCATAAATATAGATAAAAGAGGGGGAGGAGTTGATCAAAGGATTAATTAAAAACTGTTAAGTGGAAATAATTATTAAAAGAATATAATCTGTGATTTCAATGTAAAAAGTTAGAGATGTGCTAAGAAGTGAATCCAAAACTGAAAAATATAGAAATAATTGCGGTAGTTCATATGAATGTAAACCAATTAGAATATATAGGTAAAGGTTCCAAAAACAGTGTTTCCTACCTTTTGTTATCTTCTGCCACTAATGATCTGTGCCATGTGAAAATTCCTATGGATATATCCGCATGATGATCCTTTTGTTCGTTCCAAATGAACTGTCCTACAGAGCGTTGCACTATGCTCAATCAAGATCCTGGCAGAATGCCAAAAAAAAGTCTGTCCCGTTGTGACGGGTACTGGATTGTTTGTCCCAATCTTGAGTGCACTCGTGGAGTGTATGTGTCTACAATCCATCTGGTGGAGAAGGAGCTGAGCAATATGGATGCGGTGTCGGGTAGTCACCATATATCGCGCAGTGATTCTTACAGGCTGCCGCCTTTACAGGTAAGTGATATCCAGAAAATTAATTGTCTCTTTACTAATAGTCTATGTAAAATTTAGATTAAAATAATTTTTATTTAAAAATAATGTCTAAGAATCTTGATCCCCTGTCCAATTAAAATAAACATAATCTATAAATCCTTTCCATAGGACCAGATTCGCACCCAGCTCCCCCTGGGGCTGGAGTTTGAGCTCCTCCCACCACTTCACATACACATTAGCAAAGCTTGGTGCGAATCTGGTAGCCTTCGCAGTTCCCCCCCGTCTGTAAGTAAAATTGTTCATCATACATACAGATGTGCTCAAAAGTTTACATACCCCGGCAGAATTTTTGCTTTTTTGGCCTTGTTTCAAAGTATATGAATGTTAACAAAAAAACTTTTCCAGGACGTCCCTCCTGACAGCACCATCAGGAGGTCGTCCTTCATATCCTTGATAGGGACAGGAAACACACAAGAGGTTAAAAGGCCCCTCCCTCCACCCCTACTCCAGTGTTTTTTCCTGTACCTATCAGGGACGGGCACAGAAGAGGATTACGTATCGGGGGCAGGAGGATCGGGCCAGGGTCCTCACACTCCTCCCCATCCTCCTGCCAGGGTCCGGAGGCTGACACCCCACTAAAACCAGGGGTCCCTCAGCCTTTTTTCCGGTGGGAGTGGAACAGTCTCCCCCGCAAAGGGGGCTCTTGGTTCCGGCAGCTGCAGCCCTGCATACTCCAGCGTGCGCAAGATGGCGGAGACAGCACTTCCGGTTACAGAGGGAGCGATACGCGAACCTCTAGTAACCGGCGTGCGTTCCACAGTGGAACGCACTTCCTGAAAATTTGAAAAAAATTGCACCAAACTGAAAATTAAAGGAGAAACGCCTTTTTTTCTGAGGATTCAGATGGAAGACAGATGAGAAAGGTCTATTTAAGGGGGGATGGGACTAAGGTTATCAGTCAACCAGCACACCAGTAATGGCAGATCTAACCACTGGTCGTTCTGACACTCCGACTGAACCTCCAGTCCAAGTAAGTTTACTGGGTACAGTAAATCAAAAAATCACTGCACACCCTAGAGTGGTGCTCAAGAAGGGACCGTGCCCTGTAACATGTGAAAATAACCTTGGCACTCAAAAAAATTCTGCTTAAGAAAATTTATTACTTATTACAGTCCATATTGATATACAGTAAACATACGTTAACGTTTCGGTCTACACGACCTTCTTCAGTTGACTGAAAAATGGACAAAATAAAGAAAACATCAACTAAAGAATACAGAAAATCTCTGTTCAAAACAACCGTATATAAACATATGTAAAAACCATACAATGTTACAAAACAACGGAGGACAGGGCAATGGGGTATGGGGGAATAGGGAGACAAATAAAGGGCAACACAAAAGGAGGGAGGAAAAGGGAAAGGCCATGTTAAGTGTAGGACCTACCCGTAAGTTCGTGTCAATGGTATAGGGGAAGATAAGCTGAAGGAGTCACTAGGACAGCCTAGGGGGAGAAAAGCGTGTAGTACTGGGGTAAAAACCATGTTGGAGGCAGCACAACCAAAGCATATATGTGGACTAAGGAAATAGATCCAATGGCCAGTTTAAGGAAAACAAGACCCGGGTATGTACCTGCTGGGGAGCTCGTAGGGGACTCAGGACCGGCAGCGCGGCATCCACCGCTAGATGCTGTGGCTTAGGGCGGGAGAGAGGGCATTTAAATAAGGGGGAGGATGATTGGAAAGCCAATCATCTGTGGGAGCGTATCGTACTACGATTGCGCATGTCCGGAAGTGAATAGAGACACGTGACCGGAAGGGCCGGGAAACAGGTCACGTGTGCGTTCCATTAGGCTAAAGCTTGCGTTCCACAGTGGAGATGAACGGCGCAAGGCTAGTGACGGTGTGTAAACCACTCAAATCGATGCTGGAGGGGTACAGGAGCAGGAGGGGAAGACGGGGAAGGACCAGGCAATAGGCAAATCTGTAAAAAAGGAAACGGTACATGTCAATGAGGTGGACAGGCATAAGTATGATAGCAAGACAATACAATAAGTTGAATTACAGATAAAATACAATGCAACAACATCTTCTGAATGGTATCAGAATAAGTATAAATGTCAAAGTATAGCAAAAGAGATCGATGGGAAAAAAAAAAACAAAAAAAAACAAAAAACTATAAAACATATAAAACATGGTAGGGTACTATGGGGTGAGACCTTAGATAAAGGACATTAAGTCATAATCCCTATTTAAGCCCCTAGGGGAAAGGGAATCCAACCTATGGATCCAAAATGCCTCACGTTGCTTAAGGAGGCGGATCCGATCGCCACCCCGTCGGGGTGGTAGAATCTGTTCAAGCACCTGAAACCTAAGTTGGGAGATGTTGTGGCCTGTTGATATGAAGTGGTGGGGTATTGGTAAGAGAAGGTTCTTGCAACGGATCGTGGACTTATGTTTGGAAATTCTGTCACGTATAGGTTGAGTAGTTTCGCCCACATAAAGGAGTCCACACGGGCATTTAATTAAATATACCACATACGAGCTCTCACAGGTGAAGAAACCTTTGATGTGGTATTTCCTTCCAGAATGGGGATGGTGTATAAGGTTACCTTTCAAGACATTGTTACACTGTCTACACTGTAGACACGGGAAAGTACCCATTTTGGGGTTCTGAAGAAAACGTGTGGATGTGGGTCGATTTGTGCCAATATGAGCTCGGATGAGCGAATCTCTAAGGTTGGGGGCTCGTTTGAAGCAGGGCATGAAGGGATAACGGAAGCTAGTGATGGATGGGTAGCCAGTACGTAAGATGTTCCAGTGTTTACGGATAGTCTTGTGCAGTATATAAGCAAACGGGTGGAAGGTGTGTACAAAGGGGATACGATTTGAATTGTCAGGACGTGAATCATGAGAGGCAGCCCTTGAGGGCTGTAGGGAGGGGGAAGGGTAGCCCCTTTCTGTGAATTTCCGATGCATTTCTTGTAGCCTTAGTTTACGGGTGTCGGGATTGGATACAATCCGCTCGACCCTCTTGAATTGAGACCGGGGAACGGATTGTTTAATGTGTATAGGATGGTTACTGGAATAGTGAAGGAGGCTATTCCGATCCGTGGGTTTGGTATACAGATCTGTGGAGAGAGAGCCAGTATTGTTCTTGATGACTACTGTATCTAGGTAACTGATCTGATTAAGATCATGGGTCATGGTAAATTTCAAGTCAGGCCATGCAACATTGAGATCAGCAAAGAATGTCTCAAGAGAAGACAGGGGGCCATCCCAGATACAAAAAATATCATCTATGTACCTCTTCCAAACCATAGAATGTGATTGGAAGAGGGGATGGGTGTAGACGACCTCTGTTTCAAATGCCGCCATGTAGCAGTTAGCGTAGGGTGGCGCAACATTAGAACCCATAGCCGTGCCCTTAGTTTGTAGGAAATATCTATCTTGGAACATAAAGTAATTCTTTTTCAGTATTAAAGATAGTAAATCCACAACTAAGTCAACAATTTGATGATTGGTCTGGGCCTCTAACAGAAATGTTCTGACTGCATGTATACCTTGATCGTGCGGGATGGAGGTGTAGAGATCCTTGACATCGAAGGAAACTAACCATGCGGAAGATGGAACATGTTTAAGATCTGCAAGGATATTGAGGAATGAGCCTGTGTCTAACAGAAAGGAGGTGTTCTTCTGTACAAGGGGTGTGATGATTCTTTCTACGAAAATCGAGAGGGGGGAAAGGAGCGAATCAGTAGAGGCCACGATCGGACGCCCAGGGGGTTCGGTCAGATTTTTATGAATCTTGGGTAGGACATATAGAACAGGGGTGATGGGATGTGTTTTGGTGAGATATTCACCTGTTTTGATATCAATCGTCCCTGCTCTAATGTGTCGGTCAATGGTGTCTCTAATGAGGGTTTGAAACTGGGAGGTGGGGTCCTGAGGAAGTTGTCGGTATGTGGTCTTGTCACTAAGTTGACGCTCAACCTCATTAGTGTATAGGGCCTTGTCCATAACGACTATGGCACCCCCTTTATCTGCTGGTTTAATAACTAGATCATGGTCCTCTCGAAGACTATTAAGGGCTTGGAAGTCTAGAGCAGTCAGGTTAGGTTCATAATGAAGTTTACCCTCATCAGCCTTAGAGCGTAAATCCCTAAAGGCCGAGTTGACGAAACCGATAAATGTTTCAAGGGCATGGGAGCCCCGAGGGGGTCTATAAGTACTCTTCGTGTATAAGCCCAAATCTTTGGAAGTGATAACCGCCCTATCCAAAGAGTTGGGGAGCGGTGGTGTGACATGAGTCTGGTCGAAGTGGACTTTCAACCTCAATGAGCGATAGAAACGCTGTAACTCCATTTCGAGCCTGAAGGTATTATATCTGGTAGTGGGACTGAAAGAAAGTCCCTTCTGTAGGACCGATAGTTGGGCCATATTGAGAGTCTTAGAAGAGATATTTACCACCAAGCGGGGTACAGATTCTGCTTGTACAGATTCTACCACCCCGACGGGGTGGCGATCGGATCCGCCTCCTTAAGCAACGTGAGGCATTTTGGATCCATAGGTTGGATTCCCTTTCCCCTAGGGGCTTAAATAGGGATTATGACTTAATGTCCTTTATCTAAGGTCTCACCCCATAGTACCCTACCATGTTTTATAGGTTTTTTTTTTTTTTTTTTTTTTTTCCCATCGATCTCTTTTGCTATACTTTGACATTTATACTTATTCTGATACCATTCAGAAGATGTTGTTGCATTGTATTTTATCTGTAATTCAACTTATTGTATTGTCTTGCTATCATACTTATGCCTGTCCACCTCATTGACATGTACCGTTTCCTTTTTTACAGATTTGCCTATTGCCTGGTCCTTCCCCGTCTTCCCCTCCTGCTCCTGTACCCCTCCAGCATCGATTTGAGCGGTTTACACACCGTCACTAGCCTTGCGCCGTTCATCTCCACTGTGGAACGCAAGCTTTAGCCTAATGGAACGCACACGTGACCTGTTTCCGGCCCTTCCGGTCACGTGTCTCTATTCACTTCCGGACATGCGCAATCGTAGTACGATACGCTCCCACAGATGATTGGCTTTCCAATCATCCTCCCCCTTATTTAAATGCCCTCTCTCCCGCCCTAAGCCACAGCATCTAGCGGTGGATGCCGCGCTGCCGGTCCTGAGTCCCCTACGAGCTCCCCAGCAGGTACATACCCGGGTCTTGTTTTCCTTAAACTGGCCATTGGATCCATTTCCTTAGTCCACATATATGCTTTGGTTGTGCTGCCTCCAACATGGTTTTTACCCCAGTACTACACGCTTTTCTCCCCCTAGGCTGTCCTAGTGACTCCTTCAGCTTATCTTCCCCTATACCATTGACACGAACTTACGGGTAGGTCCTACACTTAACATGGCCTTTCCCTTTTCCTCCCTCCTTTTGTGTTGCCCTTTATTTGTCTCCCTATTCCCCCATACCCCATTGCCCTGTCCTCCGTTGTTTTGTAACATTGTATGGTTTTTACATATGTTTATATACGGTTGTTTTGAACAGAGATTTTCTGTATTCTTTAGTTGATGTTTTCTTTATTTTGTCCATTTTTCAGTCAACTGAAGAAGGTCGTGTAGACCGAAACGTTAACGTATGTTTACTGTATATCAATATGGACTGTAATAAGTAATAAATTTTCTTAAGCAGAATTTTTTTGAGTGCCAAGGTTATTTTCACATGTTACAGGGCACGGTCCCTTCTTGAGCACCACTCTAGGGTGTGCAGTGATTTTTTGATTTACTGCTATACCGGTCCGCTGGCACCCCTAAGGGGATATGTCCTCTTCCACATTTTCCTACAATGCAGAGGAAACCAGTTCTATCTTGGCCCGTACCTGCATCTCTAGCGACTTCCTCAAGGTTCCTCCAGGCGAGGTGAGAGGACGGAATTTGGAGAAGGACCATCGACAATTGGTAAATCTGGAACTACACTGCACAACGCTTACTGAATACCTGCGAGTACAAAGAATCCCTAGGGGTCTTAGGGTCCCCCTTAGACCCACACTTTTTTCTGATCTGCCTGACTACAATAACAAGTTTGAACAAATTCTTAATAAGTGCTCCTTTGACCTTATGGTCCTTACCATAGACTTTCTACATAAGTTCATAGCATCCACCAAGGAGCTGATCAACAATACGGAAGCACAACTCGCCTCCTCCCTTAGTCCAGACGCATGGTCTAACCTCAAAACGAAAATCCAATCTAATATTGATCTACACAGAAGGGATACTGAATCCAGGAAGCGTAACAAATTTCAAAGAGACACTGAGGATTACGAGTCTAATAAAGTATACCGCTGGCAAGAGAGATATCAGCCAAGTGGGAATCCTCTCAGGTTCACTCGTTCCTCTGCAGACGCTTCATCCTCAGGTTCTGAACCAGATAGAGGAGACTACTTTTCTAACACATCTCGTTTTTTAGGCCAACCACGACGTTATCAACCAAGAAGAAGACGAGGAGGGGCGGCCAACGCCGGAGGCAACACAGACTACCAGAGAGTAACCCGGTCCCAGACTCGCCCCGCTTGGTGGTAAATATCTCTTCTAAGACTCTCAATAGGCCCAACTATCGGTCCTACAGAAGGGACTTTCTTTCAGTCCCACTACCAGATATAATACCTTCAGGCTCGAAATGGAGTTACAGCGTTTCTATCGCTCATTGAGGTTGAAAGTCCACTTCGACCAGACTCATGTCACACCACCGCTCCCCAACTCTTTGGATAGGGCGGTTATCACTTCCAAAGATTTGGGCTTATACACGAAGAGTACTTATAGACCCCCTCGGGGCTCCCATGCCCTTGAAACATTTATCGGTTTCGTCAACTCGGCCTTTAGGGATTTACGCTCTAAGGCTGATGAGGGTAAACTTCATTATGAACCTAACCTGACTGCTCTCGACTTCCAAGCCCTTAATAGTCTTCGAGAGGACCATGATCTAGTTATTAAACCAGCAGATAAAGGGGGTGCCATAGTCGTTATGGACAAGGCCCTATACACTAATGAGGTTGAGCGTCAACTTAGTGACAAGACCACATACCGACAACTTCCTCAGGACCCCACCTCCCAGTTTCAAACCCTCATTAGAGACACCATTGACCGACACATTAGAGCAGGGACGATTGATATCAAAACAGGTGAATATCTCACCAAAACACATCCCATCACCCCTGTTCTATATGTCCTACCCAAGATTCATAAAAATCTGACCGAACCCCCTGGGCGTCCGATCGTGGCCTCTACTGATTCGCTCCTTTCCCCCCTCTCGATTTTCGTAGAAAGAATCATCACACCCCTTGTACAGAAGAACACCTCCTTTCTGTTAGACACAGGCTCATTCCTCAATATCCTTGCAGATCTTAAACATGTTCCATCTTCCGCATGGTTAGTTTCCTTCGATGTCAAGGATCTCTACACCTCCATCCCGCACGATCAAGGTATACATGCAGTCAGAACACTTCTGTTAGAGGCCCAGACCAATCATCAAATTGTTGACTTAGTTGTGGATTTACTATCTTTAATACTGAAAAAGAATTACTTTATGTTCCAAGATAGATATTTCCTACAAACTAAGGGCACGGCTATGGGTTCTAATGTTGCGCCACCCTACGCTAACTGCTACATGGCGGCATTTGAAACAGAGGTCGTCTACACCCATCCCCTCTTCCAATCACATTCTATGGTTTGGAAGAGGTACATAGATGATATTTTTTGTATCTGGGATGGCCCCCTGTCTTCTCTTGAGACATTCTTTGCTGATCTCAATGTTGCATGGCCTGACTTGAAATTTACCATGACCCATGATCTTAATCAGATCAGTTACCTAGATACAGTAGTCATCAAGAACAATACTGGCTCTCTCTCCACAGATCTGTATACCAAACCCACGGATCGGAATAGCCTCCTTCACTATTCCAGTAACCATCCTATACACATTAAACAATCCGTTCCCCGGTCTCAATTCAAGAGGGTCGAGCGGATTGTATCCAATCCCGACACCCGTAAACTAAGGCTACAAGAAATGCATCGGAAATTCACAGAAAGGGGCTACCCTTCCCCCTCCCTACAGCCCTCAAGGGCTGCCTCTCATGATTCACGTCCTGACAATTCAAATCGTATCCCCTTTGTACACACCTTCCACCCGTTTGCTTATATACTGCACAAGACTATCCGTAAACACTGGAACATCTTACGTACTGGCTACCCATCCATCACTAGCTTCCGTTATCCCTTCATGCCCTGCTTCAAACGAGCCCCCAACCTTAGAGATTCGCTCATCCGAGCTCATATTGGCACAAATCGACCCACATCCACACAACGTTTTCTTCAGAACCCCAAAATGGGTACTTTCCCGTGTCTACAGTGTAGACAGTGTAACAATGTCTTGAAAGGTAACCTTATACACCATCCCCATTCTGGACGGAAATACCACATCAAAGGTTTCTTCACCTGTGAGAGCTCGTATGTGGTATATTTAATTAAATGCCCGTGTGGACTCCTTTATGTGGGCGAAACTACTCAACCTATACGTGACAGAATTTCCAAACATAAGTCCACGATCCGTTGCAAGAACCTTCTCTTACCAATACCCCACCACTTCATATCAACAGGCCACAACATCTCCCAACTTAGGTTTCAGGTGCTTGAACAGATTCTACCACCCCGACGGGGTGGCGATCGGATCCGCCTCCTTAAGCAACGTGAGGCATTTTGGATCCATAGGTTGGATTCCCTTTCCCCTAGGGGCTTAAATAGGGATTATGACTTAATGTCCTTTATCTAAGGTCTCACCCCATAGTACCCTACCATGTTTTATATGTTTTATAGTTTTTTGGTTTTTTTTGTTTTTTTTTTTCCCATCGATCTCTTTTGCTATACTTTGACATTTATACTTATTCTGATACCATTCAGAAGATGTTGTTGCATTGTATTTTATCTGTAATTCAACTTATTGTATTGTCTTGCTATCATACTTATGCCTGTCCACCTCATTGACATGTACCGTTTCCTTTTTTACAGATTTGCCTATTGCCTGGTCCTTCCCCGTCTTCCCCTCCTGCTCCTGTACCCCTCCAGCATCGATTTGAGTGGTTTACACACCGTCACTAGCCTTGCGCCGTTCATCTCCACTGTGGAACGCAAGCTTTAGCCTAATGGAACGCACACGTGACCTGTTTCCCGGCCCTTCCGGTCACGTGTCTCTATTCACTTCCGGACATGCGCAATCGTAGTACGATACGCTCCCACAGATGATTGGCTTTCCAATCATCCTCCCCCTTATTTAAATGCCCTCTCTCCCGCCCTAAGCCACAGCATCTAGCGGTGGATGCCGCACTGCCGGTCCTGAGTCCCCTACGAGCTCCCCAGCAGGTACATACCCGGGTCTTGTTTTCCTTAAACTGGCCATTGGATCTATTTCCTTAGTCCACATATATGCTTTGGTTGTGCTGCCTCCAACATGGTTTTTACCCCAGTACTACACGCTTTTCTCCCCCTAGGCTGTCCTAGTGACTCCTTCAGCTTATCTTCCCCTATACCATTGACACGAACTTACGGGTAGGTCCTACACTTAACATGGCCTTTCCCTTTTCCTCCCTCCTTTTGTGTTGCCCTTTATTTGTCTCCCTATTCCCCCATACCCCATTGCCCTGTCCTCCGTTGTTTTGTAACATTATATGGTTTTTACATATGTTTATATACGGTTGTTTTGAACAGAGATTTTCTGTATTCTTTAGTTGATGTTTTCTTTATTTTGTCCATTTTTCAGTCAACTGAAGAAGGTCGTGTAGACCGAAACGTTAACGTATGTTTACTGTATATCAATATGGACTGTAATAAGTAATAAATTTTCTTAAGCAGAATTTTTTTGAGTGCCAAGGTTATTTTCACAGTTTACTGGGTACTTCCCCTCTTCTCACCTCATTCCCATTTGTATACGGTAGTAAAAGTCTTGTGCTCCTTGTCATTTTAGGACAAGGAGACACCTAAAAAAGACTCGATGACATCAGCTCCTAAGAAAAGGAGATGCGCCATCTGTAACAAGAAACTACCGGACACATACGGGAAACAGTTATGCTCTACCTGTATTGCAAAAATTGTCAAAGAAGAACATTCCTCCTTCATGTCAGACTTAAGTGCCATAGTAAGAGAGGAGGTACAAAGTACTGTTACAGATTTAGTCACTCCACAGGCTCCTCAGGGTGCGCCCCGTCTCAAGAGGCCACGTCAGGAGCTGGAGTCCAGTTCTGGGGAAGAAGAGTTGTCAGATTTTTCTGCCCCCGATCAGGACAGGGAAGACTCTATCATTAACCCCCAGAAGAGAAGAAAAAATATCTCTTCTCCTGGGAAGATACCGATACACTGTTAACTGCAGTAAGAAACACTATGCAGATAGAAGACACTTACCAACCATCATCAGTGCAGGATGAGATGTTTGGGGGGTTGAGAACCCGCAGGAATAAGGTTTTTCCCGTGAATAATCACATTAAGGCAATGATCCTGAAAGAGTGGGAGGACGCAGCGAAGAAGCTAGTAATTCCCAGAAGCTTCAGAACTCGACTACCATTTGAAACCAGAAGATATAAAATTATGGGACGAAACCCCAAAAATTGATATCCCGATTGCCGGGTTAGCGAAAAACATCCATCCCGTTTGAGGATTCATCATCCCTAAAGGACGCAATGGATAGGAAGGCAGACAGCCTCCTTAAAAAGTGATGTAATTCCTCACTGGAGCAGATTTATGTGATGCTTGTATTTCTCGGATGAACTCAAAGATTTTTTATCTTGGACTCAATAAATTACTATGTTTTAACTTTATCCTACGCTGGAGATTTTCCTCTTTTCTCTTCATTGCACCGACCCGAGCCAGGGCGACTCCCTGCGAGGATCTCTGGGCAGAGGATTTGCAGACTCCATTCCGGTGAGGTGACTCTCCCTTTCTTTCCCTCCCTGTTTCCATGCATTTACATTTGGAGAGAGGTCAACAAGGCCTATGATGAAAGGAACACCATTCCTACTGTAAAGCATAGAGGTGGATAGCTGATGTTTTGCAGATGTGTGAACTACAAAGGCACAGGAAACTTGGTAAAAGTTGAAGGAAAGTTGAATGCAGCACATAATCAGCAAATACTGGAGGAAAATTTGCACTCATCAGCCAGGAAGCTGCGCATGGGACGTTCTTGGACTTTCCAACAGGACAATGATCCAAAACACAAGGCCAAGTCGACCTGTCATTGGCTACAGCAGAACAAAGTGAAGGTTCTGGAGTGGCCATCTCAGTCTCCTGACCTCAATATCATTGAGCCACTCTAGGGAGATCTCAAGTGTGTTGTTCATGCTAGACAGCTCAGGAATTTACAGGAACTGGAGGCTTTTTGCCAAGAAGAATGGGCAGCTTTACCATCTGAGAAAATAAAGAACCTCATTCACAACTAGCACAAAAGACTTCAAGCTGTCATTGATGTTAGAGGGGGCAATACACAGTATTAAGAACTGGGGTTTGTGAACTTTTGATCAGGGTCATTTGGATGTTTTTGGTTGTCATTAAAATTTAAAAAGAGAAAACACAGTAATTTGACAATAAATGGCTTCACCCAACCAATAACCATGAGTGGAGAAAAAGTTTCATTCATATACTCTGAAACAAGGCCAAGAAAGCAAAAATTCTGTCGGGGTATGTAAACTTTTGAGCACAACTGTAAAATAATTATGAGACAAAACAAATCTGACAGCTTCTCTAATGAAATTAATTTGATTTTCAGGCACTATTAAATCTCCTATGCTCCTCTTTAAATATAACTCAACCGCTTTACATCCTTTTTCATTATCTATTACAGTATATTATGAAGATATATCCAGTGTGCCCATGATATAGTGGGGTTCCCACTGGATAGTTTTTGTCATTTGCAAAATATGTTTAGTATCTTTAATATGAGTGGGTAATGTAGGAACATATGATCAAGGTATTCTGACAAATTAGCGGTAAGGCAGTAGATGCCCGATATTATGGGTCTTCCCGGGGGATTATTTATATCCTGTTGGATCTTGGGCACATGATAAAACATTGCCAGAGCTGGATTTTGAATATTAATATATTTATATTCTTGAGTAGATAAAATATTCATATTTTTTCCTTTGTTGATTAAAATTTTGAGTTCTCTATAAAATCTCATAGTAGGATCCAACTCAAGTTTTTTGTAGGATAAAAAACTATCTAAGTTTTCCAGAGATGAAATTCCTTATAAAGAGAAACCAAACATTTACAATAGGAAACAAAATAAAAAAGGAAGAAGATCATGGGAAAATTTATACAATACAATAGATGAAATCCATACTGATGCAGGGGAAGAATCCCTATTAGATATCGCTATACACAGTACGGGTTCACAAAATTCCATTAACCATACAGGACAAGAAAAAGTAGTCATGGATCCCATAGATACTAATACAAAGAACAAGGAAAGGGAGCCTCGTCAAAAACAACAAAAAATGGAGCTATATCGGACCTCCCACGGACACCTATTCAAGCAGATCCAATAAACATACAAAATAGATTTGAAGCATTAACAAATCTCAATGTGGAAGATACACCATGGGAAACAATAGAAAAAAATAATTCCCCAATAGAAACACTGTCTAAAGGAACTACAAATAGAGAAAAAATACATTCTAAAAGGATTGCAGTAAACAAGAATTTATTTTCCAAACCCGCCCCCCCCAAAAAACAAAAGGGAATGTTGGCGGGGGGGGGGGGATCTATCAAGAAAAAGATCGCTGAAAAAAAGAAAGAGGAACAAGTGAAAGGGAAAGTAATCGCTATGGGGCAAAAAAATTACAATCTGAGCAACCATGAAATAACCAGCACAGAATACAATTTATTACAGAGGGGTTTAAAATTTGCCCCTACCAAATACTTCAACAAATTTGATGCATTCATAGGCATAAAGAAATTTATGCGGAATCTAGTACTAAACAACTACTATTGGAAAAAAAGATAGTTAATTTATTACAAACAAAATAAATAATTATACTGAGAAGATCCATCTATACATACAGAACTAAAGTGCAAATCAACGTACAATCCGATACAGGAATACACCGAGGCCTTTCACACCTTTCAAACCTTGGTCATTAGATATATACACAAAACCAAGAGAAAAGAACAACATAATAATCTAACCAGGGAAGAAGAAAGGAATATAAAAGAATTACAGGAAAATAAAAATAAAGTAACACACCCACCCGATAAGGGCGGAGCAATTATTATTTTATATAAAGAAGAATATCACATGGATTCGATGTGCGGTCTGTTAGCTAAGCATATTGGCTTCAGCACAGCCTGTTACCGCTTGGCCGAGGCAGTGCTGCAGTGCTTCCAGCTTGCAACTGGTGTTTTAATTTCGGAGACGGCGGCTGAAGAGGAGGAGGAGGTACAGGAGCTGTAAAATGTGGGGGCAACCCTGATTGACCCAGGACCCGCAACTCTCGGCGACAGGAGGACGTGTTCTATCCCGGGGTCCGACTGAGTCCCGGTTTCCACAATATTAACCCACTGTGCCGTCAGTGAGACGTACCGTCCCTGGCCACAAGCATTTGTCCACGTGTCCATGGTTTAATGGACCTTCCCAGTAACTGCATTGGCGAGAGCATAGCTAATGTTCTGGTAAATGTGCTTGTGAGGGACGGCCGCCGCCATAAGGCTGTGGAAAACTTTCTCTTCCACAAACCTTAAAGGCAATATTTCCAGTGCAAGCAGTCGAGAAATGTGGCAGATTAGTACTGTGGACTGTGGGTGGTTGGCTGTGTATTTGCGCTTGCGTTCAAAGGACTGGGGTAGGGAAAACTGAATGCTGTGCTGGGACAAGGACGTGGTTGCTGATAATGATGGTTTCAAGTGTGCAACAACAGGTGCAGGGTGGGAGGCATCTTCACCTGCACCATGGAGAGGGGATTGGCGTGCACACACAACAGCAGGCCAGGCAGTGGTGTCACCCACAGACACTGTTTCTGGACCCTTGTGTTGGGCCCAACTAGTCAGGTGCTTTACTGTCATGAGCCTGAGCATGCTGGTGGTGGTCAGGCTGGTAGTTTTGCTGGCATGGCAGATGTTGCAAATGGCCTTTTTGGGATTAACTGGACAGTCTTTAAAAAAAGAGCCAGATTCTGGAAGACCTAACAGTTGGACTGGCAACTTCCCTCATATTGGTGTTCTCGGGAACAGTTGCCCACCTTGTGTCTATGGCCACCTCACTGCTTGTTCCTGCCTGTTTAGTGCTATGGTTCCACCCCCCTCTGCACTGCTGTCCTTGCTATTCATATCACCTTGCCAGGTTGGGTCAGTGACTTCATCGTCCACCACCTCGTCATCCATGTACACACCCTGGGCCTCCTCCTGACTTGCTGGCAATTGTGTTTCATCATCATCCACCTCTTGGAACAGTAAATGCACTTTCCCACCATTGCCTTCATGTGACCGTGGCTTCTCAAATATTTGGGCATCGCTACACGAGATCTCCTCATGTCCTGCTTCAAGCGGGCAGGGAGAGAGGCCCGAATCTTTAAATGGAAAAGTTAAATGCTCTTCGGAGAGTCCAAGTGTGTGATCACTTGTCTCCGGGCACTCAGCATGGTGGGAGGAAGGAGGATCAGGGTGAGGAATATGTGGTCCAGACTCACAGTAACTGGGACTGGACCATGTGGAAGACAGGATGGTGGTGGTGGTGGCAAACTGACTGGAAGCATTATCTGTTATCCAACCAACAACTTTTTAACACTGGTTTGGCTTCAAGAGTAGTGTTCCCTGGAACCATACAAAGTGGGACAGGAAGTTAGGGCGACATGATGTGGGTGCATGTTGTGCTCCCTCAGCAGGCACAATTTCATTTTGCCCATGACCTCGGCCTCAACATGCACCATCACGTCCACTTCCCCGTCCCTTTTCCCGCACCTTGCCCATTTTAAACGGAGTATAATATTTTTCACGTTTACAAAAATGTGAGGGTTATTACCGCAGTAATATAGGATCACGTCTGATGACCATGGTTTTAGGCAGTGGCCTAATAGATATGGTATTGGTCAGCGACCAAGTGTGAGTAGGATTGAACACACAACTGGCAGACTTTAAATGGAGTGTAATATTTGTCACGCTCCCAAAAATGTCAGGATTACTACTACAGTAATATAGGATCACGTCTGATGATGGACAGGTTTCTCTGCTTCCCCAATACAGCAATGCTATTAAAATCAGCCAAATATGTCAGTATGCTGCTAACAAGCAAATGGAGCTGTAAAAATTGTGTATTATATTGCTTTTCGACAAAATAATGAGGATTGAGAGCAAAAAGATTATTAGCCCTGATATATAGGGCTATGGATATGAGTAGTAGCAGCAGAAAGAACGTGCAATGGACCCTCTTCTGTTGTATATGCTCTCCACAAACTCCGCCTGCCTAACTCCTGCTATCACCAGGATTAATGTGCATCACAATTATTCCTTAGAAGGACTGTTAGTGTAGATTTGTAATGCAGTTGAATACCTCCCTGTCAGGAAAATATTAATATCAGGAAAATGTTCTTCCATATCTGCCTGATACAGATGTTCACACCCCTCCCTTATTCCCCTTCTGCTCAGCTCAAAAACCCCAATTAGCACACGCCTGAGAAATAGCTAATGCAAAGAGGGCCAGCCAAGGAGTGTTATAACTTCGTTAGGAAGCAAGCATCTTGTCTCTGAAAGACGCAGGAGGTAATTAAAATGCTAGCTTGCACTAATTTGCGTGTACCCGTGAGGCTACTTCCCGAGCCTCAAAGGTAAATTTGTAGACTCACTGACTCCAATATGAAATATGAAATCTTGTGAGTTCCATAGGTCCGACAGTAACGGGACCCATAGGTGTAGTGACCAAATGAGCCCAGGAATGTATAGGTAGTTTTCCAGGCTGTAACCAAAATCAGGGAGCTGTAGCGCAAAAACATCAGAATGGCAGAATGCAGCTATGTGATGTGTGATATCTAAATAGAGATAAAATCATAAGAGAAAAAATGGCGTAGTTTGCAAGCTTCTGCGATCAACGAGCGGTGAGTTATCGCAGAAGTTAGCGTTTTTAATAAAAATGTACAGGCTGGAGACCGGCCCACATGATGTCACCACAAGGGGAGTGTGGCCAGATCTCCCCTTAGGCATAAGAGAATCTATGGAGAAGACAGGAGCACTCATTGCCAGGGGGGATAAGAATTATAAGCAACGAGTCCTGTTCAATAACAGCATATTCCATTTGGGGAGCCCCTCCTCCACCTATATTGAATCGTCTCCACGATCGTATAGAGTAAGTTGTCTTCTTTATACCCTGTTTATTTTATGTATCTGCATATGTATTTTAATGTCTCCTTTGTAACATCCTTGTATATATTTTTCCTAAACACTGCCTCCCTTTTGGATTAAATATAAAATTTAATAGTTCTGTTTCTTTTGTTCTGTAATCGTTCCCTTCCCCGAAGCCATATACGCTACCAAAACGCAGGCGTCCGGCCAGGCTTGTATGATATTTCAAACTCGGCCGGTGGTGGCAGAGAGTATTAATAATTGGGCTATCGTAAAGCTGACAGTGACCGTACGGAGGGCGTTAAACACGGATTCAAGGCTGTGGAACACAGGGTGTTGCGCCATACTCTCACTGGTAGCTTACCGATACCTACGTAGAGAGTAGTTTGGATCGCGTGCTCACAACTCCGGACAAAATACAGACAGCGTGACGGCACGGTGAGATATGGTGTCATCCCTCTGTGTGTGTGGGAATCCCTGACACCCTCTAAAACAACCACCAATTCTCTACCTCACTTAGCTGCAGCTCTCCCTACTCTGCCTGCTTGATCGGTAGATTGTGACGAGCATAGGGTCCCAGGTCTTATAATGATGCTATGCAGCCAGCCAATCACTGTAACTTGGCTTTGGCATTACAGTGACTGGCAGGCAATCCCCGCATGTTAATTTGTTGTCTAAACAGTGCCAAACATGCGGGGCGGGGACTCGAGCTCCCGCCCGAGCATTTTAAAAATCCTCACCGAGCATCTCAAGCACAGAGTTTCTCTGGCGAGTACCGAATAGTGGTGAGCATGCTCGTTCATCACTAACAGAGGCAAGATGGCGGAGAAGATATTAAACCTCTCTAGATGGAGGTTCCCCAGCCCCTCACATCACCACGTAATAGACAGGACTAAATACACACGGCCTATAATTACGTGTATGTAAAGAATGAATTCAGTCCCTGTATGTGTTTCCTCCAGATCTATCCAGTAAGAGGACAACAAAGAGATGTCCCCGTACTCTTCTTCCAGAGGAATGTAAACAAGAAGATCCCAATATTCCTCAGGATCATCAGATAGATGGATAGAAGGTGTCATGAGATCTCCCCTATCATGTATGGACAGCTATGAAGGTCTTGTGCTCAGTCTTGTTTTATCCACCAGTATTATGTGTGACGACACAGCTTATAATCTTAATCAGCCAAATGATTAGATTTGTTAAGCCAAAAGAAATACCCTATTTTTTGTTTTGTCTTGTAAATGTATGAGTATTTCTGTAGCTGGTCAAGAAGGACAGACCAATATTTGTATAACCTTGAATGTTGTCTACTATTGGTCTGTGAACAATGATGTTTGTTACTAAGCTAATTGCATATTATACTAAGCCAGCTAAATGTTGATTTAAAGAGCCCCCTGCTATACCAACTATGTAAATTGATTAAATGCACAAACAATGAGACCTGAGCCCTGTGGAATAATATCATCCCTAACCCTTGACTTTTGGATATGTACTTAAAATGACATACGCTTCTGTAGCAGTCAGACTTGAAACAGAGAATTGAAAGAGACTTTACAAGGAGAATCCAAGTTCAGACTCTCTCAGACCATTAGCTTAGAGGCATGGCTTTAACCAAAGAGACACAGATTTGGATTCTACATGATTCCAGCCTAATGGTATATGGCCCTGACTCGAAAGATACAGATCTGCTCCACTGACAATCAGAGAGACTATGGATACATTTGGGAAGACCAGGTTAGCACGATGAAGTCACCTGGCCCCATGGAAATGTTGTTTGGGGTTTCCAGGTGGGACCCTCCAGTCGCCTGGAACCCATGAAGGCATTCGGAAAAGCCATATTGGGACCAGTCGGTCATCTGGCCCCATGGAAACTCTCTGAAAGGCCAGGGTGGGACCCTCGATGGACTGCTAGCTTAGTCATGCCAACCCATTGGTGACCCGCGATCATGTGATGGGGTGCCAATGGGCGAGGCCAATGACGTGCTTTCTGGAAGCATGAGTTAAATGCCGCTGTCAGGTATTGACAGCGGCATTTATCTAGTTAACAGATGCGGGTGTATCGCAATTCCACACGTGGCTGTTGCGGGCACATGTCAGCTGTATAGATAAGCTGTCATGTGCCCGGAAAGGTGCAGTCTCAGCTCTGGAGCCCGCACCAAAAGGTGTTATGACGTGTGTCGTACTATTACGGCATATGTTATAAAGTTAATGTGATCTTTAACATGTGGTGGGAATTCCACCTCCCACTTAGTATAAATGGGTATATATATATATGGGTCGTATTTATAGATACTTTTCCTGGTGACTCCAAGACATCCTCTCACTCCTCCTGACTGACTAATCCCACATCCCTCTCCTATTTAGGTTTAATTGTAGCCATAGGATCTCCCAAAATATGTAATAACAGAGAATTCTACATCAGAATGATAAGACCCTCTCGTGTTCTTATCCTCTCGTGTTGGTCCACAAAGGAGTGTATTTCGAGTACACACCCATTCACAACCATCAATTTTTATGACTAAGAGTTAGAGTTGGAAAACCTCTCGAGTTGCCCTTGAACTTATTAGTCTCTAGGATATCTACCAAGTTTTCACCACCACCCAGAAATTTTAGTACTGAAAGCCCTGCACCTTCTGCTCCATCTAGCGCCCATCCTCTAAAATGTTGAAACTGAGATGCTAAGAAGTAACCCCAGGCGTGTGGTAGAGCTAATCCCCATCCCCATATTTTTAGGCAGCTGTAACTTTTCCAGCTTTATCCTAGGTACCCCTCTCTTCCAAACCAGGTCCCTAAAAATATTTTTTAATGCTCCTAAAAAAGTATTTAGGAATCAAAACAGGTGAATTATGTAGTATGTATAAAAAGCTAGGCATAAGGCACTTTTTAACATCATTTGTCCTCCCCAGCGCAGATAATGGCAAGTTTACCCAGGTGTACACTTTGTCTGGATCTAGTTATTAGAGGACAGAGATTCAAAGTAATATAGTCCTTCGTCTCTTTTGTAACATATTCCAAGATATTTGAACGCTGAAACTACTGGAATATTTAGGATCTATCTTGGGGATATCATTATTCTCCACTGGCAACAAAGCAAATTTTGACCAATTTATGGTCAAACCTGAGAAAGTCCCAAAGGTCTTAATAATTTCCATTATGATTGGAAGTGAATCTTTCATCTCGTTGACAAGTAATAACACGTCAGAGAGTGACTCTTTCTTCTTTATTCCCATATCTAAACCCTTCCAGTCCAGGATGTTGTCTAATTTTTATAAGCTAAGGGCTCAATTGCCAGAGCAAAGAGTAGAGGGGACAGAGGGCACCCTTGCCTTGTCCCCCTGAATAGCTCTAGATTGTCAGAAGTATCTCCATTCACTCTAATTTTGGCCGTTGGAGCTTTGTATAGTATCTTAACCCATTTAATGAAATTAGGGCCAAACTCCATTTTCTTCAGCACCGCGCAGATGTAACTCCACTCTACACTATCAAAACCTTTAGTAGTGTCTAGAGATACTATTGTTTTTTGTTTAGGGTCCACCCGTGGCATCAGCAAATTCATAAAAAGCCTGCGCAGATTTATAGCTATTGACTTGGATGGCATCAATCTTACCTGGTCCGGATGAATTACTGACTCAGCCACAGTGCTCAGCCTAAAGGCAAGAATTTCGGCCATGATTTTACCATCCAATGTCAAAAGTGATATCGGCCTATACGAATCAGGTAGCTCCTTATCTTTCCTTTTCTTAAGCAGCACCAAAATTACCGCCTCATACAGTGACCTTGGGAGTGACCCCGCTGAAAAGGCATTACTAATTATTTCTAAATACTGTGGTAATAATTCTCCCTCAAAGCATTTAATTACTTCTATTGGAAGGCCATCTACCCCCAGCGCTCTATCATTGGCCATATTCCCTACAGCCTGCTGGCTGAACTAGGAATACTCTGTCCTTGTCCCCTAAGGAGCGAAGAGCTATTCCAGACAAATGCCCTAAAAAATCTTCCTGAGAATGTTCAACCCTAGTTGAGTATATAATTTAGAATAAAAACTGCCCATAACTTCCAATATGTCAGGTGTCTCAGAAACAACATTGGCCATATTCCCTGCAGCCTGCTGGACTTCTTCTGTGGAAATTGGCTGATCTAGGAATACTCTGTCCTTGTCCCCTAAGGAGCGGAGAGCTATTCCAGACAAATGCCCTAAAAAATCTTCCTGAGAATATTCAACCCTAGTTGAGTATATAATTTAGAATAAAAACTGCCCATAACTTCCAATATGTCAGGTGTCTCAGAAACAACATTACCCTCTGCATCTCTCAGATGATATATGAAGGCATTTTATTTTGGGGGCCTGCGTCATCCTTCCAAGAAGCCGAACAGTGGTCTCCCCTTCTTCTTAGAATTGTTGTTTTAAAAACCTTCATTTATTATCGGCTCGTTCTATTTCAGTAGATTTTCTTTTCCTCTGAGATTCCTTCCACTGTTACATTTTCAGGACAGTTGTTCACAATGACAATCTTTATCTCTCTCCTCAATGCTCCCCTCAGAAAGGCTTTCATAGTATCCCATAACACATTGATTAACGCCGACCCTATATTAATATCAACAATTCCTCCAGCCTCTCTAACATTTTTACAGTCAATCATTTTTAACCAGAATGGATTCAGTTTCCAACTTGTAAGACTCTGGCCATTGTCGGTGCCGCTTGCATTTTGAACCAAAATTGAGAGTGGTCTGATAAAGATCTAGGGGAATATTCGATCTCAGTGAATGCCGGGATCATAAGAGAATTACAGTGAAGGAAATAATTATTTGATCCCTTGCTGTTTTTGTAAGTTTTCCCACTGATAAAGACATGAACAGTCTATAATTTTAAGAGTAGGTTAATTTTAATTTTGAGAGTTAGAATATGCCAAAAAAATCCAAGAAAATCACATTGTATAAATTAGATAAATTTATTTGCATTTTGCAGTGAGAAATAAGTATTTGATCCCTCTGGCAAACAACACTTAATACTTGGTGGCAAAACCCTTGTTGGCAAGCACAGCAGTCAGACGTTGTTTGCAGTTGATGATGAGGTTTGCACACATTTCAGGAGGAATTTTGGTCCACTCCTCTTTGCTGATCATCTCTAAATCATTCAGATTTTGAGGCTGTCTCTTGGCAACTCAGAGCCTCAACTCCCTCCTTAAGTTTTCTATGGGATTAAGGTCTGGAGACTGGCTAGACCATTCCATGACCTTAATGTGCTTTTTTTTGAGCCACTTCTTTGTTGCCTTGGCTGTATGTTTTGGGTCATTGTCTTGCTGGGAGACCCAGCCATGACCCATTTTTAATGTCCTGGCGGATGGAAGGAGGTTGTCACTCAGAATTTTACGGTACATGGCTCCATCCATTCTTCCATTGAAGCGGTGAAGTAGTCCTGTGTCCTTAGCAGAGAAACACCCCCAAAACATAATGTTTCCACCTCCATGCTGTATGATCAGCTGACATGTGCCTGGTTCAGTGTGGGCTCAGCGCCGGAGCCCGCGCTGAACCGGTGGAGATGGCCTGGGGAGTACTAATACGCCCCAGGCTTTAAAGGTGTTAAAAATGGGGGCCTTTATCAGACGGGGATATGCAGTAGAGATACTGGCCCTAGTTTCGGCTTAATGGTTACCCTACCTTGCCGCGGAGGTTGGCACCCTAAGGAAGGATGTGTGACCTTGATTGCCCCTGCAAAGAAGTAGCACCACTGTAAATTATTGAATAACAAAAGACAAGTAAACGTGACAAAAAAGTGAACCAAGAAAAGTTTTAGAACAGTAAAATAGAGATAGCTGTGTCCAAGACCCTAATCCTGTCCCATCGATAATTCAGGATGTAGTTCACATGTACCTCATTACAAAAACAGTGAAAGATCTGGATGCTATTTAACAAAATTAGGGAAAAATAGTCTGACTTTTTTTCACATAGGGTAGCTCAAAAATATGGAGAATTGGGATACTGACCCTAACTTTGGCCTGATGGTTTCCCTGCCTTGCTGCGGAGGTTGGAACCCTACAAAATAATATGGTGCACCGCTCCGTGTCGGCTCACCCTCAAGGGCCCTGTTAAACCCTGCAATCCACAAAGAGAGACCGTCGAGTTATTTCTTTGCATCTCTGCTCATCAGACACTGACCTTTGGACCTGAGGGCTGTGAGGTGCCGCTCTATGAGCGTAATGTTCCAGCCTGGCTGCAGCTTCTCCTCCTATATCACTCTGTCTCCAACTAAAGGACTCATGGGCGACATGTTGGATTTCTGATGAACCCACAGCATCCTCTCTGCCTTTCCTCCTGCTCCCCGTCATGTCTCCTCTGCAGCCCAGAAACAATCCCACAGCCTCCTGATCTCTTCAGACACTGGGTATGTGCATTTTCTCAGTCCAAATGCGCCCGATGATGGGTTAATTACGATGTGTACAGCGGGAGCTTTCTGGAATCACGTCCTCACCACATGCACGCTAGGCCAAGCCTCACTTGATTTTTCTCTTAGTTTGGAAAGCTTTCATCTGGTGGATTCCTCCCCAGCCACGAGGCAGCAGCAGCTGGTCATTTGAACCTTTACAGTGCTTGTGTCTGTACATGACCTCCCCGAATGAGCCAAACCTATCGTATAATCTATCTCCTATATTAGGGATTTACACTATTGTGCGCTTCTCCCGTCACAGTTGTTGTCTCTCCAAGTTCCCAGGATTGGCATTGCCTTACAAGCATATTAGATATTTTATTGTTAGGGAAATTATTGAATTTTGACAAGAGGAAGAAAACATTTCATGAGTCTCAAGTCCAGAACAATCCCCAGGAATAACTGACGCTGAAGTGGAATCAGAAAGAATTTTCGGAAATTATCCAACCTGGGTGAGTCATGATCTCCACTACTTGCTCTACTTTGACCCAACTTTTCTCTTGTCCCTGAGCCTTCTCTTCTGTTGGAGCTACAATCAACAAATGGTCAAAGTAGGCAATGAAGAGAATATCCTTTTCTCAGATGTGAGCTGCCACCTCTGCCATGATCTTGATGATGATCCAAGGGGTAGAGAAATTCTAAATGGTGGGTCCTGATACTGATGGTGAGATATTTTCCCTTGAATAATGTTACTGCCTCAAGGAATCTTTGATAGTCTTGTAAGTTAGTTCTTGTTAATATGCATCGTTTATGTCTGATACCAACATGAAACAGTCCTGAAAAAGAAGGTGTACTGTGGATTTTAAAATTTTTTCCATTATTAATTTCTTACAAATCCAGAGGTGACTGTTTAGACTTTTGAGGTTTATGATACATTCTGAACTTCCCATTTTGCTTTTCGAAGAGAGACTCAATTTGTCTTTCCAAGGTAGCCGCATTATGACCTGGTAATTTAGACTCCAGAAATCTTTGCGAGGGCAGGGATTTGAGCTCCATCTTTAACCTGCCCCTTTGGCATTATTATGTTGTGCAGCAGCAACCTCTCCCCAAGAGCATTTACCTGCACTGAAGCTCTCGGAGAAGCGGACAGCTTTTGGAGAAGCATCTGACCACCCTTAAACAATCTTCCTCAATGTGATGAACACATCTAGAAATGAAGCATTTAGAGAACCACTCCCATTAAGGCTTATGTTCATTAAATGTACGTGCATGTACTGTAGTGTGAGTGTATCAATATACTCTCCTATCACTGCTCTCTGGTGTCCAATGCTGTTCTTCTCCTCTTCTGAATGATGTCACCGTTCTTCAGACTCTCTGGATTATGCTGCACTCTGCATAACCCAGAAGTTACTTCTACAGTATAAGTCTATGGGGAGTCAGAACAAGGATAAATAAACTTACATTGTAAAAGAGACTTCCGGCTCACACATTGAGTATAGCAAGAGCCGGAAAGTGTCAACAGTGGTGACGTCACTTAGGAGAGGAACAGAACGGCCCTGGACACCAAAGCAGTGGTAGGTCAGTATATTAATACTTTCACACCAGGTGTGGAAAGATTTAGTGAAGCACAGAGGGAAAGGGAGCCCAGACTCTATGGAAAAGGGGAAGTGGAGACCCTGGTCTAGTGTCACCCTGTCTCAATTAACGTCCCTATATTGGCTCCTCACCAATCGCTGACGCGTGCCTCGTCCTGACTTTCCCTGGCATATGGTTAAGTCTACAGATGGAAGGAGATGAGCACTAGTCGATCTCCACTAAACTCTATAGACAACAAGGGTAGACAAACGGGGGAATTGCTTAGCTTTAGACGACTCCAAATGAGCACACGGCCTCAAGCTCTTGAGAGGACAATGCACTGCTCTTGCTAAAGACACAAGCAGTAATGAGTATAGCCAACACCTCCCTCTCAGACACACCAGGTATTTATATACCCAGGCTAGAGAGCTAATTAGCCAGAGGGAGGTAGCCGCTAGGTCCTAGACACAGCCTCTTATTTAAGATGATGTCTGTCATGCCAAACGTAGAGATCTCCTTCAACCACCTGCAGGTCGACTGTCACCTCTGATACACCCATGACAGTACGACGCACCTCTGACGCTGAAACCCACATCCTCTCCTCTGGACTATAGCCTTTCCAGTGCACCAAGTATTGTAGAGACGAGAATCTACAATCCTAAAAATCTGGAACTCCAGATTACCATCAACCATTACTGGGGGAGGTGGTAGAGGTGAGGACTCAAGAGGTTCTAAATACTTTTTGAGTAGGGACCTGTGGAACACATAGTGGACCTTAAGGGCCTAGGGAAGTTCAAGACAAAACGCTGCTGGGTTAATGACTGTGGTTATTTTATAGGGACCAATAAACCTAGGTCCCAGCTTCCAAGAAGGAACATTCAATCTTATATTCCTGGTAGACAACCACACAAGGTCATTCACATTCAGGTCCGGACCTGGCAAGCGTTTTCTGTCAGCCCTACGTTTATACCTGTCTCACATGATCTTTAAATTACTCAGAACACCCTGCCAAACCGAGGAGAGCGATGAAGCAAACCATTCCTCCTCAGGAACTCCTGAAGCTTCACACCCACTAAAAGGTACCAAACTGTGGATGATAACCTATGCACCGAAAAACGGTGACCTGCCAGTGGATTCTTGCCGATGATTATTAATGACAAATTCTGCCAGCGGTAAGGAGGTTGCCCAATCCTCCTGATTTTCAGAGATGAAACACCCAAGGTAGGCCTCATGTTCTGATTAACACGCTCGGTCTGACCATACGACTGAGGGTGGAAGGCAGATTAAATGGACAGCTGCACTCCCAGTTGAGAATAGAATGCCTTCCAGAACTTGGAAACAAACTGGGTCCCCTGATCAGACACCACATTGGAGAGAACTCCGTGAAGCTTCACAATCTCATTTATGAACACCTGAGCCAGTGTCTTGGCATTTGGAAGTGCAGGTAATGCGACGAAGTGAACCATTTTACTGAATCTATCTACTACCACCAAATCCACCTTTTGCCTGCAGAAACCGGTAGATCAGTAATAAAATCCATGGACAAGTGTGTCCATGGCCTACTAGGGGTAGCAGAAGAAGAGTACCAGACGGACGGGTATGCGAAACCTTGGAACGAATGCAAATACTACGAGCAGTTACGTGTTCAATCACATCCCGATGCAACCCCGGCCACCAAAAATGACAAGAGAGGAGGGCCGCGGTTGCCTTACCACCTGGATGCGCAGCAAGCAGAGAGTTATCATGTTCCTTAATTACTTTGCGGCGCAGATCAGGTGGTACAAATAACTTTCCTGAAGGGCAGGAGGCATGGGCGTCCCCCTGTGCCTCCAACACCTCACCCTCCAGTTCAGGATAAAGTGCCGAAATGACTACCCATTTCTGTAATATCGGGACAGGGTTCTCATGGTCACCACCAGGGAAGCTCCCGGACAAAGTATCAGCCTTGACATTTTTGACTCCTGGACAAAAAGTGACAACAAAATTAAACCTAGTAAAAAACAGGGACCATCTGGCTTGCCTAGGGTTGAGACGTTTAGCTGACTGGAGATATGACAGGTTCTTATGGTCAGTAATAATAGTAATAAGATGGACAGCCCCCTCCAACCAATGTTGCCAATTTGATCACCAAAAGTTCCCTATTCCCCACGTCATAGTTTCTCTCAGCCGAAGGCAATTTTGTAGAAAAGAAGGCGCATGGATGTCATTTACCAGGGACGAACCCTGAGACAACACAGCCCCAACCCCGACATCCGATGCATCAAGCTCCATAATAAAGGGTTGAGAAACATTGGGTTGGCTGAGTATAGGTGCAGTGGCAAAATGATTCTTTAAAGAAGAAAAAGCCTGGAGGGAAGCATCCGACCATTAGGAAAAATCAGACCCCTTCTTAGTCATGTCAGTAAGGGGTTTCACAATAATAGAGTAATTTTAGATGAATTTCTGGTAAAAATTAGTAAAGCCCAGAAAACGTTGTAGAGCCTTCAGGTTCTCGGGACACTCTCAGTCAAGGACTGCACAGATCTTCTCTGGATCCATCCGAAAACCCGAAGATGACAAGTACTCCAAAAACTGCACCTGCTGAACAGCAAAAAAGCATTTTTCTAGTTTGGCATAAAGTTTGTTATCCCTTAATTTCTGGAGTACCTGCTTAACATGCCTTCTATGAGTCTCAAAATCAGGTGAGTAAACCAAAATGATTGACCACTACAAACCTTCCCACCAAATGATGGAAAATATAATTTATGAAATGCTGGAATCAAATCAAAAGGCATAACCAGACTTGAAATGTCCTTCCAGGGTACTGAACGCTGTTTTCCATTCATCCCCTTCTCTGATTCTAACCAGGTTGCAGACTCCCCTTAAATCCAACTTGGAGAATATCTTAGCTCCCACAACCTGGCTGAACAAATCAGGAATCAGAGGAAGAGGGTAAGGATCACGGATGGTAATTTGATTTAATTCCTAGAAATCTAAACAGGGACGTAGACCGCCATCTTTTTTCTTTACAAAGAAGAACCCTGCCGCAATGGGCGAAGATGACGGTCTGATATGTCCCTTCTCCAGGTTTTCCACATTGAAATCCTTCATGGCTTGTTTCTCAGGGCCAGAAAGATTATACAGTTTGTATTTCAGTAGTTTAGCTACGGGGGTCAGGTTAATAGGACAGTCATAAGCACAATGAAGAGGCAAATCTTGACACCCCCTCTCAGAAAAAAACGTCCTCAAAACCAGACAGAAAAGCAGGTAATATTTCCGTAGAGACAACAGCAAGGGAAATATCTAAACAGTTCTCATGGCAATAATCTCCCCATTTAATAATCTCCCTGGCTTGCCAATCCACCAGCGAATTATGTTTAACAAGCCAAAGTATACCCAAGATAATCGATGTGGGAAGATTGTCCAGGACATAGCACGGGATTATTTCACCATGAACTGACCCCACCCTCAGTTTTACATTATGTACAATCTGATTAAATGCTTTCTGTGCAAGTGGCGCAGAGTCGATGGCGAAAATGGAAATAGGTTTATCTAAAGTACAGCAAGCAAGAACATGAGTTTTCACAAACTCAGCATCCACCATGCTGACTCTGGCTCCACTGTCAACAAACACAGAATTTTTTTCGGTTTTGCTCTCTGGCACCACCTCTGCTGTCAGGACAAAGCGGGAACTGCAGTTTGGCCACATATGCACCCGATGTTTAACCAACTCCAGACTACCAAGAGTTAATCGAGTCTCATTTTGTTTAGGAATTGAAGGACAGGTCCCGACAAAATGTCCCTTTTTCCCACAAAAAAAAACATACGCCTTTTTTTTTTTTTTTTTGCGAATCTCCAGGGAGATGTATGATGTAGAGAAACCCCTTAACTGCATGGATTCCTTCACCTCCCCCAGTACTGGTTCACCCCCAGACCGCTCCCCTGGCAGAGGTACACAGCCCCGACAAGAAGGCCCCGGAGAAGGTGGTCTCACCCGTCTATCCCGAAGTCGTTTATCAAGACGTATGGCCAAAGACATGGCAGCCTCCAAGGACTGAGGGGTTTCATATACTGCCAAGGCATCTTTCAACCTTTCAGTAAGCCCCTCACAAAATTGACTTCTAAGGGCTGAGTCATTCCATTTGGAATCCGTGGCCCATTTATGGAATTCCGAACTGTACGTTTCCACTGACCGTTTCCACTGACCGATTCCCCTGCTGAAGGCGACATAGCCTAGACTCAGCCAAGGCGACTCGGTCAGGGTCATCATAGATGAGGGCCAGAGCTCTGAAAAACCCATCCACTGACTGGAGACAAACCAAATCCTGCGGTAACGAAAACGCCCATGACTGAGGATCTCCCTGCAATAGAGAGATCACAATAGCTCCTCATTACCGGAGATGTAAGGATGAAGTTTGAAATACAATTTGCATGCCTCCTTAAATACAAAAAACTTGTCCCTACCTCCTGAAAACCTGTCTGGGAGGGCAACCTTGGGTTCAGGCTGGACAGGCCTACCTGCAGAGACCCCGTCCCACATTTTGGCGACCTGTAACCGCTGATGACGCTGCTGAACCTCACAGCGGAGCTCATTCACTTCCATGGACACACAGCGGAACTGCTCTGCGAGCTCTGCAATTGAACCCATACCAAGGGAGAAAGGGGAAAAAAAGTTCACGCCCAAAAACGCACAGAGAAATAAACAAACAAATTGTCAGTTGTTTTTTTTCCTTTTCAAAACGTGCTCGGCCGGCTATAGTGTCATGCCAGGTGTGGGAAGACTTAGTGCAACAAAGCGGGAAGAGGGAAAGGGAGCCCAGACTCTAGGGAAATGGGGAAGTGGAGACCTCCTAGTCTGGTCTAGTGTCACCCTGTCTCAACTACCATCCCTATATAGGCTCCTCGCCAATCGCCGACGAATGCCACGTCCTGACATTTCCTGGTGTACGGCTAAGGTTAGGGATGGAAGGAGATGAGCACTAGTCGATCTCCACTAAACTCTATAGACAACAAGGGTAGACAAACAGGGGAGAATTGCTTAGCGTTAGACGACTCCAAATGTGCACACGGCCTCAAGTTCCGGAGAGGACAACGCACTGCTCTTGCTAAAGCCACAAGCAGTAATGAATATAGCCGGCGACTCCCTCTCAGACACACCAGGTATTTATACACCCAGGCCAGAAAGCTAATTAGCCAGAAGGAGGTAGCCGCTAGGTCCTAGAGACAGCCTTTTATCTGAGAAGATGTCTGTAATGCCAAACATAGAGATCTCCTGCAACCAACTGCAGGGCGACTGTCTGTCACCTCTGACACACCAGTGACAAATACACTCACACTACATTACATGCACATACACACATTTAATGAATATAAAACTTAATGGCCATGCTACTCTAATACAGGCGAAATGTGGACCCTCAAATCCACTTATAAAATGACTTGTTCTCCAAAGAAGAAAGATCGATGATGGATATTTGCTACTAAACCAAGAAACCTTCTAATGTCCTAAAAAATAAAAGGATATTCAAAAATATAATGCCGCTATATATTAGAAACAGCACACACTGAGTATAGCAACATATATAGATGATTTTAGAGAGATCCAATGGTCGATACAAACCTACGGAATAATGTATGTTAGCTATATGGACATGTAAATGGCAGACCATTCGGATGAGAACACAACTGACAGAGAGAATCATCGAATGTTGGGTCCAACAGTCAAAAAGACAATTAATGGGAAGCATAAAAAACCTTTACAGGACAAATGGTGATAGTGGCACTACATGCACAAGAGTGTCCACGCTAAAATATTGTAAATTATCAAACAAAGTGTCAGCAACAACATGTACGGTACTTGGAATATATCATACAGTGTTAGATGCATATCACCACGTACAAACAGTATATCTCAAAGATAAGTAATACATATAGTGTATATTAGTATGAATCAAAGTCTTATACAATGTTGTATGCAATCCCAAGAGACCAGAGATGTACTGTCACCGGATTGAGTCAATTATAAGTATATTACCTATGATAGTATCCAGGTGCCACCCTAATGTGCTGATGACAGTATCTAGTACCCTCACAGTGAAAGGGAAGGGGGAGCAGGAAAAGCTGTAAACCATGTGAAATATACAGAAATTCACCACTGAATATAGGAGAAATGAGATCTGCATGGGATAAAGGAGTGGTTACATGGTATGATATATCAGAGGGCATATGAACAAAAGGGAGGCAAGAAGTATAAACAAATTACGTGAGCAGAGCGGTCCTACAAATAGATAGTGCAGCACAGCCCCGACGCGCGATTTGGACAAGAGTCCTTCATCAGGAGTTAGCGTCCATTAAGAACCAGAAGGTTAAAAAGGATGGTGTGGCCAATCAGGAGGGACCGGGGAGGATGACACCGCCCGTGCTGCCAAAGCGAAACTGGAAGTTCCAGCCATGGACCGGAAGTGGCGGGTGCACAGCGTCATGTGACTGATGACACTAAAGAAATATTGATGGCCGATATGGAGAGACCACACGTGGTGACGCATGCGCCGCCAGGGGGACCGGAAGTCGAGGGTGCCCGCGTCATGTGACCGGGGACAGATCATGTGACCCGGCTCACCAGACACATACAGGGGCCAGCAATCAACCAGAGCACAGGCAACGCATGCATACGTGACTGGTCACAACCCATGGGCAGTGTAGGGCATGCAGGCAAAAGGGGTGTGACCATGTATGGCATAAATAGAGGTGTATGTTGACGAATGACGGCATGGATGGTAAATGTATAAGCAGAAAATTAGGAAGTGGGGAATGAAGTCTAAGCGACAGATGTACATAAAAAAGAGAGGAGGAAAAACGTGAATACTATAGATGTGAGAAATAAAATGAATAAATAAGATGGAATAAATGCAAATTATATGGACATGATATGGATTTATCAATATACTACGCATGTAGTCCCACAATGAAATACCCGTGTGTATATTTTAATAATTACATTAAAGGGAAGTGGATGCTAAGATAATAAAGTAGGATACGGTGAAAAGAAAAGTGTAATCAAGAAAGGGGAGAAGGACGCAGATAAGGAACCACGTCAGTGGATGTATCATGATCGAGAATACAGATAAGTAACTCATAAATGAGTGTATCATGATCAGTAAGGCAGAAATCAGTGAGTGCAAAATATTTGCTAAAAGATGTTTAGCAATGTACAGTACAGACCAAAAGTTTGGACACACCTTCTCATTTAAAGATTTTTCTGTATTTTCATGACTATGAAAATTGTACATTCACACTGAAGGCATCAAAACTATGAATTACCACATGTGGAATTATGTACTTAACAAAAAAGTGTGAAACAACTGAAAATATGTCTTATATTCTAGGTTCTTCAAAGTAGCCACCTTTTGCTTTGATGACTGCTTTGCACACTCTTGGCATTCTCTTGATGAGCCAACTACCAATTAAGTAAATCTGGTGATGTGCATCTCTGTAATGAGGAGGGGTGTTGACTAATGATATCAACACCCTATATAAGGTGTGCTTAATTATTAGGCAACTTCCTTTCCTTTGGCAAAATGGGTCAGAAGAGAGATTTGACGGGCTCTGAAAAGTCCAAAACTGTGAGATGTCTTGCAGAGGGATGCACCAGTTTTGAAATTTCCAAACTTTTGAAACGTGATCACCGAACAATCAAGCGTTTCATGGCAAATAGACAACAGGGTCGCAAGAAGCGTGTTGGCCAAAAAAGGCGCAAAATAACTGCCCATGAATTGAGGAAAATCAAACTTGAAGCTGCCAAGATGCCATTCGCCACCAGTTTTTGCCATATTTCAGAGCTGCAACGTTACTGGAGTATCAAAAAGCACAAGGTGTGCGATATTCAGGGACATGGCCAAGGTAAGGAAGGCTGAAAAACGACCACCTTTGAACAAGAAACATAAGATAAAACGTCAAGAATGGGCCAAGAAATATCTTAAGACTGATTTTTCAAAGGTTTTATGGACTGATGAAATGAGAGTGACTCTTGATGGGCCAGATGGATGGGCCAGAGGCTGGATCTGTAAAGGGCAGAGTGCTCCACTCCGACGCCAGCAAGGTGGAGGTGGGGTACTGGTATGGGCTGGTATCATCAAAGATGAACTTGTGGGACCTTTTCGGCTTGAGGATGGAGTGAAGCTCAACTCCCAGACCTACTGCCAGTTTCTGGAAGACAACTCCTTCAAGCACTGGTACAGGAAGAAGTCGGTATCGTTCAAGAAAAACATGATTTTCATGCAGGACAATGGTCCATTACATGCATCGAACTACTCCACAGCGTGGCTGGCCAGTAAAGGTCTAAAATAAGAAAAAATAATGACATGGCCCCCTTATTCACCGGATCTGAATCCCACAGAGAACCTGTGGTCCATCATAAAATGTGAGATCTACAGGGAGGGAAAACAGTACACCTCTCGGAACAGTGTCTGGGAGGCTGTGGTGGCTGCTGCACGCAATGTTAATTGAAAACAGATCAAGCAACTGACAGAATCTATGGATGGAAGGCTGTTGAGTGTCATCATAAAGAAAGGTGGCCATATTGATGACTAATTTTTTTGTTTTTGCATGTCAGAAATGTTTATTTCTAATATTTGTGCACTGATATTGGTTTACCTGGTGAAAATTAACAAGTGAGATGGGATTATATTTGGTTTTTATTAAGTTGCCTAATAATTCTGCACAGTAATAGTTACCTGCACAAACAGATATCCTCCTAACATAGCCATAGGTTGATTGAGAAAATAGTTGTTGATCAATAATAAAAATAATCCTCTAAAATACAACTTGCCTAATAATTCTGCACACAGTGTATATACATTGATGGAGACTCAAATTTATGCTTTTCTCATATTGAACAAACTTTTTTTCCCCAATGGCCACTCTTGTTTGGCGCCAGTTTTTTTCCACATTTTTTACTTTTTGACTTGTATATATGTATGTCCACACCTTGTTATACCTGGTATAAACTATGCACTTGATAAAGTGAACAGGATATCCACGAAACGCGTCTGATTTTAGCTTCAATAAATGGACTCATAACTAAGCACTGGATATTGCATCCTTTTTTGGACCCGGAGGAGCGCGGATTTTCTGGCACTTTCTGGCATACACCACATTTGGGAAGAAGTTGACATTTACTGTTAAAAGATAGATGGGTCTATAGGATGCCGGCAAGCTGGGGTCCTTGCCTTGTTTAGGTAACACCGTAAATATGGCTTCCTGCATGGATGTGGGCAATGATCCCCCTCCAAAACATGTATTATATACCTCCAATAACACTGGTAGTAATACTTCCTCATTAGTGATGAGCGAGCACTAAAATGCTCGGGTACTTGTTGCTCAAGTAGAGTAAATTGGAATGCTCGAGTGCTCGGTGTGAGTAACGAGCCCAATGTAAGTCTATGGGAAACTCAAGCATTTTTCAGGCATTTATGGGCCTAAAAATTGCCGAAATAGATGGGAACAGTGCTCAAATTACATGGGAACAGCATGGGGAAGACCACTGGAAGCATCTCGGACTCCCAGGTAACTGCTGTGAACAATGTTGTCAGAGTATTACGCCACTTTTACGGGCTCACAATAAAAGATACAAAAACGAAACCAAAATGGAATTTCCTGGGAAATATGTTAAGGAACATCCTTTCCAGGGTAATGACTTGTATATAAGACAAAATAAATAACCAAAAACAACAATACTCCTCAACACCTTGGGCTATGTTCACAAATAGCGTTTTTTGCACTTTAGCATTGCTTTCAAAGGTGAAAAATACATTCACCAGTAAATGTCATTTTCACATTTTAATACGTTATCTGGCCATGTGGTATGTGAGACTTGATCAGACACATCCATACAGTGCTGAAAAGACATGGGAACAGCATGGGGAAGACCCCTGGAAGCATTTCTGACTCCCAGGTCACTGCTGTGAACAATGTTGTCAGAGTATTACGCCACTTTTACGGGCTCACAATAAAAGATACAAAAACAAAACCAAAATGAATTTTCCTGGGAAATATGTTAAGGAACATCCTTTCCAGGGTAATGACTTGTATATAAGGCAAAAAAAATAACCAAAAACAAAAATACTCCTCCACACCTTGGGCTATGTTCACACGTAGCGTTTTTGCGTCCCATGCGCAGCTTCCGGGCTGCTGAGTGCAAATTTGCCTCCAGTATTTGCTGATAACGTTCTGCATTAATCTTTCCTTCAACTTTTACCAAATTTCCTGTGCCTTTGTAGCTCACACATCCCCATAACATCAGCAATCAACCTCCATGCTTTACAGTAGAAATGGTGTTCCTTTCATCATAGGCCTTGTTGATCTCTCTCCAAATGTAACATTTATGGTTGTGGCCAAAAAGTTCAATTTTGGTCTCATCACTCCAAATTACCTTGTTCCAGACGTTTTGAGGCTTGTCTTTGTGCTGTTTGGCGTATTGTAGGCGAGATACTTTGTGGCATTTGCGCAGTAATGGCTTTCTTCTGGCAACTCGACCATGCAGCCCATTTTTCTTCAACTGCCTCCTTATTGTGCATTTTGAAACAACCACATCACTAGTTTTCTGAGAGTCCTGAATTTCAGCTGATGTTATTTGTGGGTTTTTCTTTGAATCCCGAACAATTTTCCTGGAAGTTGTGGACGAAATTTTTGTTGGTCTACCTGACCATGGTTTGGTTTTTACAGAGCCCCTGATTTTCCATTTGTTAATCACAGTTTGAACGCTGCTGACTGGCATTATCAATTCCTTGGATATCTTTTTGTATCTCTTTCCTATGTTATATAGTTCAACTACCTTTTCCCGTAGGTCCGTTGACAATGCTTTTGCTTTCCCCATGACTCACAATCCAGAAACGTCAGTGCCTGGATGAAACATGCAAGAGTCTGTCTGGATCCCAGAAACTCACTCAGCTTTAATGCACACACACTGATTACAAGCAAACAGGTCACAGGTGAGGATGTTACCTTTAGTAGCCATTCAAACCCATTTGTGTCAAATTCTGTGCATGCTATCAGGCCAAAATCACCAGGGTATGTAAACTTTTGATCAGGGTCATTTTGGATGTTTTTGGTTGTTATTAAGATTTAATAAGAGAAAACACAGTAGTTTGACAATAAATGGCTTCACCCACCAATAACCATGAGTGGAGAAAAAGTTTTTCTTGTTATCATTCATATTCTCTGAAACAGAGCCAAGAAAGCAAAAATTCTGCCGGGGTATGTAAACTTTTGAGCACAACTGTATTTATTTAGCGACAGCTTAGCAACAATTAAAATAACTAAAACCTGTCTAAAAACTATTGCAAATTTATAAATAGTTACAGAAACTGCACTATAAAAGTTGGTCCTCATTCAGTGATAACTGTTTTTTGCTTGTTTCTTGTACTTCTTCATCGGATCATCTCTTAAAATTATGCAGCAGTCTGCAAGCATTGATGGATTCCATTTAGGTTGATACTTTTCTCCATATCTGCAATAGCTTGGTCACGTCTCTCACCATCCTCGTTTCTCACGACTCCGCAGTTTGGTGGAAGAAAAGTCAAGAATGTAAGAAATTAATCATTAAGGACATGTTACAGCCAAGATCCTTATATGTTTTGAGGCGAAATAACACCAACTCTTCATAGTTACTGTATCTGCTCTTGAGTTTCCCAGAAAGTTAGTTATTGCAAATGCAAATGTAAACCATACAGCCTTTTCCTTACCCTGCAACAAACGAAGAAACTCCTCGTCTTGAAGAAGCTTATGAATCTGAGGTCCAATAAAGACTCCTCCTTTTATATTTCCTTTACTTAACCTTGGAAAGTTATCAATGAGATGCATGCACGCTTTCACATTTTTATCCATTGCCTTTACAAAGTTCTTAATTAGGCCCAACTTCATAAGATTTTGTTACCACCATTGCCTAGGTGGGTTCTCAACTTCTGGATGCAGGACAGTTTACTCCCTTGCTGAAGTGAATGTGGGAAAGGCCAGTCCCTTTTATTGGGCAGCACGGTGACCCTAGTTTGCACTGCCGCCTAGCAGCACTGGGGTCCTGTTTTCAAATCCCACCAAGGACAACATCTGCAAGGAGTTTATATGTTCTCCCCGTGTTAGCGTGGGTTTCCTCCCACACTCGAAAATACATACTGATAGGGAATTTAGATTGTGAGCGCCAATGGGGACAACGATGATAATGTATGTATAGCGCTGTGGAATATGTTAGCGCTATATAAAAATAAAGATTATTATTATTATTGCAGCAATATTCTCTTGCACGACTATCCCACATAGAAAGCAGCAGTACTTTTGTGTATCCACCCTGGCAACCAAATAAGGTGGCAACAACCATAACGACATGTGTGAACAAGCAGATGTAGGAGCTCCGGCTGAGCATCTAGCTATTTATCCGATATAGGACCTGACGACCATCCTGAAAATCATCATACATCTACCAAATAACTTTCTGAGTGTGGTACTTTGCGCCAGGGGGAAAAAATGACCAGGAAAAGTCATAGAAAGACTGCGAGAGAAGCAGGCTCTCAGCTCCAAGATGACACCACAGTTGTCACACTGGAGACAGATTGAGCAGGGTAGACGAGGAGAAGGTAAGTGGTGGCCAGGTTGGAGCAATTTGCCTGCACAGAAACGCAGGTCTCAGCAGGTAACAGTGGCCTTCTTATAGCAGCTACCTCGCACCTGTGCACGGGCTCCAGAGTGGAGGAGTTGGGTGAGCAGGAGATGGGAGAGGCAGCCGCGTTGAAGGGGATGAAAAGACCACAAAATTGCATGTGGCTCAATACTCACTGCCCCACGCCCTAATCTGCACCAATGGGACATACAGGTACCTGAGAAACCTACTTTAAAATATGTTTTCATTGCAGTGGTACATTGTAAATTCTCACTTTGCTCTGAATGTACATTTTGGTGGTCTTAAAGATGAGATAGCAGGTATACCACACAAACTGCAGAAAATAGAGCAGGGGCAGTGGAAGGCAGAGTCAGCGCCATTGAGGACCAGATAGCCGATAAAAGCAATGAGAACAGGCTTGCAGCACAGCAAATATCAGCACTGCTGGCAGACATAGATGATCTTGAAAATAGGTCAAGGCTCAATGATATACCACTTATTGGTGTGCCTAGAATAGATAGAAGGCTCCTTTCCTACTGAATTCTTTGAAAATTGGCTGAAATTAATTATAAGGCTTGAAACCTTAACCCCCCCCTATAAGCTGTAGAACGAGCTCATAGGGTGCCGACCCATCCTCTACCTCCGGGGCTTCCACAAAGACCTGTCCTGGCTAAAGTTTTACACTACCGGGACAGAGATATTATCCTGCGATGGGCACCCAGATGTAACAATCAATGGGTCCAAAATATCGATCTTTCCAGATTATTCTTTAGAAGTGCAGAAACAAAGAGCCAAATTCATTAATGTCAAAAAAATATCTGAAAGATTTGCACATTCCATATTCAATTATTTTATTTAATAAACCTTTCTGAATTGACGTCTTCAATAAACCAGCAGCGCGGGAATTATCCACAAATTTCTCCAGATCCTGATATTCATCGGTTTTGACAAATCCATGGATCCACAGCAGCGGAACATCAAACGCCAAAGAAAAGAATACAGCACAATCTGATACAAATACTCTTAAATATTTGTTGGATAAGACCCTATTTGCGCTACCTTTTCCCTAGGATCAAAAGTTCACATACCCCAGTTTTTAATACCGTATTTTGCCCCCTCTAACATCAATGACAGCTTGAAGTCTTTAGTGGTAGTTGTGGATGAGGCTCTTTATTTTCTCAGATGGTAAAGCTGCCCATTCTTCTTGGCAAAAAGTCTCCAGTTCCTGTAAATTCCTGGGCTGTCTAGCATGAAACTGCATGCTTGAGATCTCCCCATAGTGTCTCAATGATATTGAGGTCAGGACACTGAGATGGCCACTCCAGAACCTTCACTTTGTTCTGCTGTAGCCAATGACAGATTGACTTGGCCTGTGTTTTGGATCGTTGTCATGTTGGAATGTCCAAGTACGTCCCATGCGCAGCTTCTGGGCTGATGAGTGCAAATTTGCCCCCCGTATTTGCTGATAACTCGCTCGGTACGCGCCTGAGCATCACTGTGCTCGACGAGTATTTCCGGGTTGCTCAGGCGGGAACTCTGGTCCCCTCCCTCCATGTTTGGCGCTCTTTAAAGAGCCAATAAACATGCAGGGATTGCCTGTCACGCACTGTAATGCCGTAGGCATGTTGGTCGTGGGCATTACAGTGTTTGGCTGGCCGCACAGCGTCATCAGGTCTATGATAATGTATGTAAAGCGCTGCGGAATATGTTAGCGCTATATAAAAATAAAGATTATTATTATTATATAAGACCTGGCATTGCTATGCTCATCACTGTCTACCCCAGAACGAGTCAGAGTAGGAAGAGTTGCTTTTGTGTGAGGGAGAGATTTGCTTGTTTATAGTTAGTAAAAGTTTTCCACAAGATATATATATATACACAGTTGTGCTCAAAAGTTTATATACCCCGGCCGAATTTTTCCTTTCTTGGCCTTGTTTCAGAGAATATGAAGGATAACAAAAAAACTTTTTCTTCACTCATGGTTATTGGTTGAGTGAAGCCATTTATTGTCAAACTACTGTGTTTTCTCTTTTTAAATCTTAATGACAACCAAAAACATCCAAATGACCCTGATCAAAAGTTCTCATACCCTGGTGATTGTGGCCTGATAACATGCACAGAATTTGACACAAATGGGTTTGAATTGCTACTAAAGGTAACATCCTCCCCTGTGACCTGTGTGCTTGTAATCAGTGTGTTTCCATAAAAGCTGCGGAGTTTCTGGGATCTAGACAGACTCTTGCATCTTTCATCCAGCCACTGACGTTTCTTGATTGTGAGTCATGGGGAAAGCAAAAGAATTATCAACGGATCTACGGGAAAAGGTAGTTGAACTGTATAACACAGGAAAGGGATACAAAAAAATATCCAAGGAATTGATAATGCCAGTCTGCAGTGTTCAAATTGTGATTAACAAATGGAAAATCAGGGGCTCTGTAAAAACCAAACCACAGTCAGGTAGACCAACAAAAAATTTGGCCACAATGCCAGAAAAATTGTTCGGGATGCAACTAAAAACCCACAAATAACATCAGCTGAAATTTAGGACTCTCTGAAAACTAGCGGTGTGGCTTTTGATGCACAATAAGGAGGCACTTGAAGAAAAATGGGTTGCATGGTCGAGTCGCCAGAAGAAAGCCATTACTGCACGAATGCCACAAAGAATCTCATCTACAGTACGCCAAACAGCACAGAGACCAGCCTCAAAACTTCTGGAACAAGGTAATTTGGAGTGATGAGACCAAAATTGAACTTTTTGGCCACAACCATAAATGTTACATTTGGAGAGAGGTCAACAAGGCCTATGATGAAAGGAACACCATTCCCACTGTAAAGCACGGAGGTGGATCACTGATGTTTTGGGGATGTGTGAGCTACAAAGGTGCAGGAAACTTGGTAAAAGGTGAAGGAAAGATGAATTCAGCACGTTATCAGCAAATACTGGAGGCAAATTTGCACTCATCAGCCCAGAAGCTGCGCATGGGAAGTACTTGGACGTTCCAACATGACAACGATCTAAAACACAAGGCCAAGTCGACCTGTCATTGGCTACAGCAAAACAAAGTGAAGGTTCTGAAGTGGCCATCTCAGTCTCCTGACCTCAATATCATTGAGACACTCTGAGGAGATCTCAAGCGCGCAGTTCATGCTAAACAGCCCAGGAATTTACAGGAACTGGAGGCTTTTTGCCAAGAAGAATGGGCAGCTTTACCATCTGAAAAAATAGAGAACCTCATCCACAACTACCACAAAAGACTTCAAGCTGTCATTGATGTTAGAGGGGGCAATACATGGTATTAAGAACTGGGGTATGTGAACTTTTGATCAGGGTCATTTGGATGTTTTCGGTTGTCATTAAGATTTAAAAAGAGAAAACACAGTAGTTTGACAATAAATGGCTTCACCAAACCAATAACCATGAGTGGAGAAAAAGGTTTTTTGTTATCATTTATATTCTCTGAAACAAGGCCAAGAAAGGAAAAATTCTGCTGGGGTATGTAAACTTTTGAGCACAACTGTTTCTATCTGAACTAACAGTCCTTCTGAGGACTAATCCAGCTGCATATAATCAGTAGTGTTGAGCCACCCCCGTAGTGTTCGAGTTCGGTTCGGTTCGTCGAACACCCGTGTGTTCGCCGAACACCTTCGAACACCGTTAAAACCAATGGCAGGCAAACAAAAACACATAGAAACACATAGAAAACACCTTCAAAAGGTGTCCAAAAGCTGACAAACTGCTCAGAAGACACAACTAACACATGGAAAAGTGACAAGTACATATAGTCATGCGAAAATAAAAGAGGTGGAGGAGTAAAAGGAGGGGGAGACACAGATATTTGCATGTCATGCCCTTCTAAAATCCAAAAAGTGAGAAGCCGACACGTTCAGTCCGCTCCTGCCCGTGCCACCTCCGTGTCGCCGGGTTTGTGCCAGAGCCGCGGTGAACCCTGACGGCCAGCCCACCTCTCCCAAAACTGGTGCCTGTCCGCTGGTGGGTCGAGCGAGCCCCTCTGTGGTGGAGGCAGCTCTAAGCTTTTTAATTTAAATTGTCTCTCTAATTTGAATGAATACACTTTAAATCCATTTACAGTTATATGAAAAAGTTTGGGCACCTCTATTAATCTTAAGCTTAATGTTTTATAAAAATTGGTGTTTTTGCAACAGCTATTTCAGTTTGATCTATGTAATAACTGTTGGACACAGGAATGTTTCTGCCTTGAAATGAGGTTTATTGTACTAACAGAAAATGTGCAATCTGCCTTCAAACAAAATTTGACAGGTGCATAAGTATGGGCACCTCACCAGAAAAGTGACATTAATATTTAGTAGATCCTCCTTTTGCAAAAATAACAGCCTCTAGTCGCTTCCTGTAGCTTTTAATGAGTTCCTGGATCCTGGATGAAGGTATTTTTGACCATTCCTCTTTACAAAACAATTCCAGTTCAGTTAAGTTTGATGGTCACCGAGCATGGACAGCCCTCTTCAAATGATCCCACAGATGTTCAATGATATTCAGGTCTGGGGACTGGGATGGCCATTCCAGAACATTGTAATTGTTCCTCTGCATGAATGCCTGAGTAGATTTGGAGCGGTGTTTTGGATCATTGTCTTGCTGAAAGATCCATCCCCTGCGTAACTTCAACTTTATCACTGATCTTGAACATTATTGTCAAGAATCTGCTGATACTGTGTGGAATCCATGCGTCCTTCAACTTAAACAAGATTCCCGGTGCCGGCATTGGCCACACAGCCCCAAAGCATGATGGAACCTCCACCAAATTTTTCTGTGGGTAGCAAGTGTTTTTCTTGGAATGCTGTGGTTTTTTGCCGCCATGCATAACGCCTTTTTGCATGACCAAACAACTCAATCTTGGTTTCATCAGTCTGCAGGACCTTCTTCCACAAAGAAATTGGCTTCTCCAAATGTGCTTTTGCATACCTCGGCCGTCTCTGTTTGTGGCGTGCTTGCAGAAACGGCTTCTTTCGCATCACTCTCCCATACAGCTTCTCCTTGTGCAAAGTGCGTTGTATAGTTGACTGATGCACAGTGACACCATCTGCAGCAAGTTGATGCTGCAGCTTTCTGGAGGTGGTCTGAGGATTGTCCTTGACTGATCTCACCATTCTTCTTCTCTGCCTTTCTGATGTTTTTCTTGGCCTGCCACTTCTGGCCTTAACAAGAACTGTCCCTGTGTTCTTCCATTTCCTTACTATGTTCCTCACAGTGGAAACTGACAGGTTTAATCTCTGAGACAGCTTTTTGTATCCATCCCCTGAACAACTATGTTGAATAATCATTGTTTTCAGATCATTTGACAGTTGTTTTGAGGAGCCCATGATGCCACTCTTCAGAGGAGATTCAAACAGGAGAACAACTTGCAAGTGGCCACTTTAAGTAGCTTTTCTCATGATTGCATACACCTGGCTATGAAGTTCAAAGCTCAATAAGGTTACAAAACCAAAAAAAGTGCTTTAGTAAGTCAGTAAAAAGTAGGTAGGAGTATTTAAAACAAGAAAATGATAAGGGTGCCCATACTTATGCACCTGACAAATTTTGTTTGAATCCAGATTGCACATTTTCTGTTAGTACAATAAACCTCATTTCAAGGCAGAAACATTACTGTGTCCAACAGTTATTACATGTATCAAACTGAAATAGCTGTTGCAAAAACACCAATTTTTATAAAACATTAAGCTTAAGATTAAACGGGGTGCCCAAACTTTTTCATATAACTGTACAAGGATCTATTGGAGGGCAAGTCTCATGCCAGCAGCTGCGTAATTCCAGCTCCAGTAGCGTCCACTAAAGCTGCTGCAGTTAAAAAGCTTTTATAAGGATCGAGCTCGGCTGTCCTCCGCAAGGCATCCTACTGCCAGTCCCAGCCCCTATGCCTTGGGGTGCCTCCTGATCCTCTTCACTGAGTATCCCGTGGTCCCGAAGCATTTCCTTTGAAAAAATTAAGTGTCCAAACTACAGGTGGTGTAGCTTGCTTAACAGCCGGGATAATCCGCTGACTAGCAGACACTGCTACTAGGCACAAAGTATTTCCTGGGCTAGATGCAGTTAAAAATTTGTAATTAGATACTTTCGTTGGATGCTGAGAAAGCATTCCATAGAGTCTCCTGGCACCCCATATATGATTCTCTTAAAAAGCTTGGGGTAGGGGTCTAGGGGACCCTTTTATAGCCAAAATCACGGCCCTGTATCGCAATACGTCACCTAGGCTGAAGATAAATGGAACTGTAGCACCCTGAGGGCTCGGTTGCTACAGAGGTATTGCACCTCACCCAGAGGTGTGATATCTCACTCTCAGGTAAGGATGGAGTGTGGATCAGGACCCGACACCTGCATGCATTACACCACATTGCCGTGGGGCAGGGCGACCAATATGCCCCTGAGATGGGCACGACAGTCCCTGTCCCTGGCTGGAGTGGGGGGAGGGAACACTGAGGAAGGGGAACCCTGTAGTGCAGGAGCAGGGAGGAAGCAGTTCCTGGGTGCATTGAGAAGGGAGTATAAAAGGTGGGCACCATCTTAGTTCAGTGCAGAGAAGTCTGAGCAGAAGTGGCAGGGAGCAGGGGCTCTGCATGAGCTCTGCTCCGGAGGCGGGCCTAGTAACAGAGGCCCAGGCCTGGAAGAGGGAGAAGGAAGGAAGAGGAGCGGAGAAGGCTCCAGGAACGAGGAACGAAGGGATCCCAGGGGTGCGGACGGGCGAGTCGCCACCGCACGCCCGAATCCACCTGCATGGAGGGGTCAGGCCAAATGGGGAGACCGGTCCCCGAAACTAGTGGAGGCAGGAAACGACCCTCAGCTAGAAACCGGAGGCTGTGACATTTTATGTGGCGCAGCCCCTCGCTACACCCGCTAGGAGGGCAGCACATAGGGTCAGGGAAACTGGCGCCAAGTTTACCAAGAGGAGGCCCGAGGCAGCCGGACAGAAGGGTTGGTAAGAAAGGCCAGACAAAGGACACACAAAGGGGGTCCTGTGAAGCGCTCCAAAGTTATCTGGGAGTTGTCTGAGCCCCTCACCTGGTGAGCACAGTACGACGTGGGCAGCCGTTACCTGCAGACGTGGTCTGGATAATAAGAACTGTGAGTAAAGGCCCTGGACTGCATCACTGACTCCGTGTCGTTACTGCTGCTGCCCTGCACCATCACCCCCATCCTCCGCATACACTGCCCTGAGGCTATACTCCTCCCGTGGGGAGTTATGCTACGCTCTGCTGCACCCACAACACCAGCCTCAGCGGTCTGCCCTGCAGCGGCAGTTCACTCTGACCGCAATCCACGGGTGGCGTAGTCGGACATTTAAACATCAAAACCACATAAATAGTTCCGCCACTGGTTTGACCACCCTGAGCCACGGAACCGGGTCGCCGCCACGAAGACTACAACCACCACATCCACCAAAAAGGGTCCGGCTCCGGGTGTCCCAAGGCCCAGGGGGTGCATCAGAACATTTTCATCATCTTTCACAATCACCAATGGGACAAGGCAGGGATGTCCTCTGTCCCCTCTCTTATACATCCTAGTGATGGAGCACCTGCTCTCATCAATTCGCCATAACCCAAATATTAGGTGGATTGAGGTGGGAGGCACCGAGTACAAGTGCTCTCTATTTGCTGATGATGTACTAGTATATATCACTCAATCACATATATCCATCCATGCTGTTATGGCTGAAATAGATCACTTTGTTACATGGTCAAATTTTAAAATCAATGCAGCGAAGTCTGAGGCCCTCGATGTCTCCCTCCCCAAATCCATATAGGATTCCATCCAGTCCAACTTTCCCTTTGTCTGGCCCTCACAGGGTATCAAATACTTAGGAATTCCTATTCATAGAGACCTCTCCCATCTATGTTATCTTAATTTTGGGCCCTTTATTGAACAACTCCATACAGACCACGGTTGGCAAGTTAGAACTGTAAGATTCACTACGTGAACCACTGGTGTTTTGTGGAAAAGCACATGTACACTGTGTTCCAAATTATTATGCAAAAAGTGTTTAGGAGTGATAAGGGAAGAATTTGTTTGTTTGTCAGTTAAACTCATTGATGGTGATGTGTGTCAGGGCTCTTTATATCACTGTAAGCAATTGCAGACACCTGTGCTAATTAGTTTGGCAGGTGTCTCCAATGAAAGGCAAGACTACTTAAGAAGGCTGTCTCACATTATTAAGCAGCCTACATTTTCTGCCAAAATGGGAAAGAAAAAGGATGTGTCGGCTGCTGAGAAGCAACAAATTGTGGAGTGTTTAGGTCAAGGCATGACTACAATCAACATTGTGCGATGATCAGGATGAAGTGTCTTGGCAATCAAGAAGTATGTAGCTGATTCACAGTACACACGTGTGCGTGCTGATAAGGGCAAATTGAGGACTCTTTCCTACAGGCAATTACGTCAGGTTAAAAGAGCAGTGGCAAAAAAGCCTTGTCATAGCAGCAGACAAGTTTTTGAAGCTGCTGGTGCCTCCAACGTCCCCCGAACAACAAGATGCAGGGTCCTTCAGAGGTTTGCAGCTGTGCATATGCCATCCTGTCGACCTCCTCTATCCACTTCACACAAGCAGAAACGGCTCCAGTGGGCCAAACATTACATGAAGACTGATTTCAAAACTGTTTTGTTCACGGATGAGTGCCGTGCAGCGCTCAATGGTCCAGATGGATGGAGTGGAGGATGGCTGGTTGATGGACACCCCACGCAAACACGGCTACAGCGCCAACAAGGAGGAGGTGGAGTAATGTTTTGGGCTGGAATCATGGGGAGAGAGATTGTCGGCCCCTTTAGGATCCCTGAAGGCGCTAAAGATGAACTCCATAATGTATGTGGATTTTCTCAAACAGCACTTCCTGCCATGGTTCAAGAAGAAGAACCGTGTATTTCACAGCAAGATCATTTTTTTGCATGATAATGCACCATCTCATGCTGCACATAAAACATCTGCATCTCTGGCTGATATGGGCATAAAAGGGGACAAACTTATGGTGTGACCCCCATGCTCCCCTGACCTCTACCCCATTCAGAACTTCTGGAGCATCATCAAAAGGAGTGTCTATGATGGCGGGAGGAAGTTCACATCTAAGCAACAGCTCTGGGAGGGTATTCTGTCCTCATGCAAAACAATTGAAGCAGAAACCATCCAAAACCTGACAAATTCAATGGACGAGAGAGTTCAGAAGCTCCTTTCGAACAAGGGGTCCTATGTGAAAATGTAACATCACCTAGAATAAAGTTTTGAGTTGAAAACTGTTTGATTGCAGTTTCTAATAACCTGCTAATGCTTATAATTTCAAAAATGACCATTTTTTTGGTCTTTATTAAAAGGAAAAGGTTGATCGAAAAGTTTGGGGGATCTAAGAGTGTGGCAACCCAGTAGTCATGATTACTTCGAATTCTGACAATATGAGGGTCATGTTGCAGGTAGTGCAGCAAGAAGGCACTTATGTGTCTTGCGCATCTCGGAGCCCCAAAATTATTTTCCGGGCTAGATGCAGCTACAAATTATTATTAATTTTAAATCTGGTGGAGCTTAGTATAGATGGGCTAATAGGATCAGTGCTGCACACTGCTACAAAGCCCAAATTATTTTCCAGTCAAGATACAGATAAACATGATTAGTAATTTGAAAGCTTAAAACAGTTGGTAGGGTGATTTTAACCAATCATCAAGCTTTTACTCTCCCCAGGATGACACAGGGGTAGAAAAGTCGTTTCGGATCCATGATTTGTTCATCTTTATGAACGCGAGTCTGTCTACATTATCAGTGGAGAGCCACGTGCGCTTATCTGTCAGCACACCACCAGCAGCGCTGAACACACGTTCAGACAGAACGCTGGCTGCGGGGCATGACAAGATCTCCAAGGCGTAAGTGGCTAGCTCCGGCCATTTATCCAGATTGGAAGCCCAAAAAGAGCAAGGGTCCAGTGACACAGTCATGGCTTCAATGTTTACTTGGAGATACTCCTGTACCATCGTCTCTAGGCGTTGACTATGTGTCAGACTTCTTGTCTCCTGTGGCCTTGCAAAGGATGGGCTAAAAAAGTGGTGAAATGACTTCGCAAAATTGATGTTACCAGCAGATACTGTGGTTCTGTTACGGTTTGAGTGCTGAACACTTGACGGTCCCACGGTTGGCAAGTTGGAACTGTGAGATTCACTACGTGCACCACTGGTATTTTGTGGAAAAGCACATGTAAGATTCTGCAACAGTCTCTGCTGATACTCCTGCATGCGTGCATCCCTTTCTATGGCAGGAATAATTTCTGCAAATTTACTTTTGTACCGGGGATCTAACAGTGTGGCAACCCAGTAGTCAGGATTATTTCTAATTCTCACAATTCGAGGGTCATGTTGCAGGTAGTGCAGCAAGAAGGCACTCATGTGTGTTGCGCATCCAGGAGCACCAAGTCCCTGTTGTGTTGGTGGCGAGGTAACAATCATGCTTCCTTCCTCTGTCCTCTCCCCCCAACCTCGCACAACAGAAATGTGATCAAGGTCTCCCTCATCTGATGAGTCTTCCATCAGTTCGTCCTCCACTTCTTCCTGGGCTCCTGCACCTTCCTCACTAGTTTGGCTGCTACCATGCGCCCTGGTAAAACCATCTCCCCCACCCTCACATGCCTGCCGCCTTGGTGCTGCCGACCGTCTGGACCTTGCAGATGTTAGCCCTTCCGCATACAACTCCTCCTCCTCTACTTCCTCCACCTCCTCTTGTGCCACCACCCGACTCCGAATTCTGTTTAACATGTGCTCCAGCATGTAAATCACCGGAATAGTCATGCTGATAATGGCATCGTCAGCACTAAACATCTTCGTCGCCATTTCAAAACTGTGCAGAAGGGTGCATAGGTCCCTGATCTGAGACCACTCCTCCAGCGTGATTTGCCCCACCTCCGGATCTCGTTGGCCCAGGCTATACGTCAGAACGTATTGCACCAGGGCTTGTCGGTGCTGCCACAGTCGCTGCAACATGTGCAGAGTTGAATTCCACCGGGTAGGCACATCGCATTTTAGCCGGTGAAGTGGCAGGCCCAACGACTTCTGTAGAGATGTAAGTCGCTGAGCTGCGGGATGCGAACGGCGGAAGTGAGCACACAGCGACCGTGCCCTCTGCAGAAGGCCATCTAGTCTGGGATAGTGGGCTAAAAATTGCTGGACAACCAGGTTCAACACGTGAGCCATACAAGGCACGTGTGTGACATTGCCCCGGCGAAGGGCCGCACCCAGGTTTGCAGCATTGTCGCACACGGCCTTCCCTGGTTTCAGGTCCAGTGGAGACAACCATTCATGAAATTGGTTCTCCAGAGCTGACCACAACTCCTCAGCTGTGTGACTCACATTTCCCAGACATTTCAAAGTAAAAACCGCCTGATGACGTTGAGCCCTACTGCCAGCATAGTAAGGAGGTGTGCAGGATCCCTTCTGCGCAGTTAGAAAGCTTGTGGCATGACCAGACAGGCTTTGGGTGCAGGTGGAAGACCGAGAGGAGGTTGAGGAGGCAGAAGCAGTGGAGGAACTTTGACATAAAGAGGACTGACGCACAACTCGTGGGGACGGCAAGACTTGGACAGCAGCCCCTTGTCCTGCTGTCACCATAGTTACCCAGTGCCCAGTCAGCGACATGTAATGCCCCTGTCCATGCCTACTCGTCCAAGTGTCTGTGGTGAAATGCACCCTGTCACACACAGAGTTTCTCAAAGAAGCGGTGATGTTGTGTGCGACATGCTGGTGGAGAGCAGGCACACCTTTCTTTGAGAAGTAGTGCCGACTGGGCATCTGGTACTGGGGCACTGCGACGGACATAAGGTCTCGAAAATCCTCTGTGTCCACCAGGCGGAAAGGCAGCATTTCTGTAGCCAAGAGCTTGCAGATGGTGAAATTCAACCTCTTAGCTTTCTCATGGCTAGGAAGAAATGGTCTTTTACTTGTCCACATCTGAGGGACCGAGGGCTGGCTATTGTGCTTAGACGGGGTTGATAAGGGTGTCCCCGGCAAACTGCCGGTCTGTGAGGAAGATGCAGGCGGACATGTTAGGTTGCCTTGATCCAAAGGTGGTGCTATCGATGTCGGACAGCGCTCAACACCAGCTGGTGTTACCACCTCCAAAGAAAATGATGACCTGCCAATCACGCTGGCTGTTGCGGGTAAAGAGGTGGCAGGTCTGCGCCCCAAAACAGGTGTGACTGCTGTCCCCCCAGTCACAGAGGATGAAGAGGCCGCGGATGCACAAGATATGGCAGACGGTGGTTGGCCCGGCCGGCTAGGCCGCATTGTAGCACACTGAGCTTCCCACTGCAACTTATGCTTCATGTCCATGTGCCGGTTCATGCATGAAGTACTCAAACTATGTATTTTTTGGCCTCTACTTAGCTTTTGCTGACAAATGTTACAGATAACACGAGTTGGGTCATCTTTATCGATCTGAAAAAATGCCCAGGCTATGCAAGGCTTAGCACCCATGCGACCTGAAGAGCCACCACGACTTGTGGTGAGAGGCAGAGTTGTGTTTGAGGATGCAGTTGTTGACGTGCTTCCAGTACTACGTCTCTGTCCAGGAAGGCGCAACCTGACCTCGTCGTCACTAGCATCTTCCTCCACCTCCTCTGCTGACCTCATCTCTTGGCTGACTGTGGGTTGACAGTAAGTGGGATCTCCAACCTCATCATCATCACCCTGTGCGTTATCACACCCGTCGTCCTCAGAGCCAACCTGTTCCTGCCCTGACAAAAAACTAAAGTTGTCGCTCCAATCAGGTATTTGAGTCTCATCATCGTCTTCCTCATTGTCTCCACCAACAGGAGTTACAGTTTGGGAATGAGGGTCTACATTATGGTCAGAACCTTCTGCGTCTGGTCCTGGATCCGACTCATAAAGATTCTGGGCATCAGTGCAGATCATTTCCTCGTCTGGATTCACAGAAGCGCTGGAGTCGACCTCTGATTCCCAGGCTATAGTATGAGTAAACAGCTCTGCAGACTCAACCATCTGTTCTACCTCATACTCAGACGGGCAGCTGGAGATCTGGGAGCTGTGAGGAAGCAAGTGCGATTGGGGTGACACCTTTGAGGACTGGAGTATTTGTGATGTTGAAGTTGATGTGGAGGAGAGCCCACTTAAAGGAGCACTTGATATCCGTTGAAGCACATGCTGTTTTTGTGCCTCATCTGGAATTTGTAGCGATTGGCGTGGCCGTAAGAAAGGGATCTTATCACATTGTCCGCTAAAAGAAGTAGACATTTTAGTTTGGCTGGAAGATGGTCTTTCTTCTGCAGATGTTACTGTTGCTTTAACATCTACCCCACGGACACAACCTTTTTTCCCCTTCCCAACACGCCTATTCCCGTTTCCACCAGCAGCAGGCCTTTTTCCACTCATTTTGGTGGTTAACTAATTCACAACTCTGGAGTTGTTTGCACAAAAAAACAATGGATGGGAACCGAGCAGAGCTGAGTGGCCAAACTGTGGTATTAGGCCAAAACTATTGGCTGGGTTAGATGCAGAAAAAAATTATATTCAATTTGCAACCTGATGGAGGTCAGTATAGATAGACTAATAGAGAAAGTCCCACACACAGCTAGAAGCCCAAATATTTTTTCAGAGGTAGATGCAGAAAAAAAATATATTCAGTTTGCAACCTGATGGAGGTCAGTATAGATGGACTAATAGAGAAAGTCCCACACACAGCTAGAAGCCCAAATATTTTTTCAGAGGTAGATGCAGAAAAAAATTCTATTCAGTTTGCAACCTGATGGAGGTCAGTATAGATGGACTAATAGAACAAGTCCCACACACAGCTAGAAGCCCAAATATTTTTTCAGAGGTAGATGCAGATAAAAATTATTTTTAATTTGCAACCTGATGGAGGTCAGTATAGATGGATTAATAGAACAAGTCCCACACACTGCTAGAAGCCCAAATATTTTTTCAGAGCTAGATGCAGAAAAAAATTATATTCAATTTGCAACCTGATGGAGGTCAGTATAGATGGACTAATAGAATGATGCTATGCCCAAAAGATTTTACTTCACTAGGTGCAGTAAAAAAATTGGTATTCTGTACACAGGTGGTATATCTTGCAACACAGATAGGCTACTCCACTGACTAACACACTCTGCAATAGGCCAAAAAGGATTAGCTTTGCTAGATGCAGCCAAATGCTGTGAAAAAAACTTGCACAGCACTGGCACAGACCTGCCTGGCAAAAACTGATAGGAACTGATGTAACCTAGTCCTGAAAAGGACTGCAATTTCAATTAGTCTTTACTCCCACAATCTATCTATTTAAGAGCACAGACCTGCCTGATAAAAGTCGTAGGAAATGCTGTAACCTAGTCCTTAAAAGGACTGCAATCACAACTATTCCCTACTCCCAAGCTATCTGTAGATTTGTGCGAAAATTGGCTTGAAATTAACAAGGTATAGCGCACACAGCAACAGCGGTGCCGTCTAAAACGCAGCTGCAGCAGTGAGAAAATGGTGGCGACGGGGAAAATGGCTTGGTCTTATAGGGCAAGGACATGTGACATACACTGCCAATGACACATGCCCTTGCTTGTGTGAAAAAAGCACTTCGCTCCGTGTGTGCGCTGCTGATAGGCTGACAGATTGCACCTCCCCACTGTAAATGCGGGAAAGAGAAAAAAAAAACGGAGATCTTCATTATTCCTGCAGAGATACATCCCCTGCCCCTCCCCCCACCCCGCTGTACACTCAAACTGCGTATTAACATTAATTTTCATCATTACTGAGAAAAAATCCAGTTATGATTTTGGTGCACGAACAGTTATCGAACATAACCTCGAACAGCCAAATTTTTCTCAAATCGTTCGTGTTCGCCGAACGGCTCGAACACCGCCCAAAACAGCTCGAATTTGAGATTGGCGAACAGTTCGAGTAGAAGAACGCTCATCTCTAATAATCAGTGCTAGGCAGGAGTTGGGCAGGCAGTGTACGTGGCAGACTGAAGTTCATATAGCACAAAAGGGTTCATTGAATGTCTTGTCTGTTGCTGCTGTAATAATTTCAAATATCTGTAGACATAGACCCAGATATCAGGGGCCAGGAAAATTTTTTTTTATCTTAATCCTGGTTATTTGCTTTAAAAGTAATCCAGAGTACACCATTTTTGTGCTCCATTTGTTGTTAGCACTAGAGAATACAGCCAGATCTGTTCCATATTTGAGCAATAAAAATCCAGAAATTTGAACTGAACGTGGAAAATATTGGCCTCCTTTTACATTCTGTTGCAGTGTGCCAGTCAAGCTATTCACACTAGGTGTTTGTAAAGAATAGTATCAGTGAATTACAGGCCTGCTATTTAAAACCATGGTTCTCTGTCAGATATATCACCTATAAGAGAGTGTTCTAAAATCAGCCATTTCTTCCATTTTCATTTTGTTGCAGTGTGTCGGTCAAGCTATTCACACTAGGTGTCTGTGAAGAATAGTATCAGTAAATTACTGGCCTGTTATTTACAACTGTGGTTCTCTGTCACATGTATCACATATAACTGTGTTCCAAAATCAGCCATTTCTAGTGAACGTGGAAAATATTGTCCGCCATTTAAAATGGGCAAGGTGAGTGGCAAGGGACGAGGAAGTGGACATGATGGTGATGGTGCATGCAGATGCCGAGGACGTGTCCGTGGACAAGCCTGACCTTCCTGTCCCAATTACTAGGGGACCGCAGCACAACACTATTGAACCCAGAGCAGTGTCAAAAGGTTGTTGGCAGGATAGCACCACCACCCTGTCTTCCACACGGTCAAGTGTCAGTAGCCGTGAATCTGGATCGCATATTCCTCACCCTGAACCTCCTTCCTCCCACCATGCCGAGTGCCCAGAGACAACTGATCCCACACTTGGACACTCAGAAGAGCTATTCACTTTTCCATTTGTAGATTCGGGCCTCTTGCCCGGCCAGCTTTAAGTGAGTCAAGAGGAGGAAGCGTGTAGCGGTGCAAAAATATTGTAGCAGCCACGGTCACACGATGGTTGGAAAAGTGCAATTACTATCGCAGGAGGTGGATGATGATGAGACGCAATTGCCAGAATGTCAGGAGGAGGACCAGGGTGTGGAAGTGGAAGAGAAGGTGGTGGATGATATAGTAACTGACCCAACCTGGCAGGGGGACATAGAGAGCGAGGACAGCAGCATACAGGGGGAGTGAGGCGTAGCACCACAACAGGCAGGAAGAAGCAGTGTGGTGGCCGCAAACCCAAGGCGGGAAAGTGTTCCTCGTAACGCCAACACAACGGAAGTTGCTAGTACAACTGTTAGGTCTTCCAGAGTCTGGTTATTTTTTAAAGACTCTGCAGATAACCCCAAAAAGACCATTTGCACTACCTGCCAGGACACCATCAGCAGGGGTAGCAAAAGTAGCAGCCGGACCACCACCAGCATGATCAGACACATGGCAGCAAAGCATCCGACTAAGTGGGCCGAACCACAGGGTCTAGCAAGTGTCTGCGGGTGACACCACTGCTCCTTCCGCTGTTGTGCGCGCACACCAATCCCCTGTCCATGGCGAATGCCAAGATGCCTCCCGCCCTGCACCTGTCATTGCACACTCTCAACTAGCAAGCATGTCCACGTCCTTGTCCCAGCGCAGCATTCAGTTGTCCCTACCCCAGTCCTTAGAACGCAAGCGCAAATACGCAGCCAACGCCCCACAGGCCACACTACTAAATTCTCACATTTCGCGAATGCTTGCGCTCGAAATGTTGCCTTTTAGGCTCGTGGAGACGGAAGCTTTCTGCGACCTGATGGCGGCGGCCGTCCCTCGGTACGCGGTCCCCAGCCGCCACTATTTCTCCCGGTGTGCTGTCCCTACATTACACGAGCATTACCACAACATTAGCCGTGCCCTCAACAACGCAGTTACTGGGAAAGTCCACCTAACCACGGACACGTGCTTGTGGGCAGGACGGTACATCTCGCTGACGGCACACTGGGTTAATATAGTGGAAGCCGGGACCCAGTCGGACCTTGGGACGGAACACGTCCTCCTGACGCCAAGGACTGCGGGCCCTGGGTCAATCAGGGTTGCCCCCACATTCTACAGGTCCTGCACCTCCTCAGCCTCCATCTCCGAAATGACCACATCAGTCGCAAGCTGTAAGCACTGCAGCACTGCCTCAGCCAAGCGGCAACAGGTTGTACTGAAGCTAATATACTTAGGTGACAAACCACACAATGCTGAAGAGTTGTGGACAGCTCTGAAAGAGCAAGCAGATCTGTGGCTGACACCACTGACCTTACAGCCAGGAATGGTCGTGTGTGACAATGGCCAGAACCTGGTGGCGGCTCTGAGGCTAGCTCACACATGTACCATGCCTGGCCCATGTGCTTAACCTCATGGTTCAGCGGTTTCTCAAAACCTACCCGGATCTGCTTGTCAAAGTGCACCGCATGTGTGCCCATTTTAGAAAGTCAGCTACAGCTTCCGCCGCCCTTGCCGTGCTTCAGCAGCGTTTGCAGCTTCCGGCTGACCGACTGATCTGCGATGTCCCCATGCGTTGAAACTCTACATTGGAGATGTTGGGAAGGATTTGTGAGCAGAAGAGGGAAGTTGTTGACTATCAGCATCAACAAGGCTGTCGGTATTCAGGTCAGACTCCACACATAACACCTGAGAAGTGGGCATGGATGTCAGACATCTGTACCATCCTCCAAAACTTTGAGGACTCCACCAACATGGTGAGCCGCGATGACGCCATAATTAGCATCACCATCCCGCTTCTGTCTTCTGAAACGCTCTCTGCTCACAATTAAAGAGGATGCATTGCAGGCGGAGCACGATGAGATGGAGCAAGGAACCATACAGGGTGATTCCACAGAGCCCAGTCTCATCTCATCCCAACGTGGAATGGGTGACAATGAGGAGTAACAGGAGATAGTAGTACCGTCTATAGCGCAGGAAACTGTCATATCGTCTGTAAAGCGGGGATGGCCTGAGGACAGGGATGAGGAGGAGAGCATGGTCAGTCGTCCTATTGGTGATGACAAGGAAGTCTTGCCTCTTTGCAGTCTGGTACACATGGCTGAGTTTATGTTACTCTGCCTTTCCCGTGACCCTCGTGTTGTCTAAATTTTGGGTGACAGTCATTACTGGTTGGTGACACTTCTAGACCCACGCTACAAGGAAAACTTTCTGTCTCTTATTCCCACGCTGGACAGGGCTCATAAAATGGGGCAGTACCAGAATGCCCTTGTTGCGGAATTATTAAAAAAATTCCCATCTCAAAACACTGGCGGCAGAGGTCACGGTACGTTGGACAACCAAGGAGTACAGGCAAGAGAGACATAAATGCAATGCAGTAGAGGCAGGGGAACACTGTTAAGTTCTGGGACAGTTTTCTCAGACCCTCCCATCGCACAGGCCCTGAGGCGCGGGGTACCTTTACAAGGAGGGAAAAGTTTCGGAAGATGGTGAGGGAGTACCTTGCCGACCGTACAACGTCCTCCGTGATTCCTCTGTGCCTTATAATTATTGGGTATCCAAGCTGGACACGTCGAATGAACTGGCTCTCTACGCCTTGGAGGTCCTGGTGTGCCCTGCTGCTAGCGTTTTATCAGAGCGGGTTTTTAGTGCCGCCGGTGGAATTATAACTGATAGGCGCATCCGCCTGTCAACTGAAAATGCTGACAGGCTGACTCTTATAAAAATGAACAAGGGCTGGATTGGGCCAGACTTCTCAACACCTCCGAATGATAGCAGCGTAACAAACTCAAAAACAGTGTCTTTTTTTTGGGAGGTTTAATTCTATTCCCATGCACCTCTGTCTTCACACCCAGACATTGGGTATCTCTAGGTGTCTTTAAATTGTTAGTGGGGTTTTTGCCAAATTTTGGCAGCCGTTGGACTCACGGCATACCCTATAACTGTATAGCAGACCCTCTTCTTTCTACTGGGAACATGGCATTACTGTGGCCCAGCTCTATGTGTTTTTAAATTGTTGACCTTCCCTGAGACCCTCCTCTATGTCTCTTCAAAGGGGTATAGGGTTGCGTCAAATTTTTTGGTAGCCCTTTGCTGTCACTGCATATGCAATAACAGTATAGGAGAGCAACTTGTTAATAAAGCATAGCCAGCTGATGGCTCTCTAACAATAGCGAGGAACGGCTGCTGGCCCTTTAAGAATAGTAAGGGCTGCCGGATGGCCCTATAAAAATAGGCTTTGTGACTTTGAGTCCCTCCTTCATTGTCTTCACACCCAGACATTGGGTATACGCTTCCTGATTTTGTCTATTTGCTCTTGTGTTCCTCCTTCTCCTCATCCTCCACTGCCATATCTACATCTCTTGTAAGGGGCATTGGAGTTCCACCAAATGTTTGGCAGCCGTTGCATTCACTGCATAGGCAACCAGTATGGGAGACCCACTTCCTAATAATGGGGATATTGCTTTAATGAGGCCCTCCGACCTCTACGTCTCCTGCAAGGGGCATTGGAGTTCTTCCAAATTTTTCACAGCTGTTGTACTCACTGCATACCCTATAACTGTATAGCAGACCCTCTTCTTTGTACTGGGAACATGCTGTTACTGTGGCCCAGCTCTATATGTCTTTAAATTGTTAGTGGGGTTTTTGCCAAATTTTGGCAGCCGTTGGACTCACTGTATACCCTGTAACTGGATAGCAGACCCACTCCTTTCTAATGAGAACATGCCGTTACTGTGGCCCTGCTCTGTGTGTTTTTAAATTGTTAGTGGGGTTTTTCTCAATTTTTCACAGCCTTTGCAGTCACAGCATGGACATTTTCACTATAGGAGACCCGCTCCTTTATAATGGGAACATTTTTTGTTACTGAGACCCTCCTCTATGTCTCTTCAAGGGGGTATGGTTGCGTCAAAATTTTTGGCAGCCCTTGCAGTCACTGCATACGCAATAACAGTATAGGAGACCCTCTTGTTAATAAAGCATAGCCAGCTGATGTCTCTCCAACAATAGCGAGGAACGGCTACTGGCCCTTTAATAATAGTAAGGGGCGCCTGATGGCTCTATAAAAATAGGCTTTGTGACTTTCTGAGTACCTCCTTCATAAATGAAACAGGATGTCTGATGATGTGTCACACACCACTTGGCCAGATAAGGTTGTAAAATTTTAAAATGACATTTCACGGTGAATGTATTTGTCACTGTTGATAGCAATACAAAAGTGCAAAAACGCATCAAAAACGCTACGTATGAACATAGCTCAAGGTGTGGAGGAGCATTTTTGCTTTTGGTTATTTATTTTGCCTTATATACAATTTCCCAGGAAATTCCATTTTGGTTTCCTTTTTGTATGTTTCATTGTGAGTCCATAAAAGTAGCGTAATACTCGGACAAAACTTCCAGGGGTCTTCCCCATTATGTTCCCATGACAATTGAGCACTGCTCCCATCGATTTTGGAATTTTTTAGGACCTCTGCAGATCGCCGGGAGGGGGGGGGGGGGTGTGGAGGGTGGTGCCGCCAGAAAAATGCTTGAGTTTCCCATAGACTTATATTGGGCTCGTTACTCGGACCGAGCACTCAAGCATTCCAATTTGCCCGACTCGAACAACGAGTACTCGAGCATTTTAGTGCTTACTCATCACTACTGATAACGTGCTGCATTCATCTTTCTTTCAACTTTTACTAAGTTTCCAGTGCCTTTGTAGCTCAAACATCAGCAATCCACCTACGTGTTTTACAGTAGGAATGGTGTTTCTTGTATCATAGGCCTGGTTGACCTCTCTCCAAATGTAAGGTTTATGGTTGTGGCCAAAAAGTTGTTGGTCTACCTGACCGTGGTTTGGTTTTTACAGAGCCCCTGATTTTTCATTTGTTAATCACAGTTTCAACGCTGCTGACTGGCATTATCAATTCCTTGGGTATCTTTTTGTATCCCTTTCTTGTGTTATACAATTCAACTACCTTTTCCCGTAGATCCATTGACAATTCTTTTGCTTTCCCCATGACTCACAATCCAGAAACAGCAGTAGCTGGATAAAAGATGCAAGAGTCAGTATGGATCCCAGAAACTCATTCAACTTTTATGCACACACACTGATTACAAGCAAACAGGTCACAGGTGAGGATGTTACCTTTAGTAGCCATTCAAACCCATTTGTGTCAAATTCTGTGCATGTTATCAGGCCAAAATCACCAGGGTATGTGAACTTTTGATCAGGGTCATTTGGATGTTTTTGGTTGTCATTATGATTTAAAAAGAGAAAACACAGTAGTTTGACAATAAATGGCTTCACCCACCAATAACCATGAGTGGAGAAAGTAAAAATTTGGCCTGGGTATGTAAACTTTTGAGCACAACTCTATCAGAAAGTTGACATAACAAAATATTCCGCATCTGTATATTTACAAAAATAATGTTTGAAAGTACTGAAACTTTTTATCGTTAATTATATGTAGCAGTAAAAGGAAAATTCATTGTACAGTTTGAATTCAGGAGGTCAAACTCATTAAGAAATGGCTCAGTTCATAATGAAACCTGATAGATTTAAATGTTATGTAAAACAGTGTTACGTGATCTGAAAGGTCCTTGAGCTAGTCGGGTGAAAGGTTCTTCAGCAGCTCAGTCAGGACGTGCAGCCTCTGTACAGGTCCCGGTACCTTCCTCTCCTGCTCTGCACCAATCCGTTAGATAAGTGTGGGGCTGGAGGAGAGAGCAGTTCTCTCACTGATCAGGAAGGACACTGTCTCCTTGTTCTCAGTCATAGGAAGCTACTTCCAGTCTATTGGACACACTCCCTTAGTAGCAAGATTTTTTCTTGCTAAAAGTGTGTATTTTCAAGTAAAACATTTTCCACATTAAGGATATAAAAAATGCTTCTCCCCTGTGTGACTTCTCTGGTGTATAACAAGATTCCATTTCCGGTTAAAACATTTCCCACATTCTGAACAGGAAAAAGGCTTCTCCCCTGTGTGAGTCCTTTGATGTGTAACAAGAGATGATTTCTGGTTAAAACATTTCCCACATTTTGAACATGAAAAAAGCTCTCCTGTGTGAGTTCTCTGGTGACTAAGAAGATTTGATTTCGTATTAAAACATTTCCCACATTCTGAACAGGAAAAAGCCTTCTCCCCTGTATGAGTCCTTTGATGTGTAACAAGAGATGATTTCTTGTTAAAACATTTCCCACATTCTGAACAGGAAAAAGCCTTCTCCCCTGTGTGAGTCCTTTGATGTGTAACAAGAGATGATTTCTGGTTAAAACATTTCCCACATTCTGAACAGGAAAAAGCCTTCTCCCCTGTGTGAGTCCTTTGATGTGTAACAAGAGATGATTTCTGGTTAAAACATTTCCCACATTCTGAACAGGAAAAAAGCTTCTCCCCTGTGTGAGTTCTCTGGTGACTAAGAAGATTTGATTTCTGGTTAAAACATTTCCCACATTCTGAACATGAAAAAGGCATCTTCCCTGTGTGGGTTCTTTGGTGTATAACAAGATTCCATTTCCGGTTAAAACATTTCCCACATTCTGAACAGGAAAAAGCCTTCTCCCCTGTGTGAGTCCTTTGATGTGTAACAAGAGATGATTTCTGGTTAAAACATTTCCCACATTCTGAACAGGAAAAAGCCTTCTCCCCTGTGTGAGTCCTTTGATGTGTAACAAGAGATGATTTCTGGTTAAAACATTTCCCACATTCTGAACAGGAAAAAGCCTTCTCCCCTGTGTGAGTCCTTTGATGTGTAACAAGAGATGATTTGTGGTTAAAACATTTCCCACATTCTGAACATGAAAAAAGCTTCTCCCCTGTGTGAGTTCTCTGGTGACTAAGAAGATTTGATTTCTGGTTAAAAAATTTCCCACATTCTGAACATGAAAAAGGCATCTTCCCTGTGTGAGTTCTTTGGTGTATAACAAGATTCCATTTCCGGTTAAAACATTTCCCACATTCTGAACAGGAAAAAGCCTTCTCCCCTGTGTGAGTTCTTTGATGTATAACAGCAGCTGATTTCTGGTTAAAACATTTCCCACATTCTGAACATGAAAAAGGCTTATCCCCTTTGTGAGTTCTCTGGTGACTAAGAAGACTTGATTTCTTGTTAAAACAGTTCATACATTTGGAACAAGAAAATCTATTCTTTGCTGTGTCAATTTCTTGATGTTTGAGAAAAAACTTTTTGACGGGAAAACTATTTCCATCTTCTGACTGTGAAAATGACTTTTTAGCTTTAGGAGCAGTTAGTTTTTTAATGCTTATTTTGTGACTTTGATTTTCCTTAGTAGTCGGTAATGAATCAGAAGACAGGATCTGTTTCAAAGGATCAGATGACACATCTTTGCTGTGAAGGGATGATGGTATATCTGGGGTAATGGAATTTCCTTCAATTGTATCCTGTGGGATCTCAAGTTCATCTGATTTTAAAATTGAAGATGTCGGCTGTCCTTCTGATCTCCTGGTACAGTCATCTGCTAAGTAAAAAAAAATATTATATTTGAATAAAATATTCTTGAAATTTATAATTTTGAACATTTCTATTTAAACTGTTGGTACAAATGGCAAGTTATGAAAAAATATTGAATTATTCACCAAGACAATGACAGTTCACAGTCTAATAGAAAACCTCATAGCATGAACTAGTAGAGCGTGGTGTTCAACTGTTTGTTCATTCTGCCTCCCAAATATGAAATATGCAAAAATGATACCAATAAAAATTTCTACTCATCTCACAAAAAATCAAGCTCCCACTCAGCTCCACCATCTGTCAATGGAAGAACAGAGGTTTCCACATCATTAGTGGCTCAAAGGCTCTTGAAAAGAAACATGGCTTCCATAAACTAATCCAGCAAAATCCGCTCTTCCAAAGTCAAATATGCTTCCTGCTTAACTCAAATGGAAAGCACCACACCCTACTAAAGCTCATGCATAATGCCGGAAGCTGCCAGATACAGCCTTGTTCTCTGCTGGTTAAGTCCTCTGTGTTCAGCTCCCGCATTGAGTTTTTTCTTCTTAGTTTCTTCTCGTGATCCCGGTCGGTTTACTGACTACTATTGTGTCTTCTGATTTTGTATTTTCTCTGCCCTCCTGGTTCTGATCCGGCCACCTGACTATTCTTCTTGTCATCTCACACCACAGAACAGCAGGCAACACTGTAGCCCAAACCTAGGGGTCTATTTGTGCAAGAACAGATCCATGTAGAGGGGTTAAAGGGTGATGGGCAAAACTTTGACTATAGACAATAACACACCTAATGAAAAGATCAAAAAAAAAAAAAAAAGAGAGTAACTAGTGGTGAAATCTCTCTGGGGTAATTAGAGTATGTTTCTTGGTAGCTTCTGGCAATTTAAACTATAATAAGGGTCAATATTTTCTGTCAGATGAGTTTCAAAAAAAATTATAGATTTAATGAGAACTTTTTATAATAGTGCAGAGCTGAGGTGTCTTAAATTTAGATCTCGGGCATTTGGAAGAGACAATGGAGACCTTTTTTTTTTTAAAGACTACAGGGGAGTTACAAACTCACATAAATGAGGCAGGCCGAACCCACCACAATCAAACTATCATAGAATGAACCTGTAAAAAACAAGACAGAATAAAAAAAACAAGTTACATCCCCAACAAGAAGATATGTTTGGTAGGAGAACTCCAACACTAAATCCGAGTTGCACTTATTTATGGTGGACCATTGGAGCTACTATGAGTCCTGACCAGAAGAGTAGATAAAGTATTAGTGCTCCCCATTTCAGGATAGATTGTATCTGAATTCTTTAGGATAGATATAGTTTATGACGTGGAGTGAATCCATGAAATCAAGGCTCACATCATGCCAACATATCGCCGGCAGACATGAAGAAATGTATATTACAGCCATCAGCCACGCACAGCTTAGAGATATATCAAGGCACAGGTGTAATGTTTTTTGTATACTTTATCGCAATTCCTTTTGAAGTTATTTGGTTTAAAAAGAAATTGAAAAGTCAGGATAAAGGGAAACTGCTGTTACTGTACAGAAATTCACACTTGGCCCTCACTGCACATTTAATGTTGTCAATCATAAAAGTGAGGTTTAGTCATAAAGACTGGACCTGGTCTTGTAGGGAGCATATGAGGACATTCAGCGGCACAGAAGGGAGAGACGGTAGATTCATCTAATAAGATATCAGGGTTATAGGAAGCCAACAGCATCATTACCCTTCGCTTTCTCTCATAGGCTCATCATGATATTTGTCTACAAGTGATTTTATAACTTGTCAGCACTTTCTACAAACGCTGTTATTTGGATTGGTAGTTTACAGATCTGGGCAGGTAAGAGTCAGGATCTTCTAATTTCAGTTGGTAGGTGGATCTTCCAGGTTTTAAGTTCTATAGAAAAGGGGTTTCAATGTCCTAAGTGATTTGAACAGTTTTTGGTGAAGGAGAATGTTTTGGTATAGATGTAAAATGGTGATCACACGATTGTGATACAGCTGGACTACATGACCGGTAAACCAGCCACAGCCGGTGACTGAGAAGAATCTGTGACTTCTCTGCATTTAGTGGTTACTACTCACCTGGGTAGTCATATGTAGGAATCTCCTCTTTACATCGCTCATCACCCTTCACATATGTCTCTGTAGTATTAATATGGGTCAGATCTTCACCCTGAAACAAATATTGTACAGACAGATGGAGAAGTCACATATATGATCAGCTCTAATCCTGCCATCTCGACCATTCTCATTACACAAGTATGAACCATATAATACTGGTGGATGAAGCAAGACTGAGCACAAGACCTTCACAGCCGTCTACACATCATAGGGGAGATCTCATGACACCTTCTCTCCATCTACCTGATGATCCTGAGGAACATTGGGATCTTCTTGTTTACAGTCCTGTGGAAGAAGAGGACGGGGACATCTCTCTGGTGTTGTCCTCTTACTGGATAGATCTGGAAAAAACACATACAGGGACTGAATTCATTCTTCACATAAAGATAATTATAGGCCGTGTGTATTCAGTCCTGTCTATTACCTGGTGATGTGAGGGGCTGGGGAACCTCCATCATGATGTCCTTGTACAGATCTCTGTGTCCTTCTAAATATTCCCACTCCTCCATGGAGAAATAGACGCAAACATCCTGACACCTTAGAGGAAACTGACACATACAATGATAGAGTTATCCCCCCGATCCCTTCATAGCTTTACTATAAAATGTCCCAGATCCTAACAGTGTCACCTCTCCAGTCAGCAACTCAATCATCTTGTAGGTGAGATCTAGGATCTTCTGGTCATTGATGTCCTCATGTATCAGGTGGTGAGGTGGAAGCTCCGTGATTGGGCTCAGGGTTTTTCCCCATCCCTCAGACAAAGGGTCCTGATAGCGCTCACTAGAGGTCTTCTTCACTACTGTGTAATCCTGGTTATGGAGAGACACATTCATAAATCTCACTCCAGACATTTCCAGCGTCCTCACCTCTCCAGTTCTGTCCATCTGTTATTCCCATAGATAAGAATGATGTAATGTGACGTCACCAGAATCTCTCACCTCTCCAGTAAGACGGAAGAGGATCTCTAGGGTGAGGTGTAATATCCTCTCCGCCATCTTGTCTCTGTCCATATCCATCCTTGATGGGTAAATCAGGAAAATTCTCTTATATAGAAGATCTTCACTGAGAGGATCCGAAATTGTAGAGACCTGAATGAGAAAATGAGCGGATGTAACGTCATAAAAATCCTGTGTAATAATAAAATTACTGGAGATAATATGGGAAACATTTGAGGAAATTTATGTTTACAGTATCTAATTTTCTTCTTTACATCTACTAATAAAACCTATATATTTAAGGCCACAGACAACAAGCAGTTTCTTCCTCGGAATCTGCAGGTGAATACCTTTCTCATAGACTCATCTTCCTTATTGCTAATTCTCATCTCATTTACCGACACTGGAATCGGTATTATCAATACTGCAGGAGATATTCATTACACGTGACATGAGGAATAGCTACTTCATGATGAGGACGAAATCTTCATCTTCTACTACGGCTCTATAAACGTATTTGGCCAGAGTCCGTCACTGACTACATCACCACCGGCCGTCTAGGTTTACCGTCTTCACCGGACTGTCATCTTCTATCACGTTAGATCTCAGGTCTGATTCACACATAGACTTTGAGGCTTTTATAAAAGCTTGTTTGTAAGAACACAAAGACAGGAGCTATTTGATACCAAAGTCTCCATGGACAGTGTTTTGTGGGGCTTATTTCTGGCCTTAGGCTTTCCTATATTACAAGAAAAACTCCATAAAAAAGCAGATATTAAAATGTTTCAAAAGAAAATTGGCACCAACAATTCTTGTAATAAGAAAAAAAACATGCAAAAAGCACAAGACACATTTTGTTAATTTCTTTTAAAACAAATGTTTAACATGTTAAAAAGTAACTCTTTTGGGCACCAGAACATAAATGTACACCACAGGGATGGCACAGGTACGACTGCTACACCAACCCTGGCAGTCTAACCACTTGCTGCTGTCAAAAGCAAACATGGCATCTAAGAAGGTTTGACAAGAGTTCGGCTCAATGCCCCTCCTCCCCCCAAGTACTCGATAGTGTGGGGCAGCCTAGTTACTTCGATACTTAAATGGCCAATAATGGTGTTTGGGCCTGCAATGTACAAAAGTCTATTAGGCTGGGCCAGAGGCAACATCCAATAAGTTAGTTTTTAATGCTCCCCATACATATTAGACTAAAGTTGCATGAAAGCACTGATTTCAGGGGGTTTGGCCGACTATATAATGTATTTGGGGGCCTCCCGACAGATGATGTCAGGGCAGAGAAGGGTCTGGCATCCTGAATTTCAGAGGCTAATCCATTTATTTTTCCTGTAGATAATCCTCCGCTAGAGGAGTCTGGTGGTGACTCGCTCATACACATCACAGGAAAGCTGGAATATTTGTGTATGGGGGAGTTGGGAGAGACAGCCATCTGCCAAATGACTGTTCAGCCAACACTTATCTCATGTGTATGGGGCCGTTAGTATTACATGACAAGCAGTGATAATACACGGCACTACAGTAGTACAGTGCATCATCTGAGCAATCAGAGGCGTGTATGTTTTATGATCGCACTAAAGAGAGTTGTTTAACCCCTTAGTAATGGAGCAAATTTTGACCTTAATGACCAAGCCAAATTTTACAATTCTGACCAGTGTCACTTTATGAGGCAATATCTCTGGAACGCTTCAACGGATCTTACTGTTTCGAAGATTGTTTTTAGCGGCATATTGTACTTCACGATAGTGGTCAAATTTATTCGATATGACTTACATTTATTTGTGGAAAAAAAATGGAAATTTGGCGAAAATTTTGAAAATTTTGCAATTTTCAAACTTTGAATTCTTATGCCCTTAAATCAGAGAGAGTTATATCACGTGCTTCACAGGAACTGAAGCAACGTGGAAGGAAAAAATAACCATTTAACTTTTTTCACAAAAATTTTACTTCAGACCTAATTTTGTTTTTATTTTTACAAGGGTAACAATAGAAAATGGACCACAAAATGTGTTGTGCAATTTCTCCTCAGCATGCCGACATCCCATATGTGGGGGAAAACCACTGTTTAGGTGCACTGCAGGGCTTGGAAGGGAAGGAGCATTGTTTGAATTTTTGAAAGCAAAACTGGCTGGAAATAAGAGCGGACACCATGTTGCGTTTGGAGAGCCTTTGATGTGCCTAAATAGTGGAAACCTCCCCCCCCCATAAGTGCCCCCATTTTGGAAACTACACCCCTCAAGGAATGTATCTAGATAACAGTACAGACCAAAAGTTTGGACACACCTTCTCATTTAAAGATTTTTCTGTATTTTCATGACTATGAAAATTGTAAATTCACACTGAAGGCATCAAAACTATGAATTAACACATGTGGAAATATATACTTAACAAAAAAGTGTGAAACAACTGAAAATATGTCTTACATTCTAGGTTCTTCAAAGTAGCCACCTTTTGCTTTGATGACTGCTTTGCACACTCTTGGCATTCTCTTGATGAGCTTCAAGAGGTAGTCACCGGAAATGGTCTTCCAACAATCTTGAAGGAGTTCCCAGAGATGCTTAGCACTTGTTGGCCCTTTTGCCTTCACTCTGCGGTCCAGCCCACCTCGATTGGGTTCAGGTCTGGTGACTGTGGAGGCCAGGTCATCTGGCGTAGCACCCCATGACTCTCCTTCTTGGTCAAATAGCCATTACACTGTTTCCTAGCAGCTATTTTACCATGAAGGCCTGCTGCACAAAGTCTCCTCTTAACAGTTGTTGTAGAGATGTGTCTGCTGCTAGAACTCTGTGTGGCATTGACCTTGTCTGTAATCTGAGCTGCTGTTAACCTGCGATTTCTGAGGCTGGTGACTCGGATAAACTTATCCTCAGAAGCAGAGGTGACTCTCGGTCTTCCTTTCCTGGGGCGGTCCTCATGTGAGCCAGTTTCTTTGTAGCGCTTGATGGTTTTTGCAACTGCACTTGGGGACACTTTCAAAGCTTGCCCAATTTTTCGGACTGACTGACCTTCATTTCTTAAAGTAATGATGGCCACTCGTTTTTCTTTACTTAGAATTTGTATTATGGCAAGAAAAAAGCAGCTAACAGTCTATTCAGTAGGACTATCAGCGGTGTGTCCACCTGACTTCTGCACAACACAACTGATGATCCCAACCCCATTTATAAGGCAAGAAATCCCACTTATTAAACCAGACAGGGCACACCTGTGAAGTGAAAACCATTTCCGGTGACTACCTCTTGAAGCTCATCAAGAGAATGCAAAGAGTGTGCAAAGCAGTCATCAAAGCAAAAGGTGGCTACTTTGAAGAACCTAGAATATAAGACATATTTTCAGTTGTTTCACATTTTTTTGTTAAGTATATAATTCCACATGTGTTAATTCATAGTTTTGATGCCTTCAGTGTGAATGTACAATTTTCAAAGTCATGAAAATACAGAAAAATCTTTAAATGAGAAGGTGTGTCCAAACTGTTGGTCTGTACTGTATGTGGTGAACACACTGAACCCCCAGGTGCTTCATAGAAGTTTAGAAAGTAGAGCAGGTAAAATAAAAAAATATATTTTTTCTACAAAAATGTAATTGTAGCCCCAAATTTTTTGTTTTCACAAAGATAACAGGAGAAATTGAAGCCCAAAATTTGTTGTTCAATCTCCCCTGAGTACGCTGATACCCCCTATATATAGAGGAAAACTATTATTTGGGAGCATGGCAGGGCTCAGAAAGGAAGGAGTGACGTTTTGGAACGCAGACTTTAATGGAATAGTCTGCGGGTGTCATTTCGCGTTTGGAGATCCCCTGATGTGCCTAAACAGTGGAAACGCCCAACAAGTAACCCCATTTTGGAAACTACAACCCTCAAAGATTTTATCCAGGGGTATAGTGAGCATTTTGAACCCACAGGTATTACACAGAAATTGATAACATTAGGTCGTCATATAGAAAATTTTAATTTTTCTCACGAAAATATTGTTTTAGCCCCAAATCTGTAATTTTCACGATGGATAATAGGTGAAAATGGATCCCATAATTTGTTATGTAATTTATTCCGAATGCGATGATACTGCATATGTGGTCAAAAACTTCAGTTTGTGCACATGTCAGGGCTAGGAAAGGAAAGAGTGCTATTTGTCTGGAATAAATTGTGAATGCCATGTAGCATTTGGAGAACCCCTGACATGCAAAAATAGCAGAAACCCCCTGACGTGACCCCATATTTGAAACTTCACTGCCTAAGGAATTCATCTTGGGGTTTAGTGAGTATTTTGAACTCATAGGTGCCTCACAGAATATTATAACACTGAAACATGGAAATATGAAATTTTAGTGGTAAAAATGTAATTATTGTATTTGCTACAAATTTTCAGGTACTCAAGGATTAATAGGTGAAACTGGACCCCATAATTTATTGTACAATTACTTCTGAACGCGGTGATGCCCCATATGTCATCAGAAATTACTTTTAGGCCACACGTCAAGGCTGAGAAGGAAGGAGCGCTATTTGGCTTTTGGAGCACAAATTTTGCTAGAATACCATATTTTTCAGACTATAAGACGCACCGAACCATAAGACGCACCTAGGTTTTAGAGGAGGGAAATAAAAATAAAAAATTAAGCAAAAAATGTGGTCATGATGCACTGTTATGGGGGAGGGGGGGTCTGCTGCTGATACTGGTATTGGGGTAACGTCCCCCAATTCTGTTAAGTAGTCATCTTATAGCTAGATCTCACAGGCCCTGGGGTCATCACATGATCTCAATGTACCATGGTAACCATCGGGACCCGCAATTCTCATCACGGGGGTCCGATGGTTACAAAAGGGGTCTTGTGACCCCCTTGTAACAACTTAAATACTGCTGTCACGATTGAATATTTAAGGATTAAAACTGTCTTAGGCTGATACTACAGGGTGTCAGAAGCACATACAGCTGATATCAGCGGGAATTGCCACCTCCAGGCGCCAATATTCACTTATTCCCTATTGCAGTTTTAAAAAGGCCCCTTAACGACAGTCGTTTTAATGAATAACGACGGTCGTTAAGGGGATAAAAAAAAAGTTTAAACGTGAAAAAAATATCAGTTTTAGCAACAAGAAATATCCATCATTATAGGGAAAACAGACTGACTGCACAATGTTAGTTAAGTCACATCCATAACAACAACTTTATTATACTATTATATTATCCTATACACATCGACGTACATAGAAATCACAGGTTCCACAGCAATAGCTCCCAGGTTCTTCAGCTCCCAACCTCAAAAGGGGAAAATTTTTATTATAATAATAATAATAATAATAATGATAATAAAATGGAACACTTAAACAACAGAATATAACGCCAAGTAAATCAAACTTCTGAGAAATCAAACTGTCCCCTTAGGAAGCAACACTGATTGACAATCAATTTCACATGCTGTTGTGGAAATGGAATAGACAATAGATGGAAATTATTGGCAATTATCAAGACCCACTCAATGAAGGAGTGGTTCTGCAGGTGGGGACCACAGACCACATCTCAGTACCAATGCTTTCTGGCTGATGTTTTGGTCACTTTTGAATGTTGGTTGTGCTTTCACACTCGTGGTAGCATGAGATGGACTCAACAAACTCCTGATGAGGTTGCGGATGGTCTCCTGTGGGATCTCCTCCCAGACCTGGACTAAAGCACCCGCCAACTCCTGGACAGTTGTGGATGGAGCGAGACATGATGTCTCAGATGTGCTCAATCGGATTCAGGTCTGGGGAACGGGCGGGCCAGTCCATAGCGTTAATGCCTTCATTTTGCAGGAACTGCTGACACACTCCAGCCACATGAGGTCTGGCATTGTCCTGCATCAGGAGGAACCCAGGGCCAACCGCACCAGCATATGGTCTCACAAGGGGTCTGAGGATCTCATCTCGGTACCTAATGGCAGTTAGGCTACCTCTGGCGAGCACATGGAGGGCTGTGAAGCCTTCCAACGAAATGCCACCCCACACCATTACTGATCCACTGCCAAACCGGTTATGCTGAAGGATGTTGCAGGTAGCAGATCACTCTCCACGACGTCTCCAGACTCTGTCACGTCTGTCACATGTGCTCAGTGGGAACCTGCTTTCATTTGTGAGGAGCACAGGGCGCCAGTGGCGACTTTGCCAATCCTGGTGTTCTGTGGCACATGCAAAGCATCCTGCACGGTGTTGGGCTGGCTGTGAGCACAACCCCCATCTGTGGACGTCGGGCCCTCATACCACCCTCATGGAGTTGGTTTCTAACCGTTTGTGCAGACACATGCACATTTGTGGCCAGCTGGAGGTCATTTTGCAGGGCTCTGGCAGTGCTCCTCCTGTTCCTCCTTGCACAAAGGAGGTAACAGTCCTGCTGCTGGGTTGTTGCCCTCCTATGGCTCCCTCCACATCTCCTGGTATCTGCTCCATGCTCTGGACACTGTGCTGACAGACACAGCTACCCTTCTTGCCACAGCTCGCACTGATGTGCCATCCTGGATGAACTACACTACCTGAGCAACTTCTGTGGGTTGTACTGTAGACACCGCCTCATGCTACTGTATCTCTAGGGGTGAGAGCAATGGCAATATGAAAAAGTGACCAAAACAACAGCCAAAAAGGATGAGAACAGAGAAATGGTCTGTGGTCACCACCTGCAGAACCGCTCCTTTATAGGGGGTATGTTGCTAATTGCCTATCATTTCTACCAGTTGTCTGTTCCATTTGCACAACAGCAGGAGAAATTGATTCACAATCAGTGTTGCTTCATGACTGGACAGGTAGATTTCACAGAAGTGTTATTGACTTGAAGTTACATTGTGCTGTTAAAGTGTTCCCTTTATTTTTTTGAGCAGCGTATTATGGGAAGGCCCATCATCACTTGTGGGGATCATACGGGTTGAGATGAGTCGCTAAGGTCCCTCAGACCTACTCTCAGCTCCCAGTTGATTTGTGAGGACCTCACTGGCTGTGTATCGGTAAAACTCCTCACTAGTAATGTGAAAGTCCATTCGATGAGGGCCAGATACTCCTTTCTAAGTCACTGAATCTTCAGTTGTCCATAGGAGAACTTGTGTCCCAGTTTGGCAACACTGTGGCTTCCGCTCTAGTATAGACAATTGTTTGCTTATGATAAGGAATCCTTCCTTAACTTAATCTCCTTTAATTAGGCCTACTGTCCACTCAGGGCAAAGTTCTATACCATCTAAGTTGGCCTCCTGACCTGAGTTAAGGACCTTATCCGGCTCTTTGTCTCCACTATGCTCCCTGCCTGAAATCCAGATACACACTGCCATTATATCTTTGCTTTCCTTTAGAACATACTATTTGAGGTCTCCCTCCTGGCACACAACACCATATCAATTCAAGTCTGCAACCAGATGGACTGAATGTCTGTATTTCTCACTTACTTATCCCTATCTGACTCATCACCAGGATATTGTTCTCCTGTGTGCTCATACAGCTCAGAATGAGGGCTCCCACACAGTATGATGCCCCCACAATTACTGATATATATATATAAAAAAAAAACAGAAGCAACAACACACATTACTCAACCAACCCCTTTCCTGAGTTGTGCAGCTCTGGTCTGTGAAGTGTGAGTACTGAGGCTCCCTACTACAGGTGTGATGTAGTGACGCCATTGTGCCGGCAGTGCACGGAGTCTCAGACTCACAGGCGAAGGATGAATGGTGGATCGGGGAGATTTCAACTCCCTGATTTACTATTCTATTCAATAGTATCCCCATCATTGGAATGTGGATATCACTGAAATTGTGATGATGGGCAAGGAGAGCTTGCTCGGTGCTGAGCCGTCTCAATTCATGGGCACCATAGCATGCCACTATGGATGATACGACCCTGCTAACTATTGTATGGTAAATATCTCATAGGTAATGGGTTCATTAGTATCTGCACCAAGAATGGGGCTCGGTGAGTATTTATTCATTAGCCGTGGGGTAGTCGGTGGGGTGGATGGTACCATGTTGTGTGTGTAGGTGGCAATCCTGTGGGAAAACCCCTCTAAAATGAAATCTTAAACCTTTTTTACATATATGCTTTGAAAACTGGACTAACAAGATTATTATATACATACATACATACATACATACAGAGGTTGGCACCTTAAGGGATGATAATGCGCCCCCGCTCACTGCTGGCTATACCTCAGAAGCCATAGTTAACTGTGATATATATCAAAAAATACACTGATACATTAAATAGAACCAGATATATCTCAAGGTATAAAAGAAAGGGTATGGACTCATCAGAGAATGTTTCAATAATCCGCCTCAATGTGTTTCCCCACCAGCTTCATCAGGAGACTTGATACAGGGATGATAATTCATGATGTTCAGTATAGTGTGCCTAATAGCCAGGTGTCCATGTATAAATATCCCACTTCATCCAAAACCCCTCCCCAGACTAGGAGGCCCATTTCCATTCCGGGAGGTGAATGGTCACAGAATATATAGAATGGAGTCTGTCTACAATAATGTACTGCGCTTGAGCTACTTCTCATGAGCTAGAGGTCCGATAATGTCCATCCCCTAGTGTGCATGTCCGGAAGTGACGCGCTTTACACTGAAACGCAAGATAAACTGATTACCACTGCGCCAATCGTACCCGTGACTGCGCATGCCAGTAGTTACATGTTCCACGCCGGAGAGCATAATGGCCTATATGTGTCCGGACCATCACCATTGTCAGTGGATAAAATAACATACGGTTAGAGGGTTTGTGCTTGTCTGTGCGATACATCCGGTCAACTGATTACAGGGGCATAACGGGGGCATTACACTGTGTGGGGGGCATCATACATCCGGCATAAGGGGCATAATGGGGGCATTACACCGTGTGGGGGCATCATACATACTGCATAATGAGCATAATGGAGGCATTACACTGTGTGGGAGCATCATACATAGTGCATTAGGGGCATAATGGGGGCATTACACTGTGGGGGCATCATACATACTGCATAAGGTGCATAATGGGGGCATTACACTGTGGGGGCATCATACATCCTGCATAAGGGGCATAATGGGGGCATTACACTGTATGGGGGCATCATACATACTGCATAAGGGGCATAATGGGGGCATCATACATACTGCATAAGATGCATAATGGGGGCATTACACTGTGGGGGCATCATACATACTGCATAAGGTGCATAATGGGCCCATTACACTGTGTGGGGCATCATACATCCTGCATAAGGGGCATAATGGGGGCATTACACTGTGTGGGGGGCATCATACATACTGCATAAGGGGCAAAATGGGAGCATTACACTGTGTGGGGGGCATCATACATACTGCATAAGGGGCAAAATGGGAGCATTACACTGTGTGGGGGGCATCATACATACTGCATAAGGGGCATAATGGGGCATTACACTGTGTGGGGGCATCATACATCCTGCATAAGGGGCATAATGGGAGCATTACACTGTGTGGGGGCATCATAAATCCTGCATAAGGGGCATAATGGGGGCATTACACTGTGTGTGGGCATCATACATACTGCATAAGGGGCATAATGGAGGCATTACACTGTGTGGGGGCATCATACATCCTGCATAAGGGGCATAATGGGGGCATTACACTGTGTGTGGGCATCATACATCCTGCATAAGGGGCATAATGGGGGCATTACACTGTGTGTGGGCATCATACATACTGCATAAGGGGCATAATGGGGGCATTACACTGTGTGGGGGCATCATACATACTACATAAGGGGCATAATGGGGGCATCATACATCCTGCATAAGGGGCATAATGAGGGCATTAAACTGTGTGTGGGGATCATACATACTGCATAAGGGGCATAATGGAGGCATTACACTGTGTGGGGGCATCATACATACTGCATAAGGGGCCTACTGGGAGCATTACACTGTGTGGGGACATCATACATCCTGCATAAGGGTCATAATGGGGGCATTACACTGTGTGTGGGCATCATACATACTGCATAAGGGGCATAATGGAGGCATTACACTGTGTGGGGGCATCATACATACTGCATAAGGGGCATAATGGAGGCATTACACTGTGTGTGGGCATCATACATACTGCATAAGGGGCATAATGGGGGCATTACACTGTGTGGGGGCATCATACATCCTGCATAAGGGGCATAATGGGGGCATTACACTGTGAGGGGGCATCATACATCCTGCATAAGGGACATAATGGGGGCATTACACTGTGAGGGGGCATCATACATCCTGCATAAGGGACATAATGGGGGCATTACACTGTGAGGGGGCATCATACATCCTGCATAAGGGACATAATGGGGGCATTACACTGTGTGGGGGCATCATACATCCTGCATAAGGGGCATAATGGAGGCATTACACTGTGAGGGGGCATCATACATCCTGCATAAGGGACATAATGGAGGCATTACACTGTGTGTGGGCATCATACATACTGCATAAGGGGCATAATGGGGGCATTACACTGTGTGGGGGCATCATACATCCTGCATAAGGTGCATAATGGGGGCATTACACTGTGTGGGGGCATCATACATCCTGCATAAGGGGCATAATGGGGGCATTACACTGTGGGGGGCATCATACATACTGCATAAGGGGCATAATGGGGGCATTACACTGTGGGGGGCATCATACATCCTGCATAAGGGGCATAATGGGGGCATTACACTGTGTGGGGGGCATCATACATACCGCATAAGGGGTATAATGGGGGCATTACACTGTGTGGGGGCTTCATACATCCTGCATAAGGGGCATAATGGGGGCATTACACTGTGGGGGGCATCATACATACTGCATAAGGGGCATAATGGGGGCATTACACTGTGGGGGGCATCATACATCCTGCATAAGGGGCATAATGGGGGCATTACACTGTGTGGGGGCTTCATACATCCTGCATAAGGGGTATAATGGGGGCATTACACTGTGTGGGGGCTTCATACATCCTGCATAAGGGGCATAATGGGGGCATTACACTGTGTGGGGGCATCATACATCCTGTATAAGGGGCATAATGGGGGCATTACACTGTGTGGGGGCATCATACATCCTGCATAAGGGGCATAATGGGGGCATTACACTGTGGGGCCAGTAAAGGGGTCCTGTACTATGAGAACAATACGTTTCCTCCCTTCCTGTCTCCATAGTTGGGTCGTATGTATCTATTACAGGAAACAGAACAAAAACCTTATGATTCTTATAAAGGGGCAACACAAGACCCCAAAAGAGTCTCCGTGCTGAAGGGGTTAATGCCCCCTGCGCCCAGTAATGGGGTCTCCACATACCTCCACCTGCAGAGCCGCCACCACATATATGGCTGCTCTGTGCGCACAGGAGCTGTGATGAGGTCACAGGAGGGGAGGAGTCAGGGGTCACATGATCAGGGGCCTCAGTGGATGCAGGACTCTGCTGTGCTGGTTGTCATGGTGCTGGATGAGCTGAAGTTTATGTGTGGGGTCAGGAGGGGTTTACAGGGGGGATGTAGCAGAGCCGTGTGTGTACGAGGTGTACGGAGTAGAGCCGTGTGTGTACGAGGTGTACGGAGCAGAGCCGCGTGTGTACGAGGTGTACGGAGCGGAGCCGCGTGTGTACGAGGTGTACGGAGCGGAGCCGCGTGTGTACGAGGTGTACGGAGCAGAGCCGCGCGTGTACGAGGTGTACGGAGCGGAGCCGCGTGTGTACAAGGTGTACGGAGCAGAGCCGCGTGTGTACGAGGTGTACGGAGCACAGCCGCGTGTGTACGAGGTGTACGGAGCGGAGCCACGCGTGTACGAGGTGTACGGAGCGGAGCCGCGCGTATACGAGGTGTACGGAGCGGAGCCGTGTGTGTACGAGGTGTACGGAGCGGAGCCGCGCGTGTACGAGGTGTACGGAGCGGAGCCGCGCGTGTACGAGGTGTACGGAGCGGAGCCGCGCGTGTACGAGGTGTACGGAGCGGAGCCGTGTGTGTACGAGGTGTACGGAGCGGAGCCGCGCGTGTACGAGGTGTACGGAGCGGAGCCGTGTGTGTACGAGGTGTACGGAGCGGAGCCGCGCGTGTACGAGGTGTACGGAGCGGAGCCGCGTGTGTACGAGGTGTACTGAGCGGAGCCGCGTGTGTACTGACGTGTAGCCAGGGTCGGTCCGGGTAGGCACCTAGTTACGCCCCTCTGGTCCCTTCTTGTATCTCAGAACAGATGTTCCACCACCCGGACCCGTAACATGTTTTTTGCAAAAGAAAACTCCTACCTCTCTACCTATACAGCTACTCTGCACTATTTTTTTTTCTAAAAGAAAATCGCACGTCACTTACACTGCGACGTCCGCTACTCTAACTAGCTAAAAAAGAAAAAGTCCCTTGGAGCAGACTTTGATCCGTACGATACTATCAGGGCGCTGCGGCCATAGGAAAAGCACAAATACTCAGTGCAGGATGCCGCGCACATAAAAAAAAAAGCACAAAAAAAGTGCGCCAAAAATACAATTGGGAGTGGGGGGATCTGGAACAGGGAGTGGGGAACTGCTGTGATCAGAGATCAGTCACCCAGCACAGGAGGCAGGAAATTGCAGGAGGATCGCACTGGCCACCAATGATTTTTTTCTTTCACTCAGGTAACACTGGGGAGTATATAACCATCCCACAAGCCAACTCTGAGGTCAAGATGGCGTACAGAGTGGTGATTACTATTTTAGATTAACCCCTTTGGCGCTGATTGGCTGAACAATAGTTACAGACCAAACAGCACTAAAGGGGTTAATCAGCTGAGGTGACGTTACAATCATCCCAACTATTGTGACTACAGTGATGGGTGCAGTCTCAGACCGCACCCATCGTAGAATGTCACATCGATTTTTTTTTAAACTTTATTGTAATATTGCTGTGATTTAGCTGGTCAGAAGTGATCAGCCAATCACAGTGATCGCCGACGCAGGGGGTGTTATGTGCAGGGATTGCAGCCATCTTAACTTGGTCACCGCGCGATGCCGCGCTGTGACCGGAAATACCAGAGCCGAAGAACAGTATACATACGGCGTTTGTTGGGAAGGGGTTAATAACTAATTTTGCTATCTATATGATGTCCATGTGGCAAACAATGCGTGGGTCTCACGATACTACCACCGCACAAAAGACTGAATTCTCACAGATCGAATATAAGAAAAGGTTCTGTCCACCATGGATTATCCCGCCATTATAGTCTGATCACAACATGATCCGGATCAGCCCTATTGAATTTGCCCTGCTGTTGACCCAAAATCGTATTCAAAATCTGAATAAATCAATCGTCATTTTTATCATATATATATATATATATTTCTTATTAAATATTTTTAATAATTATATTTTGTGTAAGGTACAATCTCTTAATATTTGCTCAATAATAGTTTACCTTAATTTGTTATTTCGGTTGGGAATTGAACTCGCTCCCGCTTCATTTTTTGTTTTGACACTCATTTTGCTCGAAGATTTCGTCTTTATTCCTCTTTCACGGCTTCTTTGGAGGCTTGTACTAAAATTTTCCCACGTTACGTCACAATTTCACCCAGCCTCTCACTAGCAGCTGGGTTATCCCCGAATGCTGAGTTCATCTAAGTTCAGCGGAGGGACTTTCCCAGCAGCATAATTTTTTCCCACGCTATGTCACGATTTCACCCAGCCTCTCACTCTAACAGCTGGGTTATCCCCAAATGCGGAGTTCATCTAAGTTCAGCGGAGGGACTTTCCCAGCAGCATAGATTTTTTTCCCACGCTATGTCACAATTTCACCCAGCCTCTCACTCTAACAGCTGGGTTATCCCCGAATGCGGAGTTCATCTAAGTTCAGTGGAGGGACTTTCCCAGTAGCATAGATTTTTTCCCACGCTACTCTCTTAGCGATTTCTATGTCCAGTCCTTTAGTATCTTATTTCTCTTATATATTCACGCTTAAAATGTGTTTTATATGTTCATATAATATCTAATAACTAATATTTTAACATTCCAAACACTTTTATTCACTACAATCCACTTCTTAATAAATTTATGGTTCTATACACCCCAATCGCCCCTTTTTTTTAATCCTCTGGTTCATTCACTCTTCTCCGTGGCACGCCAAGATCACATCGCTCACACCAATATCGATACTTTGATCTTGTGACTTCTAGCCCGTCCTACATCCTGATATTTTTACATCACACTATATTTTTAGATGAAACTTATCACCACAAACGTGGATTTCATTATTTTCTCAATGTCATTAATCTTAGAAACAATATGAAATTTTATATTTTGAAACCTTTTATCATCATTTTTTTTTTTTAATTATTTACAATGTTAAACTGCCCAAGATGAACTTTGACATATCATGTATTCTTTTTTTCAGGGCTGTGGAGTCGGAGTCGTGGAGTCGGAGCCCATTTTGGTGGAGTCGTAACACGGACCGACTCCGGGTACAGTAGTTCAATGCAGTTTGTGAGGAATATTTATTCATACGAATTTAGGAAAGTTATAAAATATCCTATAAATGTCTTTCCTATTCCTGATCTAAGGGTCTAGACTTTTAGCTGAGATTAATCTGTGCTACAATAAATTTATCACTTATACATGAGCCATGTATGAGGGAGTCGGAGATGGAGTCGGTGTCATGGAAATTGAGGAGTCGGAGGTTTTGCTCATCGACTCCACAGCCATGCTTTTTTTGGCGCCACATTTTTTTCAAATTCACAAGTGTCTATATACAGTGGTGTGAAAAAGTGTTTGCCACTTCCTGATTTCTTATTTTGCATGTTGGTCCCACTTAAATGTTTCAGATCACAAAACAAATTAAAATATTAGACAGATATAACACAAGTAAACACAAAATGCAGTTTTTAAATGAAGGTCTTTATTATTAAGAGAAAAAGAAATCCAAACCTACAGGGCCCTGTGTGAAAAAGGGATTGCACCCCCCCTACCCACTTTAAAACAATTAACTGTGGTTTATCACATCTTTGGGAAGTTGATTTCCCTAGCCACATAAAGGCCTGATTACTGCCACACCTGTTCTCAATCAAGAAATCACTTAAATAGCACCTGCCTGACAATGTGAAGTGGACCAAAATATCCTCAAAAGCTAGACATCATGCCGCAATCTAAAGAAATTCAGGAACAAATTAGAAACAAAGTAATTGAGATCTATCAGTCTGGAAAAGGTTATAAAGCCATTTCTAAAGCTTTGGGACTCCAGCGAACCACAGTGAGAGCCATTATCCACAAATGGAGAAAACATGGAACAATATGAACCTTCCCAGGAGTGGCTGGCTGACCAAAATTACCCCAAGAGTGCTGCGACGACTCATCCAAGATGTCACAATAGACCCCACAACAGCCAAAGAATTGCAGGCCTTACTTGACTCAGTTAAAGCACTTGCTTTGGTAAACAGAACCATGAACTCTGCTGTCTACCAAAAAATCCTGATGGAGAATGTCCAGCCATCTCTTCGTGACCTCAAGCTGAAGCGCACTTTGGTTATGCAGCAGGGCAATGATCCAAAACACACCAGCAAGTCTACCTCTGAATGGTTTAAGAAAAACAAAATTAAGACTTTGGAGTGGCCTAGTCAAAGTCCTGACCTTAATCCGACTGAGATGCTGTGGCATGACCTTAAAAAGGCAATTCATGCTCGGAAACCCTCCAATGTGGCTGAATTACAACAATTTTGCAAAGATTAGTAGGCGAAAATTCCTCCAGAGAGTTGTAAAAGACTCATTGCCCGTTATCGCAATTGCTTGATTGCAGTTGTTGCTGCTAATGGTGGCCCAACCAGTTATTAGGTTTAGGGGGCAATCACTTTTTCACACAGGGCCCTGTAGGTTTGGATTTCTTTTTCCCTTAATAATAAATACCTCGATTTAAAAACAGCTTTTTGTGTTTACTTATCTTTGACTTATACTGACATTTGCTTTGTGATCTGAAATATTTAAGTGTGACAAATATGCAAAAGAATAAGAAATCAGGAAGGGAGCAAACACTTTCACCCCACTGTATGGCTGAGTTCTGTGACTTGTCATATGTTTTTTTTGTCCTGAGGAGGAAGTATGGCACTTTGAAATGCATAGACAGTAATAAAACGCATAGTTTTCTAGTCTGGACCTGGATTTACTGTTATCTACCACAAGCGCGGATTTTCCATATTTCTTTCCTTCCCACATACCACTGGTTCAGGAGACCAACTGCACGTCAGCAGGTATCGAAGTCATTATTACAGTCAGTAGAGGACAGCTTTGGGAAGAAAAACTGACCCTGCAGCTGGGACTGTGAAGATCCTAGCTTCTGGTACTCCCTAGCCAGTTCCTGGACCATCTGGGTCATATTCACCACCTGATCACAGAGTGTGACGCTATTCACCACTCATGGACAGGCTGTGAAGCAGAGTAGTCAAACTTCTGGGGTCAGATACCAAGAGAGCACATAGAAAACTAAAGTTAAAAGACAAAGGCGAAGTCAAGTCATTATCTGAGGTCAGAATACCAGGAAGACAGCAGATCAGAGCAAAGGGGCTAGGCAAATGGATGGTCAGAACGAGGTCCAAGGACAGACAGCAAAAGATTAACAGAGCACAGAAATACAAGGCACATCACTGAGCAGATGCTACGTCTGGCAGAGGTCTAAGACTGACAGCTCAGCTAAGTAACTGGGTAATCAACAGGAACAGGGAACACCTGAAAGAAGCTCAGCATCTCAGACTCAGATTAGACAGCTGAGCTGTTCATTAAAACACCAACAGCTCTGCATAAAACTGCACCAGATTGGACAACTGAGCTGTCTTTCACAGCTTCCAAGACATACTGAGCGGAGGAATCCGTGACACTCTGATGTTTATTAAGCAGATGTTTATTAAGAATTAATTTCCGTGTAAAACATTTCGCACATTAAGAACATGAAAAAGGCTTCTCCCCTGTGTGACTACTCTGGTGACTAAGAAGAGATGATTTCTTGATAAAACATTTCCCACATTCTGAACATGAAAAAGGCTTCTCCCCTGTGTGAGTTCTGTGGTGAATAATAAGATTCCTTTTATTGTTAAAACATTTCCCACATTCTGAACAGGAAAAAGGCTTCTCCCCTTTGTGAATTTTCTGGTGCGTAACAAAATCTGATTTCTGTGCAAAATATTTCCCACATTCTGAACAAAAAAAGGGCTTCTCCCCTGTGTGGGTTCTCTGGTGAATAACAAGATTTGATTTCTGTTTAAAACATTTCCCACATACTAAACATGAAAAAGGCTTCTCCCCTGTGTGAGTTCTCTGGTGGCCATCAAGTTCCACTTTCTGGCTAAAACATTTCTCACATTCTGAACATGAAAAAGGCTTCTCCCCTGTGTGGGTTCTTTGATGCTTAACAAAATCTGATTTCCATTTAAAACATTTCCCACATTCTGAACATGAAAAAGGCTTCTCCCTTCTGTGGATTTTCTGATGGCTATTAAGATATGCTTTTCGGTTAAAACATTTCCCGCATTCTGAACATGAAAAAGGCTTCTTCCCTGTGTGCGTTATTTGGTGCATAACAAGACTAGATTTATGTCTAAAATATTTTCCACATTCTGAACAGGAAAAAGGCTTCTCCACAGTGTGAGTTCTCTGGTGACTAAGAAGAGATGATTTCTTCAGAAAACATTTCCCACAATCTGAACAGGAAAAAGGCTTTTCCCCTGTGTGGGTTTTCTGGTGTTGAACAAGTTTTGATTTCTGGTTAAAACACTTCATACACTTGGAACAAGAAAATCTATTCTCTACTGTGTGAATGTTTTGATGTTTAAGAAAAGACTTTTGGAGAGGAAAACTATTTCCATATTCTGGACGTGAACATGGCTTCTTTGCTTTAGGAGCAGTTCGTTTCTTAATGCTTATTTTGTGACTTTGATTTTCCTTAGTAGTCGGTAATGAATCAGAAGACAGAACCTGTTTCATAGGATCAGATGATAGATCTTTGCTGTGAAGGGATGATGGTAAATCTGGAGTAATGGCATTCACTTCAATTGTATCCTGTGGGATCACAAGATCGTCTGATTTAAAAATTGAAGATGTCAGCTGTACCTCTGATCTCCTGGTACAGTCATCTGCCAAGAAAAAAAAACAATTATTTTTGAATAAAATATCCTTGAATGTAATATTTTTGAACATTTCTACTTAAGCTGTCAGTAAAAATGGTAAGTTACGACAAAAATTGTATTATTAACCAAGACAATGACAGTTCACAGTCTAATAGAAAACCTTATAGGATGAACCAGTAGAGCGTGGTGTTAAATGTTTGTTCATTCTGCGTCCCAAATATAGAATAAGATGCCACAAAACAATGTTATGTAGGTGAAAATAATACCAATAAAACTTCTACTCGTTCTGCAAAAAAACAAGTCCCCACTCAGGTCCATTATCTGTGTCAGTGGAAAAACAGAGATTTCCACATTATTAGTGGCTCAAAGGCTCTTGAAAAGTAACACGGCTTCCATAAACCAATCCAGCAATATCTGATCTCCCAAAGTCAGATCTCCCCCTCGCTTCTGAGCCTTGCAGTGTGCCAAACCATATTTAGCATCCATGTATTTGGCATTACTATAGTGAGAAGAACCCACTTAATTTACTGTGGGTAGGCCATATGCTACCAGAAAGCAGGCACCCGATCAGGCCTGTATTTCAAATCTGATCGGTGGTGGCAGCGAATAATATTAATTGGGTTATCGTGAAGCTGGCAGTGATCGTACAGGGGCATATACACATATTCCATGACTTGGAATTTGAAGGTGTGTACGCCATACGCTCACTGCTAGCTGGCCGGTAACTACGTAGTGAGTAATCGATATTGTGTGTGTGCGAAAGCCTGACAAATTGATGGCAGAAGTGAGATATTGTATGATCCCTCCGGTGTTGTTTCCTGACAATTGGTGGCAAGCGGTGGGATATTACAGAACATCAGAGGCTGTATTGAGCAATCATTCCTGTCACTGAAAACTTGCACGGTTCTTGTGAGAATTCTGTTTAAAGTTTTAAGGAATCAGACTCAGTGTTTTAATATTTTTTATCTGGGACATTACTGCATGCAAAGCAGTTGCATCCCCCACCTTCTCTTGTTTTTCTGTCCTATCTTTTATTTGGAGAGCCCTGGTACCACCAGCAGTCAGAGGACACTATCACGACCCTCTGTGAGCTGTGTCAGATTGACCCCACGGGCAAGACCAGGCACCAAATGATTGAACTGTTGCAAGGTGCTGCAGAGACCGTCCGACAGCAGAGCCCTGATGATGGGGCGGCCAGCCAAGGTCCGGATGGCGCTGCTGCAGGGGTCCCACCTGTTATTGCCAGCCAGACCCGCAGCCAGGGTAGTGTGGACCCCCACCTGCAGATGGCATTGGAGCAGCTCGCCGCAGACGATCGTGACAGACAACTGCAGCTGTTCCTGAAATTCCAGGAGCGAGAGGCTGAGAGAGCCGAGGATCAGGCCCAAGCTGACAGAGAGGAGCGAAAAGATGACCGAGAGGCTGCTGAGCGGGAGCGACAGTATCAGATGGAGCTAGCCTGGATTCATAAGGACCCATCCTCCACGCAGACCTGTGAATCCAACAGTGCCAACAGCTTTAAACGCCGTACTGAGCATTTCCCTGTGATGGAAAAAGATGGGTACTTGGACATATTTCTGCAGGGATTTGAAAAAGCCTGCAGGCAGTACCAGCTGCCTGAAGCCCAGTGGGCCAGGTATTTAACTCCAGGGCTCAGAGGAAGAGCTCTGGTGGCGTTTGCTTCTCTCCCTCGAGACCAAGATGGAGACTATGAGGCAGTCAAGCAGGCCTTGATAAAAAAGTACCAGCTAACTCCGAAAGTTTACCGGAAGAAGTTCAGAGCCCTCCAACGTGGACCACGATAGCTACAGTGATGTGGTGGATGAGCTCCGAACCAACTTTGAGCAGTGGGTCCAAGGACTGTCAGTCACCACCTTTGAGGACCTGAAGGATCTGATGGTGAAGGACCAGCTTCTTCGTCTTTGCCCAGTGGAAGTGCGACAGTTTGTGCTGGAGCCAAAGGAGGCCGCCAAAGCAGCCCAGATCGCGGATGCCTATGAAGCCAACCGCACACCAGAGGCGCAGAAGTCGGCCGCCGCCAGCTGGAAAAAAGGGTAAGCCGACAACCACCCCCAGTGTTCCACCCAGCCGGCCCGCTGGGGCTCCTGCCTCATCTTCCAGCACCCGGTCTGCATCGGACTCACGGCGGTGCTATACCTGTGACAGGGCTCATCTGCCCGCAGACAGAAGAATTCCACACCTAAGGCCCAGGGGCCTACTGAAGGTGTCCTTTTTGTGGGTGGGGCGGTTAGGGGGTCTGTGACAATCAGTCACCGTGCGTGATAAAGTCACTTTGGGGCTCAAGGACACCGGAGCTGTATGAACCCTCATCCGCCGTGAGTTGGTGTCCCCTGAAGACCTTATCCCCAGGTAGATAAGGTCTTCAAAGAGTGGAGAAGTCGGGGCATGCACCCAAGGCTCCCCTGATCCTTTTGCCAGCCACCATAGAGCATTCCAGAGATTGCTGTGGACATCATTGGCCCGCTGGCCATTCCCAGCAGCTCTGGAAAACAGTTCATCCTTACTGTGGTAGACTATGCTACCCGGTACCCGAAGGTAGTAGCTTTGTCCTCCAATAGGGCTGATAAGATGGCAGATGCCCTCCTGGCCATTTTTTCGAGAGTAGGATTCCCCAAGAAGATGCTTATGGACCAGGAGACTCAGTTCATGTCTCGGTTAATGGAACCTAGTATCAAGTTCGTATCACCCACAGACCAATGGTTTGTGTGAGCGATTCAATGGTACCTTTAAGCAGATGCTTAAGATGCTGGTTGAGTTCCGTTGGCACGACTGGGAGCGTTACCTCACACACCTGCTCTTTGCTTACAGAGAGGTACCACAGGCCTCAATGGGGTTCTCCCCCTTCGAGCTCCTGTTTGGCAGACGAGTCCGGGGCCCCCTTGGTCTGGTAAGAGAATCCTGGGAAGGGAAATTGAACTCACCCGAAGTGTCCGTTATAGAGTATGTCATGCGGCTCCGTGACAAAATGCAGGCAATGACGCAGCTGGTGCATGAGAATATGGTGCAGGCCCAGGCCAGCCAGAAGCTGTGGTATGATCAGAACGCCCGTGAGCGGGTGTACGAAGTGGGTCAGAAGGTGTGGGTCCTAGTTCCAATAACCCAGAACAAGCTTCAGGCGGCCTGGGAAGCCCATACCCCATATGCCAGCACTTCAATGATGTGAACTACAGTACAGACCAAAAGTTTGGACACACCTTCTCATTTAAAAAGGTTTCTGTATTTTTTTTGATTATGAAAACTGTACATTCACACTGAAGGCATCAAAACTATGAATTATCACATGTGGAATTATATACTTAACAAAAAAGTGTGAAACAACTGAAAATATGTCTTATATTCTAGGTTCTTCAAAGTAGCCACCTTTTGCTTTGATGACTGCTTTGCACACTCTTGGCATTCTCTTGATGAGCTTCAAGAGGTAGTCACCAGAAATGGTCTTCCAACAATCTTGAAGGAGTTACCAGAGATGCTTAGCACTTGTTGGCCCTTTTGCCTTCACTCTGTGGTTCAGCTCACCCCAAACCATCTCGATTGGGTTCAGGTCTGGTGACTGTAGAGGCCAGGTCATCTGCTGTAGCAACCCATCACTCTCCTTGGTCAAATAGCCCTTACACAGCCTGGAGGTGTGTTTGGGGTCATTGTCCTGTTGAAAAATAAATGATGGTCCAACTAAACGCAAACCGGATGGAATAGCATGCCGCTGCAAGATGCTGTGGTAGCCATGCTGGTTCAGTATGCCTTCAATTTTGAATAAATCCCCAACAGTGTCACCAGCAAAGCACCCCCACACCATCACATCTCCTCCTCCATGCTTCACGGTGGGAACCAGGCATGTAGAGTCCATCCGTTCACCTTTTCTGCGCCGTACAAAGACACGATGGTCGGAAGCAAAGATCTCAAATTTGGACTCATCAGACCAAAGCACAGATTTCCACTGGTCTAATGTCCATTCCTTGTGTTCTTTAGCCAAACAAGTCTCTTCTGCTTGTTGCCTGTCCTTAGCAGTGGTGTCCTAGCAGCTATTTTACCATGAAGGCCTGCTGCACAAAGTCTCCTCTTAACAGTTGTAGAGATGTGTCTGCTGCTAGAACTCTGTGTGGCATTGACCTGGTCTCTAATCTGAGCTGCTGTTAACCTGCGATTTCTGAGGCTGGTGACTCGGAAAAACTTATCCTCAGAAGCAGAGGTGACTCTTGGTCTTCCTTTCCTGGGGCGGTCCTCATGGGAGACAGTTTCTTTGTAGCGTTTGATGGTTTTTGCAACTGCACTTGGGGACACTTTCAAAGTTTTCCCAATTTTTTGCACTGACTGACCTTCATTTCTTAAAGTAATGATGGCCACTCATTTTTCTTTACTTAGAATTTGTATTATGGCAAGAAAAAAGCAGCTAACAGTCTATTCAGTAGGACTATCAGCTGTGTATCCACCAGACTTCTGCACAACACAACTGATGGTCCCAACCCCATTTATAAGGCAAGAAATCCCACTTATTAAACCTGACAGGGCACTCCTCTGAAGTGAAAACCAACCATTTCCAGTGACTACCTCTTGAAGCTCATCAAGAGAATGCCAAGAGTGGGCAAAGCAGTCATTAAAGCAAAAGGTGGCTACTTTGAAGAACCTAGAATATAAGACATATTTTCAGCTGTTTCACACTTTTTTGTTAAGTATATAATTCCACATGTGTTAATTCATAGTTTCATAGTTTTGATGCCTTCAGTGTGAATGTACAATTTTCATAGTCATGAAAATACAGAAAAATCTTTAAATGAGAAGGTGTGTCCAAACTTTTGGTCTGTACTGTACACCAGGAAGAGGCAGAATGTCTTCCACGTCAACATGATAAAAGCTCATCATGACAGGGATTCCTGTGCCCTTTCTGTGTGTAGCGTCCCCAAAGAAGGAGAGACAGGAGTCCTAGTGGACTTACTGGCAGCAGCCCGGGACGCAGGGTCTATTGAGGATGCAGAATTCAACCCGCAGCTATCCACGGACCAGAAGTCCCAGCTGCGGGAGGTGTTCCGGCCTTACCTGATCCTCTTCATGGGTGTACCCCTACCAGGGAGGATGCAGGGGGGGGGGGTATTATAACAGATAAGAGCATCCACCTGTCAATTGAAAATGGTGACAGGCTGACTCTTATCAAAATAAACAAGGCCTGGATTGGCCCAGACTTCTCACCACCACTGAATGACCGTCGCAGAACATGAACTCAAATCCATTTTTTTTCTGGTCTATTCCCATGCACCCCTTCACACCCAGACATGGGTATACGCTTCAGGATTTCTTCTTTTTTAGGTCGTCCTCCTTCTTCTCATCCTCCTCCACCACCACATCAACAGGGTGCTCATCATGCGACACCCCCATTAATTATGTTAAAGGTATTTATGATGCCCGCATGAACAATTTTTGAGGCCTACTTCAGACATTCTTTTCTATATTCATGCATACCCCCAGGGGTAAAAGTTTTTCAGCCCATGCACTTAGTACATGGGCATTACCAGTCTAGGAGACCCACTCCTTAATAATGGGACTTTTTTTTTTTATGAGGCAGATTTAAATCGATTCCATATTCTATAATATTACCTCTTTTATCTACAATTTGTATACGGGTGAGCTATAGCACTAGGGATAGTGTATTACATGCATCCAGCCAGGGATTATTGCCTTATATTCCATGCTGCTGCAAGCAAAAAAGAAAAAAAAAGGAAGAAATCCGATTCCACCCCAAATCATGCAAAATTAAAAATCTGTAAACCAATAGACATAGATTAAAAAAAAAAAGCTACATCTCCAACAACAACAACAACAACGTATGTATGAGGGGAGAGCTCCAACACTAAACCGGAGTTGCACTCATTTATGGTGGACCAATGGAGCTACTATGAGTCCTGACCAGAACAGTAGAGAAAGTATTAGTGCCCCCATTTCAGGAGAGATTGTGCAGTAATCTGAATTCCTTAGGAATGAAAACATAATGGAATTTATGATGTGGAGTGAATCCATGAAACCAGGGCTGGAGCCAACACACCTCCTGCAGGCGTGAATAAATGTATATTACAGCCATCAGCCACGCACAGCTTAGAGATATATCATGGCACAGGTGTAATGTTTTTTGTATACTTTATCTATTTGAAGTTATTTGGTTTAAAAAGAAATTGAAAAGTCAGGATAAAGGGAAACTCTGCTGTTATTGTACAGAAATTCACACTTGGCCTCACTGCACATTTAATGTTGTAGATCATAAAAGTGAAGTTTGGCCAGAAAGACTGGACCTGGTCTTGTAGGGACCATATGAGCACATTCAGCAGCACAGAAGGGAGAGAAGGTAGATTCATCCAATAAGATATCAGGGTTCTAGGAAGCCAACAGCATCATTACCCTCCGCTTTCTCTAAGAGGCTGTTATGCACACGCCCGGGCTAAGCGGCGTGTGCGTGGGATTGGTAGTGATTCCACTGGACCGTGCCGGAGAGTGAATGCCTGGAGGGGCGTGACTAAGTATTCACCCGATCCGACCAGGGTCGCACGACGGCATACGACGCCAGTGCACCAAGGAGGAACCGAGCAGAGGGACCAGGTGCTACTCCAGGACAGACCCCGGACACGGCTGTTGACCCACACAGGGGAATACAGGAACAGGCTGGTAGGCTGGCACACAGACTGGAGGGTATAGGCAGGCACGACTGGTATGCAGGCAGGCGGGATAAAGGCAAGCACAGCTAGAGTGCAGACAGGAAGGCACTAGCAGGTAGGAACACAGGCGGGATAGGACCCAGTACACACCGGGACTCAGGAACAATACAGGCAGAGGGTTACAGGCAAGCACAGCTAGAGTGCAGACAAGGCTGAGCAGGGAGGACAGGGCTCTGTTCACACGGAACAGACAGGAAGGGAAAGACAGAGCCAGATACTCACACAGTACTTGCAGAGACAACAAGCAGGAGTTAGGTACGAGTTCAGACTCTGCAGAAAAAGGAAGGGAACGGACATAGAGGCAAAACAGGTAAAGGACAGGAGAGAGTTCAGACTGGAACTGAGTGTACGGAGGAGACCGACACTGCAGAGGGATACAGGAGCGGGTCTGGGAATACGGCCCCCAGAGAGGCGGAACGAACAGGCAAGGAGCGTGTTCAGACAGGACAGACCAGACGCAGGAGCGGGTCTAGGAAATCGGCCACTAGAAGGCGGAACGAACAGGCAAGGAGCGTGTTCAGACAGGACAGGCCAGACACAGGAGCGGGTCTAGGAAATCGGCCACTAGAAGGCGAGAGGAACAGGCTAGGAGCGTGTTCAGACAGGACAGACAAGAGAACACAGAAAGGAGTCAGTTCAGACACGGGAGCTGATACCGCAAAGCAGGAGACATACAGGACTCAGTTCAGACACGGGAGCTGATACCGCAAAGCAGGAGACATACAGGACACAGTTCAGACACGGGAGCTGATACCGCAAAGCAGGAGACATACAGGACTCAGTTCAGACACGGGAACTGATACAAAAAGCAGGAGACAAGAGACGGGACCTGGCACCTTCAGAGTGCAAGCACACACTGAAGGAAACACTATGCACAGGCCGGGATAGAAGGGAGCTGCTGAGCTATATACCAAGTGACAGACAGCAATAGGCTGAGGACGCACAAGGGGTGTGACCCACAGCAGGTACAAAAGGCAGGAAGTGATCGGGCGCCGCCCTTAAGCAGCAGAAACAGACACAAACAGACAGCATGGAGGGAAGCCAGAGAGACATTCTGGACAGGAGATCAAGTGCGCCCTCTTGCACAGTGGGAGATGGACCACCATGCAAGGACGCCGCCAGGTATGTTACAGTACCTCCCCCCTTACGCCCCCTCTTCTTCAGGCCTGCCAGAATCTTCCGCAGGGAATTCGAGGGCCAGTCGTTCACTGGGTTGGAGGGGGACAGAGACTTAAGGGTAATCTCTGCTTCGAGGTACATCTTGTCAAGCTCACAGGAAGAAATAGACGGGTTATCACGTACATAATGAGGAAAAGTCACTGTCTCTTTGTTATCTGGTGGTATCCCGGAGGATTCAGGAAACAACTGGAGGTCCTCCGCCGGGTCAGAAGAGTGCAGAGGCTCAGAGAAAACAACTGCTTCAGAGTACACTAGGTCGGACTCACTGGAGGAAGCAGGCGAGGTATCGGGTACCGAGTATAGGAAAGTCTCTGTCCATTCACCACCAGGTGGCACCCCGAAGGGTTCTGGAGACAGCTGGCGGTCCTCCGCCTGGTCAGAGGGGTGTAGAGACTCACGGGTAACCTCTGCTTCAGAGTACACTAGGTCGGACTCACTGGACGAAGCAAGCGAGGTATCAGATCCAGGATATAGGAAAGTCTCTGTCCATTCACCACCAGGTGGCACCCCGAAGGATTCTGAACACAACTGGAGGTCCTCCGCCTGGTCGGAGGGGTGTAGAGACTCAGGAGTAACCTCTGCTTCGGAGTACACTAAGTTGGACTCACTGGACGAAGCGAGCGAGGTATCAGGTACAGAGTATAGGAGAGTCTCTGTCCTTTCGCTACCAGGTAGCACCCCGAAGGGTTCAGGAGACAACTGGAGATCCTCCGCCTGGTCGGAGGGGTGTAGAGACTCGGAGGTAACTACCACTTTGGGGTACCCATTGTCAGGCTCACAGGACGAAGCGGACAAAGTATTGAGTACCGGGTGTAGAGAAGTCTCTCTCCATTTGTCATCGAGTGGTATCCCGGAGGGTTCAGGAGGCAACAGGGGATCCTCCGCCAGGTAGTAGAGGTGCACAGACTCTGAGGTAACCACAGCTTTGGAGCATCCTTGGACATGCACACCGGTTAAAGAGAAAGAAGCATCTGATGCCGGGTGCAGGAAGTTCTCCTGTGTGGAGTCTGGATGGGCAGAAGTCTCTTCGGCCAGGAGAACTGGTGCACTACCCACGCACATTACCCATTGGGGTTTCTCCGGGATACAGGGAGATGAAGCTTCAGTAGGGACTTCAAGGTTGGGGTCAGGAGGTCTCAGGGAGGACAGACCCTGGCGTGACGGCTTGCCTCTAAGTCTAGCACGTCTGGGCTGCCTCTTGAGGTTGAGAGAAGTATTCCGGAAAGCGTAGTCACCCTGTGAGGATTCTGGGTGGGCAGTAGTCTCATTGGGCTGGAGGACTATTGCGCTACCCACACACATTACCCGTCGGGGCTGCTCCGGGATATTGGGAAGTGAAGCTTCAGCAGGGGCTTCAGAGTTAGGGTCCTCGAAGACCATACGAAAGGCCACCAGGAAGGCCTGCAGGTCAAGGATGACAGGATCCCATGCTTCCCATAGGGGGGTGACCCATTTCAAGGCATCACCCGCTAGGTAGTCAATCATAAAGGCCACTTTAGCCCAATCGGAAGGAAAATAGAGAGGGTAGGCCTTAAAGTGTAGCATGCATTGCTCCACAAATGCACGACACTGTCTTGGATCCCCATAGTAACGTGGCGGATCCGCAGGAACGAGGGCTGATAGATCCATCTGGACGGGTGCGTAATTCGCCTGGAACTCAGCTAAAGGGGGAAAAAAATTTATTTATTTTATTTTAATGCATGTATTCGCTGGAAAAACTTCTCAAAGAGCGAAGGCCGTGGGGCTCAACGGGAACCATGGCCTGAGCATGCTGTTATGCACACGCCCGGGCTAAGCGGCGTGTGCGTGGGATTGGTAGTGATTCCACTGGACCGTGCCGGAGAGTGAATGCCTGGAGGGGCGTGACTAAGTATTCACCCGATCCGACCAGGGTCGCACGACGGCATACGACGCCAGTGCACCAAGGAGGAACCGAGCAGAGGGACCAGGTGCTACTCCAGGACAGACCCCGGACACGGCTGTTGACCCACACAGGGGAATACAGGAACAGGCTGGTAGGCTGGCACACAGACTGGAGGGTATAGGCAGGCACGACTGGTATGCAGGCAGGGGGGTAAAGGCAAGCACAGCTAGAGTGCAGACAGGGAGGCACTAGCAGGTAGGAACACAGGCGGGATAGGACCCAGTACACACCGGGACTCAGGAACAATACAGGCAGAGGGTTACAGGCAAGCACAGCTAGAGTGCAGACAAGGCTGAGCAGGGAGGACAGGGCTCTGTTCACACGGAACAGACAGGAAGGGAAAGACAGAGCCAGATACTCACACAGTACTTGCAGAGACAACAAGCAGGAGTTAGGTACGAGTTCAGACTCTGCAGAAAAAGGAAGGGAACGGACATAGAGGCAAAACAGGTAAAGGACAGGAGAGAGTTCAGACTGGAACTGAGTGTACGGAGGAGACCGACACTGCAGAGGGATACAGGAGCGGGTCTGGGAATACGGCCCCCAGAGAGGCGGAACGAACAGGCAAGGAGCGTGTTCAGACAGGACAGACCAGACGCAGGAGCGGGTCTAGGAAATCGGCCACTAGAAGGCGGAACGAACAGGCAAGGAGCGTGTTCAGACAGGACAGACCAGACACAGGAGCGGGTCTAGGAAATCGGCCACTAGAAGGCGAGAGGAACAGGCTAGGAGCGTGTTCAGACAGGACAGACAAGAGAACACAGAAAGGAGTCAGTTCAGACACGGGAGCTGATACCGCAAAGCAGGAGACATACAGGACTCAGTTCAGACACGGGAGCTGATACCGCAAAGCAGGAGACATACAGGACACAGTTCAGACACGGGAGCTGATACCGCAAAGCAGGAGACATACAGGACTCAGTTCAGACACGGGAACTGATACAAAAAGCAGGAGACAAGAGACGGGACCTGGCACCTTCAGAGTGCAAGCACACACTGAAGGAAACACTATGCACAGGCCGGGATAGAAGGGAGCTGCTGAGCTATATACCAAGTGACAGACAGCAATAGGCTGAGGACGCACAAGGGGTGTGACCCACAGCAGGTACAAAAGGCAGGAAGTGATCGGGCGCCGCCCTTAAGCAGCAGAAACAGACACAAACAGACAGCATGGAGGGAAGCCAGAGAGACATTCTGGACAGGAGATCAAGTGCGCCCTCTTGCACAGTGGGAGATGGACCACCATGCAAGGACGCCGCCAGGTATGTTACAGTGGTCCATCATAATATTTTTCTTCAAGTGATTTTCTAACTTCTCAGCACATTCTACATAATGTGACAAAGTCACTGGTAAAGTATTGGAGGGGAGATGTGTAGCACTGAGATTGTTAGCTCCAGTAATTAAACATAGGAAAAAGGTTCCAGCACACAAGGGGGTTAATCAGCCATCTTTAGTGCTAAGGTGATTGAACACCTGTAGAGGGAGGAGGTCAGAGGATAAAATTCACAGCCTTTAGAGCATTTGGTGTGGGGAGGGCCTGGAGGTAACAGCTCTGGAGCGGTTTCACACATGCTGGATGTATGGAGATTGCAGGTCTCCTGGAAGAAATTACTCTGCTAAAGGACATTGAAGCTGGACTCTAAGCTAGGTAGGCTAACCAGCACTATTGTATGGACTTGTTACTTTACGTTTTACCCTCTGACGGACAAAGGCTCTATTAACGTTTTCTGGTGGCGTGAAAGTTTTTGGTGAAGGAGTTTTTGGTGAAGCTTGTGGTCTAAAGGCAAAATGGTGATCACATGATTGTGATAAGTGATTGTGATACATCACTGATAAAACAGCCACAACCAGGATGTCACGACACAGCTGTCAGGTGACCAGGGGCTCCTACCCTGTCCCTAACATTAGGGGGCGCCCTAGCTCGCCCTATTTCCCGGGATACCTCTGAAGGTGAGGATGCCAGGGCCTCTGCCCTCGCCCTAACTCCTGAGTTAGCCCTCCATCTGTTCTCTCCGCCCACCCAGAGAAGGGGGCGCTACTGTGCACAGTAGTACACCAACCTGACAAACAGGGCTACACAGACAGGGGTTAACAGAAAACTCCAGACATATCAAATATTCACTCACATATAACAGAGGAAAACACCAGGGTGTGAAGGTAGGGGGATTAACCAAAATGGAGAAGGATAAGGAATTACCACACATACAAACCAGACAACAGTCACAAATAATTCCTCCAACTCTCCTTCTTATAAGCACTCCTCTCCCTCCGTTAGTCATGCAGCAAAAGCTATCTCTGACAAGGATTAGTAACAGAGCCCAGATTATAAAGCGAAAAGGAGTGGCTAACCGAGCTCAGCTGTGAGCACAGGGATTTCCAACATGGCCGTTTCACCCCTGTTCTGCTAGAAGAAATAAACACAATTAAAATGACGGAGAGGTGCTTCTTCTCGGAACTGGAGTAGGAGCCATCCGATGCTGAGGTCTTCTGGCTCCAAACTGTCGCGGTAACCCCATGACAGTACCCCCTCTTCTACGAGGGACCTCCGGAACCTCAGGACGAGGCCTATTGGGGCAAGCCGCATGAAAAGCCTGGACCAGTCTGGCCGCATGAACATCGGATGCTGGTACCCACATCCTCTCCTCAGGACCATACCCCCTCCAATGTACCAGATACTGAAGTGACCGACAAAAAAGATGAGAATCCAAGATTTTAGCAATCTGAAACTCCAAATTTCCGTTGACAATGACAGGTGATGGAGGTAGAGGTGATGATACAGAAGATAAGAGATCTGTGCTAGGACCAATTCTTTTTAACCTCTTTATTAATGACCTGGGGGATGGGATTGTGAGTAAGGTGTCAGTTTTTGCAGACGACACCAAACTAAGTAGGATATTAAAATCTGATCTTGACATTACGATATTGCAGAACGATACGGATAAGACGACTGAATGGGCAAACACTTGGCAGATGAAGTTTAATGTAAATAAATGTAGAGTAATGCACCTAGGACGGAGTAATGCATATTACTTATACATTAAGTGGGAGTATACTCGGGACTACAGAACAGAGAAGGATTTGGGTATTCTGGTTACAAGTAAGCTGAGCAGCAGTACTCAATGTCAAGCGGGAGCCGCAAAAGCAAACATGATTTTAGGGTGTATGAAAAAATCCTGCAATCCCAACGTATTGTTATCTCTTTATAAATCACTGGTGAGGCCACATATGGAATATGGGAGCCAGTTTTGGGCTCCATATTTTAAAAAGGATATTCAGAAGTTAGTCAGTTCAAAGGCGGGCAACTAGATTATTACATGGGATGGAGGCCTCTCATATGATGAGAGGTTGAAAAAGTTAAGCTTGTTTTGCTTAGAAAAATGACGGCCCAGAGGGGGATCTCATTTACATGTATATGTTTTAATATGTGTGGTCAGTACAAAGGTCTAGCACATGACTTATTCCTTCCAAAGACTATACTAAAGACCAGGGGGCACTCCTTACGGGTGGAAGAAAGACGATTCCGGCACCTAAACAGGAAAGGGTTCTTTGCAGTCAGGCTGTGGAATTCCCTACCACAAGAGGTAGGAATGGCAGACACTATATCAGATTTCTAAAAAGGGCTGGACGATTTCCTTGATACACATAATATTGTCGGCTACAGTTAAATTAATGTTACACCTATAGTAGTACAATTGAGCCAGGGTTCTTGTACTGATCGCCTTTTCTCGGGGTCAAGAAGGAATTTTTTTCCCCCATGATGTAAATTGGCTGAAGGTATCCTGGGGTTTTTGCCTTCTTCTGGATCAACAGATTTAGATACAAGGACTTTAGTAATACCATAAGAGTAATACAATAAATAAAACCGATTAAAAAAATTATAAACTGGTTCATCTGTAATTGTGCAGTAATAATAAAAATGGTAACACAATTGTGAGGCCTAGTTCCAGTAAGTTAGTGAAGTGTTAGTGTAGGGAGTACAATTGGGGGAGAAAGGTTGACCTTGATGGACCTAGGTTTTTATTCAACCTACATTACTATGTTACTATGTAGATGCAACATATTTTTTGAGGCGAGAACGATGAAAAACATTATGGATCCTAAAGGTAGGCGGTAAAGCAAGGCAAAATGCTACGAGATTGACGATGGCTATGATTTTATAAGAACTGTACAGACCAAAAGTTTGGACACACCTGCTCATTTAAAGATTTTTCTGTTTTTTTCATGACTATGAAAAATGTACATTCACACTGAAGGCATCAAAACTATGAATTAACACATGTGGAATTATATACTTAACAAAAAAGTGTGAAGCAACTGAAAATATGTCTTATAATCTAGGTTCTTCAAAGTATCCACCTTTTGCTTTGATGACTGCTTTGCACACTCTTGGCATTCTCTTGATGAGCTTCAAGAGGCAGTCACCGGAAATGGTTTTCACTTCACAGGTGTGCCCTGTCAGGTTTAATAAGTGGGATTTCTTGCCTTATAAATGGGGTTGGGACCATCAGTTGTGTTGTGCAGAAGTCTGGTGGAAACACAGCTGATAGTCCTACTGAATAGACTGTTAGAATTTGTATTATGGCAAGAAAAAAGCAGCTAAGTAAAAAAAAACGAGTGGCCATCATTACTTTAAGAAATGAAGGTGAGTCAGTCCGAAAAATTGGGCAAACTTTGAAAGTGTCCCCAACTGCAGTTGCAAAAACCATCAAGCGCTACAAAGAAACTGTCTCACATGAGGACCGCCCCAGGAAAGGAAGACCAAGAGTCACCTCTATTTCTGAGGATAAGTTTATCCGAGTCACCGGCCTCAGAAATCGCAGGTTAACAGCAGCTCAGATTAGAGACCAGGCCAATGCCACACAAAGTTCTAGCAGCAGACACGTCTCTACAACAACTGTTAAGAGGAGACTTTGTGCAGCAGGCCTTCATGGTAAAATAGCTACTAGAAAACCACAGCTCAGGACAGGCAACAAGCAGAAGAGACTTGTTTGGGCTAAAGAACACAAGGAATGGACATTAGACCAGTGGAAATCTGTGCTTTGGTCTGATGAGTCCAAATTTGGTTCCAACCACCATGTCTTTATGCGACACAGAAAAGGTGAACGGATGGACTCTACATGCCTGGTTTCCATCGTGAAGCATGGAGGAGGAGGTGTGATGGTGTGGGGGGGCTTTGCTGGTGACACTGTTGGGGATTTATTCAAAATTGAAGGCATACTGAACCAGCATGGCTACCACAGCATCTTGCAGCGGCATGCTATTCCATCCGGTTTGCGTTTAGTTGGACCATCATTTATTTTTCAACAGGACAATGACCCCAAACACACCTCCAGGCTGTGTAAGGGCTATCTGACCAAGAAGGAGAGTGATGGGGTGCTACGCCAGATGACCTGGCCTCCACAGTCACCAGACCTGAACCCAATCGAGATGGTTTGGGGTGAGCTGGACCGCAGAGTGAAGGCAAAAGGGCCAACAAGTGCTAAGCATCTCTGGAAACTCTTTCAAGATTCTTGGAAGACCATTTCCGGTGACTACCTCTTGAAGCTCATCAAGAGAATGCCAAGAGTGTGCAAAGCAGTCATCAAAGCAAAAGGTGGCTACTTTGAAGAACCTAGAATATAAGACATATTTTCAGTTGTTTCACACTTTTTTGTTAAGTATATAATTCCACATGTGTTAATTCATAGTTTTGATGCCTTCAGTGTGAATGTACAATTTTCATAATCATGAAAATACAGAAAAATCTTTAAATGAGAAGATGTGTCCAAACTTTTGGTCTGTACTGTACGTCTCCAGATTCTGGTTAACTTGCTCCGTCTGCCCATTAGACTGCAGGAAAACGCAGAAGAAAAGGACAAATGGATCCCCAAACGGGTGCAAAATGCCCTCCAAAATTTGGAGACAAACTGCAACCCCCGATCAGAAACAATGTTGGTCGGGATCCCATGTAATCTAATTATTTCTCTGATGAAAACTTGCGCCAAGGATTTGGCATTAGGTAAAGTTGGCAATGCGACAAAATGAGACATTTTACTGAATCTATCAACCACTACAAGGATTACAGTATTCCCCGCCTACACGGGTAGATCTGTGATAAAAATCGACCGATAAGAGAGTCCAAGGTCTACTGGGAATCTCCAAAGGTTGGAGAGCCCCCGACGGACAAGTATAAGGGGTCTTTGAAGGCGCACAGACACTGCAGGTGGCTACGTACTCCCGGACATGCTTATGAGCACCTGGCCTCCAAAAACGCAGAGTAAGCAGATCCATGGTGGCTATATTACCAGTATGTTGGCCAACACCGAATCGTGATGTTCACTGAGGGTTCTAAGACTGAGAATTACAGGAACAAACAGTTTACCAAGTGGACAGGCAGCAGGAAGGCCCTCTGAGCGTCAACAACCTCTCTTTCCAGATCGGAGCATATAGACGCCATAACCACCCCATTTTGAAGAATAGGTAGCGGTTCACACTTGTCTCCTACCCCAGGAAAGCAACGGGACAAGGCATCTGCCTTAAAGTTTTTTGTTCCCCAGCCTATATGTGACAAAGAAGTTAAACCTGGTAAAGAACAATGTCCATCTAGCCTGACAAGGTGTTAAGACGTTTTGCCGATTCCAAGTATACCAGAGTCTTATGATCCGTGACTACCATCACAGGGTGGACCACCTCCTCCAAAAAAATGACGCCACTCCTCAAAAGCCCATTTCATAGCTAAGAGTTCCCTGTTACCAATATCAGAATTTCTCTCTGCAGGTGACAGTTTTTTAGAGAAATAAGCACATAGTTGCCATTTACCAGGAGACAAACCCTGCGACAACACAGCCCCTACTCCCACCTCAGACGCATCGACCTCAACGACAAAAGGTCGAGAGACGTCAGGCTGTATAAGAATCGGCAAAGAATAAAAACACCTTTTCAACGTATCAAATGCCTCCCTGGCAGGACTGGACCACCTGGAGAAGTCTGTCCCATTCTGGTCATATCAGTAAGAGGTTTGGCTACTACCGAAAAATTCTTTATGAACTTGCGGTAGTAGTTGGCGAAACCTAAAAACTTTTGTAACGCCTTCAAATTCTCCGGACGATCCCAATCCAATACCGCCCGGACTTTCACTGGATCCATGCGAAAACGGGTGGAAGACAACATGTTTCCTAGGAAAGGGATCTCCTCAACCGAGAACATACACTTCTCAGGTTTGACATATCATTTATTGTCTCGAAGTATCTGTAATACCTGCCTGACGTGTACCTGGTGTGACTTAAAGTCAGGAGAATAAATTAGTATGTCATCAAGGTAGATAACCACAAACCTGTCTATCATGGCTAAAGATGTCATTGATAAAGTGTTCAAAGATGGTGGGCGCGTTCGTTAACCGTGTCCTTCAGGCGTATTGAACGCGGTCTTCCACTCATCTCCCTCTTTAATACATATGAGATTATACGCCCCCCACTGAGGTCCATCTTAGAGAACCATTTACTCCCGACTATTTGGTTAAAGAGGTCTGGAATGAGCCCAAGAGGATAAGGATCACGGACAGTGATCGCATTGAGTTCACGGAAATCTAGGCAGGGGCGTAACCCCCCATCTTTCTTTAAAAAAAAAAAACACAGTGGCAACGGGGGGAGAGCATGGTCTAATATGACCATTAAAAACAGAAAAAAACTGATAATACTTCCAATACAAGAAATAGGTGTGAACAGGTGCTTACTAGGAGCTGCTACCTCCATAAAATACTAACAAACAAAGCAGCACACTACAACGCTAAGTATGTGAACATGAAATATATGAAATTTGAATAGCATTACTGCTCTAGAAAATAGAAAGAAATCTTAGCGCATAAATTGGCCAATTCATGTGTACCTGGTAGCCACGTTAAGGCGTTTCTCAAAAATACATTGATAGGGTCCTGGTATTTTTGAGTTTTTATTGCAGTAGGATCTTACTTTTCCACACATAAGCAGACGGATGTCCCTTAGAGAGGTATTCACATTGGTAGGGTCCTGGCACTTTGAGAAACGCCTTATCGCGGCTACCAGGTACACATGAATTGGCCAATTTATGCGCTAAGATTTCTCATTTATTTCTATTTTCTAGAGCAGTAATACTATTCAAATTTCATATATTTCATGTTCGTATACTTAGCGTTGCAGTGTACTGCTTTGTTTGTTAGTCTGATATGACTCTTACCCAGTCTTTCCGTGATGTAATCTCTCATGGCCTATCTCTCCGGACCAGAAATATTGTAGTCTGCTCTTAGGCAGCTAAGCCCCAGGCACGAGGTTTATGGCGCAATCATATGGACAATGGGGAGGTAGTTCTTGGCACCCTTGTTCCGAGAAAACATCCCCAAAATCCGACAGGTAACTAGGCATAGACCGGGTATCTACCCTAGCCAACTGGGTACCCAAGCAGTGTCCTTGGCAATACCCACTCCATTTTACAACCTCTGAAGATATAGATCTAGCCAAGAACTCAACCTTTCTCCCAAACTACCTATGCCTGCAACTATGGGGTGCATGGATAGAGGGAATACCTGTTTATGTACCTTAGGGAGAGAGTGGGGTGATTGGATGTGTAACAACAAGATCTTGTGATAATTGTACACCTATCGCTCCCATGGAAACTCCTTCCTCCAATAGCTTTTTTAATTTGTCAGCAAAACTATGTGTGGGATCATAATTCAATTCTTTATAGGACTTCAGTATCCGCTAGAAGGGCCAGATTAAATTTTTTTATATAAACCAGCATTGAGTAGTACCACTGCCCCCACTTTATTCGCCTGACGGATAACTAAATCTTTATTTGCTTTAAGATTGTCCATAGCGAGTCTCTCTTTACTGGCTAGATTAGACAAATAACTCCCATGATCAATTCTACGTTTCAAAAAATGTAAGTCCGACTCCACTAGTTCTTGAAAATCATCCAAAATCGGGGGGCGTGACTGTAAAGGGTAAAAGTATGGATTTTTACCCGATAAGTAAGACTTAGGAAATGCAACGACTACCCTAATTGGGCAATTAATAGGGCCAGGGTTAGAGTGGACTCTATGGATAGATCGAGGATAATAGGGGACAAAATCAAACCACATGGTGCCAATCAGCCCATCCCAGTTTAGCCCCCAATTTGAGGAGATTAAGAGAATTATTAATAGACACCTTCCTATGTTAGAACAGGACAGTAAACTCAAATCCATTCTTTCTGAACCAATACAGTTCTCGGCTACCAGGGAACCCACTTAAAGAAACATCTTGTCCCCTAGTTTGTATTTGGACCATATTCCAGCACAATCAAGAACATGGCTTCACACTAAAGGCTTTTATAGATGCGGCCATAAGATTTGCACATGGAGGTATTTTTCTGATGCCACTAATAAATACATTTTTTCAAAGTTCAGCGGCGTCCAAACACTTCTCACTCCATCATAATGGGGACACATCTAGTTGTAATGTCATTGGTATTGAGAAGGTACCCAGACCACATAGAGGAGGGGACCACCATAGGAAATTATTGAATCGTGAATCCTTGTTGATTTATCTCGTCCAAACACGTACCCCTAATGGCATGAACATCAAACATGATCTTACTTTTTGTGTATTGTAACATCTGTCACTTTTGTATTTTTTGTACTGTGGGTTTTCGGGGTATGTTTTGTGACTATATGCTACTTGTCCATCCACAGATTTTTTTTAACTGATTTAATAAAGATTTCGGATTTTACGAGTTACCTGAAGCTGGACGCATCTCTTTCTCTCTAATCAGTTTCATAGCGGCTCAGTTGGCTCTCCAGGCTCCAGGAACTTCGAGGGTGAGCTGACTTTTTATTTATTGTGTTTTCATCAATGACAATTATTTGTATGGGTCTGGACAGGGTATGTGGGCGGAGGACTTGGGCCTGGACAAACCGAGAGTTGATCAAGTTAAACCCCGCCCCACTGTGCAGAAAGGCTGACACCTCCACCTTAACCCCACCCACATGAACTTCAGCTGGTAGAAAAAGCTGTGTCCTACCCACAGAGGTGATAAGTACACCCAGTTTGCTAACCTTCTCGCAGCCAGGGCCATCTAGTTTTCCGGCGGTTGTTTACTATGGGGACGGGAAGGACACGTACTCAAGAAATGGCCCTTTTTTCCCCACAAAAGAAATACACTCCTAGCTTATGCTGGACTACCGGCAATTTCCCAGAGGAAGATGTCACACCCACCTGCATGGGTGCCTCAGGTGACGCCACACTGACCTCCCTGGACCCCGCACACACACGGGGGTAACTCCCTATGTCACTGGCGAAGACAGCCATCAACTCGAATCGTCAGAGACATGGCTGTCTCAAGGGAGTCAGGAGTCTCATACAGGGCCAAGGAGTACTTCACCCTTACTGTAAGCCCCTCACAGAACAGACTACGGAGTGCGGGGACATTCCACTTGGTATCCGTGGCCCACCTCCTGAACTCCGCGGGCCGGTCTCTCTGCCGAAGTTGGAGCAATGTGAAATCGGCTAAGGAGACGCGATCGGGGTCATCATCTATAATATAACGCTACAAGCGTCCCTCTGTCTGAAGTCTTTATAGACTGTGCAAGCGTGACGCATTTGTAGTGTGTCTTCAGCAAAATGGTGCCAGACAGTGCGGTATGGGCACACAAACACTCCGGCACCACACTCCTCCCCCGGCCTCCGGCAGAACAGGACGCAGCGCTGGAGCACAGGGAAGAAAGGCGAGTTTAAGTGTCTATTTTTTTGTGTGTGTGCAGTGTGATAGGGATGAGGGGTACCATGCATACCAGGCTAAGGATGAGGGGGTACCATACATACCAGGATGAGGGATGGGGTACAATGCATACCAGGATAGGGATGAGGGGATGCCATGCATACCAGGATGAGGGATGGGTTACCATGCATACCAGGATAGGGATGAGGGGGTACCATGCATACCAGGATAGAGATGAGGGGGTGCCATGCATACCAGGATGAGGGATGGGGTGGTACCATGTATACCAGGATAGGGAAGAGAGGGTACCATGCATACCAGGATAGGGATGAGGGGGTACCATGCATAACATGTATACCAGGATGAGGGATGGGGGAGTGCATGAATACCAGGATTGGGGATGAGGTGTACCATACATACCAGGATAGGGATGAGGGGTACCATACATACCAGGATGAGGGGTACCATACATACCAGGATAGGGATGAGGGTACCATACATACCAAGATTGGAGATGAGGGGTGCCATGCATACCAGGATTGGGGATGAGGAGTGCCATGCATACCAGGATTGGGGATAAGGGGCCCATGCATACCAGGATTGGTGATGAGGAGTGCCATGCATACCAGGATTGGGGATGAGGGGTGCCAAGCATACCAGGTTTGGGGACGAAGGGTGCCAAGCATACCAGGTTTGGGGATAAGGGGTGCCATGCATACCAGGATTGGGGATGAAGGGTGCCATGCATACCAGGATTGGGGATGAGGGGTGCCATGCATACCACGTTTGGGGATGAGGGGTGCCATGCATACCACGTTTGGGGATGAGGGGTGCCATGCATACCAGGTTTGGGGATGAGGGGATACCATGCATGCCAGGTTTGGGGATGAGGGGATACCATGCATGCCAGGTTTGGGGATGAGGGGATACCATGCATGCCAGGATAGGGGATGAGGGGGCACCATGGATACCAGGATAGGGATGAAGGGGTACCAAGCATACCAAGATACGGATGAGGGGTTACCATGCATACCAGGATAGAGATGAAGGGGTACCATATACCAGGATAGGGATGAGGGGGTACCATACATACCAAGATAGGGATGAGGGTACCATGCATACCAGGATGAGGGGTACCATACATACCAAGATAGGGATGAGGGATGGGGTGCCATGCATACCAGGATAGGGATGAGGGGTACCATGCATACCAGGATGAAGGATGGGGTGCCATGCATACCAGGATGAGGGGTACCATACATCCCAGAATGAGGGATGGGGTGCCATGCATACCAGGATTGAGGGATGAGGAGTGCCATGAATACCAGAATGGGGGTGAGGGGCCCATGCATGCCAGGAAAAGGCTGAGGGAACCATGCATACCAGGATTGGGGGTGAGGGGTGCCATGCATACCAGGATAGGGATGAGGGGTACCATGCATACCAGGATAGGGATGAGGGGTACCATGCATACCAGGATAGGGATGAGGGGTACCATGCATACCAGGATAGGGATGAGGGGCAGCACAAATACCAGGATGGTGGACCATATACCAATAAAAATGCTCGCCAACCGGGCGTAGAACGGGTTCAATAGCTAGTCATATATAAGGCCCAGAGCCCGAAAAAAATCTCCACCGTCTGAAGTGATTGTGAGTCAGACGGGAGAGAAAATGTCCATGCTTGGGGATCTCCCTGAAGGAGCGAGATTACTATCCCCACCTGTTGCTCCTCTGTACCTGAGGAAACCAGACATAGCCTGAAAGTACAGTTTACAGGCCTCTCTGAAAACCACAAACTTGTCCCGCCCCCCAGAGACCTGTCAGGCAACACGACCTTGGGCTCCACTACGGTTTGTCTGAGAGACGACACTCGTACACCCGCTGTATTAGGGAACTGCAAGACCACCGAGCGTAAATCCACCACCTTCAGACTGAGCTGCTGCAATTGCCTCGTCAGAGCAGTAATAGGATCCATCATGGATCAGAAGAAAAGGTTGCTGTCAGAGATAATGTCATGACACAGCTGTCGGGTGACCAGGGACCAGGGACTCCTACCCTGTCTCTAACTCTAGGGGGCGCCCTAGCTCACCCTATTCCCCAGGATACCTCTGAAGGTGAGGATGCCGGGGCCTCCACCCTCACCCTAACTCTTGAGTTAGCCCTCCATCTGTTCTCTCCCCCCACCCTGATAAGGGGACGCTACTGTGCACAGTAAAACACCAACTGGACAAACAGGGCTACACAGACAGGGGTTAGCAGAAAACTCCAGGCATACAAAATATTCAATCACATATAACAGAGGAAAACACAGGGGTGTGAAGGTAGGGGGATAAACCAAAATGGAGAAGGATAAGGAATTACCACACATACAAACCAGGCAACAGTCACAAATAATTTCTCCTACTCTCCTTCTTATAAGCACTCATTTCCCTCCTTTAGTTATGCAGCAAAAGAACTCTCTGACAAGGATTAGTATCAGAGTCCAGATTATAAAGGTGAAAATTAGTGGCTAACCGAGCTCAGCTGTGAGCACAGGGATTTCCAACACGGCCGTTTAACTTCTGTTCTGACAGAAGAAATAAAACACAATTAAAACGACGGAGAAGTGTTTCTTCTCGGAGCGGGAGTAGGAGCCATCAGAAGCTGAGGTCTTCTGACTCCAAACTGTTACGGTAACCTCGTGACACAGGGTCTGAGAAGAATCTGTGACTTCTCTTTAATTAGTGGTCACTACTCATCTGGGTAGTCATATGTAGGAATCTCTTCTTCAGTTGGTAGGTGGATCTTCCAGGTTGTAAGTTGTATACAAAAGGGCTTGCAATGCCCAAAGTCATTTGTACTGTTTTTGGTGGAAGAGAAGGTTTTGGTCTAGATGCAAAATGGTGGTCACACAATTGTGATATGGTCAGCCTAAATGACAGGTAAACCATCCGCAGCCTGTGACTGAGAAGAATCTGTGACTACTCTTAATTTAGTGGTTACTACTCACCTGGGTAGTCATATGTAGGAATCTCCTCTTTACACCGCTCATCACCCCTCACATATGTCTCTGTAGTATTAATATGCATCAGATCTCCGCCCTGAAACAAATATCGTAAAAGTCACAGACAGAGAAGTCGTATCTATGATCAGCTCTAATCCTGCCATCTCCACCGTTCTCATTACACAAGTATAAACCATATAATACTGGTGGATAAAACAAGACTGAGCACAAGACCTTCACAGCCGTCTACACATCATAGGGGAGATCTCATGACACCTTCTCTCCATCTACCTGATGATCCTGAGGAACATTGGGATCTTCTTGTTTACAGTCCTGTGGAAGAAGAGGACAGGGACATCTCTCTGGTGTTGTCCTCTTACTGGATAGATCTGGAGGAAACACATACAGGGACTGAATTCATTCTTTACATACAGATAATTATAGGCCGTGTGTATTTAGTCCTGTCTATTACCTAGTGATGTGAGGGGCTGGGGAACCTCCATCATGACGTCCTTGTACAGATCTTTGTGTCCTTCTAAATACTCCCACTCCTCCATGGAGAAATAGACAGCGACATCCTGACATCTTATAGGAACCTGACACATACAATGATACCGTCATCTCCTGATCCCTTCATAGCGTTACTGTATAATGTCCCAGCATTCCCAGCAGTGTCACCTCTCCAGTCAGCAGCTCAATCATCTTGTAGATGAGTTCTAGGATCTTCTGGTCATTGATGTCCTCATGTATCAGGGGGTGAGGTGAAGGCCCCGTGATTGGGCTCAGGGGTCTTCCCCATCCCTCAGACACAGGGTCCTGACAGCGCTCACTAGAGGTCTTCACTACTGTGTAATCCTGGTTATGGAGAGACACATTAATAAATCTCCCTCCAGACATTTCCAGAGTCCTCACCTCTCCAGTTCTGTCCATCTGTTATTCCCATAGATAAGAATGATGTAATGTGACGTCATCAGAATCTCTCACCTCTCCAGTAAGCCGGAAGAGGATCTCTAGGGTGAGGTGGAATATCCTCTCCGCCATCTTGTCTCTGTCCATATCCATCCTTGATAGGTGATTCAGAAAAATTCTCTTCTATAGAAGATCTTCACTGAGAGGATCCGATATTGTAGAGACCTGAAAGAGAAGATGATGAGCCGATGTAACATCATAAAAATCCTGTGTAATAATACAATTACTGGAGATAATAAGGGAAACATATGAGGAGATTATTTTCCAGTATTTCGTTTTCTAATAAAACCTATATATTTTAGGCCACACACAACAAGCTGCACCTGAATACAGGTCCACAACGTCCATAACGCTAATTCTCGTCTTATTTACCGACACTGGAATTATATTATATTGAATAATGGGGGCATTATACTGTGTGGGGGCATCATACATCCTGTATAAGGGGCATAATGGGGGCATTACACTGTGTGGGGGCATCATACATCCTGCATAAGGGGCATAATGGGGGCATTACACTGTGTGGGGGGCATCATACATCCTGCATAAGGGGCATAATGGGGGCAATACAATGTGTGGGGGCATCATACATCCTGCATAAGGGGCATAATGGGGGCATTACACTGTGTGGGGCATCATACATCCTGCATAAGGGGCATAATGGGGGCATTACACTGTGTGAGGGCATCATACATACTACATAAGGGGCATAATGGGGGCATTACACTGTGGGGGCATCATACATACTGCATAAGGGGCATAATGGGGGCATTACACTGTGTGGGGCATCATACATCCTGCATAAGGGGCATAATGGGGGCATTACACTGTGAGAGGGCATCATACATACTACATAAGGGGCATAATGGGGGCATTACACTGTGTGAGGGCATCATACATCCTGCATAAGGGGCATAATGGAGGCATTACACTGTGTGGGGGCATCATACATCCTGCATAAGGGGCATAATGGGAGCATTACACTGTGTGGGGGCATCATACATCCTGCATAAGGGGCATAATGGGGGCATTACACTGTGTGGGGGGCATCATACATCCTGCATAAGGGGCATAATGGGGGCATTACACTGTGGGGGGCATCATACATCCTGCATAAGGGGCATAATGGGGGCATTACACTGTGTGGGGCATCATACATCCTGCATAAGGGGCATAATGGGGGCATTACACTGTGTGGGGCATCATACATCCTGCATAAGGGGCATAATGGAGGCATTACACTGTGTGGGGGCATCATACATCCTGCATAAGGGGCATAATGGGGGCATTACACTGTGTGGGGGCATCATACATCCTGCATAAGGGGCATAATGGGGGCATTACACTGTGTGGGGGCATCATACATCCTGCATAAGGGGCATAATGGGGGCATTACACTGTGTGAGGGCATCATACATCCTGCATAAGGGGCATAATGGAGGCATTACACTGTGTGGGGGCATCATACATCCTGCATAAGGGGCATAATGGGAGCATTACACTGTGTGGGGGCATCATACATCCTGCATAAGGGGCATAATGGGGGCATTACACTGTGTGGGGGCATCATACATACTACATAAGGGGCATAATGGAGGCATTACACTGTGGGGGGCATCATACATCCTGCATAAGGGGCATAATGGGGGCATTACACTGTGTGGGGGGCATCATACATCCTGCATAAGGGGCATAATGGGGGCATTACACTGTGGGGGGCATCATACATCCTGTATAAGGGGCATAATGGGGGCATTACACTGTGTGGGGCATCATACATCCTGCATAAGGGGCATAATGGGGGCATTACACTGTGTGGGGCATCATACATCCTGCATAAGGGGCATAATGGGGGCATTACACTGTGTGGGGGCATCATACATACTACATAAGGGGCATAATGGAGGCATTACACTGTGGGGGGCATCATACATCCTGCATAAGGGGCATAATGGGGGCATTACACTGTGTGGGGGGCATCATACATCCTGCATAAGGGGCATAATGGGGGCATTACACTGTGGGGGGCATCATACATCCTGCATAAGGGGCATAATGGGGGCATTACACTGTGTGGGGCATCATACATCCTGCATAAGGGGCATAATGGAGGCATTACACTGTGTGGGGCATCATACATCCTGCATAAGGGGCATAATGGGGGCATTACACTGTGTGGGGGCATCATACATACTGCATAAGGGGCATAATGGGGGCATTACACTGTGGGGGGCATCATACATCCTGCATAAGGGGCATAATGGGGGCATTACACTGTGGGGTCATCATATATCCTGCATAAGGGGCATAATGGGGGCATTACACTATGTGGGGCATCATACATCCTGCATAAGGGGCATAATGGGGGCATTACACTGTGTGGGGGCATCATACATCCTGCATAAGGGGCATAATGGGGGCATTACACTGTGGGGGGCATCATACATCCTGCATAAGGGGCATAATGGGGGCATTACACTGTGTGGGGCATCATACATCCTGCATAAGGGGCATAATGGGGGCATTACACTGTGTGGGGCATCATACATCCTGCATAAGGGGCATAATGGAGGCATTACACTGTGTGGGGGCATCATACATCCTGCATAAGGGGCATAATGGGGGCATTACACTGTGTGGGGGCATCATACATCCTGCATAAGGGGCATAATGGGGGCATTACACTGTGTGAGGGCATCATACATCCTGCATAAGGGGCATAATGGAGGCATTACACTGTGTGGGGGCATCATACATCCTGCATAAGGGGCATAATGGGAGCATTACACTGTGTGGGGGCATCATACATCCTGCATAAGGGGCATAATGGGGGCATTACACTGTGTGGGGGCATCATACATACTACATAAGGGGCATAATGGAGGCATTACACTGTGGGGGGCATCATACATCCTGCATAAGGGGCATAATGGGGGCATTACACTGTGTGGGGGGCATCATACATCCTGCATAAGGGGCATAATGGGGGCATTACACTGTGGGGGGCATCATACATCCTGTATAAGGGGCATAATGGGGGCATTACACTGTGTGGGGCATCATACATCCTGCATAAGGGGCATAATGGGGGCATTACACTGTGTGGGGGCATCATACATACTGCATAAGGGGCATAATGGGGGCATTACACTGTGTGGGGGCATCATACATACTGCATAAGGGGCATAATGGGGGCATTACACTGTGTGGGGGCATCATACATACTACATAAGGGGCATAATGGAGGCATTACACTGTGGGGGGCATCATACATCCTGCATAAGGGGCATAATGGGGGCATTACACTGTGTGGGGGGCATCATACATCCTGCATAAGGGGCATAATGGGGGCATTACACTGTGGGGGGCATCATACATCCTGCATAAGGGGCATAATGGGGGCATCATACATCCTGCATAAGGGGCATAATGGAGGCATTACACTGTGTGGGGCATCATACATCCTGCATAAGGGGCATAATGGGGGCATTACACTGTGTGGGGGCATCATACATACTGCATAAGGGGCATAATGGGGGCATTACACTGTGGGGGGCATCATACATCCTGCATAAGGGGCATAATGGGGGCATTACACTGTGGGGTCATCATATATCCTGCATAAGGGGCATAATGGGGGCATCATACATCCTGCATAAGGGGCATAATGGGGGCATCATACATCCTGCATAAGGGGCATAATGGAGGCATTACACTATGTGGGGCATCATACATCCTGCATAAGGGGCATAATGGGGGCATTACACTGTGTGGGGGCATCACACATCCTGCATAAGGGGCATAATGGGGGCATTACACTGTGGGGCAGTAAAGGGGTCCTGTACTATGAGAACAATACGTTTCCTCCCTTCCTGTCTCCATAGTTGGGTCGTATGTATCTATTACAGGAAACAGAACAAAAACCTTATCATTCTTATAAAGGGGCAACACAAGACCCCAAAGGATTCTCGGTGCTGAAGGGGTTAATGCCCCCTGCGCCCAGTAATGGGGTCTCCACATACCTCCACCTGCAGAGCCGCCACCACATATATGGCTGCTCTGTGCGCACAGGAGCTGTGATGAGGTCACAGGAGGGGAGGAGTCAGGGGTCACATGATCAGGGGCCTCAGTGGATGCAGGACTCTGCTGTGCTGGTTGTCATGATGCTGGATGAGGGGAAGGTTATGTGTGGGGTCAGGAGGGGTTTACAGTGTGGATGTAGCAGAGCCGCGTGTGTACGAGGTGTACGGAGCAGAGCCGTGTGTGTACGAGGTGTACGGAGCAGAGCCGCGTGTGTACGAGGTGTACGGAGCAGAGCCGCGTGTGTACGAGGTGTACGGAGCAGAGCCGCGTGTGTACGAGGTGTACGGGGCAGAGCCGCGTGTGTACGAGGTGTACGGAGCAGAGCCGCGTGTGTACGAGGTGTACGGAGCAGAGCCGTGTGTGTACGAGGTGTACGGAGCAGAGCCGCGTGTGTACGAGGTGTACGGAGCAGAGCCGCGTGTGTACGAGGTGTACGGAGCGGAGCCGCGTGTGTACGAGGTGTACGGAGTGGAGCCGCGTGTGTACGAGGTGTACTGAGCAGAGCCGCGTGTGTACGAGGTGTACGGAGCAGAGCCGCGTGTGTACGAGGCGTACGGAGCGGAGCCGTGTGTGTACGAGGTGTACGGAGGGGAGCCGTGTGTGTACGAGGTGTACGGAGCGGAGCCGTGTGTGTACGAGGTGTACGGAGCAGAGCCGTGTGTGTACGAGGTGTACGGAGCAGAGCCGCGCGTGTACGAGGTGTACGGAGCAGAGCCGCGTGTGTACGAGGTGTACGGAGCAGAGCCGCGTGTGTACGAGGTGTACGGAGCAGAGCCGTGTGTGTACGAGGTGTACGGAGCAGAGCCGCGTGTGTACGAGGTGTACGGAGCAGAGCCGCGTGTGTACGAGGTGTACGGAGCAGAGCCGCGTGTGTACGAGGTGTACGGAGCAGAGCTGTGTGTGTACGAGGTGTACGGAGCAGAGCCGCGTGTGTACGAGGTGTACGGAGCGGAGCCGCGCGTGTACGAGGCGGAGGGAGCGGAGCCGCATGTGTACGAGGCGTACGGAGCAGAGCCGCGCGTGTACGGAGCAGAGTCGCGTGTGTATGAGGTGTACGGAGCAGAGCCGCGCATGTACGAGGTGTACGGGGCAGAGCCGCGCGTGTACGAGGTGTACGGGGCAGAGCCGCGCGTGTACGAGGTGTATGGAGCAGAGCCGCGTGTGTACGAGGTGTGCGGGGCAGAGCCGCGCGTGTACGAGGTGTACGGGGCAGAGCCGCGCGTGTACGAGGCGTACGGAGCAGAGCCGCGCGTGTACGAGGCGTACGGAGCAGAGCCGCGCGTGTACGAGGCGTACGGAGCAGAGCCGCGCGTGTACGAGGCGTACGGAGCAGAGCCGCGCGTGTACGAGGCGTACGGAGCAGAGCCGCGCGTGTACGAGGCGTACGGAGCAGAGCCGCGCGTGTACGAGGCGTACGGAGCAGAGCCGCGCGTGTACGAGGCGTACGGAGCAGAGCCGCGCGTGTACGAGGCGTACGGAGCACAGCCGCGTGTGTACGAGGCGTACGGAGCGGAGCCGTTTGTGTACGAGGTGTACGGAGCGGAGCCGCGCGTGTACGGGGTGTACGGAGCGGAACCGCGCGTGTACGAGGTGTACGGAGCAGAGCCGCGCGTGTACGAGGTGTACGGATCGGAGCCGCGTGTGTACAAGGTGTACGGAGCGGAGCCGCGTGTGTACGAGGTGTACGGGGCGGAGCCATGTGTACGAGGTGTACAGAGCGGAGCCGCGTGTGTACGGAGCGGAGCCGCGCGTGTACGAGGTGTACGGAGCGGAGCCGCGCGTGTACGAGGTGTACGGAGCGGAGCCTGGTGTTTACGAGGTGTACGGAGCGGAGCCGGGTGTGTACGAGGTGTACGGAGCGGAGCCGGGCGTGTACGAGGTGTACGGAGCGGAGCCGGGCGTGTACGAGGTGTACGGAGCGGAGCCGCGCGTGTACGAGGTGTACGGAGCGGAGCCGCGCGTGTACGAGGTGTACGGAGCGGAGCCGCGCGTGTACGAGGTGTACGGAGCGGAGCCGGGCGTGTACGAGGTGTACGGAGCGGAGCCGCGCGTGTACGAGGTGTACGGAGCGGAGCCGCACGTGTACGAGGTGTACGGAGCGGAGCCGCGCGTGTACGAGGTGTACGGAGCGGAGCCGCGCTTGTACGAGGTGTACGGAGCGGAGCCGCGCGTGTACGAGGTGTACGGAGCGGAGCCGCACGTGTACGAGGTGTACGGAGCGGAGCCGCGCGTGTACGAGGTGTACGGAGCGGTGCCGTTTGTGTACGAGGTGTACGGAGCGGAGCCGGGTGTGTACGAGGTGTACGGAGCGGAGCCGGGTGTGTACGAGGTGTACGGAGCGGAGCCGGGTGTGTACGAGGTGTACGGAGCGGAGCCGGGTGTTTACGAGGTGTACGGAGCGGAGCCGCGTGTGTACGAGGTGTACGGAGCGGAGCCGCGTGTGTACGAGGTGTACGAAGCGGAGCCGCGCGTGTACGAGGTGTACGGAGCGGAGCCGCGCGTGTACGAGGTGTACGGAGCGGAGCCGGGCGTGTACGAGGTGTACGGAGCGGAGCCGGGCGTGTACGAGGTGTACGGAGCGGAGCCGGGCGTGTACGAGGTGTACGGAGCGGAGCCGCGCGTGTACGAGGTGTACGGAGCGGAGCCGCGCGTGTACGAGGTGTACGGAGCGGAGCCGCTCGTGTACGAGGTGTACGGAGCGAGCCGCTCGTGTACGAGGTGTACGGAGCGTAGCCGCACATGTGCGAGGTGTATGGAGCGGAGCCGCATGTGTACAAGGTGTACGGAGCGGAGCCGTGTGTGTATGAGGTGTACGGAGCAGAGCAGCGTGTGTACGAGGTGTACGGAGCGGAGCCGCGTGTGTGCGAGGTGTGCGGAGCGGAGCCGCGTGTGTACGAGCTGTGCGGAGCCGCGTGTGTACGAGGTGTACGGAGCGGAGCCGCGTGTGTACGGAGCGGAGCCGCGTGTGTACGATGAGTACGGAGCGGAGCCGCGTGTGTACGAGGTGTACGGAGCGGAGCCGCGTGTGTACGAGGTGTACGGAGCGGAGCCGCTTGTGTATGAGGTGTACGGACAGAGCCGCTTCTGTGCGGGGCGGAGCCGCGTCAGTCATATATATACAGGTGCTTCTCACAAAATTAGAATATCATAAAAAAGTTAATTTATTTCAGTTCTTCATTACAAAAAGTGAAACTCATATATTATATAGAGTCATTAAACACAGAGTGATCTATTTCAAGTGTTTATTTCTGTTAATGTTGATGATTATGGATTACAGCCAATGAAAACACAAAAGTCGTTATCTCAGTGAATTAGAATAATTAACAAAAAACACCTGCAAAGGCTTCCAATGCGTTTAAAAAGGTCCCTTAGTCTGTTTCAGTAGGCTCCTCAGTTATGGGGAAGACTGCTGACTTGACATATGTCCAGAAGGCAGTCATTGACACACTGCACAAGGAGGGTAAGCCACAAAAGGTCATTCCTAAAGAAGCTGGCTGTTCACAGAGTGCTGTATCTGAGCATATTAATGGAAGGTTGAGTTGAAGGAAAAAGTGTGGTAGAAAAAAGTGCACAAGCAACCGGGATAACTGCCGCCTTGAAAGGATTGTTAAGAAAAGGCCATTCAAAAATTTGGGGGAGACTTACAAGGAGTGGACTGCTGCTGGAGTCATTGCTTCAAGAGCCACCACACACAGACGTATCCAGGACATGGCCTACAAGTGTCGCATTCCTTGTGTCAAGGCACTCATGACCAATAGACAACGCCAGAAGCATCTTACCTGGGCCAAGGAGAAAAAGACCTCGACTGATGCTCAGTGGCCCAAGGTGTTGTTTTCAGATGAAAGTAAATTTTGCATTTCATTTGGAAATCAAGGTCCCCGAGTCTGGAGGAAGAGTGGAGAGGCCACAATCCAAGCTGCTGGAGGTCTAGTGTGAAGTCTCCACCATCAGTGATGGTTTGGGGGGCCATGTCATCTGCTGGTGGAGGTCCACTGTGTTTTATCAAGACCAAAGTCAGCGCCGCCGTCTACCAGGAAATTTTAGAGCAATTCATGCTTCCCTCTGCCGACAAGCTTTTTGGAGATGGAAATGTCATTCTCCAGCAGGACTTGGCCCCTGTCCACACTGCCAAAAGTACCAATACCTGGTTTACACACAACAATATCACTGTGCTTGATTGCCAGCAAACTCGCCTGACCTTAACCCCATAGAGAATCTATTATAGAAAGTCTATGGGGTATTGTCAAGAGGAAGATGAGAGACACCGAACCCAACAATGCAGACGAGCTGAAGGCTGCTATCAAAGCCACCTGGGCTTCCATAACACCTCAGCAGTGCCACAGGCTGATCCCTCCATGCCACATTGCCCCATTGATGCAGTAATTGATGCAAAAGGAACCCTGACCAAGTATTGAGTGCATTTACTGAATATACATTTCAGGAGGCCAATATTTTGGATTTTAAAATAATTTTTCAAGCTGTTGTTATAAAGTATTCTAATTTATTGAGATAATGACTTTTGTGTTTTCATTGGCTGTAAGCCATGATCATCAACATTAACAGAAATAAACACTTGAAATAGATCCCTCTGTGTGTAATGACTCTATATAATAGATCCCTCTGTGTGTAATGACTCTATATAATAGATCCCTCTGTGTGTAATGACTCTATATAATAGATCCCTCTGTGTGTAATGACTCTATATAATAGACCCCTCTGTGTGTAATGACTCTATATAATAGATCCCTCTGTGTGTAATGACTCTATATAATAGATCCCTCTGTGTGTAATGACTATATAATAGATCCCTCTGTGTGTAATGACTCTATATAATAGATCCCTCTGTATGTAATGACTATATAATAGATCCCTCTGTGTGTAATGACTCTATATAATAGATCCCTCTGTGTGTAATGACTCTATATAATAGATCCCTCTGTATGTAATGACTATATAATATATGAGTCTCACATTTTGTATTGAAGAACTGAAATAAATTAACTTTTTGATGATATTATAATTTTGTGAGAAGGACCTGTACATGTACAGCACATGCCGTGTCTTTCCCTTTGGTGCGAGCTGAGACCGGACCTTTCCGGGTCTCGACAGCTGATCTGTACAGCTGTCATGTGCGCCTAACAGCCACAGGTGGAATCGTGATCCACCCGCGGCTGTTATCATGTTATAAGCCTCTGTCAATCTCTGACAGCGGCATTTAACATTGTTGCGGTGGAAGGTCGTCATAAGTCCTGTCCATCGGCGCGAGTGTTACATGAGAATAAATTCAGGTCATTCTCCGCACATAAGAGCTGATGAGTGGGCATGAATGTTTGACATCTGTGCCATCCTCCAAAACTTTGAGGATTCCAGCAAGATGGCAAGCGGTGATGACGTCATAATTTACGTCACCTTCTCGCTTCTCTGTCTATTGAAACGCTTGCTGTTCACAATTAACGAGGAGGCATTGCAGGTGGAACAAGGAACTATACAGGGCTACACAGCCCAGCCTCATCTCCATGCGGATTGGTTGATAATGAGGGGGAGGAGAAGAACAAGGACAGTCGTCCTCTTGGTGAGGACAGGGAAGTCTTGGCTGTCTCAGAAGTCTTGATACCCCTCTTTAAGTCTGTGGGAAAGCTGTAGGAGTTTCACTTAATGATGACCTTCAGTGGCCTAAACCGTGGCTTTGCTTATGCATGTTATTCTCAAAACACATTGCAGATCAGGCCATTGCCCAACTCTGTGGTCATGAAATTCAAGTTGTCAAGAAAGATATTTGTGTGTGACTAAGCACCACCGAGAAGTGTGAGATGATGTTGGACGGGCTGCCATTGCTTATGGAACAAGCTGCATTACTGGACTTCCTGGGAGAAATGACAGCCGGAGTGGATACGGTTTCCCTCTATGCCAGTCCTTTTACCGACCTAAACAATATGGCTGAGGTGAAATACAACTGTCATTGGGAAGCAGTGTCTGACTGAAGAACATTGAGCCCACCAAAGGATTTGATTCTGAGGGACCACCTTTCTCTCCCACTCAAGAGCCCCATAGCAGCTGAAAGGTTTGCGCTATGAACTCTCCTGAAGGAGTAGCCAGGGTTCTTTGGTGGATCCATCCAACCCTGCCGAAAAGCAGCCCTGGCTAAGAAAAGTCTGTGTGAAGGTTCCCGGACACTGTAAGGCTGCTTTTTTGCTGAGGAGGGAACCGGAGATCCTAGGGAAGCCCCTGCAAACGCAGGGAGAACATACAAACTACTTCCAGATGTTGTCTTTGGTGGCATTTGAACCTAGGACTCTGGCAATGCAAGGCTACAGTGCTAACCACTGAGCTACCATACTGCTCTCTCTGTTCTCCCTCTGATATCTAACATGCTGGAGAAACTTGCACCTACTGGCACTGTCTTCAGCTCCTTTATGAGAAACTATTGTTTGGGCAGCCACTGAGTCTACCAAATAAAATTCCTGAGAAGGAAATTGAGGATGGCTTTGCTACTGGTACTGGGGGCAGTGCTAATACCATGGTGTCGTGCCATAATTCACTGGAAACATTCCAGGCTGGTTGGAGACAAGCTCATTCCCACAGAAAAGTACCAGCAGCAAGCTAAGGAGATGGTGGCCTCTATCATCATAAAGGAGTTAGCTCGTTGTCTAGGAGACCAACCACCGCTGCTGTCTACCTTGTGAACATTGTGTTGAAGCTTGCAAGGTGTCACAGGTTTACGGTGACACAGAGGAGCCAGAAGACCGCAGCGTCTTATTCCTCCCACTCCTGCAGTCATTAGAAGCCTTTCGCCTTCATATTAATCGGTGCAGGGGTTAATCTGCTCATTTGTCAGCTCCTGGAAGCTTACCATGATTTAGGCTCTCGGCAGATTTGTCCCGTGCATCTCCCATACTGTGTATTGCTGTACCCCAACACATGAGACTGTCGCCTACGGTGGAAACCTGGAAAAGGAAGATGAAGATCCACTTCTTCTGACAAGCGTACAATCTGCGGTAACCCTCGCTCCAGCATACCGCTGAACGACTAGCTGTACCCTGACCTACTGTACCCTCACCCATCCCTTGTAGTTTGTTTGTGCGCCCTCGCGGGCAGGGTCCTCTCTCCTCTTGTACCAGTCGGTAACCTCTTTTCACATGTAAAGCGCCACGGAATAAAAGTCGCTGTAGTAAAAATAATAATTATAGTACTTGTACTCTGGGTCAATTGATGGCACTTTCCTGGTGTCTACACCTAATTTGATGTGATTTGTCAGCTTTTGGGCCCGTTTGAAGGTGTTGTATATGTGTTTGTTTTTGCCTCCCATTGAATCCTATGGTGTTCGGTGGATATTCCGCAAATAAATCGGCGAATATTGCAGATTCGACGAAAGTAATCCGAACTGAATATCGAAACATTCGCTCTAGAGATTACTTTATTCACACAGATACAAAGGACTTTATTCACACAGATACGGATGATTTTATTCATACAGATACAGTTGACTTTATTCACACAGATACAGATAATTTTATTCATACAGATACAGTTGACTTTATTCATGCAGATACAGAGGACTTTATTCAATACATAGGACTGTATTCACACAGATACAGAGGACTTTATTCACACAGATACATAGGACTGTATTCACACAGATACAGATGACTATTCATACAGATACAGAGGACTTTATTCACACAGATACAGAGGACTTTATTCACACAGATACAGAGGACTGTATTCACACAGATACATAGGACTTTATTCACACAGATACAGAGGACTTTATTCACACAGATACAAATGACTTTATTCACACAGATACAAATGACTTTATTCACACAGATACAGAGGACTTAATTCACACAGATACAGATGACTTTATTCACAGAGATACAGAGGACTTTATTCACACAGATACAGATGACTTTATTCACAGAGATACAGAGGACTTTATTCACAGAGATACAGAGGACTTTATTCACACAGATACAGAGGACTTTATTCACACAGATACAGATGACTTTATTCACACAGATACAGAGGACTTTATTCACACAGATACAGAGGACTTTATTCACACAGATACAGGGGACTTTATTTACACAGATACTGAGGACTTTATTCACACAGATACAGAGGACTGTATCCACACAGATATAGAGGACTTTATTCACACACATACAGAGGACTTTATTCACACAGATACAGAGGACTCTATTTACACAGATACAGAGGACTCTATTTACACAGATACAGAGGACTTTATTCATACAGATACAGAGGACTTTATTCACACAGATACAGAGGACTGTATCCACACAGATATAGAGGACTTTATTCACACACATACAGAGGACTTTATTCACACACATACAGAGGACTTTATTCACACACATACAGAGGACTCTATTTACACAGATACAGATGACTTTATACACACAGATACAGAGGACTTTATTCACACAGATACAGAGGACTTAATTCACACAGATACAGAGGACTTTTCAGGTTCTTATTTGAGGCATTGTTATCAGCGATTAGGTGTTGTAGCTAATTAGAAGTGCGGATCCAGAAAACAATGACGTCCAGGAGACACAGTGACTCCATCTCATCCATATAACAAGGGGCCGTCAGCGCACAGGACAGATTCCCGTTTTTCCTGCTGTCAGACAGAGGCAATGACGAGAAGCTCAATGACGAGAAGCTCAATGACGAGAAGCTCAATGACGAGAAGCTCAATGACTGTGTGATATAGATAGAGGATAATAGAGTAATGTAATAAATGTAGATCATTCACAGATCTCATCACGGCCCCATTGGGGAACACAATCTCCATTCTCTATTATCTGTGGTGTGGAAGGAAACACGAGTAACCGAAGAAAACACACGGAAACGGGCGGAGCAGACATTCTCATCGGAGATGTTCTAGATGGTGGTATTGGAACGCTGGATGGGAGGCGGGCCATGATATAAAGATAATGATAATACATAGATTCAAATAAATTATATTTGATATATAAAGGAATATAGAAATTGATAGAAGATGGAGGAGAATGATATATATATATCTATAATCTATCCATATATCTATTAACTATCTAATTATCTATCTATAGCAAAAAATAAGAGACAGCACACCATATTGAGTGAACAAAAAAGTGTTGTTCAAGGGCCCATCATGGCTGGCCATGGTGTGCTGCCTCCTATTTTATGCTTTATATTGAATGTTGGTCATCGGGGGGGCTTTGCACCTAAACGTTGGATGCTGGTGCTGCTTCTATTTTTTTTTCCAAATATCTATCTATTAGCTATCTATATACAGTATATATATATATATTTATCTGTTATCTATCTACCTATCTAATTATCTATCAGTCTATGTATTGTGGTAGATCGCTCACTCAGCTGCACACGGAGGTAGTTGTTCTGGTTGGTTTATTAAAATTCAGCATAAACCAACACTGAGTCCATAAAAGAAAACACCAACACAGCCCGCTGGGCAAACAGGAAAACAAGACAAAATGGCAACACAAGAGCACAGTCTTTGTGGTAGCAGGGATCCGCCTGCTCAGAGTTCAGACACTCCATGTGTTAGAACTCTCCTGTTTTTGCCTATCTAATCCTGCTTCTCCCTTCTGGCCTTGCTGGACTTCATTGTAATTTCTACTCTTAAGCTAGCCTGGTGCTTTGTTACCTTTCTCAGTCAGTTTAGCTAGGTCTTTTGACCTCTATGTTCTATGTTGTTTGTTTGTCTTTTTACTGCTACAATTTCTGCTAGGAGGTGTCCATCTTTCTCCCAGTCCCTAGTTCTTGTAGGGATCCCTCCCTCACATCTATAGGTCTTCGTTCAGACTAGCTGAGTACTTTAGCGGGTCTGATCGCAGGATCAGGTTCCCCGTTACATCGTACGGATCTAGCTTAGTTCTATTGTAGGGACAGATCTCCTGCCTTTCCTTAGTGCTTGTAGCAGATCATAACAGTAAGTCCAGCCCAAAAAATTTCTCTAAGGAAAGACCTCCAGTTTCCATCATGGTGTCGGTTCAGGATTTGGCTCAACGCCTGCAGGGACTCTCTCTGGAGGTGGCCGAGCTCCAGGAACACGTGAGTAGCTGTTCTGGAGCGCATTTTGTGGAGCCAAAGGTACAATTGCCTGATTTATTTTTTGGTGAACAACAAGATTTTTTTTCCTTTAAAAATGCTTGTTTATTGTATTTTCGTTTGAGACCCAGATCCTCTGGTGATGAATCACAGCGCATAGGGTTCATAATGTCACTTTTGCGCAAAGAACCTCAGGGATGGGTCTTTTCTCTCCAACCTAGTGATCTGTGCTTTAGATCAGTGGATAGTTTTTTTACTGCTTTGGGGTTGTTGTATGATGATCCTGATCGTGTCTCATCAGCTGAGACGGAATTGAGACATTTGAGGCAGGGATCAGGTAATGTGGAAAATTATTGTACTCACTTCCATCGGTGGTCTGCTCAGGTGGGGTGGAACGATTCAGCTCTGAAAAGTTTGTTTCTTGCTGGGCTAGGTGAAAGGGTTAAGGATCTGCTGATTGGTTATCCTACACCTGGAAACTTGCAGGAGGCAATGCAATTAGCTATACGGGTGGACAGGTGACTGCGTGCAAGGGTTAATGAGAGTAAATCCTCTGCCATGTCAGCTCCGAGTCTTGAGAGGGTCTGTACTGACACTGGAGAGCCGATGGAGATTGGGGCGATGTCACCACGCTCTCAGGAAAAAGACCGCAGGTTTTCTGAAGGTTTGTGCTTTTATTGCGGCAAATCTGACCATTTCATTAAGAACTGTGTGCTTCGTATGAACAAAGAAAAAAAAAGGTCAGTTATGCCCGTATAGCCTGTTTAAACACTAAGGGTGTATTTCTTTCTGCTACTACCGCAGCTCAGGAAGAATTAATTGAATTTCGGGTATTTGTGGATTGTGGTTCAGCTCTGAATGTGATTGATGGGGGATTCTTGGAAAAACTTAATTTAAAACCCAAACCTTTGTCATCCCCTATTGCCGTGGTTTCTGTCGATGGCTCTCCCTTGAAATGTGTTACTCACAAGGTTTATGAATTTCCCCTCACTATTAATGGTATTCACCAAGAAAATTTGGATTTGGTGGTATTAAATAATTTGCCTTCTCCAGTAGTTTTGGGGTTGCCCTGGTTAAAATTGCACAATCCTGTACTGGATTGGACTACCAATGAAATTAAGTCCTGGAGCCCTAAGTGTTATGACAAGTGTTATAATGGGCGCATTTCTGCTGTGGATAAAGGGGAATTACCTGTACCTATTCAGGATTTTTGGAAAGTTTTTTCTGAGGAGGAGTCGCAAATTTTGCCTCCCCATAGAGACTACGATTGTATCATTGAATTTGTCCCTGGAGCGACTCTTCCTAAAAGTCGTTTATTTAATCTGACTATTCCTGAGAGAAAGGCTTTGGAGGAATACATACAGACGAGCTTGGCCGCCGGTCATATCAGACCCTCTAAGTCACCTGTGGCTGTTGGATTTTTTTTTGTTAAAAAAAAGGACGGCGGTTTATGTCCTTGCTTGGACTTTCACGAGATTAATAAAATTACTGTACGCAATCCCTATCCACTGCCATTGATTCCTGATTTGTTTAACCAGTTAGTGGGGGCCAAGTGGTTCTCTACAATTGATCTCCGGGGGGCATACAATTTGTTGCGCATGAAGGAGGGTGATGAATGGAGGACTGCTTTTAACACTCCTGTGGGTCATTTTGAGAATTTGGCTATGCCTTTTGGTCTTACCAATGCACCAGCATTTTTTCAGAATCCTATTAATGACATCCTTAGACCTTTGATCGGCAAAAATGTGGTTGTGTATTTGGATGACATTTTGATTTATTCGCCTGACCTGGAGTCTCATTGGCGGAGCGTACGTGAGGTATTGCAGTTATTGATTGACAATTCGCTTTTTGCTAAGCTGGAGAAATGTGAGTTCGCTGTAAAGAGAGTTAGTTTTTTGGGCTACCTTATCTCCAGCGAGGGCTTTGAGATGGACCCGGTGAAAGTTCAAGCTGTGCAGGAATGGCCTAGGCCTATTGGTTTGAAATCGATACAGAGGTTTTTGGGTTTCGCCAATTATTACAGAAAATTCATTAAAAAAATTTCTATCATTGTTAAACCACTGACCGATCTCACCAGGAAAGGTTCTAATACGGTTCAGTGGACTACTGAGGCCATTGAAGCTTTTGTGTTTCTAAAGGAGAGGTTCACCTCTGCCCCCATCCTTATGCAGCCTGATGTGACTAAGCCGTTTTTGGTTGAGGTTGATGCTTCTTCTGTGGGGGTCGGTGCGGTGTTGTCTCAGGAAAACAAGGATGGAGTACATCCCAGTGCCTTTTTTTCAAAAAAAATTTCTGAGACTGAACTTAATTACGATATTGGTAATCGGGAATTGTTGGCTATTAAACTCGCATTTGAACACTGGCGTCATCTCTTGGAAGTTGCTGATTTTCCCATTCAGGTTTTCACTGATCATAAAAATCTGATCTATCTTGATGCTGCCAAGCGCTTGAATGCCCGTCAGGCTAGGTGGGCACTTTTTTTTTGCGGTTTAATTTTTCCGTTACTTACATCCCGGGTACCAAGAATGTTAAAGCTGATGCTTTGTCTCGCAGCTTTTCTCCCATGGTCGGTGCTGAGGAGGAGGAGAGCATTTTACAAGAAGGTGTTGTGATAGCAGCATTGGACTCCGTGTTGGAAGATGAGATTCTTAAAGCTCAGGAGAATGCCCCATCTAACACTCCCCATGGGAGGTTGTTTGTGCCTAGGACCTTTAGGAGAGATTTGTTTGTTGAGTGTCATGAGTCTCGGTTGGCAGGTCATCCTGGAATTTCTGAGACCAAGAGACTTGTGGGTCGCAGTTTTTGGTGGCCTGGATGGCAGAAGGAGGTCATTAAGTGGGTGTGTCAATGTACTGTGTGTGCTAGATCTAAGTCTTCACATACTCCTGCTGTGGGGTTGCTTTGCCCTCTGGAGGTTCCTAGTGCACCTTGGACACATCTGGCTATGGACTTTGTTACTGACCTTCCCCCCTCTGAGGGTTTCACGGTCATCTGGGTGGTCGTGGACCGTTTTAGCAAGGTGTGTCACTTGGTTCCCTTCATCAAACTGTCCTGCACTAAGACACTCGCTAAGGCCTTTGTCAAGGAGATTGTCAGACTCCATGGTGTTCCTACTGACATTGTTTCTGATAGGGGACCTCAGTTCGTGGCTCGTTTTTGGCGTGCCTTTTGTGACAGGCTGGGAGTTCATTTGTCATTTTCATCTGGATATCATCCTGAGTCTAATGTCCAGACAGAAAGGAAGAACCAGGATGTTGAGCAGTTGTTGCGTTGTTTTGTGGCAGACAATCAAGAGGGGTGGTCTGAGTTTCTGCCGCTTGCTGAATTTGCTCTTAACAACCATACATCCTCTTCTGCTGGGTGTTCGCCTTTTTTTTGTTGTTCTGGGAGACATCCGTCTTTTGGGTCATTTTCCAAATTGGTATCGACTGTGCCTGAGGAGGAGAGTTTTTCCGGTGATTTGGAAAGAGTTTGGACGGATGTGCGTGGTAATCTTCAGGAGGCTAACAAAAAATCGAAGAGGTACTTTGACAGGAAACGTCAAGAGGTTTTGTTTACGGTTGGTGACATGGTTTGGTTGTCCTCTAAGAATCTGCGGTTGAGGATTTCTTCTAAAAAATTGTATCCCAAGTTTGTAGGGCCCTTTAAGGTGCTTCAGGTAGTTAACCAATCTGCTGTTAGGTTGGAGGTTCCTACCTCCTGGAAGATTAATCCGGTGTTTCATGTTTCTCTATTGAAAAAAGCTTATGTATCAGATAGAGACGCCACTGCCACTGTTCCTCCGGTGGTGGAGGACGGGGAATATGAAATTTCCCGCATCCTTAATTCTAGACGGTATAGAGGGAGTTTGCAGTATCTCGTCGCTTGGAAGGGGTTCGGTCCCGAGGATAACTCATGGGTGAGGGCAGATGATGTTTCTGCTTCCAGACTTGTCAGAGCGTTTCACAAGAGGTTTCCTGATAAGCCTGGGCCTAGGGGATCCGGAGGATCCTCATAGAAGAGGGGGTACTGTTAGAACTCTCCTGTTAGGTTTTTTCTATTATGCTGGTCACATGACCGTTTTTGCCTATTTAATCCTGCTCCGCCCTTCTGGCCTTGCTGGACTTCATTGTAATTTCTACTCTTAAGCTAGCCAGGTGCTTTGTTACCTTTCTCAGTCAGTTTAGCTAGGTCTTTTGACCTCTATGTTCTATGTTGTTTGTTTGTCTTTTTTCTGTTACAGTTTCTGCTAGGAGGTGTCCATCTTTCTCCCAGTCCCTAGTTCTTGTAGGGATCCCTCCCTCACATCTATAGGTCTTCGTTCAGACTAGCTGAGGACTTTAGCGGGTCTGATCGCAGGATCAGGTTCCCCGTTACATCGTAGGGATCTAGCTTAGTTCTATTGTAGGGACAGATCTCCTGTCTTTCCTTAGTGCTTGTAGCAGATCATAACACCATGTAGTTCAGGATAGCTCCACACAAACAGATCTGGAGTTCCTCTCTCCAGACCTACTAAACACTGAATGCCTCAGCTGGCCGAGTATTTAAATCCCAGACCACACCCTGAGGCGGAGAGATATGGTGAATGGCCTCCCGCCCTTCACAATGGCCACTCACAAAAAAATACTCCCTTTTACTATGGAGTTAACCCCTCTCAACAAATAACATGCTGGAGGAAACTTAATGGTTTTAGTTCACTGAATCCAACAGCCTCAGGGAAACATATCTCCCCTCCAGCACTTTACCAGTGACTTTGTCACAGTATCTATCTATTATCTATCTATCTATTATCTGTATATCTATCCATGTATCCACTCCAAAAATAAAGGACAGCACTCCTTGTAGAAAAAATAATGTCGTTAATGTCGCTAGTGGCGATGTTTTGGCTCCGATTTGAGACTTTCTCAAGCAGTGAATAAGTGAAGTTACTGTACATCATATAAATAGAGTCATCCGTCAGATAATCAATGATATAAATAAAGTGTATAAGTGCTTTACAGAACCAAAATGCCTAGTACAAAAGACGTGCAAACCTCATTGTATATTTATGATTAAAGTGCTGGTGATACACGGATTGCAGATTTACACAAAACACATATTACATTTAATTGCAATCAAGTACCACATGCGCAGCTTTCAATAATCTAAGATAACATGACTCACCCCATTGGATCATACAATCGAGCGCCAAAACTCGGTGTCTACCAAATGCTACCGCGCATGTCAGTGTCAGCGCCAGGAAGTGTCCTGGCCAGGCATGTGCTCTAAGCGCCTGTGCGCATCCTGCGCCATGTTTAATGAAGTAAGAATCTTAAATCGTACTGCGCATGTCACAGGCTGCTTCAGCATCACAGGAAGTGCTGCGTTTGACACAGACTGTCAAAAAATTCCCACGCAGCAGCAGTGCCGTAAGTGAGGTCGCGCTCCTGTCAGTGTATCGCGGCTGCAGAATAGAGACGTCACATTTTCTGATGTGGCCGTTCTATTCATGAGATCGATGTGGGACACTCACAATATGGACTACGATGGACAGGTGAAGAGTATGATCATTTATTATCTTTATTTCAGGAGACAGTGGCTTCGGGGATTAGGTGTAAGGTGAGTATATGGTGTGTTTTTATTTTTTGCAGGGGATGGAGGCATCGGGGACAAGGTGTAGGTGAGTATAATATTTTTTTTTTATTTCAACATTTTTTTTACTTTCAGCACAGGCGCCGCTGACAAGAGTAGTAGTCCCATCAGCCGGCACCTATGACCCGCGGTAAGCTTTTTACCACGGGTCACTGTCACAGCACTCTGACCATGGTAACTACTGTATGTTACCACCGATTAGAGCCTGTGTTTCCTGAGCTGTCACGCAGATGACAGCCTGGAAAACACCCAAACCTGGACCCGAACAGTAAGGGCTCGCTCTCACCTGCAATTAAATCGGTCGAATGCAATCCGATAAAAAAAATCGTTATGCATTCAGACCAATTTAATAGTATGTGTTAGGTATCGGGCTGTTCTGTTGCTGGATTCAAAATGGGTCCAGAACCTTCTGTGGTCTCCTATTCCGGTCCAGCTGGGGCTGATGCTGCTCAGCATTGTCGTCAGCCCCAACGCCTAGCTGGTCCACGAGATGTACAGATTGTCTCTCGGGTATTTGTGCCTAGCAATGTTAAGCATAGGTTGCAGAGGGAGACACGGCTGTTGGAGCCTAAGTCCAGGATTCTCCGCACTGAGCATGTCCGTGACCTGGCGGACCGTGATTGGTGGTTTGGCAACCACCTGATCCGGTGACCTGGCACCGCCTGATTGGTCACGGGTGACGCCACCAATAGTGCGAAGGTGGGCAGGGCTTAGTCTTTAAAAGACCCGTCCACAACCATGGCGGCGCGCTCTGATCATTGAGCAGTGATGCTGATGTGTGGACGACTGTGTTCCACGTAGTTTCCATAGGCAGGTGTAGTAGAAATAGGCAGGTAGCTCCGTCTTGCAGTCTGGCTCTGCCAAAGGGGTCACCTAACACCCCGAGCAGCCTGCAGACGTCCTGTCCACGGCTATCGCCTGTCAGCCATGTGGAGTAATACCCTTCAGTCCGGTAGCACGCCGGCTGGAGGCACGTGTACCCGTCGGCGTAGTCACACACGCATCCTAGCGCCGCCAGTGTAGTCCCTGTGTAGTCAACAGGGCTACAGCTACTTCCCTGGTCGCGCATCTCCCGTGCAGTTAACGGAGATAGAGCGAACCACTATACCCGTTCCTGTGTGCAGTAACATGGAAGGGTTTATCATTTAAGTTGGTTGCTTTCCTTTTCACCCGGAAAGTGTTTGGCAGCAGTCCATCAGGCTGCATCGCGGACCCCGGGGTCGGTTGCGTTCCATTATAATAAAGTTGTCTGCAACCGCCCTCTTAATAGTATGACTGTGTGCTCAGTGGCGTTTTTTTTTCCAGAGCCGATCAGATTGCGATGGGGCTGAAAAAAAAAAGCAGCATGCTGCGATTGCATGCTGCGATTGCATGCTGGAATCGGATCGCACACACTCATATAAGCCTATGGGTGAGTGTGAAATATCGCTCTGCACTTGGATATTACCATAGTGCAGTGTGATTACTTTCTCCATCTCCTCGGTTGCTGGCCTCGGCGGGAATCGCACTGCTCTAGGGTAATATCCAAGTGCAGAGCGATGTTTCACACGCACCCATAGGACCCGAGGAAGTCCGTGTCCAGGATCCGTGCCCAAACAGTAGTTGTTCGGTACGAACCCCGAACTTTACTATTCGGGATCGCCCATCACTATTAACAATCTCTATCTACATACCACTACCACATTCCAGGAGAATCATACATACAATTCTCACTATTATTGCCGGCTTCTCGTAAATCCCCTATATTATAATAAGGTACTTAAAGCGCACCTGTCAGCAGGATTGTGCTCAGTAAACTACATACACTGTCAAGTGGGCGACATTACACTGATTAAAATGATTCCTTGGTTGATGAAATCCATTCTGTGGTTCAGTTTGGAGATAATGATATGCTTGTGCTTCAGGGCGGCCTGTGGGGGCGCTCTATCTGGTGCTCTGCTTACATATTCCCCAAGCCCCAGCACCTTCAAAACAAATAAGCATCTCTCCTTCCCTCTTACCTCCCCACCTCACCTCATCTGCCGACCTGCTCCTCAACCTCAGATCCTACTCAAACATAAAACAAGCCGGCCACTCTCCTCCCACTTGCTCTCCCTTTCTCTGTTTGTTCTCACTGTTGGCGACATATCTTTCAGTCCTTGACCCCCACAGCTTACACCCTCCACTAACTCCCGCTCCTACCGCTCCCAACCAAATACAAACTACCACAATCTCTCCTACGTTAAACTTGTGCCCTTGATGCCCACCCCCTAGCTCCCTCTCTCTGGAGCACTCTGGAATGCTCGCTCTGTCTGCAATAAGGTACATGTTATTCATGACCTCTTTACCTCTCGTAATCTCTCCCTCCTGGGCATCACCGAAATATGGCTGACACCGTCCGACACTGCTTCCCCTACTGTGCTGTGTTACGGTGGCTTGCACTTCACCCACACTCCTGCCCTGGTAACAGACATGGTGGAGGAGTGGGTCTTCTCCTTTCTGCCAACTGCACTTTAACACAATGCCACCTCTACCTTCCCTCATCCTCCCTTTTTTTGAAGTTCACTCTGTCTGCATCTACTCTCCCTCCAACCTCCAAGTGGCTGTCATATACAGACCTCCGGGCCCGGTCACTCCCTTTATTGACCAATTCTCCACCTGGCTTCTCCACTTTCTGTCTGCTGACATTCCCACCATCATCATGGGCGATTTCAACATCCCCACTGACACTCGCCAGTTAGCAGCATCCAAACTTCTGTCGCTCACTTCATCTTTTAGACTTACACAGTGGTCCTCCTCAGATACCCATACAGATGGACATACACTGGACCTTATCTTCACTCGACTCTGCTTCCTATCTAACCTCTCAATCTCCCTCCTCCCCCTATCTGACCATCATCTATTCACTTTCTCATCCCTGACCTCCTCATCTGTCACCCATGTTCAGCAACTACCACACCCCGCAGAAACCTTGCACATCCAGACACTCACACAATCTCTCACTCGATTCAACCACATCCATATCTTCACTCCACGACACAGACAGCTCCACTGCTTTCTACAATGCCACTTTTGCATCAGCTGTTGACTCGGTCGCCCCTCTTGTGCATGGCAGAGTGTGAAAAATCAATAGACAACCCTGGAACAACAACCTCACTAAACAGCTTCGGCTAGCGTCCAGGGTTGCAAAGCGGTGTTGGAAGATGACTTCACTGCATTCAAACAAGCAACACTCGCATTCAAATTAGCCCTCACATCCGTTAAACAGGCTTACTTCACAACCCTCATATCCACTTTATACTACAACTCTAAACAACTATTCAACACTTTTTAACTCCCTCCTCCGCCCCAACTCCCCCTCCGACCTCCCTCATCACTGCTGAAGACTTTACCATACATTTCAAAAACAAGATTGACCAAACAAGGCAAGCCTTCATTGTCCGACCACCACAACTCCTTTGTTTTCCAGACCACTACCCTTCCCCCATAACCTTCCTCTCCGATATCACTGAAGGAGAGCTTACTTGCCTCCTCTCCAAATCACACCTCATCACTTTTGCAATTGACCCCATCTCATCCCACCTCCTCCCCAACCTCACCCTCACACTTATCCCATCTCTTCAACCTGTCACTAACTTCTGGTACCTTCTCTGCTTTCAAACATGCCACAATCACGCCCATCCTCAAAAAGCCATCCCTCGACCCAACCGCTTTGTCCAGCTATCGCCCCAAATCGCTGCTCCTATTCGTCTTCAAACTCCTTGAGCAACATGTTCACGCTAAACTCTCCTCCCATTTCTCATCTAACTCTCTCTTTTACAACCAACAATTTGGCTTTCGTCCCCACCATTCCACCGAAACTGCCCTTACCAAAATTACTAATGATTTACTTACAGCCAAAGCTAACAATTCTCCATACTCTTCCTTCTAGACGTGTGCTCTGCCTTCGACACAGTTGACCACTGCCTCCTACTACAGATTCTCTCTTCCTTTGGTGTCAAAGACCTCGCCCCATCCTGGATCTCCTCATACCTTTCCAACCGCACATTCAGCGTCTCCCACACTACGTCCTCATCCCGCCCTCTCTCTGTTGGAGTCCCCCAAGGCTCTGTCCTAGGACCCCTACTCTTCTCAATCTATACCCTTGGCCTGGGACAGCTCATAAAGTCCCACAGTTTCCGGTACCACCTGTACGCTAATGACACCCAGATCTACCTCTCTGGCCCAGACGTCACCTCTCTGCTGTCCAGAGTCCCAGCGTGTCTATCAGCCATATCCTCCTCCTTCTCCCATTAAGCCCCCAAAAACTGATTATATAGTTTAGATATGAGTGGAAGTGGGTATGTCCGAGGTGTAAGGAGCCGCGTGTGTACGAGGTGTATGGATCGGAGCCGCGTGTGTACGGAGCGGAGCCGCGTGTGTACGAGGTTTACAGAGCGGAGCCACGTGTGTACGAGGTGTACGGAGCGGAGCCGTGTGTGTACGAGGTGTACGGAGCGGAGTTGCGCGTGTACCAGGTGTATGGAGCGGAGCCGAGCCTGTACGAGGCGTACGGAGCGGAGCCGCGTGTGTACGAGGCGTAAGAAGCGGAGCCGCGTGTGTACGAGGTTTACAAAGTGGAGCCGCGTGTGTACGAGATGTACGGAGCGGAGCCGCGTGTCTACGAGGTGTACGGAGCGGAGTTGCGCGTGTACCAGGTGTACGTAGCGGAGCCGAGCCTGTACGAGGTGTACGGAGCGGAGCCGGGCCTGTACGAGGTGTTCGGAGTGAAGCCGCGTGTGTACGAGGTGTACGGAGCCTCGTACACACACGGCTCCACTCCATACTCCTCGTACACACTCGGCTCCGCTCCGTAAGCCTCGTACACACGCGGCTCCGCTCCGTACACCTCGTACACGCATGGCTCCGCTCCGTACACGCGCGACTCCGCTCTATATACCTCGTACACGAGCGGTTCAGATCCGTAAACCTCGTACATACATAGCTCTGCTCCGTACAACTCGTACACACGCGGCGCCGCTCCATACACCTCGTACACACGCGGCTCTTCTCCGTACACCTTGTACACACGTGGCTCTGCTCCGTACACACAGCTCCGCTCTGTACACCTCGTACACACGGCTCCGCTCCGTACACCTCGTACACGCGCGGCTCCGCTCCGTACGCCTCGTACACGCGCTGCTCCGCTCCGTACGCCTCGTACACGCGCTGCTCCGCTCCGTACGCCTCGTACACGCGCGGCTCCGCTCTGTACGCCTCGTACACGCGCGGCTCCGCTCCGTACACCTCGTACACGCGCAGCTCCGCTCCGTACGCCTCGTACACACGCGACTCCGCTCCGTACGCCTCGTACACACGCGGCTCAGCTCCGTACGCCTCGTACACACGTGGCTGAGCTCCGTACGCCTCGTACACACGCGGCTCAGCTCCGTACGCCTCGTACACACGCGGCTCAGCTCCGTACGCCTCGTACACACGCGGCTCAGCTCCGTACGCCTCGTACACACGCGGCTCAGCTCCGTACGCCTCGTACACACGCGGCTCTGCTCCGTACGCCTCGTACACACGCGGCTCTGCTCCGTACGCCTCGTACACACGCGGCTCTGCTCCGTACGCCTCGTACACACGCGGCTCTGCTCCGTAGACCTCGTACACACGGCTCCGCTCTGTACACCTCGTACACATGCGGCTCTTCTCCGTACACACACGGCTCCGCTCCGTACACCTCGTACACAAGCGGCTCTGCTCCGTACACCTCGTACATACGCGGCTCCGCTCCGTACACCTCGTACACACGTGGCTCCGCTCCGTACACCTCGTACACACGCGGCTCCGCTCCGTACACCTCGTACACACGCGGCTCCGCTCCGTACACCTCGTACACACGCGGCTCCGCTCCGTACACCTCGTACACGCGCGGCTCCGCTCCGTACACCTCGTACACACGTGGCTCTGCTCCGTACACCTCGTACACACACGGCTCTGCTCCGTACACCTCGTACACGCCCGGCTCCGCTCCGCACGCTTCGTACACACGCGGCTCTGCTCCGTACACCTCGTACACACACGGCTCTGCTCCGTACACCTCGTACACACGCGGCTCTGCTACATCCACACTGTAAACCCCTCCTGACCCCACACATAAACTTCAGCTCATCCAGCACCATGACAACCAGCACAGCAGAGTCCTGCATCCACTGAGGCCCCTGATCATGTGACCCCTGACTCCTCCCCTCCTGTGACCTCATCACAGCTCCTGTGCGCACAGAGCAGCCATATATGTGGTGGCGGCTCTGCAGGTGGAGGTATGTGGAGACCCCCATTACTCTATATCAGGATTAGCCGTTATTCACACTCGTGCGTCTATTTTGTGTCTGCTTTTCTTGCATGGTGACATAAATCATCCCTCTGATTGACCGCTGGCTGCTCACAGGGAGGCTGCTGACAATCAGTGTGATGTCGTCAGTAACGTCCCAACATGAAAGCAGAGCCAAAGAGAAGCCGCTGCGCCGTGTACGTGACTCATCAGGAGCCGCAGAGTCACCGGCAAGAGCAGTCCGTCACCACTCTGTTCAGACACCGGCTCAGGTATGGTCCGTGGACAGTCCATTTTTCTCCCTGGACCTGTTCTCTTGAATGAGCGAGTTTAGTCCACAAATCACCGGAGGGAAGAACAAGAGAATATTCCTAAATAATCGACTACAGGTGCATCTCACTAAATTAGAATATCATTAAAAAGTTAATTTATTTCAGTTCTTCAATACAAAAAGTGAAACTCCTATATTATATAGAGTCATTACACAGAGGGATCTATTATATAGAGTCATTACACACAGAGAGATCTATTATATAGAGTCATTACACACAGAGGGATCTATTATATAGAGTCATTACACACAGAGGGATCTATTATATAGAGTCATTACACAGAGGGATCTATTATATAGAGTCATTACACGCAGAGGGATCTATTATATAGAGTCATTACACACAGAGGGATCTATTATATAGAGTCATTACACACAGAGGGATCTATTTCTAGTGTTTATTTCTGTTAATGATGATGATTATGGCTTACAGCCAATGAAAACACAAAAGTCATTATCTCAGTAAATTAGAATAATTAACAAAAAACACCTGCAAAGGCTTCCAATGCGTTTAAAAAGGTCCCTTAGTCTGTTTCGGTAGGCTCCACAATCATGGGGAAGACTGCTGACTTGACAGATGTCCAGAAGGCAGTCACTAACAAGGTCCCAGAGTCTGGAGGAAGAGTGAAGAGGCCACAATCCAAGCTGCTGGAGGTCTAGTGTGAAGGCTCCACAATCAGTGATGGTTTGGGGAGCCATGTCATCTGCTGGTGTAGGTCCACTGTGTTTTATCAAGACCAAAGTCAGCACAGCCGTCTACCAGGACATTTTACAGCACTTCATGCTTCCCTCTGCCGACAAGCTTTTTGGAGATGGAAATGTCATTTTCCAGCAAGACTTGGCCCCTGTCCACACGGCCAAAAGTACCAATACCTGGTTTACAAACAACAGTATCACTGTGCTTGATTGGCAGCAAACTCGCCTGACCTTAACCCCATAGAGAATCTGTTATAGAAAATCTATGGGGTATTGTCAAGAGGAAGATGAGACCCCAGACCCAACAATGCAGACGAGCTGAAGGCTGCTATCAAAGCCACCTGGGCTTCCATAACACCTCAGCAGAGCCACAGGCTGATCACCTCCATGCCACATTGCCACATTGATGCAGTAATTGATGCAAAAGGAGCCCTGACCAAGTATAGAGGGCATTTACTGAACAGACATTTCAGTAGGACATTTCAGATTTTAAAAACATTTTTCAAGCTGTTGTTATGAAGTATTCTAATTTACTGAGATAATGACGTTTGTGTTTTCATTGGCTGTAAGCCATAATCATCAACATTAACAGAAATAAACACGTGAAATAGATCCCTCTGTGTGTAATGACTCTATATAATAGATCGCTCTGTGTGTAATGACTCTATATAATAGATCCCTCTGCGTGTAATGACTCTATATAATAGATCACTGTGTTCGTAATGACTCTATATAATAGATCGCTCTGTGTGTAATGACTCTATATAATATATCCCTCTGTGTGTAATGACTCTATATAATAGATCCCTCTGTGTGTAATGACTCTATATAATAGATCGCTCTGTGTGTAATGACTCTATATAATAGATCCCTCTGTGTGTAATGACTCTATATAATAGATCTCTCTGTGTGTAATGACTCTATATAATAGATCCCTCTGTGTGTAATGACTCTATATAATAGATCCCTCTGTGTGTAATGACTCTATATAATAGATCCCTCTGTGTGTAATGACTCTGTATAATAGATCCCTCTGTGTGTAATGACTCTATATAATAGATCCCTCTGTGTGTAATGACTCTATATAATAGATCCATCTGTGTGTAATGACTCTATATAATAGATCCCTCTGTGTGTAATGATTCTGTATAATAGATCCCTCTGTGTGTAATGACTCTGTATAATAGATCCCTCTGTGTGTAATGGCTCTATAATAGATCCCTCTGTGTGTAATGACTCTATATAATAGATCCCTCTGTGTGTAATGACTCTATATAATAGATCCATCTGTGTGTAATGACTCTATATAATAGATCCCTCTGTGTGTAATGACTCTGTATAATAGATCCCTCTGTGTGTAATGACTATATAATAGATCCCTCTGTGTGTAATGACTCTATATAATAGATCCATCTGTGTGTAATGACTCTATATAATATATCCCTCTGTGTGTAATCATTCTGTATAATAGATCCCTCTGTGTGTAATGACTCTGTATAATAGATCCCTCTGTGTGTAATGGCTCTATATAATAGATCCCTCTGTATGTAATGACTCTATATAATAGATCCCTCTGTGTGTAATGACGCTATATAATAGATCCCTCTGTGTGTAATGACTCTATATAATAGATCCCTCTGTGTGTAATGACTCTATATAATAGATCCCTCTGTGTGTAATGACTCTATATAATAGATCACTCTGTGTGTAATGACTCTATATAATATAGGAGTTTCACTTTTTGTATTGATGAACCAAAATAAATTAACTTTTTGATGATATTCTAATTTAGTGAGATGCACCTGTATGTCCGTGTTCACACCACGAGTACAGCATTCAGCCGAACCTCCTCTGGTCCTCAGCGGAGACGTCAGTCTTGGCCTTGTTTGTCGGAGTTTCGTTTTTCCGCAGCTTCTTTTACGGTTTACAAGACCTAGTGGGGAAAAACCTTCAATGTGTAAACAGCAGGATGGATTCCTATTGAAATCAATAAGGCAGCAAATTGGAAGAATAAATAATATTTTAAGTTTTTATTTCTGTGAATGTTGGAGTGGCTTGTGAAGACTCGGGGTCTTCCGTGGGTGTAATAATACTCAGACAACACAGGGTGAGGGTAAAACAGCGTGGCAATACTTTATTGAACCACAAAACGGACAATAAACAGATAGAACAGTCCTAGCAAATACCCAAGATGGTACAACATTACACAGTCTCTCCCTTCCGCTCCGCCCACCTGGGATAGAACAGTTGTGACTTTGGGACTTTCAGGGCCAGCTACCTCAACCAGTAGCCTCCCACTTCTGGTGGGCCCCCACAGAGAGAAGGTAGCAGCAAGCTTAGGAAGCTAGTAGTCCATTGAGCTACAAGGCCAGGAGACCAAAGGTCCCACCCTGGCCTCTCCGAGAATTGCCATAGGGCCAGATGGTCCCAATCTGGCTTCTCCGAATGTCTCCATGGGTTCCAGGTGACCAGAGGGTCCCACCTAGCAACCCCAAACAATATATCCATGGGGCCAGGTGACTTCATCGTCCCAACCTTGTCTCCCTAAATGAATCCATGGGCTCTCTGATGGTCAGTGGAGCAGATCCGTATCTTTCCGTTCAGGGCCATACACTTAGGCCAGAATCATGTAGAATCCAAATCTGTGTCTCTTTTGGATAAAGCCATACTACCAAGCTGATGTTCTGATGAGTTTGACTGATCTTTTGCTTTTCCTTGATTCTCTTTTCAACAGGATAGAAAAACCCTTTATATGTTTACATTTGTGGCTAAGGTCATCAGTCACAGGTAGGGGGGAAAGGGCAGCACTCAGGTCTCATTGTTTGAGCATTTCATTTATTTGTGTAGTTTGTCCTCCTGTCTTGTGAGTCAACAAGTCACAGGGTCCACACAAACGTTAATCAACATATTTAGCAAACATTCATTGTTCCACGCTGAGTCACTGTCCTTCTTGACCAGACACAGAAATACACATACATTTACAAGTCAAAAGATAATAGTGTATTTCTCTTGGGTTAACAAATCTAATCATCTGGCTGATTAAGATTATAGACTATATCGTCACACGGCTCTTCTTTGAAATCTACATAGAAACATCCCCTGTGGTATAAAGCTTATTAACGGCCGCCATAAATATACACCTCTTCTTCATCCGGCATCGTACAGGATCAGATCCACAGATTACTGCTTTATACTTGAATCACCCCTCCAGTCAATATTTTTTACATAGAATTATTGATGACGTTACATCTTCTCATCTTCTTCTCATTCAGGTCTCTACAATATCGGATCCTCTCAGTGAAGATCTTCTATAGAAGAGAATTTTTCTGAATCACCTATCAAGGATGGATATGGACAGAGACAAGATGGTGGAGAGGATATTCCACCTCACCCTAGAGATCCTCTTCCGGCTTACTGGAGAGGTGAGAGATTCTGATGACGTCTCATTACATCATTATTATCTATGGGAATAACAGATGGACAGAACTGGAGAGGTGAGGACTCTGGAAATGTCTGGAGGGAGATTTATTAATGTGTCTCTCCATAACCAGGATTACACAGTAGTGAAGAAGACCTCTAGTGGGCGCTGTCAGGACCCTGTGTCTGAGGGATGGGAAAGACCTCTGAGCCCAATCACGGGACCTCCACCTCACCCCCTGATACATGAGGACATCAATGACCAGAAGATCCTAGAACTCGCCTACAAGATGATTGAGCTGCTGACTGGAGAGGTGACACTGCTGGGAATGCTGGGACATTATACAGTAACGCTATGGAGGGATCGGGGGGGTGACGGTATCATTGTATGTGTCAGGCTCATATAAGGTGTCAGGATGTCGCCGTCTATTTCTCCATGGAGGAGTGGGAGTATTTAGAAGGACACAAAGATCTGTACAAGGACGTCATGATGGAGGTTCCCCAGCCCCTCACATCACCAGGTAATAGACAGGACTAAATACACACGGCCTATAATTATCTGTATGTACAGAATGAATTCAGCCCCTGTATGTGTTTCCTCCAGATCTATCCATTAAGAGGACAACACCAGAGAGATGTCCCCATCCTCTTCTTCCACAGGACTGTAAACAAGAAGACCCCAATGTTCCTCAGGATCATCAGGTAGATGGAGAGAAGGTGTCATGAGATCTCCCCTATGATGTGTAGACGGCTGTGAAGGTCTTGTGTTCTGTCTTGTTTTATCCACCAGTATTATATGTTTTATACTTGTGTAATGAGAACGGTGGAGATGGCAGGATTAGAGCTGATCATAGATGTGAGTTCTTCTGTCTGTGACTTTTACAATATTTGTTTCAGGGTGAAGATCTGACCCATATTAATACTACAGAGACATATGTGAGGGGTGATGAGCGGTGTAAAGAGGAGATTCCTACATATGACTACCCAGGTGAGTAGTGACCACTAAACGCTGAGAAGTCACAGATTCTTCTAAGTCACCGACTGTGGCTGCCTTATCGGTGATGTAGTCCGGCCGTATCAGAATCGTGTGATCGCCATTTTGCCTCTAGACCAAAACATTCTCCTCCACCCAAAAATTTTCAAATGACTTTTGGTATTGAAAGCCTTTTTCTATAGAACTTACAACCTGAACAATCCACCTACAATGAAGACACTGACCGTTACCTGCCCAGATCTGTAAACTATAAAGCCAAATAACAGCGTATGTAGAATGTGCAGACAAAAGTTAGAAAATCACTTGAAGAAAATATTATGATGGGCCTGTAAGAGAAAGCGGAGGTAATGATGCTGTTGGCTTCCTAGATCCCTGATATCTTATAGGATGTATCTACCTTCTCTCCCTTCTGTGCTGCTGAATGTGCTCATATGGTCCCTACAAGACCAGGACCAGTCTTTCAGGCCAAACTTCACTTTTATGATCTACAACATTAAATGTGCAGTGAGGGCCGAGTGTGAATTTCTGTACAATAACAACAGAGTTTCCCTTTATCCTGAGTTTTCAATTTCTTTTAAATACAACTAACTTCAAACAGGATCGCGATAAACTACATAAAAAATATTACATCTGTAATCTCAGTACTCGAGATGCTTGGAGCTCGCCGAGTACTTGCGAGATGCTCAGGCGGATGCTCGGGTCCCCTCCCTGAATGTTTGGCGCTCTTTAGAGCGCCAGTCAATATGCAGGCATTGCCTGCCACTCACTGTAATGCTGCAGCCATGTTGGTTGTGGCATTACACTGATTAGCTGGCCGCACGGCGTCATCAGGTCTATATCAGACCTGGCGCCGCTGTGCTAGTCAGTCTACTCCGCAATCAGGCAGTGTAGGGAGAGCTGCTGCTGAGCTAGGGAGAGATTTGGTTGTGTATTAGGTAGTGTAGGGAGAAAACAAGTACATTATACATATCCATCTCAAGAAACAGTCCTTCTGAGGACTAATCCATCTGCGGAGATATCAGGCAGGCAGTGTATATAGCAAACTGCAGTGCATATAGCACAAGAGGCTCCATTCCAGTTCTGCTTTCTGCTGCTGTTAGATATTTCTAGAAATAGGCCCAAGTCTCAGGGGCCAGGAATAATTTTTTGGGGGATCTTAATCCTCATTATTTGCTTAAAAAGCAATCCATTTTTCTGCGCCGTTTGCTTGTTGGCACTGCAGAATACAGCCAGGTCCTTTCCATATTACTGCGCTAAAAATCCAGCTATTTAAAACTGTGGTTTGTCTGTCACACGGATCACATATAATTGCGCTGAAAATACTGCCATTTTTGGCCTCCATTCATATTTTTTCTCAGTGTGTCAGCAAAGTTTTTGACACCGGTTTGCTGTTCAAAATAGTTACCTACAGGCCAGGTATTTAAAACTGTGTTTTCTCTGTCACACGAATTACATGTAACTTCGCTCCAAATTCAGCCCTATGTAGTGAGTGTGGAAGATATTGGCCTCCATTTAAAATGGACAAGGCGCGTGGCAAGGGACGGGGAACTGGACGTGACAGTGATGGTGCATGCAGAGGCCAAGGCCGGGGGCAAGCTGAAATTGTGCCAGAACAAACACCCACATCTTGTTACCAGACCTTCCTGTCACAATTCCTAGAGGACCGCAGCACACCACTATTGAACCCAGAGCAGTGTCAAAAGGTTGTTGGTTGGATAGCGGATAATGCTTCCAGTCACTTTGCCACCACCACCACCCTGTCTTGCACATGGTCAAGTCTCAGTAGCCATGAGTCTGGACCGCATATTCCTCACCCTGATCCTCCTTCCTCCCACCATGCCAAGTGCCAGGAGACAACTGATCCCACACTTGGAAACTTCGAAGAGCGGTTCACTTTTCCATTTAAAGATTCGGGCCTCTCGCCCGGTCCACTTGAAGCGGGGCAAGTGGAGATCGCATGTAGCGATGCCCAAATATTTGAGCAGCCACGGTCACACGAAGGCGACAGTGGGAAAGTTTCAGAAGAGGTGGATGATGATGAGACACAATTGCCAGAAAGTCAGAAGGAGGATCAGGGTGCGGAAGTGGAAGTTTAGGTGGTGGATGATATAGTAACTGACCCAACCTGGCAGGAGGACATGCAGAGCGAGGACAGCAATACACAGAGGGAGGGGGGCAGAGCACCCCAACAGGCAGGAAGAAGAAGTGTGGTGGCCGCAGACAGAAGGCAGGCAACCGTTCCCCGTAACACCAACACAAAGGAAGTTGGCAGTACAACTGTTAGGTCTTCCCGAGTCTGGTTGTTTTTTAAAGACTCTGCCACATTTTCCGTGTTTCGTGTTTCAGCAGCGTTTGCAGCTTCCGGCTCACAGACTGGTGTGTGATGTATCCACACGTTGGAACTCTACACTGCAGATGTTGGGAAGGATTTGTGAGCAGAAGAGGGCAGTTTTTGAGTACCAGCATCAACAAGTCCGTCTGTATTCAGTCTGACATATGTACCATCCTCCAAAACTTTGAGGACTCTACCAAGATGGTGAGCGGCAATGATGCCATAATTAGCGTCACCATCCCACTTCTCTGTCTTCTGAAACGCTCTCTGCTCACAAAGAGGATGCATTTCAGGCGGAGCACGATGAGATGGAGCAAGGAACCATACAGGGTGATTCCAGCCTCATCTCATCCCAACGTGGATTGGGTGACAATGAGGAGGAGGAGGAGGAAGAACAGGAGCTAGTTTCACGCACTATAGACGGTACTACCTGCACAACTGTCATACCGTCTGTTCAGCGTGGATGGCCTGAGGACAGAGAGGAGGAGGAGGAGAGCATGGTCTGTCTTCCTCTTGGTAAACACAATGGGAGACCCCCTTCTAATAATGGGAACATTGTTTTCAGGAGGCCCTCTGACCTCCACGTCTCTTCCAAGGGGCATTGGAGTGCCTCCAAATTTTTGGCAACCCTTGCATTCACTGCATAGGCAAACACAATGGGAGACCCACTTCCTAATAATGGGAACAATTTTTTTCAGAGGCCCTCCTCTACGTCTCTTCAAAGGGGTATTGGGGTATGTCCAAATTTTGGGCAGCCCTGCCACTCACTGCATATGCAATAACAGTATAGGAGACCCACTCTTTAGTAATGGGAACAATAAAACATAGCCGGCTGATGGCTCTCTAAGAATAGTGAGGGCCAACTGCTGGACCTTTAAGAATAGTAAAGGTCGCCTGATGGCCCTATAAAAATAGGCTTTGTGACTTTCAGAGTCCCTCCTTCATAAATGAAACACGATGTGTCTGATGATATCTCACACACCACATTTCCAGTTAAGGTTGTAAAATGTTAAAATGACTTTTCCCAGTGAATGCATTTGTCATGGTTGAAAGCAATGCAAAAGTGCAAAAACGCATCAAAAACGCTAAGTGTGAACATAGCCCAAGGTGTGGAGGAGTATTTTTGTATTTGGTTATTTATCTTGCTTTATATACAAGTCATTACCCTGGAAAGGATGTTCCTTAACATATTTCCCAGGAAAATACATTTTGGTTTCTTTTTTTTGTATTTTTATTGTGAGTCCGTAAAAGTGGCTTAATACCTCTGACAACGTTGTTGAAAGAAGTAACCTGGGAGTCAGAAATGCTTCCAGGGGTCTTCCCTATGCTGTTCCCATGTCATTTGAGCACTTTTCCCATCGATTGGGGCAATTTTTAGGCCCTCTGCAGACAGCCGGGGGAGCCGCCTGAAAAATGCTCGAGTTTCCCATAGACTTACATTGGACTCGTCGAGCACCCGAGTATTCCAATGTGCTCAACCCGAGCATCGAGCACCCGAGCATTTTAGTGCTAGCCCATCACTAATCAAGACTGTTGAGTTTGATCATTTCAGTAAATGTATTATTGTCTATAGTCACAGTTTTTGACTGCCAGACTGGATAGTAGTAGTAGTAGTTGTTCTAGTAGTAGTAGTTGTTCTAGTAGTCCTATGTGTTTATTGTCCGTTTGGTGGTTCAATAAAGTATTGCCACACTGTTTACTCTCACCCTGTGTTGTCTGAGTAGTATTATGCCCGGGTCTTCGCAGTTTCTTATTAGACAGTGAACTGTCATTGTCTTGGTGAATAATTCCATATTTTTACATAAACTCTCTGTAAAAATAGCAAGTTAAGTAGAAATGTTCAAAAAATATAAAATTCAAGGATATATTTTGTTCAAAAATAATAATTCGTTTTATTCTTGGCAGATGACTGTACCAGGAGATCAGAGGGACAGCTGGTATCTTCAATTTTTCAATCAGATGTTTTTGAGATCCCACAGGATACAATTGAAGTGAATGCCATTACTCCAGATATACCATCAATCCTTCACAGCAAAGATCTGTCATCTGATACTTTGAAACAGGTCCTGTCTTCTGATTCATTACCGACTACTAAGGAAAATCAAAGTCACAAAAAGGGCATTAAAAAACAAATTGCTCGTAAAGCAAAGAAGCCATTTTCACATTCAGAACATGGGAATAATTTTCCCCTGGAAAAGTGTTTTCTTAAACATCAAAAAATTCATAAAGCAAAAAAAGGATTTTATTGCTGCAAATGTGGGAAATGTTTTAACCAGATATCAGATCTAATTAGGCATGAGAGTATTCACACAGGTGAGAAGCCTTATTCATGTTCAGAATGTGGGAAGTGTTTTAGCCACAAATCAAATCTTGTTAAGCACCAAAGAACTCACACAGGGCAGCAGCCTTTTTCCTGTTCAGAATGTGGGAAATGTTTTAGCCAGAAATCAAATCTTGTTAGGCATGAGAGTATTCACACAGGTGAGAAGCCTTATTCATGTTCAGAATGTGGTAAATGTTTTACAGAGAAATCAAATTTTGTTAAGCATCAAAAAACTCACACAGGGGAGAAGCCTTTTTCATGTTCAGAATGTGGGAAACGTTTTAACCGGAAAGCGCATCTTGATAGCCACCATAAAACCCACACAGGGGAGAAGCCTTTTTCATGTTCAGAATGTGGGAAATGTTTTAACCGGAAAGCGCATCTTGATAGCCACCATAAAACCCACACAGGGGAGAAGCCTTTTTCATGTTCAGAATGTGGGAAATGTTTTACAGAGAAATCATATTTTGTTAAGCACCAAAGAACTCACACAGGGGAGAAGCCTTTTTCGTGTTTAGAATGTGGGAAATGTTTTAACCAGAAATCATATTTTGTTAAGCACCAGAGAACTCACAGAGGGGAGAAGCCTTTTTCGTGTTAGATGTTCTGAATGTGGGAAATGTTTAACCAAACATTATATTTTGTTACGCAACAGGGAACTCACACAGGTGCGAAGCCTTTTTCATGTTCAGAATGTGGGAAACGTTTTAACCAGAAATCAGTTGTTGTTATACACCAAAGATCCTTGGGGTTATGTATCGCGAGAATTTGGCCAACAACCTCCTTCGATCAGTAAGATCATTGAAGATGGGTCGTGGCTGGGTCTTCCAGCATGACAATGACCCAAAACACACAGCCAGGGGAACTGAGGAGTGGCACCATAAGAAAAATTTCAAGGTCCTGGGGTGGCCTAGCCAGTCTCCAGACCTGAACCCAGTGTATGTGTTGGATTTCTATCTAGATGGTTGATGTTTGTTGCAATTGGCACCCTGCATCTTTATTACTATAACGGAGAGGCTTACTTTGGGCTTCGTGAATTGAACCAAAAACACATATTCATGTGATTTATTTACTGTTTTGCATGGTTTGTATTCTATCATATAATGTATCTCGTGTATATCATTTAAACATTTCTCTCGAATCATCATACATTTGGGGCCTATCATGGGCTTTGGTGCATCGTGCTGTTTACATATATATTCATTGAATGGGTTACCTTGACATTGTATTTGCGGATATTCTCATATGGGCTCCTTTGTATAATTTAGCGAAATCCGGCAATTCATTCATGTTATTTAATTGTTTTTTCAGTGCAACTTATTATTCAAACTAAGGTCTGCATTGCATTGCGCAGGTTTTTAGAGGTTAGACATTGACTCTACCATGAGCATGTCAAGTATCTATTGCCATTTTATGGATTTTAAATGGTTTTCAGCTTGTGTTCATTGTGTCTTTTCTGATAAACATTGCTAATAAAATCATGTTATTTAAACTGCGATCCCTTATTTTGGCATGCCTCTTTTTCTCCTTCCTTAATCTCACTATGTTTTAGCATTAATGAGGTTGATCCTTTCCATTAAGTTGGTGCCTTTTGTCTTTTACATTTTTTCTTCTTTAAAGTTGCCAAGCTCCTAGTAACTTTTCAAGTGGGACCAAAAGAACAGTTTTGATAAAACGGTCCACCACCACCACCACCTACACGCTAGTATTACCACCAATGTTAAGCAAATCGGTGACAAAGTCCTTGGATGGGTCCAGGGCTGTGACGGAACATCGTAAGGCAAGATATAACCCACTGAGCTTGACGAGAGGCTTTAACCCTGACACAGAGTTTGCATTTACAGTCATACTCTTCAATATCCTTATGAGCTTTCTGCCACCAAAAGGACCTAGAAAGTAATCTCCAAGTGGCAGACGAACCCGCATGCCCAGCTAAAATGGAATCATGTACTTCATTAAGAAGATCTATGCGTAACGAGGGCTGTACATAAAGTATGTTTATAGGTAAACTATCCGTCGTACTGTTCTGAGAATCCTGAATACGCTGCATGAGATCTACTACCCAGAGCACCAACCACCATTCCCTCACTAAGAATCTTGACTGGATTTTCGTCCCTCAATTCTGGGACAAAGCATCAACCTTGACATTCTTAGATCTGGCGAGATAAGTAACAGCAAAATCAAACCGGCCAAAGAAAAAGGGCCAACCAAGCCTGTCTGGTTTTTAAGCACTTAGTATCGATATACAACAGATTCTTATGATCGGTAGACAGTCACCTTATATCTTGCCCCCTTCGACAAATGTCTCCATTCTTCAAAGGCTCTTTTAACTGTCAAAAGCTGTCATCTATATCATAATTAAACTTTGCTTGAGAGAACTTCTGGGGAAAAAAAGCACAAGGATGTAGGTACTCTCTTTTTTCTGTTAAAAAACAGCTCCCATCCCAATAGCGGAAGCGTCTACCTCAACAAAGATTGACCTCAAGATGGCTTAGAACAAGAGAGATATAGTTAGTATCAAAAACAGGATATATAGACCTACTTTAATTGTAATTCAAGATAGGTCTTGGAAGTGCCTCTGCCTTCTGCCTCTCTCCCCCGGCAGAGACACCGACCCCCTTACCACCGCTCCTCCTTCTGGATTCCCACGCTTACTCTGCCGGGGTGTGTGTGCCGCGCGCAGATCCCCGGGTACTGTGCTTAGGGCATGTACACTCTGTCCCAAGATGCCCCCGGCCAATGGCCGGAGGGCATCTACTATATAAGGCATCTCCTCCAACATGGAGGTGCCTGAGCAACGTTGTATATTAGTGTCTAACACTCCTGTAAGCACTCAGATTCCTGTGCTGCCGCCAGCCTGTCTACCAGCCGTGCCCGCCTGCCTACCTATCAACCATGCCTGCCTGCCTGCTTACCAACCGTGCCTATCTACTGTGGCAGTCAGCGCCTGTCACCAGTCCCATGGGAGTTGCCTGCTCTCACACGAGGTCGGTCCCGGAGTAACACCTGGTCGACCTTCCCAGTCCTTCCTTGGTTCACGGAGTCGACTAAGCCGCCATATAGCCAAGGTCGGTCCGGGTGAGGTCTCTAGTTACGCCCCTCCAGTCCCTCCTTGTACCACGGCACAGTGGTTCCACCACCCGGCACCGTAACAGTTTGCTCAGGCCATGGAATCTGGTGGTTCCCAGGCTCCTTCGGTCTCGGACATTTACTAAGAGGTCTCACGCCAGAGATCGCAACAGGATACAATCTTGTCCTTCCTGTGGACGGTACACTCCCACCTAGATGCACTGTCTACCCCGGCTGTGCCCACCCCTACCCAAGCGGTAATCACTCCTGCGGCATCTCAATCAAGTGGCGGTGTAGTACCCGGCTTCGGACCCCGACTGCTCCTCCATGCTTTGGCGGTGATCCCGCTCTATGTCGGGGCTTTGTAAATCGGGGCACGATGTACTTCGAGCTCCTAGCTCATCAGTTTGCTTCTGATCGAGCTAAAGTGGCCTTCATTATGTCTCATCTCACAGGAGAGGCATTGGCATGGCTCAATGCCCTGTGGGAAAGGGGGGGACCCTCTGGTGTTTGATCTCCAGGCTTTCCTTGCGACCTTCTGGAGGGTTTTCGATGAACGTCCTCACCTGCCTCCTCTCTCCTCCATCTGCGCCAGGGTAACCTCACAGTGGGCCAGTACGCTGTATGTTTCCGCACCCTGTCGTCTGAACTTGCCTGGAATAACAAGGCTCTGGTGGCTACCTTTTTTGAAGGCCTTTCTGGGCTGATCAAAGATGAACTTGCCGGTCGTGACATACTCACCTCTTTGGATGACCTAGTGTCTCTCGCCACACGGATTGACCTCAGATTCCAGGAGCGTTCCAGGGAGGTGGCCTGTGAGAAAAGATCTCTACACCTTACACCCACCTTCCAAAGGCTGGTCTCGCAGCAAGCCTCTGCCTCGGCATCCACCTCTGAATCTATGCTGGTAGACCAGGTGACGATGGTCAAGACTCGCCAGGAGGTCTGCCGCACTGAGGGAAGATGCTTTTATTGTGGCAGTTTGGAGCATGTAATCCTCTCCTGTCCAGAGAGACCAGGAAACTCCAGTGCCTAGGATCGCTTGGAGAGGTCATCCTGGGCAAGAATTCTTCCCCTTCATCCCTGACTCTGTCTGTATCGGTTTCCTGTGGCAACATCCATTTTTTCAAAACTGCTTATCTGGATTCCGGTGCTGCTGGGAATCTCATCCAACAAGCCATTGTGGAGCAGTATCAGATCCCTATCCAACGTCTCCCGAATCCGTTGGCAGTTTCCTCGCTGGATGGGAAGCCCCTCTCCGAATCCATGTTGTTCGTCACCGAGCCCATAGTTCTCCAGATTGGAATGCTATACTCGGAGAAAATCTCCTTCTATGTGCTGTCCGGCCTCTCTCATCCCTTGCTTCTAGGACTGCCTTGGCTACAGAGACATGACCCAATCTTGAATTAGAGTTTGGGAGAGGTGCTCCGCTGGGGTCAGGAGTGTCACAAAACCTGTTTCTGTTTGTCCTGCTTGATCTCCGTCTACTCCAGCCAATTTACCCGGTTTGCCGGCACCCTACTGGTCATTCGCTGACATCTTTGAACAAAAAAGAGGCTGAGACACTAACTCCTCATAGGCCGTATGAGTGTCCCATCGACCTCATTCCAGGTGCATCATTCCCCAATGGTCGAATCTACGACTAGTCATTGGCTGATACTCGTGCCATGTCCGAATACATTGAGGAGAATCTTGCCAGGGGATTTATCCAGAAATCCACCTCTCTGGCTGGAACAGGATGCTTCTTTGTCAAGAAGGACGGTTCTCTTCGCCCTTATATCGACTATAGGGGACTAAATCAAATCACACAATAAAAAATAAGTATCCTCTGCCTCTCATCTCTGAGTTGTTTGATCGCCTAAAAGGCGCAAAAATCTTTACTAAGCTCAATTTCCGTGGCGCATACAATCTGATCCGGATTCGCCAGGGTGACGAGTGGAAGACGGCATTCAACACTCGGAATGGCCACTACGAGTACCGCATGATGCCCTTTGGACTCTGCAACGCACTAGCTTTCTAATGGGAACATGTCATTACTGTGGCCGAGCTCTATGTGTCTTTAAATTGTTACTAGAGTTTTTCTTAAATTTTGGCAGCCGTTGCACTCACTGCATACCCTATAACTGAATAGAAGACATTACCACTATAGAAGACCCGCTCCTTTTATAATGGGAACATTTTTTTACTGAGACCCTCCTCAGGTCTCTTCAAAGGGGATTTTGAGTTGCATCCAAATTTTCGGCAGCCCTTGCAGTCACTTCATATGCAATAACAGTATAGGAGACCCACTCGTTAATAATGGGAACAACAAAGCATAGCCGGCTGATGGCTCTCTAACAATAGCGAGGGCCAATTGCTCACCCTTTAAAAAATAGTAAAGGCCGCCTGATGGCCCTATAAAAATAGGCTTTGTGACTTTCAGAGTCCCTCCATCAAAAATGAAACAGGATGTGTCTGATGATGTGTCACACACCACATGGCCAGATAAGGTTGTAATATGTTAAAATGACATTTCCGGGTGAATGCATTTGTCTTAAAAAAAAGACACAGTAGGATCTTTCTTTAGTATAAAATCCAGACTCGCCAATGTAACTGCAATGTAATCACATTGATCAGCTCCTACACCTCCTCCTCCAGTTCGGCCTTGATATCCGAAATGACCACATCAGTCACAAGCTGAAAGCACTGCAGCACTGCCTTGGCCAAGCGGCAACAGGCTGTGCTGAAGATAACATGCTTAATGCTTAGGTGACAAACCGCCCAGCACTGCAGAGTTGTTGAAAGCTGTAACACAGCAGCCTGATCTGTGGCTCTCACCGCTGAACTTACAGCCAGGCATGGTCGTGTGTGACAATGAGCGGAGCCTGGTGATGGAGAAATGACAGCCAAGTAGATACGGTTTCCTTCTATGCCAGTTCTTTCACCAAGCTAAAGAATATGGCTGTGGTGAAATACAACTCCCACTGAGAAGCAGTTTCAGACTGAAAAACATTGGGCCCACCCACCAGAGGATTTGATCCTGAGGGCTCACCTTTCTCCCCCGCTCAAGAGCCCCATAGCAGCTGCAAAGTTTGCTCTATCATGAACTCTCCTGATGGAGAAGCCAGGGCACACCAGAGGATTCTCTGGTGGGACTGTCCAACCCTGCCAAGAAGCAGTCCTGGCTAAGAAAAGTGTGTAGGAAGGTTCCCGGATACACTATGGCTGCTTTTTTACTGAGGCGGAAACCCACGCAAACACGGGGAGAACATACAAAATCCTTGCAGATGTTGTCTTTGCTGGGACTTGAACCCAGGATCCCAGCGCTGCAAGGGTTCAGTGCTAACCACTGAGCAAATGTGCTGCTGTTCACCCTCTGATATCTAACAGGCTGGAGAAACTTGCAACTACTGCCACTCTATCTTCAGCTCCTTTGTGAGAAATTAATGTATGTGGGCAGCCGCTCAGTCTACCAAATAAAATTCCTGAGAAGGAAATTGGGGATGGCTTCGCTACTGGTATTGGAGGCAGAGCTAATACCATGGCATCATACCAAAGTTTATTGGAAATATTCCAGGGTGGTAGGAGGCAAGCAGATTCCCACAGAAAAGTACCAGCAGTAATGTTCATGGACCCACGCTTGTAGAAGGCGGAGACAATACCGGGAGAAATAGTGGCGGCTGGGGACCGAGTATGGACACCCGGCCGCCGCCTTGAGGTTGAGGACAGCTTCCGCCTCTATGAGCCTAAAAGGCCACATTTCAAGTGCATGCAGCTGTGCAGAAATCTGGCAGTTTACTATTGCAGCCTGTGGGTGGGTGGCTGGCTGCATACTTGAGCTTGCATTCCAAGGAATGGGGTAGGGTCAACTTAACACTGCGCTGGGACAAGGACGTGGACAGTGATTTTTGCAAGTCTGCAATGACAAGTGCATGGCGGGAGGCATCTTCGCATGCACCAAGGGTCACTTATGGGCACACTTTTAGGCAGTGACCTGGGAGTCAGAGATGCTTCCAGGGGTCTTCCCCATGCTGTTCCCATGTCTTTTCAGCACTGTATGCATGTGTCTGATGATGTCTCACACACCACATGGCCAGATAAGGTTGTAAAATTTCCCAGTGAATGCATTTGTCTTGGTTGAAAGCAATGCAAGTGCAAAAACGCATCAAAAACGCCACATGTGAGCATAGCCCAAGGTGTGGAGAAGCATTTTTGTTTATTTATTTAGCCTTAGATACAAGTCATTACCCTTGAAAAATGGTGTAATACCTCTGACAACATTGATGACAGCAGTGACCTGGGCGTCAGAAATGCTTCCAGGGGTCTTCCCCATGTTGATCCTATGTCATTTGAGCACTGTTCCCATCGATTTGGGCAATTTTTAGGCCCTCTGCAGACCGCCGGGGGGAGCCGCCAGAAAAATGCTCGACTTTCCCATAGACTTACATTGGGCTCGTTACTCCGTCCGAGCAATCGAGCATTCCTATTTGCTCGACTCGAACAACGAGTACCTGAGCATTTTAGTGCTCGCTCATCACTAGTGGCTGACCCTGCACAAGGACGTTGTGGATTTTGTCTCTGCCTGCTCTTCCTGTGCCCGAAACAGAACGCTTAGACAACTTCCGACTGGTCGACTACTTCCTCTACCTGGTCCGCTCTGTGGCAACATATTTCGATGGATTTCATCACGGATCTTCCTGTATCAGCCAGTTGTACTGTCATTTGAGTGGTCGCTGACCGCTTCTCCAAGAGGGCTCACTTTGTTCCCTTGCCTGGTCTTCCCTCCGCACCAGTGCTGGCTGAGAAGTTAATTTTCCACATCTTCCATCTCCACGGCCTACCTCTTCATATTGTCTCTCATAGAGGGGTCCAGTTTACTTCACGTTTCTGGAGGTCTACGTGCAAGCTTCTGTTTTGTTTATTAGGAGTAAAAAAAAAATAAAGACAGTTAAGTAACAACCATTGACATGCATAAATTGAGGGCATATAACCAGTCATGCCCTAATTTGCAATGCAAAAGGCAAAGGCATATTACAATTAAATCACAGAGATGAATGTGGTGGGATAACATGTAAAAACAGTGAAGATTGAGTAGGTGATTCCAAATTTTTTTCATATTTTTTATAAGTTATAACAATGTAAGAGAAATTCAACTAAATTGACTCAAGGATAGATGGAGTCATTGAATCTTAACAAAAGGGGAATGGGAAAGAAGAGGTAGAAGGGTGGGGAGGAGGAAAGAGGGGGTGAAAAAGGCGGGAGGGGAGACTGTCCACGAGTAATTTAAATAGTTGTCTAATGGCTTGTTCCGTCTTCAACCGGACAAACCGCTTCGTGCGAACACATCGCCAGAGCATGTCACTTAGGATAGCCACCCGCTTCACTGTGACTTCGGTTGTGGACAGGACCACCAGCTGTTTAGCTTCTGAGGTCGAGTACACCTTACAGGCTCTGCCGGCCTTCTTAAACTCTTCATGCACTGACTCTCTGGTGCATTCTTCTCTCAAATCTTCAGGTACATCTATGAGGCACTTGTACCGAGATGTTTCTGTCTCACCAGTGGTCTCCAAATGATCATCTGGCTCAGGTTTCAGGGACAACTGACTTTCAATTTCTTCACCCTGTATGCTTCCCCTGAGCTGTCTCGCAGCTATGAACTCAAGAATTCTCGTCTTGACCACTTCCATTTCATACTTATCTTCTTTTAACACTCTCTCAGCTCTCTTCAGGTTCACCTTCTACGGTTTAAAGGATTGTTTGCCTTTCTCCTTCTCCAAGGAGGCCTCGTTCACTGATTGGTACTTTGCCAGGCGACCTTTGAGCTCGACAACTTCTTCTTCTAGCTCAGCTACTCACCTCTCAGCAACCCATCTCTGAAGCTCTTCCTGCTTCAACTGCTCCTTTATCAGCAGAATTCTCTCAGACCTCTCTGTCTCCAATGCGCCCACTCGGCTCTCGACAGCCAGTCTCTCAAGCTTCTCTTGCTTCAAATGGGCTTGTAACATCTCCTTGAGCTCCTTGATCTCGGCTCTTACATCCACCGAATCATCCAAGCTCGCATTATTCGAGGAGGCCTTTGCTTCATACCTCCCTTCTCCGATAGACTCCTCCATCCTGCAGATTCTATCCTTAAGGCACGTCTCTGCCCTCTGGAGATCATCACAGAACGTCTGCTGCTCCTTCCCCTGAGCTTCCAGTCCTGGGATCTTTCTGCGGAGATCATCATTCTCATCCCGGGAGTCCTGTAGAGTGGTCTCAATCATTTGGCGCATGTGTTCTGCATCCGCCTTATCATTCTCTAGTTTTTCCTTAATCTTGAGGAGATCCTCATAGTCTCTCTTAATTTGTTGCAGATCCCTACTGAGTTCACCATACTCCTTCTTGGATTCACACAGCTCCCGGTTGGACTGTTCGCGCAGTCTTTCTAGGTTTTGATCACGTCCAGAAACTTCATCCTGCAGCGCCTCTTTTAAGGCAGACAGCTCCCTATCCCTCTGGTGTAGACCCTCATCCAGCTTTTGCTTCACCTGCATCAGCTCTAACTGTACCAGGGAGAAACGATCTTTCATCTCGCACAGCTCATCTTCAAACTCCGCTTTGTCAAGCTCCAACTGAAAAACCTCCTCTTTATTTTTCTAGAACTTTTCCTTCCAATTGTTGACTTCCTTGCTGCTTTCCTCCAGTTCTCGCTGTAAGTTCCTCACAACCTGGTTTATTTTCTGCCATTCAGACTCCAGGCTGAGCTGGTCTGAGGACACGTTTTCCAGGTTTTTCCTTAGTTGCTGCACGTCACTCTGATACTGCTGCTGACAGGCTCCAGCTCTTGGTCAGCATTGGCCACCTCCTCTTTCAGGGCTGTCTGTTCCTGATCCTTCTGTCTCAGTAGACCATTCTGCTTGTAATTAATCTGCAGACCTGCATCCAACTCTTCCTCCTGATCTTCATTGTTGTCTGATACTGTACCGGAGGTTGCTACTGGCAACGTCACCTTCTCTTCCCTCCTGGCCTCTTCTGTTTCTAAAGGAGGATCCACACTCGGAATAAAGGCACCCAACATTGCATTTTCTTTATTTGCCCTTTCAGCAAAGGCTACAGGAGCAACTTTTTTTGTGGCCCTTGCGCCGTTGACGACGAGAGGGGGAATTTCTCACCTCGTCTAGCTCCTCCTGAATGAACTCTCTTTCTACTTTCATAGTGTCACCGTCAGCTATGGGGTCTGTGTCACTCCCCATGGTGTTGTGGACCAACAAGTCACCTCCCACTTTGACATCAACCCCTTCTACTGGAGCTACCCCGTTATCAACGGTCACATTGTCATTTTTAGGCGGTACCAACCCACAACCAGTAACCAATTTTGGTTTTCTATACTCCACACTCTTTTGAAACTCCGCCCCCTTTTAGACTCCACCCACTTTTGGACGACCACATCGGTAGGGGGTACTTTACAAAAAAAACCCGCAATAGTCCAAGGACCCAGTTCACAACATCTCTTACCACCTCCCCGGGCACTCTGGGACAGTACCGGCGCCCAAGGAGAACTCAAGGAGTGGTCCGCTGCCGCCCTTCTGTCCAACAGCTCCTGCCGTTCCTGCAGCAATTCCTGTTGCGGTTTCTCAAATGCCTGCTGCTGCGCTTTTGACAGGCACTTTAATCGCTCAATAGCTTCAGTCTCATTTGCTGCTCCTTTCACAGCCATCTTTAACTGCTCCTGCATTTTTTTTAGGACACTCCATTATGCTGAAGAGCGATTGCACCCGGTCATCCAACCACTTCTCCATTCTGTCTGGGGATACTGCTCCATTCATAGCCAATCACGGTATGCTGTTCACACTAGACACTTCACACCGTTCTCCCCGGAAAATTTTAGTGGCCCCACCAAGCCACAGCAAACCAGATTTGAGTACGACGACAATTTTCGTAACCCCGCCGAGTTACAGCCAGATGCTTTAATCTTCATGACCCCGCTGAGCCACAGCAAACCAGATTTGAGTGCGACGACAATTTTCGTAATCCCGCCGAGTTAGAGCCAGATGCTTTAATCTTCGTGACCCCACCGAGCCACAGAAAACCTGGTTTGAGTGTGACGACAATTTTCGTAACCCCGCCGAGTTAAAGCCAGATGCTTTAATCTTCATGAACCCGCCGAGCCACAGCAAGATGCTTGCATCCACATTCGTCGTCCTGTGCCGTTACCCCTAGCAACCAGGCTGCAGTTGCCCACATTCTCCAACCACATGTAAGGTAGCGCTATTCATCACGCTGAGGGGCACTCGCTTCACTGGGTGAATTAAAGCACACATGCAACGTTTTCCGGTAATATGTAGTCCAGCAGTTTATTACACATCATAAACCGCTTATAACATAGTCCATCTCAGTGGCTCGCAGGAATGTTACACATGTATCCTAGAGCCTTTTCAGTGGCAGCTATGCCCGCTTGGCTTCAAATACAGACTTCAGCAAGGTACAGCATCAATATTCACTTAAAGCGCCGATTTACCTTTGCCGAGTCTCAGCTCAGTTCTGCCACAGCTGTGGCTTTAAGGCTTCCCAGACGTAGTCCCCAAGCCACGTGCCTTGCAAGGCTACTGGTATCTCAGACACAGGGATCCAGGCTAGTGGAGTCCCAGACACAGGGACTAGGCTTCTTGACTTCCAAGGCTACTGGTATCCCAGACACAGGAATCCAGCCTCTGCCTTCCATGCCTCTCTCACTGTTTCAAAACCACCAGGATTTATATATCCTTCTGTGCACACAGGACCTGTGATAATGTCACAGTCATGTGATCAGTCATCTGAGGGGGGGGGTACATGGTCATCCAGAACACATTTTAGCAATGCAGCAAGCTGCTGCATTACAGCTATTAGAGTCCTATTTAATATTTTGTGTGACTTCCATGAGCTTGAAGGACTGCATCCATGCGGTTCAACAATGATTCATACAATTTATTAATGAAGTCATCAGAAATAGCAGAGAATGAAGTCTTACATGCCTCCCAGAGTTCATCTAGATTCTTTGGTTTTGTCTTTCAAGCTTCCTCTTTCATCCTACCCCAAACATGCTCAACGATGTTCATGTCTGGTGACTGGGCTGGCCAGTCCTTGAGCACCTTGATCTTTTTTGCCTGGAGGAACTTTGTTGTAGAGATGAATGTATGAGATGGAGCACCATCCTGCTGCAGAATTTGACCCCTTTTATGATTTGGAATTTAAGAGGTAGCTAATACTTCTTGATATTTTAGGCTATTGATATTGCCTTCCACCTTGCAAATGTTTCGCACACCCCCATACTAAATGTAACCCCAGACCATGATCTTTCCACCACCAAATGTAACTGTTTTCTGGGTGTATTTTGGATCCATATGGGCTCCAGTAGGTCTCCTGCAGTATTTGCGGCGGCTGTGGTGTAATTCTACTGAAGATTCATCAGAGAAATCCACCTTCTGCCACTTTTCCAGCGTCCATCTGTTTAGCAGGCTATGGGACTTTGCAAATGCCACATGGTTTTTATTTGCCTTTTGTTTAGTGCTGGCTTCTGGGCACTAATTCGACCATGGAGACCATTTCGAGACAAAATCCTACAAACTGTTCTAGTTGACACAGGGACTTGAGGTGACCAGGCCTGTTGGAGCTCTGCTGCAGTGGAAGAGGGGCTTGCTTTGGATTTTCTAACCAACAAACGTTCCTCCTGAGCAGTTGTCTTGCGGGGTCTGCCGGACCTGGGCTTGTCAAACACATCTCCAGTCTCTTCAAATCTTTTTTAATTCTTTGTACTTGACGCTGAGACTCATTAAAGGTGCCAGCCACCTCTGCAGTGGATCTGGTCTTCAGCCTCTTGATAATCAAGGCTTTGGTCGCAGGGTGGATTTTTGGCATATTGTCAGAGCTCAAGTTGCAGTTCAAGTGAAGGTCTGGGGTGCTGGGTTTCTCTTTATACACACCCACTAATTAACCGATCATTTACTGAGCACTGGTGAGGATGTAAACTAGGATTTGCCCAGAGAACTATAACTCCCAGCATGTCCTTCAGCTCTTTTGCCCTGCTGGGACTTATAGTTCACCACACATTTATCATGTGGTTGCTCTGAGGTGAACTATATATCATGCTGGGAGTTAAGAGCTGAAGGATGTGCTGGGAGTTATAGTTCACCACAGTATTTAATGACATGTGCTTTTTCACTTTATACTTTACTTCTACCTTATAATGCTTGCCTGGATAGGCAGGGAGCGGGGTCACACTGGCTGGCTGGGGGCTGCAGAGGGGGCTGCGGAGGTGGCTGGGGCTGTGGAGGGGGCTGTGGGGGGGCTGTGGCTGCGGAGTAGGCTGCTGAGGGGGCTGTGGCTGCAGTAACATCACTGCAGTGCGACATCTGGACGGGACACCGCCCACCTCCTGATGTCTAACGCGGCCCCAGCTGCCACAGCCCCCTCCACTGCCACAACTCCAGCCGCCACCCACAGAACAAAAAACGGTACATTCGGACCATAAGACGCACCCCTCTTTTCCCCCAAAATGTTTGGGGAAAAAAGTGTGTCTTATGGTCCGAAACATACGGTACATTCTCCCCCATGCAAACACATGATAAATTAACATTTATTAAGGATACTTATTTGTTTTCCAGAAATGTAACATTTAAATATATGTATCAACAACCTTCGGTTTTGCATGATCTGCCGCCTGACGAACGACAAGTCTTCCGTGATCTTTTGGATCTATTGAGAGAAAGTGAAGAACCACTGGGTAGGAGAAAATTTAATTCACGTCTCCCTTCCAGAGTGACACCCTCATTAGGCACATTACCAGCTATCCAAACATTCTTCAGATCTGTGACCCTTGATGTTGATAGGCTTGACTCGGTTAAGAATATGGACAATAATTTATCGTTAACAAAAACAAGCTATTGCCACCCTTAAGTAGAATCCCTTGTTCGTCATCAATGAGGCGGACAAGTTTGGCAATATAGTTCTGTGGCCTGTTGAACAATACCTTATTGAGGCCAAGAGACAGCTGAGTAATAGGGATTTTAACACAGTCCTTCCTCCGGATCCCACAAAAATATTTAAAAAGAAATTGGATTCCCTTTTGGAAGGGGCCTTCAGGCGGAGAGTTATAGATAAGGGTGAACGTGATTTTTTAATCACCCCAAAACCAGTTACTCCAACTTTTTACCTTCTGCCAAAGGTCCATAAATCTTTGTCAGTGCCCCCTGGGAGACCTATTGTGTTGGGCATTGGAGGTTTGAGTGAGAGACCTTGTGAATATGTTGACTTTTATTTACAGCCACATGTACTGGAACTCCAGTCCTATATTCGAGACATCATGCACCTGTTGAGTGGTTTGGAGGGGCTCCCTGTCCCAATTGGCACCCTCTTGGTGTCCTTGGAGTCCCTCTACACCAATATACCACACAGGTTTACAGCGGCTGATTCATTCTTGCATGAGTTGGAGTCGGCTGACTTGGTCCATTGGTCCTTTCTCTTGGAGCTTCTGTCCTACATTTTGAGACAGAATTATTTCATATTTGATTTTACTTACTACAGGCAGGTCTCTGGCACTGCGATGGGTGCACATTGCGCCCCCTCCAATGCCAACCTTTTCCTTGGTTGGTGGGAGGGGGCTCACGTGTACCCGTTGGAGTTATACCAGAAGTATGTTGTCAAATGGCATAGGTACACTGACGACATTTTGTTTTTCTGAACGGGTCCAAAAGAATTGTGTCTTGAGTTTATTTCCGCCTTGCACGTATTGTGATTCAATGTACATCTTACCCATCAAATTTCATCCAGTTTGGTTACTTTTTTGGACGTACAACTTACATTGGAGAATCAGAGTATTCGTACGAATATATACCATAAGACTACTTCGACTAACAATTTACTACACTACAGTAGTTTTCATCCATTACATCAAAAAAAGGGTATTCCCTTCAGTCAATGCATTAGGACAAAACGGAACTGTAGTAACACTGTTGATTTTGCTTCACAAGCTGACGACTTGACCTTGCGCCTGAGAGCTAGAGGATACCTGAAAAAGGTCCTCACCGGCACATTGAAGAGGGTCAGAGAACTTGATAGGATTGATCTTTTACAACCTAAACCCAAGAGGGAGGACACTTCTGTAGCATCGGCGTCTCTGCCTACTGCCGGGCAGAGATGCCGTTCCCCTCACCACCGCGGTCCAGGTCCGGCGTCCTCCCGCTCCCCTTCTGCTGTGGCGCGCACTGTGTGCAGCTTCCCGGGTTCTCTGCTTAGGGCGTGCGTGCTCCCTCCCTCTATAGAGTCTTATAGAGTCGCCGGCCAATGGCCGGAGGACTGCCCCTATATAAGGCACCGCCTCCAAAATGAAGGTGCCTGTGCAAGGTTGTTGTTCTGTGTGCTAACACTTGCTTCAGCCCTCAGGTCCCGCTGCCTGTCAGTCCTGCTCCTCAGTCTGTCTACAGTCCAGGCGGCCAGTCTGTCTATAGTTCTGCCCACCAGCCTGGTTACCTGGAAGCACCTGTCTGTTACTTGTAGTGCCTGCCAGCCTGCTTACCTGGAAGCACCTGTCTGTTAACTGTAGTGCCCGCCAGCCTACCTACCTGGAGCACCTGCCAGTTACCTGTCTTGCTCGCCAGTCAGCCTACCTGGAGCACCTACCGGTTACCTGTCGTGCCCGCCAGCTTGCCTACCCGAAGCACCCGGCTGGCTATCTGACGAACTAGCCTGCTTATCTACCCAGACCACCCGTCAGCCTGCCTGCCGTGCCCATCCGCTGTACTGGTCAGTTCCTGACATCAGACCCGTGGGAGTCACCTGCTCTCACACTAGGTCGGTCCCAGAGTGGCACCTGGTCCCCCTGCTCGGTCCCTACCTGGTTCACGGAGTCGATTGAGCCGCCGTGCAAAATTGGTCAGGCTGAGTAGGCACTTAGTCACGCCCCTCTGGTCCCTCCTTGCACCGAAGCACAAAGGTTCCACCACCGGACAATTGAAGCAGAAACCATCCAAAACCTGACAAATTCAATGGACGAGAGAGTTCAGAAGCTCCTTTCGAACAAGGGGTCCTATGTGCAAATGTAACATCACCTAGAATAAAGTTTTGAGTTGAAAACTGTTTGATTTCAGTTTGTAATAACCTGCTAATGATTATAATTTCAAAAATTACAATTTTTTTGTTCTTTATTAAAAAGAAAAGGTTGAAAACTCTGCTGTGCATAATAATTTGGAACATGCATTTTGAGTGCAGTTTGAGTTTTTTATTTTTTTAAAATATTCTGTTATCATAGGCAGTTTGTACAGAAACCTTTCAATTGTACTCTAATAGTTATTTGACTGGAAAATTACAATGACTGCAATTCATATAGGTAATTTGGGAAAATCTGAGAAAATATTATTTGCATAATAATTTGGAACACAGTGTAGAATGGTAGTGACCATGTGTATCTATATATTTTTGGGGGTTACATATAATTTTCTTTATTTTTGAATTAACATCAGTACTGATGTTTTGGTTAGGATGTCCAATTGACATCCGACTCCAAAATTATTGGAATGTTATGTATACATGTTTGTTTGTTTATTTTATTTATTGCTATTCTTTATACTGTATATATATTCCTGGTTTGGCCACGTGTGACCCTCAGGGTGGGCTTATTATACTCTGTACCTAGATCTCTCCACAGCTCCTTTCTGCCCCCACTGTACAAAGCAACAACAAAGATTACTAGGAGGCAGAAATCCTCCATCTATTACCCCAAACTGCAGCCTCATCCCCCCCGTCCTGTCTGACTGTGATGTATAAGTGTAACGCTGCTGTCACTCCTGCATCCACTGAGGCCCCTGATCATGTGACCCCTGACTCCTCCCCTCCTGTGACCTCATCACAGCTCCTGTGTGCACAGAGCAGCCATATATGTGGTGGCGGCTCTGCAGGTGGAGGTATGTGGAGACCCCATTACTGGGCGCAGGGGGCATTAACCCCTTCAGCACGGAGACTCTTTTGGGGTCTTGTGTTGCCCCTTTATAAGAATCATAAGGTTTTTGTTCTGTTTCCTGTAATAGATACATACGACCCAACTATGGAGACAGGAAGGGAGGAAACGTATTGTTCTCATAGTACAGGACCCCTTTACTGCCCCACAGTGTAATGCCCCCATTATGCCCCTTATACAGGATGTATGATGCCCCCCACACAGTGTAATGCCCTCATTATGCCCCTTATGCAGGATGTATGATGCCCCCCACAGTGTAATGCCCCCATTATGCCCCTTATGTCGTATGTATGATGCCCCCCACACAGTGTAATGCCCCCATTATGCCCCTTATGCAGGATGTATGATGCCCCCACACAGTGTAATGCCCCCATTATGCCCCTTATGTCGTATGTATGATGCCCCCACACAGTGTAATGCCCCCATTATGCCCCTTATGCAGGATGTATGATGCCCCCATACAGTGTAATGCCCCCATTATGCCCCTTATACAGTATGTATGATGCCCCCCACACAGTGTAATGCCCTCATTATGCCCCTTATGCAGGATGTATGATGCCCCCATTATGCCCCTTATACAGTATGTATGATGCCCCCACACAGTGTAATGCCCCCATTATGCCCCTTATGCAGGATGTATGATGCCCCCACACAGTGTAATGCCCCCATTATGCCCCTTATGCAGGATGTATGATGCCCCCATTATGCCCCTTATACAGTATGTATGATGCCCCCACACAGTGTAATGCCCCCATTATGCCCCTTATGCAGGATGTATGATGCCCCCACACAGTGTAATGCCCCCATTATGCCCCTTATGCAGGATGTATGATGCCCCACACAGTGTAGTGCCCCCATTATGCCCCTTATGCAGGATGTATGATGCACCCACAGTGTAATGCCCCCATTATGCCCCGTATGCAGGATGTATGATGCCCCCACACAGTGTAATGCCCCCATTATGCCCCTTATGCAGTATGTATGATGGCCCCACACAGTGTAATGCCCCCATTATGCCCCTTATGCAGGATGTATGATGCCCCACACAGTGTAATGCCCCCATTATGCCCCTTATGCAGGATGTATGATGCCGCCACACAGTGTAATGCTCCCATTATGCCCCTTATGCAGGATGTATGATGCCCCACACAGTGTAATGCCCCCATTATGCCCCTTATGCAGTATGTATGATGCCCCCACACAGTGTAATGCCCCCATTATGCCCCTTATGCAGTATGTATGATGCCCCCCCACAGTGTAATGCCCCCATTATGCCCCTTATGCAGGATGTATGATGCCCCATACAGTGTAATGCCCCCATTATGCCCCTTATGCAGGATGTATGATGCCCCCCACACAGTGTAATGCCCCCATTATGCCCCTTATGCAGGATGTATGATGCCCCACACAGTGTAATGCCCCCATTATTCCCCTTATGTAGGATGAATGATGCCCCCCCACAGTGTAATGCCCCCATTATGCCCCTTATGCAGGATGTATGATGCACCCACACAGTGTAATGCCTCCATTATGCCCCTTATGCAGGATGAATGATGCCCTCACACAGTGTAATGCCCCCATTATGCCCCTTATGCAGGATGTATGATGCCCCCCACACAGTGTAATGCCCCCATTATTCCCCTTATGCAGAATGAATGATGCCCCCCCACAGTGTAATGCCCCCATTATGCCCCTTATGCAGGATGTATGATGCACCCACACAGTGTAATGCCTCCATTATGCCCCTTATGCAGGATGAATGATGCCCCCACACAGTGTAATGCCCCCATTATGCCCCTTATGCAGGATGTATGATGCACCCACACAGTGTAATGCCTCCATTATGCCCCTTATGCAGGATGAATGATGCCCCCCCACAGTGTAATGCCCCCATTATGCCCCTTATGCAGGATGTATGATGCCCCCACACAGTGTAATGCCCCCATTATGCCCCTTATGCAGTATGTATGATGCCCCCACACAGTGTAATGCCCCCATTATGCCCCTTATGCAGGATGTATGATGCACCCACACAGTGTAATGCCTCCATTATGCCCCTTATGCAGGATGAATGATGCCCTCACACAGTGTAATGCCCCCATTATGCCCCTTATGCAGGATGTATGATGCCCCCCACACAGTGTAATGCCCCCATTATTCCCCTTATGCAGAATGAATGATGCCCCCCCACAGTGTAATGCCCCCATTATGCCCCTTATGCAGGATGTATGATGCACCCACACAGTGTAATGCCTCCATTATGCCCCTTATGCAGGATGAATGATGCCCCCACACAGTGTAATGCCCCCATTATGCCCCTTATGCAGGATGTATGATGCACCCACACAGTGTAATGCCTCCATTATGCCCCTTATGCAGGATGAATGATGCCCCCCCACAGTGTAATGCCCCCATTATGCCCCTTATGCAGGATGTATGATGCCCCCACACAGTGTAATGTCCCCATTATGCCCCTTATGCAGTATGTATGATGCCCCCACACAGTGTAATGCCCCCATTATGCCCCTTATGCAGTATGTATGATGCCCCCACACAGTGTAATGCCCCATTATGCCCCTTATGCAGTATGTATGATGCCCCCACACAGTGTAATGCCCCCATTATGCCCCTTATGCAGTATGTATGATGCCCCCACACAGTGTAATGCCCCCATTATGCCCCTTATGCAGGATGTATGATGCCCCCACACAGTGTAATGCCTCCATTATGCCCCTTATGCAGGATGTATGATGCCCCCACACAGTGTAATGCCCCCATTATGCCCCTTATGCAGTATGTATGATGCCCCCACACAGTGTAATGCCCCCATTATGCCCCTTATGCAGTATGTATGATGCCCCCCACAGTGTAATGCCCCCATTATGCCCCTTATGCAGGATGTATGATGCCCCCACACAGTGTAATGCCCCCATTATGCCCCTTATGCAGTATGTATGATGCCCCCACACAGTGTAATGCCCCCATTATGCCCCTTATGCAGGATGTATGATGCCCCCACACAGTGTAATGCCTCCATTATGCCCCTTATGCAGGATGTATGATGCCCCCACACAGTGTAATGCCCCCATTATGCCCTTATGCAGGATGTATGATGCCCCCACACAGTGTAATGCCCCCATTATGCCCCTTATGCAGTATGTATGATGCCCCCCACAGTGTAATGCCCCCATTATGCCCCTTATGCAGGATGTATGATGCCCCCACACAGTGTAATGCCCCCATTATGCCCCTTATGCAGTATGTATGATGCCCACACACAGTGTAATGCCCCCATTATGCCCCTTATGCAGGATGTATGATGCCCCCACACAGTGTAATGCCTCCATTATGCCCCTTATGCAGGATGTATGATGCCCCCACACAGTGTAATGCCTCCATTATGCCCCTTATGCAGTATGTATGATGCACCCACACAGTGTAATGCCCCCATTATGCCCCTTATACAGGATGTATGATGCCGCCACACAGTGTAATGCCCCCATTATGCCCCTTATGCAGGATGTATGATGCCCCCACACAGTGTAATGCCCCCATTATGCCCTTTACGTAACACTTGCAGAGGCATATCTAGGTGTTTAGCTCCGGGGGGCACAGTATCTTAGTGGGCCCTTACTGGTAACCCTGATTCCAGCTATGCTGGCGCAGCCTTAGGCCACAGCCCCACTATCAGTATTCGGTCAGTATTTTTTCTCAGGAGTGGGAGCTCCCACTCCTGAGAAAAAATACTGACCGAATACTGATAGTGGGGCCGTGGCCTATTAGTGGGTATAGGAGAACCTCAGCTGATGACCGCGCTGTAACTAAAAGAAAAATCTCCACAAAACCCAACACTATTCCCGCCATATCTAGTGGTAGATCCCAGTACTGCAGGACACACAGAAGGCACAGTACAGTTACAGATAATCACAGCTGACTTTCTTTCTGATGGGAGTCGTTCACTTTTTCATCTTTCTCAGAGAGACATTGCGATTTCTCCCGCCAGGACTCGTCTGCGGAGATTACAGCAGAGACACATCTGACTCCTCACCCCCCGTCCCCATCTATTCCTAACCTGCACAATCTCCGCATCCTGACGATACCCCAATGCTGAGCCGCGGCTGCCGTATGTGTCCTTATTACTGCTGTGGTATAAAAGCAGAGATCCTCTCACTGCCCCACATACTAATGCCACCACTGTGCCCCTTATATAGTAAAATGTCTCTTTGTTCCTTCACAGTAGCCTCCACACTCTTTAATGATTCCTACAGTAGCTCCCACACTGCATAAAGCCCCCCACAGTAACTCCCACACTGTGTATAGGACCCCATACTGTATGATGGTCCCCCAGTAACCTTCAAACTGTATAATGGCCCTCGCATTTGCTCCAACACTGTATTATGGCCCCCTCAATGGATCTGATGCTGTATAATGGCCCCCACATTAGCTGTCATGCTGTATAATGGCCCCCGCATTGGCGCCCCTTCATTAGCTCCCACACTGTCTAATGGCACCCACATTGGCTCCCCCGCTGTATAATGGCCCCCACATTAGCGCTCATGCTGTATAATGGCCCCCACATTAGCTCTCATGCTGTATAATGGCCCCACATTAGCTCTCATGCTGTATAATGGCCCCCACATTAGCTCTCATGCTGTATAATGGCCCCCACATTAGCTCTCATGCTGTATAATGGCCCCCACATTAGCTCTCATGCTGTATAATGGCCCCCACATTAGCTCTCATGCTGTATAATGGCCCCCACATTAGCTCTCATGCTGTATAATGGCCCCCACATTAGCTCTCATGCTGTATAATGGCCCCCACATTAGCTCCCACGCTGTATAATGGCCCCCGCATTGGCTCCCACGCTGTATAATGGCCCCCGCATTGGCGCCCACGCTGTATAATGGCCCCCGCATTAGCTCCCACGCTGTATAATGGCCCTCACATTACCGCTCATGCTGTATAATGGCCCCCACATTAGCTCCCACGCTGTATAATGGCCCCCATATTAGCGCTCATGCTGTATAATGGCCCCCACATTAGCTCTCATGCTGTATAATGGCCCCCGCATTGGCTCCCACGCTGTATAATGGCCCCCGCATTGGCTCCCACGCTGTATAATGGCCCCCGCATTGGCTCCCACGCTGTATAATGGCCCCCGCATTAGCGCTCATGCTGTATAATGGCCCCACATTAGCTCTCATGTTGTATAATGGCCCCCACATTGGCTCCCACGCTGTATAATGGCCCCCACATTAGCTCTCATGCTGTATAATGGCCCCCACATTAGCTCTCATGCTGTATAATGGCCCCCACATTAGCTCTCATGCTGTATAATGGCCCCCACATTAGCTCCCACGCTGTATAATGGCCCCCACATTAGCTCCCACGCTGTATAATGGCCCCCGCATTGGCTCCCACGCTGTATAATGGCCCCCGCATTGGCGCCCACGCTGTATAATGGCCCCCGCATTAGCTCCCACGCTGTATAATGGCCCTCACATTAGCGCTCATGCTGTATAATGGCCCCCACATTAGCTCCCACACTGTATAATGGCCCCCATATTAGTGCTCATGCTGTATAATGGCCCCCACATTAGCTCTCATGCTGTATAATGGCCCCCGCATTGGCTCCTACTCTGTATAATGGCACCCGCATTGGCTCCCACGCTGTATAATGGCCCCCACATTAGCGCTCATGCTGTATAATGGCCCCCGCATTTGCTCCCACGCTGTATAATGGCCCCGGCATTGGCTCCCACGCTGTATAATGGCCCCGGCATTGGCTCCCACGCTGTATAATGGCCCCGGCATTGGCTCCCACGCTGTATAATGGCCCCCGCATTAGCTCCCACACTGTATAATGGCCCCCCACATTATGGTCTCTGTCTGTCCCGTTCTGTGGGCTGCTACTTACACAGCCCTGATATATGACAAAGAGCTAAATAGAAGATAATAGAAACAGCTAGTAGGTGCGCCCCTTGGAACGTCTTCTCTGCTTTTGCCTTCTCTCCTTTTGGGGTCTTGTCTATACTGAGTGTATGTTCAGGGGCCTGCACCTATATTTGATTATCTATATGCACATACTCTGGCTGTTTCTATTTAGCTCTTTATCATATACAGGTGCATCTCACTAAATTAGAATATCATCAAAAAGTTAATTTATTTCAGTTCTTCAATACAAAAAGTGAAACTCTTATATTATATAGAGTCATTACACACAGAGGGATCTATTATATAGAGTCATTACACGCAGAGGGATCTATTATATAGAGTCATTACACGCAGAGGGATCTATTATATAGAGTCATTACACGCAGAGGGATCTATTATATAGAGTCATTACACGCAGAGGGATCTATTATATAGAGTCATTACACGCAGAGGGATCTATTATATAGAGTCATTACACGCAGAGGGATCTATTATATAGAGTCATTACACGCAGAGGGATCTATTATATAGAGTCATTACACGCAGAGGGATCTATTATATAGAGTCATTACACGCAGAGGGATCTATTATATAGAGTCATTACACGCAGAGGGATCTATTATATAGAGTCATTACACGCAGAGGGATCTATTATATAGAGTCATTACACGCAGAGGGATCTATTATATAGAGTCATTACACACAGAGGGATCTATTTCAAGTGTTTATTTCTGTTAATGTTGATGATTATGGCTTACAGCCAATGAAAACACAAAAGTCATTATCTCAGTAAATGAAAATAATTAACAAAAAACACCTGCAAAGGCTTGCAAAGCATTTAAAAAGGTCCCTTAGTCTGTTTCAGTAGGATCCACAATCATGGGGAAGACTGCTGACTTGACAGATGTCCAGAAGGCAGTCATTGACACACTCCGGAAGGTCCCAAAGTTTCAATTTTCCTTTGGAAATCAAGGTCCCAGAGTCTGGAGGAAGAGTGAAGAGGCCACAATCTAAGCTGCTGGAGGTCTAGTGTGAAGTTTCCACAATCAGTGATGGCTTGGAGAGCCATGTCATCTGCTGGTGTAGGTCCACTGTGTTTTATCAAGACCAAAGTCAGCGCAGCCGTCTACCAGGACATTTTACAGCACTTCATGCTTCCCTCTGCCGACAAGCTTTATGGAGATGGAAATTTCACTCTCCAGCAGGACTTGGCTCCTGTCCACATGGCCAAAAGTACCAATACCTGGTTTACAAACAACAGTATCACTGTGCTTGATTGGCAGCAAACTCGCCTGACCATAACCCCATAGGGAATCTATGGAGTACTGTGTCAAGAGGAAGATGAGAGACACCAGACCCAACAATGCAGAGGAGCTGAAGGCTGCTATCAAAGCCACCTGGGCTTCCATAATACCTCAGCAGTGCCACAGGCTGATCGCCTCCATGCCACACCGCATTGATGCAGAAATTGATGCAAAAGGAGCCCGACCAAGTATTGAGTGCATTTACTGAGCAGACATTTCCGATTTTAAAATAATTTTTCAAGCTGTTGTTATAAAGTATTCTAATTTACTGAGATAATGACTTTTGTGTTTTCATTGGCTGTAAGCCATAATCACCAACATGAACAGAAAGAAATACTTGAAATAGATCACTCTGTGTAATGACTGTATATAATAGATCCCTCTGTGTGTAATGACTCTATATAATAGATCCCTCTGCGTGTAATGACTCTATATAATAGATCCCTCTGTGTGTAATGCAGGGCTCGACAAACCCAGGCGCCTGGTCGCCAGTGGCGCCTAGAAAATGTTGTCTGGCGCCTAGCCCACACACCCGCCCGCCCACTCACTGTCGGGGCCGGGCTCACACACCCACCCGCCCACTCACTGTCGGGGCCCTGGCCGCTTCCTCGGCACCTGTTCAGGGACGCAGGCGCTGCTTGATTGCCGGCACTCCCCCAGACATGGCCGCGCGCTGTCCGGCTGTGTCTGCTAGTAATGACACGGCAGGGTCGACGGCACTGCACCTTTAATTGTGCTTGTGTGTCGCTCCTGCCGCGTCATTACTAGCAGACACAGCCGCACAGCGCGCGGCCATGTCTGGGGGGAGTGCCGGCAATCAAACACCGTCGGAGCGGAGGTCCTGCACAGATGGGCGGGAGGGGCCCGGACCCGACCGCAAGTGGGCCCCTCTGATGTTCCAGGGCCATGAAGTCTGTGACACGCCGGGGGCCCTGCACTGCCCCATACCCGAGGAGCTGCTGGACAGGACACTGGACCGGGGACAGGTGAGTGAGGCTTCCCCAATCCCCATATTAAAAATATTAGTAATGGGTCTGTGTGAGTTCATGTATGTGAATGTCAGTGTATATGACTGTGTATATATATTTGTCTGTTTTATCTATGTGTATGTCTGCGTATGTGAAGGATGAGGGGGCAGGCTGGTCCATGTGTAATAAATAAATAAATAAATATATATATATATATATATATATATATATATATTTATATTTATTTCTCCGCCGTATCTGTGCATCATGAATCGTGTATGTGTTAAAAGGGCCCACTGAGACTCTTTCGCCCGGGGCCCAGAAAAACCTGGAGCCGGCCCTGGGGGGAAGGATCGCTGTGGCCGGGGGGCCGCTACCTGTGTAAGTACATACAAAGGCCGTGCTCCCCGGGGAGACGCCGTGTGTGAGGGGGTCTATATGTACAGTTTGTCAACAAAAAAAATTCTGGCTCCTAAATTTTTTGGCTGGCTCCTAGATTCTGAACAACTTTGTCGACCCCTGGTGTAATGACTCTATATAATAGATCCCTCTGCGTGTAATGACTCTATATAATAGATCGCTCTGCGTGTAATGACTCTATATAATAGATCCCTCTGTGTAATGACTCTATATAATAGATCCCTCTGTGTGTAATGACTCTATATAATAGATCCCTCTGTGTAATGACTCTATATAATAGATCCCTCTGTGTGTAATGACTCTATATAATAGATCCCTCTATGTGTAATGTGTAACGGGTCTGGGAGGCGGAACCTCTGGGCTACTATACAAGGGGGCGGTCCTTGTAAGGGAGCGGGTGGCGACCAGGCAGGCAGTCACAGCAGGTGACCGGGACAGTCTCTGGGTGTACGGGCAGGAGGTCACGGCAAGTGATCGGGGCAGTCTCTGGAAGAACGGGCTGGAGGTCACGGCAAGTGACCGGGGCAGTCTCTAGGTAAAGGGTAGGTACAACCTGTGATGGCTGAACCTCCAGGTAGGCTAGCAAGGCAGATGGAAGATGTGTGCTCCCAGGTGAGCAAGCGAGAGTCTCTGGAATAGCAGGTGGTCACAGCACGTGACGGCGGAGCCTCCAGGTAGGCAAGCAGGCAGGTAGCGGAGAAGCGCTCCCAGGTGAGCGGGCAAGAGTCTCTGGAATAGCTGGTGGTCACAGCACGTGACAGCGGAGCCTCCGGGCAGGCAAGCAGGCAGGTAGCGGAGAAGCGCTCCCAGGTGAGCGGGCAAGAGTCTGGAATAGCTGGTGGTCACAGCACGTGACAGCGGAGCCTCCGGGCAGGCAAGCAGGCAGGTAACGGAGAAGCGCTCCCAGGTGAGCGGGCAAGAGTCTGGAATAGCTGGTGGTCACAGCACGTGACAGCGGAGCCTCCGGGCAGGCAAGCAGGCAGGTAACGGAGAAGCGCTCCCAGGTGAGCGGGCAAGCTGGTCCATAGACAGACTGACCGGAGTTGTAAGGCAGACCGTCGGACCTCAGGCAGGCAGGTAACAGGAAAACAGGCAGGATTAGGACAGCAAGCTGGCAGGAATCTGGCAGGTAACTGGCAACGGGACCTGAGGGCTGAAGCAGAGTAGAACGGTGCAACAACATTGCTCGGGCACCTCCATTTTGGAGGAGGTGCCTTATATATGGTAAAGTCCTCCAGCCATTGGCCGGGGACTCCTTAGGACGGCGCGCGCGGCCCCTTTAAGAGGGAGGGAGAGCGCGCGCGCCCTAAGCACAGTGGCCGGGAAGGAGCGCGCGCTGCCAGCAGAGCGGGAGAGGGACGCCGGGCACGGAGCAGAGCGGTGAGGGGAACAGCGTCCCTGCCTAGCAGAGGGCAGGGACGCCGGCACTACAGTACCCCCCCCCTTTAGGCCCCCCCTTTTTTAGGCCAGATAGAAATTTAGCTAGGATGAGAGGGGCATGGATGTTCTCCCGGGGCTCCCACGTTCTCTCCTCAGGACCAAACCCCTTCCAATCTACCAGAAAAAAGGTCTTTCCTCTTACCCTTTTGGTGGCAAGAATGTTCTCTACCTCAAACTCGTCCTCAGCAGAAACCGGAGCAGGAGGCGTACCTGTAGACTTGGAAAAAGAGTTAAGCACCACGGGTTTGAGGAGAGATACATGGAAGGAGTTAGGGATCCGTAAGTTGGCCGGGAGTTTCAATTTATAGGCCACCGGGTTGATCTGACTGATGACCTCCAGAGGACCGATGAACCGAGGCCCTAACTTGTAAGAAGGTATCTTGAGTCGAACATATTTAGATGAGAGCCAGACTTTATCTCCTGGACGAAATTGTGGAGGATCCAGGCGTTTTTTGTCAGCGTGTCTTTTCATACGCTCGGATGACAGAAGGAGTGCGGACCGGGTACTCTCCCATATGGAGGAAAATTTGCTAACGAGAGATTCCGCAGCCGGGTTGTCCACAGAGGTGGAGACAGGAAAAGGAATCCGAGGATGCTGACCAAAGACTACAAAAAACGGGGATTTGGAGGAGGATTCGCTCTCGTGATTATTATAAGAGAACTCGGCCCATGGTAGGAGATCCACCCAGTCAGAATGGTGGGCATTAACGAAGTGCCGGAGGTAACTGGTCAGGTTCTGATTGATCCGCTCCACTTGACCATTGGACTGTGGGTGGTAAGCGGAAGAGAAGTCCAGGGTGACGTCTAGTAGTTTACAAGTGGCTCTCCAGAAACGTGAGGTGAACTGTACCCCACGATCCGACACGATGTGGAGGGGCAGGCCATGAAGACGGAAGATGTGGCGGATAAAGTCTTTAGCCAGCTCGGGTGCAGACGGAAGGCCTGGCAGGGGAATAAAGTGAGCCATCTTGGAAAAGCGGTCAGCGACCACCCAAATGACCGTACAACCGGCAGAGACGGGGAGATCAGTTATAAAGTCCATCGCTATATGCTGCCAGGGGGCAGCAGGTACAGGAAGCGGAAGGAGGCGTCCGGCTGGCAGATGTCTCGGGACTTTGTTGCGGGCGCAGGACACACAGGCAGAAACAAAGTCTATTATGTCCTTGTGCAGGGTAGGCCACCAATAGTGCCGGGCAATAAGCTGGAGGGTCTTTTTCTGACCGGCGTGGCCAGCTAGTTTAGACGAATGGCCCCAGTGTAGGATCTTCTCCCGATCAGGTACTGAAACAAACGTCTTACCGGGAGGGAGACGATTTAGACTCACGGGAGCCACCTGCATTACTCTGGCGGGATCGATGATATGTTTAGGTTCTTCCTCGAGATCGGACACCAGAAAGGATCGGGACAAGGCGTCTGCTTTGACGTTTTTGTCAGCCGGGCGAAAATGAAGAACAAAATCAAAGCGAGCAAAAAACAAGGACCACCGGGCTTGGCGCGGGTTCAGTCTCTGGGCATGCTGGAGGTAAGCCAAGTTCTTGTGGTCAGTGTAAATTATTACCGGATGAAGAGCCCCCTCGAGTAGGTAACGCCACTCCTCCAACGCCAGCTTGATGGCCAATAACTCTCGGTCTCCTATGTAATAGTTGCGCTCAGAAGAGGAGAAGAGTTTGGAGAAGAAGCCACAAGTTACCATTCTCCCGGAAGATGATTTTTGAGTAAGTACCGCTCCGGCTCCAGAGGAGGAGGCGTCAACTTCCAGGAAGAACTGCTTGTTGCCGTCCGGGCGATGCAGCACCGGGGCGGAAGAGAAGGCCTGTTTTAGGGAAAGAAAGGCCTCCTCTGCTTCGGGCGGCCACCCTTTGGGATTAGTACCCTTACGGGTGAGCGCGGAAATTGGGGCAGTCCGGGAAGAGAAGTGCGGTATGAAGAGGCGGTAATAGTTGGCGAAGCCCAGGAACCGTTGAATAGCCTTCAACCCCTCTGGTCGGGGCCATTTCTCGATGGCAGACAGTTTCTCAGGATCCATTTGTAGGCCGGTCTGAGAGATAATGTAGCCCAGAAACGGAAGCGAGGTCTGCTCAAAGAGGCACTTCTCAAATTTAGCGTAGAGATGGTTCTGCCTGAGCCTGAGCAGGACCTGACGAACGTCCCTCCGGTGAGTCTGGAGATCCGGAGAGAAGACCAAGATGTCGTCCAGGTACACCACTACGCAGGAGTAGAGAAGGTCCCGGAAGATGTCATTGACCAACTCTTGAAAGACGGCAGGAGCGTTACAGAGGCCAAAGGGCATTACCAGATATTCATAGTGGCCGTCCCGGGTGTTGAATGCCGTCTTCCATTCATCCCCCTGACGGATACGAACCAGGTTGTACGCCCCACGGAGGTCCAGTTTGGTGAAGATTCTAGCCCCCCTCAGACGATCAAATAACTCCGCAATGAGCGGAAGGGGGTACTTATTCTTCACCGTGATCTGGTTAAGGCCTCTATAGTCTATACAGGGACGGAGAGAGCCGTCCTTCTTTTTGACGAAAAAGAAGCCTGCTCCCGCCGGGGAGGTAGATTTCCGGATGAATCCCCTGGCCAGATTCTCCTCAATATATTCGGACATCGACCGGGTCTCAGCAGCGGATAATGGATAAATACGCCCACGGGGAGGAGAAGTACCAGGTAACAGGTCGATAGGGCAGTCGTATGGTCTATGAGGGGGTAGTGTCTCTGCCTCCTTTTTATTAAAGACATCAGCATAAGTCCAATAAGGAATCGGAAGTCCAGGTAGATTAGCTGGGGTAGGAGAAGGACGGACGGGATGGACGGGAACCAGACAGGTCTTATGGCAGCCCTGTCCCCAGCGAAGGACTAATCCGGTCTGCCAGTCAAGCACGGGTGCATGTCTCTGGAGCCAAGGTAGGCCTAGCAAGAGGGCGTGAGAGAGTCCAGGCAGAACATGGAAGGAGATACTTTCAGAATGCAGCATTCCCACCTGCAGAGTAATGGATTCGGTGATGAGTTGGATGGGGCGTGGTAAGAGCCCCCCATCCACGGCAGCAACAGACAAGGGTACAGCCAGAGGTTTGGTGGGGATGCGGTATTTCTCTACCAGGGACTGTGAAATAAGATTCCCGGCTGCTCCAGAGTCCAGTTGAGCTAGTTCGAAATAACGGTTCTCCCCGTAGACTATTGAAACTGACAACAGCAGGGATGGAGAGGATTTATTCTTGTCTAGGTGGACCTCTCTGAGCGAACCTAGACACAGGCGTTTCCCGACCTCTCCGGGCAGGCACGGATCCGGTGCTCCTTACTGCCACAGTAGAAGCAGGTCCCCTCGGCACGGCGTAAGTCCTGACGGGTCTTGACCATCTTGGTCTGGTCGACCTGCATAGGCTCAGGAGGGTGTACCTGGTTAGAGACAGAAGGAGTGACGGGTTTCTGAAAAGTAGGAGCTAGACGTGGTAACCTCCTCTCACGGGTGACCTCTCTGGCACGCTCCTGGAACCGTAGGTCAATCCGGGTGGCAAGAGTTATTAAGTCATCGAGAGTGGTAGGAATGTCCCGACCGGCAAGTTCATCTTTAATACGGCCGGACAGACCCACCCAGAAGACGGAAACCAGAGCGTCGTTATCCCAGGCCAGCTCCGAGGCAAGGGTACGGAACCGTATGGCATATTGGCCCACGGTGAGACTTTGCTGACGGAGGCGTAGCAATGATGATGCGGATGAGGTCTTCCGTCCGGGTTCGTCGAAGACTTTCCGGAAAGCCGTGAGAAAAGCAGGCAAGTTGGACACCAGGGGGTCTCCTCTCTCCCATAGAGGATTTAGCCAGGCCAGGGCCTCCCCGGTGAGATGGGACATGATGAATGCAATTTTGGCTCGGTCGGAGTTAAACTGGTGGGACAATAGTTCAAAGTGCAGGGTGCACTGATTTATGAAGCCCCGAGCCTGGGCGGAGTCGCCTCCGAAGCGAAGAGGTGCAGAAAGCCGAGGTCCGGGGTAGGAAATCATGGTGTTAGTGGACAGCGGAGCTGCCGGATTGCGAGACATGGCACTGGCGGAGGTTGTTGGTGGAGCAGTCAGAGTGTCCAGGCGAGTATTGACATTCCGCAGGTGACCCAGGATGGACTCCTGTTGGGACCTTTGACGGGACAGTTCATGACACAGGTCCGAGAGCGAGGGAGCTTGGGTGCCACCGGGTTCCATGGCCCGAGCAAACTGTAACGGGTCTGGGAGGCGGAACCTCTGGGCTACTATACAAGGGGGCGGTCCTTGTAAGGGAGCGGGTGGCGACCAGGCAGGCAGTCACAGCAGGTGACCGGGACAGTCTCTGGGTGTACGGGCAGGAGGTCACGGCAAGTGATCGGGGCAGTCTCTGGAAGAACGGGCTGGAGGTCACGGCAAGTGACCGGGGCAGTCTCTAGGTAAAGGGTAGGTACGACCTGTGATGGCTGAACCTCCAGGTAGGCTAGCAAGGCAGATGGAAGATGTGTGCTCCCAGGTGAGCAAGCGAGAGTCTCTGGAATAGCAGGTGGTCACAGCACGTGACGGCGGAGCCTCCAGGTAGGCAAGCAGGCAGGTAGCGGAGAAGCGCTCCCAGGTGAGCGGGCAAGAGTCTCTGGAATAGCTGGTGGTCACAGCACGTGACAGCGGAGCCTCCGGGCAGGCAAGCAGGCAGGTAGCGGAGAAGCGCTCCCAGGTGAGCGGGCAAGAGTCTGGAATAGCTGGTGGTCACAGCACGTGACAGCGGAGCCTCCGGGCAGGCAAGCAGGCAGGTAACGGAGAAGCGCTCCCAGGTGAGCGGGCAAGAGTCTGGAATAGCTGGTGGTCACAGCACGTGACAGCGGAGCCTCCGGGCAGGCAAGCAGGCAGGTAACGGAGAAGCGCTCCCAGGTGAGCGGGCAAGCTGGTCCATAGACAGACTGACCGGAGTTGTAAGGCAGACCGTCGGACCTCAGGCAGGTAACAGGAAAACAGGCAGGATTAGGACAGCAAGCTGGCAGGAATCTGGCAGGTAACTGGCAACGGGACCTGAGGGCTGAAGCAGAGTAGAACGGTGCAACAACATTGCTCGGGCATCTCCATTTTGGAGGAGGTGCCTTATATATGGTAAAGTCCTCCGGCCATTGGCCGGGGACTCCTTAGGACGGCGCGCGCGGCCCCTTTAAGAGGGAGGGAGAGTGCGCGCGCGCGCCCTAAGCACAGTGGCCGGGAAGGAGCGCGCGCTGCCAGCAGAGCGGGAGAGGGACGCCGGGCACGGAGCAGAGCGGTGAGGGGAACAGCGTCCCTGCCTAGCAGAGGGCAGGGACGCCGGCACTACATAATGACTCTATATAATAGATCCCTCTGTGTAATGACTCTATATAATAGATCCCTCTGTGTGTAATGACTCTATATAATAGATCCCTCTGTGTGTAATGACTCTATATAATAGATCCCTCTGTGTGTAATGACTCTATATAATAGATCCCTCTGTGTCTAATGACTCTATATAATAGATCCCTCTGTGTCTAATGACTCTATATAATAGATCCCTCTGTGTCTAATGACTCTATATAATAGATCCCTCTGTGTCTAATGACTCTATATAATAGATCCATTTGTGTCTAATGACTCTATATAATAGATCCCTCTGTGTCTAATGACTCTATAATAGATCCCTCTGTGTCTAATGACTCTATATAATAGATCCCTCTGTGTCTAATGACTCTATATAATAGATCCCTCTGTGTCTAATGACTCTATATAATAGATCCCTCTGTGTCTAATGACTCTATATAATAGATCCCTCTGTGTCTAATGACTCTATATAATAGATCCCTCTGTGTCTAATGACTCTATATAATAGATCCCTCTGTGTCTAATGACTCTATATAATAGATCCCTCTGTGTCTAATGACTCTATATAATAGATCCCTCTGTGTCTAATGACTCTATATAATAGATCCCTCTGTGTCTAATGACTCTATATAATAGATCCCTCTGTGTCTAATGACTCTATATAATAGATCCCTCTGCGTCTAATGACTCTATATAATAGATCCCTCTGCGTGTAATTACTCTATATAATAGATCCCTCTGTGTGTAATGACTCGAATAGATCCCTCTGTGTGTAATGACTCTATATAATAGATCCCTCTGCTTGTAATGACTCTATATAATAGATCCCTCTGCTTGTAATGACTCTATATAATAGATCCCTCTGCGTGTAATGACTATATAATAGATCCCTCTGCGTGTAATGACTCTATATAATAGATCCCTCTGCGTGTAATGACTCTATATAATAGATCCCTCTGCGTGTAATGACTCTATATAATAGATCCCTCTGCGTGTAATGACTCTATATAATAGATCCCTCTGCGTGTAATGACTCTATATAATAGATCCCTCTGCGTGTAATGACTCTATATAATAGATCCCTCTGCGTGTAATGACTCTATATAATAGATCCCTCTGTGTGTAATGACTCTATATAATAGATCCCTCTGTGTGTAATGACTCTATATAATAGATCCCTCTGTGTGTAATGACTCTATATAATAGATCCCTCTGTGTGTAATGACTATATAATAGATCCCTCTGTGTGTAATGACTCTATATAATGGATCCCTCTGTGTGTAATGACTCTATATAATAGATCCCTCTGTGTGTAACGACTCTATATAATAGATCCCTCTGCGTGTAACGACTCTATATAATAGATCCCTCTGCGTGTAATGACTCTATAATAGATCCCTCTGCGTGTAACGACTCTATATAATAGATCCCTCTGCGTGTAACGACTCTATATAATAGATCCCTCTGCGTGTAACGACTCTATATAATAGATCCCTCTGCTTGTAACGACTCTATATAATAGATCCCTCTGCTTGTAACGACTCTATATAATAGATCCCTCTGCTTGTAACGACTCTATATAATAGATCCCTCTGTGTCTAATGACTCTATATCATAGATCCCTCTGTGTCTAATGACTATATAATAGATCCCTCTGTGTCTAATGACTATATAATAGATCCCTCTGCGTCTAATGACTCTATATAATAGATCCCTCTGCGTCTAATGACTCTATATAATAGATCCCTCTGTGTCTAATGACTCTATATAATAGATCCCTCTGCGTCTATTGACTCTATATAATAGATCCCTCTGCGTCTAATGACTCTATATAATAGATCCCTCTGCGTCTAATGACTCTATATAATAGATCCCTCTGCGTCTAATGACTCTATATAATAGATCCCTCTGCGTCTAATGACTCTATATAATAGATCCCTCTGCGTCTAATGACTCTATATAATAGATCCCTCTGCGTCTAATGACTCTATATAATAGATCCCTCTGCGTCTAATGACTCTATATAATAGATCCCTCTGCGTCTAATGACTCTATATAATAGATCCCTCTGCGTCTAATGACTCTATATAATAGATCCCTCTGCGTCTAATGACTCTATATAATAGATCCCTCTGCGTCTAATGACTCTATATAATAGATCCCTCTGCGTCTAATGACTCTATATAATAGATCCCTCTGCGTCTAATGACTCTATATAATAGATCCCTCTGCGTCTAATGACTCTATATAATAGATCCCTCTGCGTCTAATGACTCTATATAATAGATCCCTCTGCGTCTAATGACTCTATATAATAGATCCCTCTGCGTCTAATGACTCTATATAATAGATCCCTCTGCGTCTAATGACTCTATATAATAGATCCCTCTGCGTCTAATGACTCTATATAATAGATCCCTCTGCGTCTAATGACTCTATATAATAGATCCCTCTGCGTCTAATGACTCTATATAATAGATCCCTCTGCGTCTAATGACTCTATATAATAGATCCCTCTGCGTGTAATGACTCTATATAATAGATCCCTCTGCGTGTAATGACTCTATATAATAGATCCCTCTGCGTGTAATGACTCTATATAATAGATCCCTCTGCGTGTAATGACTCTATATAATAGATCCCTCTGCGTGTAATGACTCTGTATAATAGATCCCTCTGCGTGTAATGACTCTGTATAATAGATCCCTCTGCGTGTAATGACTCTATATAATAGATCCCTCTGCGTGTAATGGCTCTATATAATAGATCCCTCTGCTTGTAATGGCTCTATATAATAGATCCCTCTGCGTGTAATGGCTCTATATAATAGATCCCTCTGCGTGTAATGACTGTATATAATAGATCCCTCTGCGTGTAATGACTCTATATAATAGATCCCTCTGCGTCTAATGACTCTATATAATAGATCCCTCTGCGTCTAATGACTCTATATAATAGATCCCTCTGCGTCTAATGACTCTATATAATAGATCCCTCTGCGTCTTATGACTCTATGTAATAGATCCCTCTGCGTCTAATGACTCTATGTAATAGATCCCTCTGCGTGTAATGACTCTATATAATAGATCCCTCTGCGTGTAATGACTCTATATAATAGATCCCTCTGCGTCTAATGACTCTATATAATAGATCCCTCTGCGTCTAATGACTCTATATAATAGACCCCTCTGCGTGTAATGACTCTATATAATAGACCCCTCTGCGTGTAATGACTCTATATAATAGATCCCTCTGCGTGTAATGACTCTATATAATAGAACCCTCTGTGTGTAATGACTCTATATAATAGATCCCTCTGTGTGTAATGACTCTATATAATAGATCCCTCTGTGTGTAATGACTCTATATAATAGATCCCTCTGTGTGTAATGACTCTATATAATAGATCCCTCTGTGTGTAATGACTCTATATAATATAGGAGTTTCACTTTTTGCACTGAAGAGCTGAAATAAATTAACTTTTTGATGATATTCTAATTTAGTGAGATGCACCTGTTTGTATACTGGGTGTGCCCCCTTTTTCCTACCTGTGTTGTCTTATTATTATCCTATGTTATTTTTTGTTCTACTTGTTATATATTCTAAATAAATCAGATGTTTTTAATATATTTTGGCTTGCATTTTTTAAATTTGGGTTGTTGTTGATATGATGAATATGAGCCTTACGATTGCGATTATAGGTATTTAATTTACAGTATTTATCTTTTTTACATCTACTTGTTACATCTTCTCATTCAGGTCCCTACAATATCGGATCCTCTCAGTGAAGATCTTCTATATAAGGCTGAGTTCACACGATGCGTATTTCATGCGTTTCCGCGGCGTTTTTGCCGTTGCGTAAACGCCGCGTAAACGCATGAAAAACGCATGGTAGAAGGGAAGCAATGTTCCCCAATGGAAATCCGCATGTGCTGTGCCCATGATGCGGATTTTTCCGCAGCGTTAAAGCTGCGGTCAAAAATCCGCAGCATGTCAATTAATTTTGCGGAAACGCGGCGATTTCGCCGCCATTGACTTGCATTAGAACGCGCCAATTCCGCAAGACAGCATTTGTACTTGCGTTATTGGCGCGTTCTAATATGCGGATGGTACCCGGGTGTGGAGGAGAGGAGAGTCTCATCCACACCCAGGTACCATTAAAAAAGCTGTAAAAAAAGAATAAAATAAAAAATAAATGTATTCTTACCATCTGTCGGCCCGCGCAGCGCTCCCGCTTGGTTCCCGGCACTTGCAGTGAGTTGTAGGACCTGCGGTGACGTCAGAGTCATGTGACGGGTCACGTGACGCTGACGTCGGCAGGTCTTTCAATTCAAAGTTGCCGGCAGCCGGGAACTTTGTAAAGCAGGACAGCGCGGGCCATCGGAGGTAAGTATATACACTCTCTCGGGTCACACTATATAAATCCATGCTGTTTGCATGGATTTATATAGTGTGACCTAGTTGTCAAGCACTTTCCAGGTGATGCTAAAATCGCCTGGAAAGCGCTTGTCAATCTGCATGCGGAAACGCATGTCAATCTGCATGTGGATCCGCATGTATTCTGCAGGAAAAACGCATGCACAATCTGCATGCGTTTTTTCTGCCAGGGAGATGCAGAAATGATGCAGAAATTTTCTGCTTCATTTCTGCATCGTGTGCACATACCCTAAGAGAATTTTTCTGATTTACCCATCAAGGATGGATATGGACAGAAAGAAGATGGCGGAGAGGATATTCCACCTCACCCTAGAGATCCTCTTCCGGCTTACTGGAGAGGTGAGAGATTCTGATGACGTCACATTACATCATTCTTATCTATGGGAATAACAGATGGACAGAACTGGAGAGGTGAGGACTCTGGAAATGTCTGGAGGGAGATTTATTAATGTGTCTCTCCATAACCAGGATTACACAGTCGTGAAGAAGACCTCTAGTGAGCGCTGTCAGGACCCTGTGTCTGAGGGATGGGGAAGACCCCTGAGCCCAATCACAGGACCTCCACCTCACCCCCTGATACACGAGGACATCAGTGACCAGAAGATCCTAGAACTCACCTACAAGATGATTGAGCTGCTGACTGGAGAGGTGACACTGCTGGGAATGCTGGGACATTATACAGTAACGCTATGAAGGGATCGGGGGGATGACGGTATCATTGTATGTGTCAGGTTCCTATAAGGTGTCGGGATGTCGCCGTCTATTTCTCCATGGAGGAGTGGGAGTATTTAGAAGGACACAAAGATCTGTACAAGGACGTCATGATGGAGGTTCCCCAGCCCCTCACATCTCCAGGTAATAGACAGGACTGAATACACACAACCTATAATTATCTGTATGTAAAGAATGAATTTTTTTTATTATTGATTTAGTTTGAATGGGGCGAAAGGGGGATGTTGGAGAGTGAAAATTGCAAATAGACCATTTTATTGCCCAACAGTTGAACACCACGCTCCACTGGTTCATGGTAGGAGATTTTCTATTAGACTGTGAACTGTCATTGTCTTGGAGAATAATTTAATGTTTTTACATAACTTGCCATTTCTACAATCACGTTAAGTAGAAATGTTCAAAAATATAAAATTCAAGGATATTTTATTCAAAATATAATATTTTCTTCTTGGCAGATGACTGTACCAGGAGATCAGAGGGACAGCTGACATCTGCAATTTTTAAATCAGATGATCTTGAGATCCCACAGGATACAACTGAAGTGAATGCCATTACTCCAGATATACCATCATCCCTTCACAGCAAAGATCCTTTGAAACAGGTCCTGTCTTTTCATTCATTACTGACTAATAAGGAAAACCAAAGTCCCAAAATAAGCATTAAAAAACGAACTGCTCCTAAAGCAAAAAAATTGTTTGGACGTGTTCCATCCCAAGGTCCGACTGTGTCCAAGATTCCACTATATTAACCCAGTGTGCCATCAGCGAGATGTACCGTCCCTGCTCAGAAGCACTTGTCCACGTGTCCGTGGTTAGGTGGACTTTCCTAGTAACTACATTGTTGTGGGACACATGCTTGCGTAATGCGGGGACGGCACACGGGGAGAAATAGTGGCGGCTGGAGACCGAGTACCGAGGAACGGCTGCCTTCATCAGGTTGCAGAAAGCTTCCGTCTCCACGAGCCTAAAGGGCAACATTTCGAGCGCAAGCCGTCGCAAAATGTGTGAATTTAGTAGTGTGGCCTGTGAGACGTTGGCTGCGTATTTGCGCTTGCTTTCCAAGGACTGGGGTAGGGACAACTGAACACTACGCTGGGACAAGGACGTGGACATGCTTGCTGATGGTGCTAGTTGAGAGTGTGCAACGACCGGTGTAAGGCAGGAGGCATCTTCGCATGCGCCATGGACAGGGGATTGGCTTGCACGCACAACAGCGGAAGAAGCAGTGATGCCACCCGCAGACACTGTTCCTGGACCCTTGGGTTCGGGCCACTTAGTCAGGTGCTTTGCTGCCATCTGCCTGATCATGCTGGTGGTGGTCAGGCTGCTAGTTTTGCTACCCCTGCTGATGCTGGCCTGGCAGGTGGTGCAAATGGCCTTTTTGGGGTTATCGGCAGAGTCTTTAAAAAACAACCAGACTCGGGAAGACCCAACAGTTATACTGGCAACATCCGTCTTGTTGATGTTACGGGGAACGGTTGCCCGCCTTCTGTCTGCGGCCACCACACTGTTTCTTCCTGCCTGTTGTGGTGCTACGCCTCCCTCCCCCGTGTGCTGCTGTCCTCTCTCTGTATGTTCCCTTGCCAGGTTGGGTCAGTTACTATATCATCCACCACCTCGTCTTCCAATTCCGCACCCTGGTCCTCCTGCTGACTTTCTGACAATTGTGTCTCATCATCGTCCACCTCTTGTGACAGTTTCCCACCGTCGCCTTCTTGTGACCATGGCTGCTCAAATATTTGGGCATTGTTACATGCGATCTCCTCTTGCCCCGTTTCAAGTGGACCGGGCGAGCGGCCCGAATCTATAAATGGAATAGTGAACATCTCTTCAGACTGTCCAAGTGTGGGATCAGTTGTCTCCAGGCACTCGGAATGGTGGGAGGAAGGAGGATCAGGGTGAGGAATATACGGTCCAGACTCACGGTCACTGAGACTTGACCGTGTGGAAGACAGGGTGGTGGTGGCTAAGTGACTGGAAGCATGGAATCTGCTATCCAACCAATAACCTTTTCACACTGTTCTTTGTTCGATAGTGCGGTTCTGCGGTCCTCTATTAATTGGGACAGGAAGGTCGAGCGAGAAGATGTGGGTGTTGTGGCACAATTTCAGCTAGCCCACGGCCTCGGCCTTGTCCTCGTCTTTGTCCTCGTCCTCTGCATGCACCATCGTCACCATCACGTCCACTTTCCCGTCCCTTGCCACGCGCCTTGCCCATTTTAAATGGAGGACAATATTTTCCACGTTCAGTACAAATGGCTGGATTTGAACCGCAGTGATATGTGATACGTGTGACGGAAAACCACAGTTTAAATAGCTGGCCTGTAGGTAACCATTTTTAATTAGTTACCTACTGGAGAGAGTAAGGAGAGCATTATAGAAGATGACCCCGGGGGATGATGTTGAGGCGTTCCTGACTGTTTTTGAGAGGGTGGCGGAATGGGAGAGATTGCCACTGGAGCAGTGGGCGGAAGTTTTGGCGCCATATTTGACCGAGGAGCCGCAGAAGGCCTATTATGATCTGACTTTACAAGACGCAAAGGAATACGCCAAATTGAAAACCGAGATATTGGTGCGCTCAGGAGTGACTTTCTGACAAAGCGCAAAGGGTCCACCACTGGGCGTATGCTGGCGACAAACCTCCACGCTCACAGATGTTTGACTTGCTACATCTAGTCCAGATGTGGTTGCAGTCACAGTCTTCCTCTCCTGCCCATATGGTTGAGCGTGTGGTGATGAACAGGTTCATCCATTCCCTACCCAGGCCGGTGCAGACCTGGGTTGCCCAGGGCAACCCTCGGAACACCGACGACCTTGTGGGTCTGGTAGAGAGGTACCAAATGGTCGAAAAATCCCTCCCTGTTCTGGAGTGCCCAAAAGGGGGTGGGTTTACTACGGAAGGGGTTCAGAGCCACAACTGGGGGGCGCCCCACTTCCACTGAAGGTGCCGCAAGGACTGTTAAGGATGTAATCTGTTGGCCGTGTCACAATCCAGGACACGTAGCCGCCCAGTGTCATACATCAGTTGAGTCAGTGGACTGCAGCCTAGGCAGACAAGGTTCATATTATGCTTACCCAGCCTGCAGTGTGGACTGTCAACCCAGCGAGGGGCTGCAGGCGTGTGCCATTTCTGTTAATGGGGTGATGGTCCTGGGGTTGTTGGACTATGGGAGTCTGGATCCCTACCAAATCTGTGGGCGTCTGCTGCATACATGGGGACGCCAAGAACTACCCGGTGGCCAGAGTGACAGTTGGAACAGACTGTGGCGCCCAATCCCACGAGGGGGTGGTCAAGGACCTGATACATCCCGTCATATTGGAGCGTGATTTTCTCTTGTTCTGGGACTTGTGGGGGAAGGGATCGAGACTGAGTTACGTGGACAAAAGCCAGGACCCGAGAGAAATACCCCGGTCGACATCGGAAGTGGATGAGTTCCCACTGTGTCTCCTTGCCGGCGACGAGGACCAGACTGTGACCAAGGTGGCCGACCTCTCTGAATTGGAGGTGCCCGGAGAGAACTTTGGGTCAGCTCAAGTTCGGGAAGTGACCTTGAAAGGGGCGTGAAACAATTTTACTGTTTATAATGGTGTTGCTCAAGTGCCGGGGGCGGACACCAGGTACCCACACTTTCCAGTTCAGGGGGAGCTTTTATACTGGGTGACTAACTAAATGGTGAAGAGGTAGTGGAACAGCTGTTAGTTCCAGGGTCATACCGTCGGAGGGTATTAGACATGGCCAACTCACATATCCTGGCGGGACAGCAACAGTTGAGAAAACCCAGGAGAGAATAATGAGGAGGTTCTATTGGCCAGAATGTTACTGGGAAATCTTAAACTATTTGTAGGTCCTGCCCCACCTGCCAGATAACCGTGCCAACCTCCCTCTTCCGCAGTCCCTTAGTTCTACTACCTATGATAGAGGTCCTATTTGAGAGGATTGCCATGGACCTCGTGGGTCCCTTAGTTAAATTGGCCTAGGGCCACCAATATATCCTGGTGGTCATGGACTATGCGACCCGGTACCCCTAAGGAACTCATCCAGTAAAAGTATAGACCAAGAGCTGGTCCATATTTTTGCTCGGACAGGTCTGCCAAAAGAGATTTTGACAGACCTGCTCCGATTTCTACTTTTCTCCATCATATAAGTTCCTCAAGCCTCCACTGGCTTCTCTCCAGTTGAGCTCCTGTATGGACGGCATCCAGGAGGTCTCCTTGACATTGCCAAGGAAACCTGGGAGGCCGAGGTCACACCCCACCGGAGAATCATTGAACATGTAGTCCAGTTACAGGGGAGAATGGCGAAGATGATGCCCATCGGGAAGGAACATCTCCTTCAGGAGCAGGAAGCCCACGCGAGGGTCTTTAACTGGTCGGCAAGACTGAGACAGTTCCAGCCTCTGGATCGCGTTTTGGTTCTCATTCCCACCGTTGAAAGTAAGCTCCTGGCCAAGTGGCAAGGACCTTATGAGGTGGTGGAGAAACTCAGTGAAGTGAACTACAGAGTCCATCAGCCTGGCTGAAGAAAACCACACCAGGTGTACCATGTAAACCTGCTCAAGTCGTGGCGGCATTGGGAACCCGTTAGAACTCCTTGCCTGGGAGCCACTCCCGAAGGTCCGGTCGAAGATGTCACGATAGCGAAGACCCTTTTGCCAGCCCAGAAGCAAAGTGTCGAGAACTTCTCCAGCAGAATCGGGACCTGTTCTCTGACTTGCTGGGGTATACCCAGGTGGTAGAACATAATGTGTTAAATGAGCCGCATGTAATGGTGAACCTGAAGCCGTAAAGGATTCCTGAAGCACGCCAGGAGGTGATTTCGGCCAAGGTGAAGAGGATGTTAGACCTCGGAGTGATAGAGGAGTCAAAGTGGATGGTTGAGCCCCATCGTCCTCGTGCCAAAACCCAACGGAGAGTGGAGGTTTTGTGACGACTACCACCGGCTGAATGAGGTGTCCAAGTGTGATGCCCCACGTCGACGAGCTCATCGAGAGGCTGGGACCAGCGAGGTATATTACCACCCTCAACCAAACAAAGTGCTATTGGAAGATCCTTATGTCCCAGACGGCCAAGGAGAAGACAGCTTTCTCGACACCTCATGGGTGCTTTCAATACACTCGTATGCCGTTCGGACTACAGGGGGCCCCAGACACCTTCCAGAGGGCTATGGATCAGATCATAGCCCCACATAAGGAGTATGCCGCAGTCTACCTTGATGACACTGTAGTCTTTAGCCCAGACTGGGCTAGTCATTTACCTAAACTACAGGCCATTCTGGATGCTCTGAGGAAGGCGGGATTTACTAAAATCCGAGCAAATGTGCCAATTGGAAAAGAGGAAGCCAAGTACTTGAGCTATGTCATCTAGAGAGGCCAAATAAACCCACAAGTCAATAAAGTGGAGGCAATCCAGACCTGTCAGCAACCGCTCTCCAAGAATCAAGTGAGATTGTTCCTGGGAATGGTGGGATATTACCGGCGGTTTATCCCAAGCTTTGCCATGATGGCCGCGCCACTTACATACCTCTTAAAAGGCACCAGATCAACCATGGTGAAGTGGACGGAGGAAACAGAGATCGCGTTTCAACAGTTGAAGCTAGCACTGTGTAAGCAGCCGGTCCTGGTCGCACCAGACTTTAAGAAAGAATTTGTGGCCCAGACAGACGCTTCAGAGGTTGGTCTAGGAGCCGTACTCTCTCAAGAGATAAATGGAGAAGAACATCCCATCCTCTATCTGAGCCAGAAGCTCTTGTCCTGCGAGAACAACTACGCAATAGTAGAAAAAGAGTGTTTAGCCATAAAATTGGCCTTAGATACACTGTGATATTACCTACTAGGCCAGAAGTTTAAATTAGTGTCAGACCATGCCCCTTTGAGATGGTTGAGGGAAAAGAGGGGTAAAAATGGTAGGGTAACTAGATGGTTCTTAGGTCTTCCAGACTTTAATTTTCATGTGGAGCATAGGCCTGGTAAGTTGCATGGGAACGATGATGCCCTGTCTAGAATTCCCTGACTGGTGTCTGAAGGTGCCCAAACCCCCAGCTTTGGGCAGAGGGGGCGAACATGTGACACAGTCACTGGTGTTATATGCGAGGGGAGGTTGTCACTTCGGCTGCTAACCTGTGTGAACTGAAACCTGCAAACTTTCCTCCAGCATGTTATATGTTGGGGGTTAACTCCCCTAAAGGGTGTGGTTTTATGTGAATGGCAAAGAGGGTGAGAAGTCATTCACCCTACCTCCCCTCAGGGTGTTGCTGATCAAGCTTAAATGCTCAGTCACTATTTTTTTTTCTGTTGTTGAGTTTGGAGAGGCAAGGTCTCCAGACTGAAATGCCATAGCTCAGGAAGGAGCTAAAGGCTGGGCTACAACCTGTGTGGGCGAACCTGTCCTATCATTTATCTTTTGTTTTGTAGCTTTGCCAGTAAGGCTGTGTTTCTTTTGCTGGAGCTGCAGGGCTTTATGCCATACAATAAAGCCTGCAGAGAGAAATCTGTTCCCCAGTCTACTTCCGAAAGTGGCCGAGTGAATCATCTTACCACAACTTATATCCATGTACTCTAGATTTGAGTTACTGCAAATTATGTCCTTTTCCTTGGCTAAAAATAATCCTCAAAATTTGTAAGAGGAGCATTTTTACTGCTCTGTATAATATGTAATATGACCTCTGCCAGGTTCTGTCCAATGGAACAGCGACACCAGCAGTTAGACCCTCAGCGAAAAGCAAATTATGCCTCTTTACAAAAAGAAAAGTTTTTGCGCCAACTATGACCTGGACGACTAATCAGGCTGTATGGGCAACATGGTAAGCGAGTATCATGTTGTTTTTTAAAGGTTGCTCTGAAGACCTGAAATAAATTGTCGACAAAAGAGCGCAAGTATATGCCCGGCCACTAGAGGGCATTCCATATTATGACCCAGAGATATACCTGGGTCAGAGAGTCGATGTCCACATGAGCCATCCAGATCTCCCTGAAGGGAGAGATATTCCCCCAATCTGAAAAGGTGAAATGACCACAGGAGGCTGCCTGCGGGGTTCCCAGCAAGATGTGAAACCATGCGGTGTCCCCAAATGGCAGTGGTGACAGAAGGCACCTGGGTCTTCTGTCTAAATAAATATTTTATACACTGCCGATTTTGCAAGTTTTCCCACCTACAAAGAATTGAGAGGTCTGCAATTTTTAGCGTAGGTACACTTCAACTGTGAGACAGAATCTAAAAAAAAAAAATCCAGAAAATCACATTATGATTTTTACATAGTTAATTTGCATTTTATTGCATGCAATACGGATTTAATACAATAGAAAAACAGAACTTAATATTTGGCACAGAAACCTTTGTTTGCAATTAGAGGTCAGACGTTTCCTGTAGTTCTTGACCAAGTTTGCACACACTGCAGCAGGGATTTTGGCCCCCTCCTCCATACAGATCTTCTCCAGATCTTTCAGGTTTCGGGGCTGTCGCTTGGTAACATGAAGTTTCAGCTCCCTCCAAAGATTTTCTATTGGATTCAGGTCTGGAGACTGGCTAGAACACTCCAGGACCTTGAAATGCGTACAGAGCCACTTCTTAGTTTCCTTAGCTGTGTGCTTCGACTCATTGTCATGCTGGAAGACCCAGCCACGACCCGTCATCAATTCTCTTACTGAGGGAAGGAAGTTGTTGGCCAAAATCTCTCGATATATGATCCTGTCCACCCTCCCTTCTATATGGTGCCGTCGTCCTGTACCCTTTGCAGAAAAAGCACCCTAAAAGTATGATGTTTCTCTCACCCTGCTTCACAGTTGGGTTGGTGTTCTTGGAGTTGTAGTCATCCTTCAACTTCCTCCAAACACTGCGAGTGTAGTTTATACCAAAAAGTTCTATTTTGGTCTCATCTGACCACCTGACCTCCCATGCCTCCTCTGATTCATGCAGATGGTCATTGACAAACTTCAAACTGGCCTGGACATGTGCTGGCGTGAGCAGGAGGACCTTGCGTGCCCTGCAGGGTTTTAATCTATGATGACATAGTGTGTTACTAACAGTAATGTTTGTGGTCCCAGCTCTATTCAGGTCAATGACCAGGTCCTCCCATGTAGTTATGAGATGATTCCTGACCTTTCTCAAAATCGTCCTTACCCCATGAGGCGAGATCTTGCATGGAGCCCCAGACCGAGGAAGATTGACAGCCATCTTGTGTTTATTCCATTTTCTAATAATTGTGCCAACAGTTGTTGCCTTCTCACTAGGCTGTTTGCCTATTGTCCAGTAGACCATCCCAGCCTTGGGCAGGTCTACAATTTTGTCCCTTAGCTCTTTGGTCTTGACCATGTTGGAGAGGTTGGAGTGTGATTGATTGCTTATGTAGACATTTGTCTTTTATACAGGTAACGAGTTCAAACAGGTGCAATTAATACAGGTAATGAGTGCAGAGCAGGAGGGCTTCTTAACCACTTTACAGCCTGGGACATATTAGTATGCACCAGGCTGTCACCCCCTGTTCAGCGCGGGCTCCGGCGCTGAGCCCGCACTGAACTGGGCACATGTCAGCTGATTCTTACACCCGTGGCTGTTAACTAGTTAAATGCCGCTGTCAATCTCTGACAGCGGCATTTAACATTGCCTCGCCGGAAGCGCTTCACTTACCCCGCCCATCGGTGACCCCGTCACGTGATCGCGGGTCACCGATGCGTGGGCATGACAACCCTGGGTCTGCAGCAGACAGTGGTTGTCATGTGCTGATCGCTATGAGCGCCACCTAGTGGTCGGCGCTCATAGCACAGGACCATTTCTGCTACATGGAGGTGATCTGTTCATCACCTCTATGTAGCAGAGGCGATCAGACAGTTGCTGCTTCTAGTCTCCTATGGAGACTATAGACGCAAGCAAAAAGTGAAAAAAAATGTTTTTAAAAAAAATATAAAAGTTTAAATCACCCCCCTTTCGCCCCATTCAAAATAAAATAATTAAAAAAAAACCCACATACACATATTTGGTATCTCCGCGTTCAGAATCGCCCGATCTATCAATATAAAATAAGAATTAATCCGAACGGTAAACGGCGTAGCGAGAAAAAAAAATCTAAACGCCAGTATTATGTTTTTTGGTCTCCTCAACATTGCAATAAAATGCAATAATGGGCGATCAAAACATCAGATTTACTCCAAAATGGTATCAATAAAAGCTTCAGCTCAGCGCGCAAAAAGTATGCCCTGACCCGGCCCCAGATCTCGAAAAATGGAGGCGTCTTGGAATATGGCGCCATTTTTTTAAAAACTTTTTTTACCAAACTTTGGAATTTTTTTGCACCACTTAAATAAAAAAGAACCTATACATGTTTGGTGTCTACGAACTTGTAATGACCTGAAGAATAAGAATGGCCGGTCAGTTTTTGCATTCAGTGAACGTGGTAAAAAAAATTAAAAAAAAAAACCAAACATCTGTGGTATTGCACTTTTTTTGCAATGTCACCCCACTTGGAAATTTTTTCCTGTTTTCCCGTACACGATATGGTAAAACCAGTGATGTCGTTCAAAAGTACAACTCATACCACAAAAAATAAGCTCTCACACGACCATATTGACCAAACAATAAAAATGCTATACCTCTGGGAACAAGGAGAGCAAAAAAACGAAAATGGAAAATCCCAGGGTCCTTAAGGGGTTAAAGAAAAACTAACAGGTCTGTGAGAGTCCGAATTCTTGGTGGTTGGTAGGTGATCAGATACTTATTTCATGCAATAAAATGCAATTTAAAAATTATACAATGGGATTTTCTGTTTTTTATTTTTAGATTCTGTCTCTTACAGTTGAAGTGTAGCTATGATAAAAATTACAGACCTCTCCATTCTTTGTAGGTGGGAAAACTTGTAAAATCGGCAGTGTATCGAATACTTATTTTCCCCACGGTACAAGTGCTTCTTACTAAATTAAAATACCATCAAAAAGTCATTATCTCAGTAAATTAGAATACTTTATAACACCAGCTTGAAAAATGATTTTAAAATCCGAAATATTGGCCTCCTGAAATGTATGTTCAGTAAATGCCCTCAATACTTGGTCGGGCTCCTTTTGCATCAATTACTGCATCAATGCGGCGTGGCATGGAGGCGATCAGCCTGTGGCACTGCTGAGGTGTTATGGAAGCCCAGGTTGCTTTGATAGCAGCCTTCAGCTCGACAGCATTGTTGGGTCTGGTGTCTCATCTTCCTCTTGACAATACTCCATAGATTCTCTATGGGGTTAAGGTCAGGCAAGTTTGATGGCCAATCAAGCACAGTGATACTGTTGTGTGTAAACCAGGTATTGGTACTTTTGGCAGTGTGGACAGGGGCCAAGTCCTGCTGGAGAGTGAAATTTCCATCTCCAAAAAGCTTGTCAGCAGAGGGAAGCGTGAAGTGCTCTAAAATTTCCTGGTAGACGGCTGCGCTGACTTTGGTCTTGATAAAACACAGTGGACCTCCACCAGCAGATGACATGGCTCCCCAAACCATCACTGATTGTGGAAACTTCGCACTAGTCCTCAAGCAGCTTGGATTGTGGCCTCTCCACTCTTCCTCCAGACTCGGGGACCTTGATTTCCAAATGAAATGCAAAATTTACTTTCATCTGAAAACAACACCTCGGACCACTGAGTAACAGTCCAGGTCTTTTTCTCCTTGGCCCAGGTAAGACGCTTCTGGCGTTGTCTATTGGAAATGAGTGTCTTGACACAAGGAATGCGACACTTGTAGCCCATGTCCTGGATACATCTGTATGTGGTGGCTCTTGAAGCAAAGACTCCAGCAGCAGTCCACTCCTTGTGAATCTCTCCCAAATTTTTGAATGGCCTTTTATCAACAATCCTTTCAAGGCTGCGGTTATCCCGGTCGCTTGTGCACCTTTTTAGACCACACTCTTTCCTTCAACTCAACTTTCCATTAATATGCTTGGATACAGCACTCTGTGAACAGCCAGCTTCTTTAGGAATGACCTTTTCTTTTGTGGCTTACCCTACTTGTGGAGTGTGTCAATGTCTGCCTTCTGGACATCTGTCACGTCAGCAGTCTTGCCCATGATTGTGGGGCCTAATGAAATAGACTAAGGGACCTTTTTAAACACTTAGGAAGCCTTTGCAGGTGTTTTTTGTTAATTATTTTAATTTACTGAGATAATGACTTTTGTGTTTTCGTTGGCTGTAATCCATAATCAGCAACATTAACAGAAATAAACACTTGAAATAGATCACTCCGTTTGTAATAACTCTATATAATATACAGTGGGTACGGAAAGTATTCAGACCCCTTTAAATTTTTCACTCTTTGTTTCATTGCAGCTATTTGGTAAATTCTAAAAAGTTCATTTTTTTTCTCATTAAAGTCCACTCTGCACCCCATCTTGACTGAAAAAAAAACAAATGTAGAAATTTTTGCAAATTTATTAAAAAAGAAAAACTGAAATATCACATGGTCATAAGTATTCAGACCCTTTGCTCAGTATTGAGTAGAAGCACTCTTTTAAGCTAGTACAGCCATGAGTCTTCTTGGGAATGATGCAACAAGTTTTTCACACCTGGATTTGGGGATCCTCTGCCATTCTTCCTTGCAGATCCTCTCCAGTTCCGTCAGGTTGGATGGTGAACATTGGTGGACAGCCATTTTCAGGTCTCTCCAGAGATGCTCAATTGGGTTTAGGTCAGGGCTCTGACTGGGCCAGTCAAAATGTTCTTAGGCCACTCCTTTGTTATTTTAGCTGTGTGCTTAGGGTCATTGTCTTGTTGGAAGGTGAACCTTCGGCCAAGTCTGAGGTCCAGAGCACTCTGGAAGAGGTTTTCATCCAAGATATCTCTGTACTTGGCCGCATTCATGTTTCCTTCAATTGCAACCAGTCGTCCTGTCCCTGCAGCTGAAAAATATCCCCATAGCATGATGCTGCCACCACCATGTTTCATTGTTGGGATTGTATTGGGCAGGTGATGAGCAGTGTCTGGTTTTCTCCACACATACCGCTTAGAATTATCACCAAAAAGTTCTATCTTTGTCTTATCAGACCAGAGAATCTTATTTCTCATAGTCTGGGAGTCCTTCATATGTTTTTGAGCAAACTCTATAAGGGCTTTCATGTGTCTTGCACTGAGGAGAGGCTTCCGTTGGGCCACTCTGCCATAAAGCCCTTACTGGTGGAGGGCTGCAGTGATAGTTAACTTTGTGGAACTTTCTCCCATCTCCCTACTGCATCTCTGGAGCTCAGCCACAGTGATCTTGGGGTTCTTCTTTACCTCTCTCACCAAGGCTCTTCTCCCACGATTGCTCAGTTTGGCTGGACGGCCAGGTCTAGGAAGACTTCTGGTGGTCCCAAACTTCTTCCATTTAAGGATTACAGAGGCCACTGTGCTCTTAGGAACCTTGAGTAATGCAGAAATTCTTTTGTAACCTTGGCCAGATCTGTGCCTTGTCACAATTCTGTCTCTGAGCTCCTTGGACAGTTCCTTTTGAGCTCATGATTCTCATTTGGTCTAACATGCACTGTTAGCTGTGGGGTCTTATATAGACAGGTGTGCGCCTTTCCAAATCAAGTCCTATCAGTTTAATTAAACACAGCTTGACTCCAGTGAAGGAGTAGAACCATCTGAAGGAGGATCACAAGGAAATGGACAGCATGTGGCTTAAATAGGAGTGTCTGAGCAAAGGGTCTGAATAGTTATGACCATGTAATATTTCAGTTTTTCTTTTTTAATAAATTTGTAAAAATTTCTACATTTCTGTTTTTTTTTCAGTCAAGATGGGGTGCAGAGTGTACTTTAATGAGAAAAAAAATGAACTTTTTAGAATTTACCAAATGGCTGCAATGAAACGAAGAGTGAAAAATTTAAAGGGGTCTAAATACTTTCCGTACCCACTGTATGAGTTTCACTTTTTGTATTGAAAAACTGAATTAAATTAACTTTTTGATGATATTCTAATTTAGTGAGAAGCACGTGTATATACCATGAGGCATATCTGGTCCTATTTAATGTATCAGTGTATTTTTATATCTATATATCAGGGTTAACTAGGGCTTTCGAGGGACAGCCACCAGTAAGTGGAAGTATATACTTAACAAAAAAGTCTGAAACAACTGAAAATATATCTTATATTCTATGTTCTTCAAAGTAGCCCCTTTTGCTTTGATGACTGCTTTTGGCATTCTCTTGATGAGCTTCAAGAGGTAGTCACCGGAAATGGTCTTCCAACAATCTTGAAGGAGTTCCCAGAGATGCTTAGCTCTTGTTCGCCCTTTTGCCTTCACTCTGCGGTCCAGCTCACCCCAAACCATCTCGATTGGGTTCAGGTCTGGTGACTGTGGAGGCCAGGTCATCTGGCATAGCACCCCATCACTCTCCTTCTTGGTCAAATAGCCCTTACACAGCCTGGAGGTGTGTTTGGGGTCATTGTCCTGTTGAAAAATAAATGATGGTCCAACTAAACGCAAACCGGATGGAATAGCATGCTGCTGCAAGATGCTGTGGTAGCCATGCTGGTTCAGTATGCCTTCAATTTTGAATAAATCCCCAACAGTGTCACCAGCAAAGCACCATCACACCTCCTCCATGCTTCACAGTGGGAACCAGGCATGTAGAGTCCATCCGTTCACCTTTTCTGCATCGCACAAAGACACAGTGGTTGGAACCAAAGATCTCAAATTTGGACTCATCAGACCAAAGCACAGATTTCCACTGGTCTACTGTCCATTCCTTGTGTTCTTTAGCCCAAACAAGTCTCTTCTGCTTGTTGCCTGTCCTTAGCAGTGGTTTCCCAGCAGCTATTTTACCATGAAGGCCTGCTGCACAAAGTCTCCTCTTAACAGTTGTTGAAGAGATGTGTCTGCTGCTAGAACTCTGTGTGGCATTGACCTGGTCTCTAATCTGAGCTGCTGTTAACCTGCGATTTCTGAGGCTGGTGACTCGGATAAACTTATCCTCAGAAGCAGAGGTGACTCTTGGTCTTCCTTTCCTGGGGCGGTCCTCATGTGAGCCAGTTTCTTTGTAGCGCTTGATGGTTTTTGCAACTGCACTTGGGGACACTTTCAAAGTTTGCCCAATTTTTTGCACTGACTGACCTTAATTTCTTAAAGTAATGATGGCCACTTGTTTTTCTTTACTTAGCTGCTTTTTTGTTGCTATAATACAAATTCTAACAGTCTATTCAGTAGGACTATCAGCTGTGTATCCACCAGACTTCTGCACAACACAACTGATGGTCCCAACCTCATTTATAAGGCAAGAAATCCCACTTATTAAACCTGACAGGGCACACCTGTGAAGTGAAAACCATTTCCGGTGACTACCTCTTGAAGCTCATCAAGAGAATGCCAAGAGTGAGCAAAGCAGTCATCAAAGCAAAAGGTGGCTACTTTGAAGAACCTAGAATATAAGACATATTTTCAGTTGTTTCACACTTTTTTGTTAAGTATATAATTCCACATGTGTTAATTCATAGTTTTGATGCCTTCAGTGTGAATGTCCAATTTTTATGGTCATGAAAATACAGAAAAATCTTTAAATGAGTGTGGTTGTGTGTATGTGTGTGTGTATATATATATAATATATATATATATATATATATATATATATATATATATATATATATATATATATATATATATACACATACATACATACATACATACTTTTTTTTTTCCTTTTCAGATTGATGGGCCCAATTACAGCTATTGCTGTGGAACCTGTGATTTCTACCTATGCCACTGTGTATAGGGTAATAAAGTGGTTAAGGACGTGACTTAACTGACATTGTGCAGTGAGTCTGTTTTCCTCATAGTGACGGATATTTCTTGTTGCAAAAACAATGATATTATTTTTCACGTTAAACCTTTCTTTAAACTTTTTGAAACAATTTTTATTAGTTCGATCATACAACATACAAGCCTCTGATTGCTCAGATGATGCACTGTACTACTGTAGTGCCGTGTATTATCACTGCCTGTCAGTGTAATACTAACAGCCCCATACACATGATAAGTGTTGGCTGAACGGTCATTTGGCAGACGGTTATCTCTTCCGACTCCCCCATACACACAATTATTCCAGCTTTCCTGCGGTCTATATGAGAGTGCCACCTCCAGACTCTTCTAGCAGAGGATTATCTACAGGAATAACAAACAGATTAGCCTCTGAAATTCAGGATGCCAGATTCTTCTCTGCCCTGACATCATCTGTCGGGAGGCCCCCAAATACATTATCAAGTCCACCAAACCCCCGAAATCAGTGCTTTCATGCAACTTTAATCTAATTATTATCTATTATTATAGCACCATTTATTCCATGGCGCTTTGCATGTGAAAAGGGGTATACATAGCAAATACACTTAAAATAATCTTGAACAAAGCGAATCAGCGACTGGTACAGGAGGAGAGCGAACCCTGCCTGCGAGGGCTCACAATCTACAAGGGAGGGGTGGGGGTAGAGCTGGTCGTGCAGCGGTATGGTGGAGCGTTGGTTACTGCAGATTGTATGCTTGTCGGAAGAGGTGGGTCGTCAGGTTCCTTTTGAAGGTTTCCACGGTAGGCGAGAGTCTGATATGTTGGGGTAGAGAGTTCCATAGTAGGTGGGATGCACGGGAGAAATCATGTATATGATTGTGGGAGGAGGAGATAAGAGGGGAGTAGAGAAGGAGATCTTGTGAGGATCAGAGGTTTCGCACAGGTAAGTACCGGGAGACTAGGTCACAGATGTATGGGCAGTCATTAACTTTGATGGATAGGTCAGATGGGGCGTTGAGTGAGGTGGGGGAAAGATGATGAATTCAGTTTTTCCATGTTAAGCTTTAGAAATCTGGCGGAGAAGAAGGATGAAATAGCGGACAGACATTGTCGGATTCTGGTTAGTAAGGAGGAGGTATCGGGTCCAGAGAGGTAGATCTGTGTGTCATCAGCATAGAGGTGATACTGAAAGCTGTGAGACTCTATGAGCTGTCCCAGGCCAAAGGTGTAGATGGAGAAGAGCAGGGGTCCTAGAATTGAACCTTGGGGGACACCGACAGATAGAGGGTGAGATGAGGAGGTGGTGTGTGAGTGGGAGACGTTGAATGTCCTGTCTGTTAGGTATGAAGAGATCCAGGATAGGACCAAGTCTGTGATGCCAAGAGAAGAGAGAGTCTATAGTAAGAGGTAATGGTCTTTTAACATCCCCATAATGTGTATGGGGATGTTAAAAGGTAATTTGTTGGATGTTTCCTCTGGCCTGGCCTAATAGACTTTCGTACATTGCAGGCCCAGACACCATTATTAGGCATTTAAGTATCAGAATAACTAGGCAGCCCCATAATATCAAGTATTTCGGGGAAATGGGGCATTCAGCCGAACTCTATCAAGCCTTCTGAGATGCCATGTTTGCTTTTGACGGCAACAAGTGGTTAAACTGGCAGGGTTTTTCTTGTTGCAGCCGCACCTGTGCCATCCCTGCCGTGTCATCTATGTTCTGTGCCCAATTTCTCTTAAAACAAATGTTTAAAATTGTTTTAAAAATAAGAAAATGTGTCTTATGCTTTTTTTTCTTTTTGCAATTATTTTAGTGCCAGTTTTCTTTTGAAACATCTTAATTTCTTCTTTTTTTCTGGTGTTTTTTTTCTAAGGCCATAAATAAACCCTATAAAACAATGTAAATGGATACTTTGGGGTCAAATAATTTCTGCCTGTGGTGTTTGTGCAAACAAAAAAGCTTTTATAAAAGCCTCAAACTTCTTTGTGTGAATCAGACATGAGATCTAACTTGATAGAAGATTACAGTCTGGGGAAGACGGGAAACATTCATATAGACGACCGGTGGTGATGTAGTCAGTGACGGACTCTGGCCAAATATGTTTCTAGAACCAAAGTTAACCCCTTCGCAACCCTGGGATTTTCCATTTTTGCATTTTCCTTTTTTGCTCCCCTTGTTCCCAGAGCCATAGCGTTTTTACTTTTTGGTCAATATGGCTGTGTGAGGGCTTATTTTTTGTGGGACGAGTTGTACTTTTGAACGACATTACTGGTTTTACCATATCGTGTACGGGAAAACGGGAAAAAAATTGTGCAGTGAAATTGCAAATTGTGAAAAGTGCAATACCACAGATTTTTTTTTTTTGTTGTTTTTTTTTACCACGTTCACTGAATGCTAAAACGGACCGGCCATTCTTATTCTCCAGGTCATTACGAGTTCGTTGACATCAAACATATATAGGTTCTTTTTTATTTAAGTCGTGAAAAAAATTCCAAAGTTTGCTAAAAAAAAAAAAAAAAAAATGGCGCCATATTCTAAGACCTGTAGCATATCCATTTTTTGGGATCTGGGGCCGGGTGAGGGCTTATTTTTGCGTGCCGAGCTGAAGTTTTTATTGATACCATTTTGGGGTAGATCCGATGTTTTGATCGTCCGTTATTGCATTTTATTGCAATGTTGCGGCAACCAAAAAACTTAATTCTGGCGTTTTGAAATTTTTTCTCGTTATGCCGTTTACCGATCGGATTAATTCTTTTTTTATATTGATAGATCGGGCGATTGTGAACGTGGTGATACCAAATATGTGTATGTGTTTTTTTTTATTATTATTATTTTATTTTGAATGGGGCGAAAGGGGGGTGATTTAAACTCTATTTTTTTTTCTTTTTCACTTTTTGCTTCCTTCTATAGTCTCCATAGGAGACTAGAAGCAGCACTTGTCTGATCGCCTCTGCTACACAGAGGTGATGAACAGATCACCTCTATGTAACAGAAATGGTCCTGTGCTATGAGCGCCGACCACTAAGTGGCGCTCATAGCGATCAGCATATGACAACCACTGGGGTCTGCTGCAGACCCAGGGTTGTCATGCCCACGCATCGGTGACCCGCGATCACGTGACGGGGTCACCGATGGGCGGGGTAAGTGATGCGCTTCCGGCGCGGTGATGTTAAATGCCGCTGTCAGAGATTGACAGCGGCATTTAACATGTTAACAGCCGCGGGTGGATCGCGATTCCACCCGCGGCTGTTGCAGGCACAGGTCAGCTGAACAGGGGGTGACAGCCTGGTGCATACTAATACGTCACAGGCTGTAAAGGGGTTAAAGATGTCGTCCTCATCATGAAGTAGTTATTTCTCAAGTCATGTGTAATGAATATATCCTGCAGTATTACTAATGCCGATTATAGTGGATACCAGTGTAATGGAAGACGAGTCTATGAGAAACGTGTTCAGCTACAGACTCCAAGGAAGAAACTGCTTGTTGTCTGTGGCCTAAAATATATAGGTTTTATTACTAGATGTAAAGAAGGAAACTAAATACTGTAAAATAATAAATCTCCTCATTGTCTCCAGTAATTGTATTATTACACAGGATTTTTATGATGTTACATCTTCTCATCTTCTTCTCATTCAGGTCTCTACAATATCGGATCCTCTCAGTGAAGATCTTCTGGATAAAAGAATTTTCCTGATTTACCCATCAACTATGGATATGGACAGAGACAAGATGGCGGAGAGGATATTCCACCTCACCCTAGAGATCCTCTTCCAGCTTACTGGAGAGGTGAGAGATTCTGATGACGTCACATTACATCATTCTTATCTATGGGAATAACAGATGGACAGAACTGGAGAGGTGAGGACTCTGGAAATGTCTGGAGGGAGATTTATTAATGTGTCTCTCCATAACCAGGATTACACAGTCGTGAAGAAGACCTCTAGTGAGCGCTGTCAGGACCCTGTGTCTGAGGGATGGGGAAGACCCCTGAGCCCAATCACGGGGCCGCCACCTCACCCCCTGATACATGAGGACATCAATGACCAGAAGATCCTAGAACTCGCCTACAAGATGATTGAGCTGCTGACTGGAGAGGTGACACTGCTGGGAATACTGGGACATTATACAGTAACGCTATGAAAGGATCAGGGGGATGACTGTATCATTGTATGTGTCAGGTTCCTATGAGGTGTCAGGATGTCGCTGTCTATTTCTCCATGGAGGAGTGGGAGTATTTAGAAGGACACAAAGATCTGTACAAGGACGTCATGATGGAGGTTCCCCAGCCCCTCACATCACCAGGTAATAGACAGGACTAAATACACATGGCCTATAATTATCTGTATGTAAAGAATGAATTCAGTCCCTGTATGTGTTTCCTCCAGATCTATCCAGTAAGAGGACAACACCAGAGAGATGTCCCCGTCCTCTTCTTCCACAGGACTGTAAACAAGAAGATCCCAATGTTCCTCAGGATCTTCAGGTAGATGAAGAGGTGGTGTCATGAGATCTCCACTATGATGTGTAGACGGCTGTGAAGGTCTTGTGCTCAGTCTTGTTTTATCCACCAGTATTATATGTTTTATACTTGTGTAATGAGAACGGTGGAGATGGCAGGATTAGAGCTGATCATAGATGGGACTTCTCCATCTGTCTGTGACTTTTACAATATTTGTTTCAGGGTGAAGATCTGACCCTTATTAATACTACAGAGACATATGTGAGGGGTGAGGAGCGGTGTAAAGACGAGATTCCTACATATGACCACCCAGGTGAGTAGTGACCACTAAATGTAGAGAAGTCACCGATTATTCTCAGTCACCGGCTGTGGCTGCTTTATCGGTGGTGTAGTCCGGCTGTATCACAATCGTCTGTTCACCATTTTACCTCTGGACCACAACATTCTCTTCCACCTAAAAATTTTCAAATGACTTTTGGTATTGAAAGCCCTTTTCTATAGAACTTACAACCTGGAAGATCCACCTGCACTCTGGGATCAGAAGACACTGACCGTTACCCGCCCAGATCTGTAATTTACAAAGCCAAATGACAGCGTATGTAGAATGTGCTGACAAAAGTTAGAAAATCACTTGAAGAAAAATTATGATGGGCTTTTCAGAGAAAGTGAAGGGTAATGATGCTGTTGGCTTTCTAGAATCCTGATATCTTATAGGATGAATCTACCTTCTCTCCCTTCTGTGCTGCTGAATGTCCTCATATGGCCCCTACAAGACCAGGTCCAGTCTTTCCGTGAGGGCCAAGTGTGAATTTCTGTATAATAACAGCAGAGTTTCCCTTTATCCTGAGTTTTCAATTTCTTTTAAATCCAACTAACTTCAAACAGGATCACGATTAACTATGCAAAAAACATTACACCTGTGCCATGATATATCTCTAAGCTAAATTTAAGACTCCTCAGCTCTGCACTATTATAAAAAGTTCTCTTTAAATGTCTAATATTTCTTCTTGAAACTCATCTGATAGAATATTGTCCCTTATGATAGTTTAGATTACCAAGTTCCACCGAGCCCTCTACTCTTTCCAGAGAGGTTTCACCACTAATTACTTATTTTTTACCGATGAAGACTAGTGATGAGCGAGCATATTCGCAAGTACTCAGTACTCGCCCGAGCATCTCAGTACTCGAGATGCTCAGAGCTCGCCGAGTACTTGCGAGATGCTCGGGCGGATGCTTGGGTCCCCTCCCTGCATGTTTGGTGCTCTTTAGAGCGCGAAACAACATGCAGGCATTGCCTGCCACTCACTGTAATGCCGCAGCCATGTTGGTTGTGGCATTACACTGATTAGCTGGCTGTACGGCGTCATCAGGTCTATATCAGTGTAGTGTAGTGTAGGGAGAAAAAAAGTACATTACACATATCCATCTTAACAAACAGTCCTTCTGAGGACTAATCCATCTGCAGAGATATCAGGCAGGCAGTGTATATAGCAGACTGCAGTGCTTATAGCACAAGAGGCTCCATTCCAGTTCTGACTTCTGCTGCTATTAGATATTTCTAGAAATAGACCCAGGTCTCAGGGGCCAGGAATAATTTTTTGGGGGGGATCTTAATCCATTTTTCTGCGCCGTTTGCTTGTTGGCACTGCAGAATACAGCCAAATCCTTTCCATATTACAGTGCTAAAAATCCAGCTATTTAAAACTGTGGTTTGTCTGTGACACGTATCACATATAATTGCGCTGAAAATACTGCCATTTTTGGCCTCCATTCAAATTTTTTTTTCAGTGTGTCAGCAAAGTTTTTGACACCGGTTTGCTGTTCAAAATAGTTACCTACAGGCCAGGTATTTAAAACTGTGTTTTCTCTGTCACACGGATTACATATAACTTCGCTCCAAATTCAGCCATATGTAGTGAGCGTGGAAGATATTGTCCTCCATTTAAAATGGACAAGGCGCGTGGCAAGGGACGGGGAACTGGACGTAAGGGTGATGGTGCATGCAGAGGCCAAGGCCGTGGGCAAGCTGAAATTGTGCCACAACAAACACCCACATCTTGTTACCAGACCTTCCTGTCCCAATTCCTAGGGGACCGCAGCACACCACTATTGAACCCAGAGCAGTGTCAAAAGGTTGTTGGTTGGATAGCGGATAATGCTTCCAGTCACTTAGCCACCACCACCACGCTGTCTTCCACATGGTCAAGACTCAGTAGCCGTGAGTCTGGACCGCATATTCCTCACACTGATCCTCCTTCCTCCCACCATGCCGAGTGCCCGGAGACAACTGATCCCACATTTGGACACTCCGAAGAGCGGTTCACTTTTCCATTTATAGATTCGGGCCTCTCGCCCGGTCCACTTGAAGCGGGGCAAGTGGAGATTGCAGGTAGCGATGCCCAAATATTTGAAGTATTTTTGTTTTTGGTTATTTATCTTGCTTTATATACAAGTCATTACCCTGGAAAGGATGTTCCTTAACATATTTCCCAGGAAAATCCATTTTGTTTTTGTATGTTTTATTGTGAGTCTGTAAAAGTGGCTTAATACCTCTGACAACGTTGTTGACAGAAGTAACCTGGGAGTCAGAAATGCTTCCAGGGGTCTTCCCCATGCTGTTCCCATGTCATTTGAGCACTTTTCCCATCGATTTGAGCAATTCTTAGGCCCTCTTTTGACAGTCGGGGGAGCCGCCTGAAAAATGCTCGAGTTTCCCATAGACTTACATTGGACTCATCGCTCGGGTCGAGCATCCGAGTATTCCAATGTGCTCAACCCGAGCAACCGAGCATTTTAGTGCTTGCCCATCACTAATGAAGACTGTTGAGTTTGATCATTTCAGTAAATGTGTTATTGTCTATAGTCACAGTTTTTGACTGCCAGACGTAGTAGTAGTTCTAGTAGTAGTAGTTGTAGTTCTAGTAGTTCTAGTAGTAGTAGTTCTATGTGTTTATTGTCCGTTTGGTGGTTCAATAAAGTATTGCCACACTGTTTACTCTCACCCTGCGTTCTCTGAGTAGTATTATGCCCGGGTCTTCACAGTTTCTTATTAGACAGTGAACTGTCATTGTCTTGGTGAATAATTCCATATTTTTACATAACTTGCTATTTTTACAGCGAGTTTAAGTAGAAATGTTCAAAAAATATAAAATTCAAGGATATATTTTGTTCAAAAATAATAATTCGTTTTATTCTTGGCAGATGACTGTACCAGGAGATCAGAGGGACAGCTGGTATCTTCAATTTTTCAATCAGATGTTTTTGAGATCCCACAGGATACAATTGAAGTGAATGCCATTACTCCAGATATACCATCATCCCCTCACAGCAAAGATCTGTCATCTGGTCCTTTGAAACGGGTCCTATCTTCTGATTCATTACCAACTACTAAGGAAAATCAAAGTCACAAAAAAGGCATTAAAAATCAAATTGCTCGTAAAGCAAAGAAGCCATTTTCACATTCAGAACATGGGAATAATTTTCCCCTGGAAAAGTGTTTTCTTAAACATCAAAAAATTCATAAAGCAAAAAAAGGATTTTCTTGCTGCAAATGTGGGAAATGTTTTAAACAGATATCAGATCTAATTAGGCATGAGAGTATTCACACAGGTGAGAAGCCTTATTCATGTTCAGAATGTGGGAAGTGTTTTAGCCACAAATCAAATTTTGTTAAGCACCAAATAACTCACACAGGGCAGCAGCCTTTTTCCTGTTCAGAATGTGGGAAATGTTTTAGCCAGAAATCAAATCTTTTTAGGCATGAGAGTATTCACACAGGTGAGAAGCCTTATTCATGTTCAGAATGTGGGAAACGTTTTAACGATAAAGCATATTTTGTTAAGCACCAGCGAACTCACACAGGGCAGAAGCCTTTTTCATGTTCAGAATGTGGGAAATGTTTTAACCACAAATCAGATTTTGCTAAGCACCTGAGAACTCACACAGGGGAGAAGCCTTTTTTCTGTTCAGAATGTGGGAAATGTTTTAACGATAAATCATATTTTGTTAAGCACCAGCGAACTCACACAGGGCAGAAGCCTTTTTCATGTTCAGAATGTGGGAAATGTTTTTACGATAAATCATATTTTGTTAAGCACCAGCGAACTCACACAGGGCAGAAGCCTTTTCCATGTTCAGAATGTGAGAAATGTTTTTACGATCAATCAGGTCTTGTTAAGCACCAGCGAACTCACACAGGGGAGAAGCCTTTTCCATGTTCAGAATGTGAGAAATGTTTTTACGATCAATCAGGTCTTGTTAAGCACCAGCGAACTCACACAGGGCAGAAGCCTTTTCCATGTTCAGAATGTGAGAAATGTTTTTACGATCAATCAGGTCTTGTTAAGCATCAGCGAACTCACACAGGGGAGAAGCCTTTTTCGTGTTCAGAATGTGGAAAATGTTTTAACCAGAAATCAGATTTGGTTAAGCACCAGAGAACTCACACAGGGGAGAAGCCTTTTTCCTGTTCAGAATGTGGAAAATGTTTTAACCGCAAATCAGATTTTGCTAAGCACCTGAGAACTCACACAGGGGAGAAGCCTTTTTTCTGTTCAGAATGTGGGAAATGTTTTAACGATAAATCATATTTTGTTAAGCACCAGCGAACTCACACAGGGCAGAAGCCTTTTTCATGTTCAGAATGTGGGAAATGTTTTTACGATAAATCATATTTTGTTAAGCACCAGCGAACTCACACAGGGCAGAAGCCTTTTCCATGTTCAGAATGTGAGAAATGTTTTTACGATCAATCAGGTCTTGTTAAGCACCAGCGAACTCACACAGGGCAGAAGCCTTTTCCATGTTCAGAATGTGAGAAATGTTTTTACGATCAATCAGGTCTTGTTAAGCACCAGCGAACTCACACAGGGCAGAAGCCTTTTCCATGTTCAGAATGTGAGAAATGTTTTTACGATCAATCAGGTCTTGTTAAGCACCAGCGAACTCACACAGGGGAGAAGCCTTTTTCGTGTTCAGAATGTGGAAAATGTTTTAACCAGAAATCAGATTTGGTTAAGCACCAGAGAACTCACACAGGGGAGAAGCCTTTTTCCTGTTCAGAATGTGGAAAATGTTTTAACCGCAAATCAGATTTTGCTAAGCACCTGAGAACTCACACAGGGGAGAAGCCTTTTTTCTGTTCAGAATGTGGGAAATGTTTTAACGATAAATCATATTTTGTTAAGCACCAGCGAACTCACACAGGGCAGAAGCCTTTTTCATGTTCAGAATGTGGGAAATGTTTTTACGATAAATCATATTTTGTTAAGCACCAGCGAACTCACACAGGGCAGAAGCCTTTTCCATGTTCAGAATGTGAGAAATGTTTTTACGATCAATCAGGTCTTGTTAAGCACCAGCGAACTCACACAGGGCAGAAGCCTTTTCCATGTTCAGAATGTGAGAAATGTTTTTACGATCAATCAGGTCTTGTTAAGCACCAGCGAACTCACACAGGGCAGAAGCCTTTTCCATGTTCAGAATGTGAGAAATGTTTTTACGATCAATCAGGTCTTGTTAAGCACCAGCGAACTCACACAGGGGAGAAGCCTTTTTCGTGTTCAGAATGTGGAAAATGTTTTAACCAGAAATCAGATTTGGTTAAGCACCAGAGAACTCACACAGGGCAGAAGCCTTTTTCATGTTCAGAATGTGGGAAATGTTTTAACCGCAAATCAGATTTTGCTAAGCACCTGAGAACTCACACAGGGGAGAAGCCTTTTTTCTGTTCAGAATGTGGGAAATGTTTTAACGATAAATCATATTTTGTTAAGCACCAGCGAACTCACACAGGGCAGAAGCCTTTTTCATGTTCAGAATGTGGGAAATGTTTTTACGATAAATCATATTTTGTTAAGCACCAGCGAACTCACACAGGGCAGAAGCCTTTTCCATGTTCAGAATGTGAGAAATGTTTTTACGATCAATCAGGTCTTGTTAAGCACCAGCGAACTCACACAGGGGAGAAGCCTTTTCCATGTTCAGAATGTGAGAAATGTTTTTACGATCAATCAGGTCTTGTTAAGCACCAGCGAACTCACACAGGGCAGAAGCCTTTTCCATGTTCAGAATGTGAGAAATGTTTTTACGATCAATCAGGTCTTGTTAAGCACCAGCGAACTCACACAGGGGAGAAGCCTTTTTCGTGTTCAGAATGTGGAAAATGTTTTAACCAGAAATCAGATTTGGTTAAGCACCAGCGAACTCACACAGGGGAGAAGCCTTTTTCCTGTTCAGAATGTGGAAAATGTTTTAACCGCAAATCAGATTTTGCTAAGCACCTGAGAACTCACACAGGGGAGAAGCCTTTTTCCTGTTCAGAATGTGGGAAACGTTTTAACGATAAATCATATTTTCTTAGGCACCAGCGAACTCACACAGGGCAGCAGCCTTTTTCCTGTTCAGAATGTGGGAAATGTTTTAACGGTAAATCAGATTTTGTTAAGCATCAGCGAACTCACACAGGGGAGAAGCCTTATTCATGTTTAGAATGTGGGAAATGTTTTAGCCAGAAATCAAATTTTGTAATTCACCAGAGAACCCACACAGGAGAGAAGCCTTTTTTCTGTTCAGAATGTGGGAAATGTTTTAGTCACAAATCAGATTTGGTTAAGCACCATAGAACTGACACAGGGGTGAGGCCTTTTTCCTGTTCAGAATGTGGAAAATGTTTTTTGAAGAAATCATCTCTTTTTAATCACCAAAGAATTCACACAGGGGAGAAGCCTTTTTCATGTTCTTAAGGTGTGAAATGTTTTACACAGAAATCAACTCATAATAAACATCAGAGAAGTCACACAGGGGTGAAGCCCCTTTCATGTTCAGAATGTTGGAATTGTTTTAACTGAAAATTGTATCTTAAAGGAGTTGTCCATTACTAGGACAGTCTCTCGTCATTCCTCATGTTTGACCTCGTTAAAATAAAAACACTCATAATAACTTTCCATGTCAGCACCATTCTAGTAGTGTTGAGATTCGCATTCCCGGGGCTCATGTGAGGTCGTTAAATCACACAAGCCCTGCCTTCAATCAGCTTCACTGTCGCCGCTTTCGGATTTGTTGAACACCAACAGGAAGCCAGGGCTGCAGCTGCTCTCCGACTTCCTCTTAATGTTCAATTTGTTCGAAGGTGGGGACAGTTACACCAGCACTGATTGGGTGCAAGGCTCTCAACAACCTCACTTGAGCCTCGGAAATGCAAATGCTGACAGCGCTGGATTGGGAAGTTTGTGTAATTTGTTTTTATTTTAGCAGGATCAAACATTAGGAATGAGAAGGGGTTGTGAAAGTAGTGGAGAACCCATTTAAACATCAAAAAATCCCACATAGAGATTAGTCATTATCATACCTAGAGTGTGAAAAGTGATTTTCTGGAAAATCCTATTTTGTTGACCATCCAAAACAACTCCGATGGGAGAGAAACTATATATGTTATTGACAAACTGTACAAAAACAGATAGCAGACAGTTGTATATTTAAAACTGACTGTATTTTTGGACTATAAGACACACACTTTTAGCAAGAAAATAATCTTGCTAATAAGTGAGTGCGTCTTGTAGACTGGAGTCAGATTCCTGTGACAGAGGAGAATAATATGACAGTGTCCTTTCTGATCACTGAAAGAACTGCTCTCTCTCCTGCAGCTCCACACTTTTCTAACTGATTGGTGCTGAGCAGGAAAGGAAGCCACCGGGACCTGCACAGAGGCTGCACGTTCTGTGTGAGCAGCTGAAGAACCTTCCACCCGAATAGCTCAAAGACCTTTCAGATCATGGAATCAATCACATGACCTTGAAGGAACTACAAAATGGGGTCATGTATATACAGTGTATGTGTATGCAAATGTGCATATTTAGTAAAGCTGTATATATATGTGTTCATACAGTGGCATGTAAAAGTTTGGGAACCCCTGGTCAAAATTACTGTCATTGAGAACAGTTAAGCGAGTTGAAGAGTAAATGATCTCTGAAATGCCTAAAGTTAAATATGACACATTTCCTTTGTATTTTAGACAAAAGAAAAAAATATATTGTCATTTTTTACATTTTAAAAATTACAAAAAGGAAAATGGGACGGTGCAAAAGTTTTTAGGCATCCTTTGAGATTTGTGTGCTTAGATAACTTTGACCAAGGTTTCAGACCTTAACCCCTTAACAACATATGACGTACTAATACGCGTCTGTGCCCTGGGACTTAAGAGCCAGACCCGTATTAGTACGTCATGGCGATCGCACGCGCACACAGGCTGTTCGGGCGCGATCGCCGCCGGGTGTCAGCTGATTGTCACAGCTGACACCCGATACTATGTGCAGGGAGCGATCCTGCACCGCTCCCAGCACATTAACCCCCGCGATGCTGCGATCGAAGTCGATCGCAGCATTGCGGGGGCAAGGGGAGGTGATCGCAGATACTCACCTCCTCTTCCGGCCTCCAGCGCTGTCTGACGCGGCTTCCCGGGTGTTGCCATGATGACCCGATGTCGTCATGACAACATCCGGGTCACCAGACAAGCAGGAAGATTGTTTGGACATGCGCAGTGCATCTCCAAACAATCTTCTCCCTGTCCAGCGCTGACAGCCTGCATGGCACAGGGATGGTGCTGCATTCCTGTGCCATGCAGGCGATCAGAGAAAAAAAGTGAAAGTCCCATAGTGGGACAAAGTAATAAAGTATATAAACTTTCAGAAAGTGAAAAAAAAAAAAAAAAAATAATAATAATCCACCAAAAATAAAAATATAATGTACCCATCAATAAATATTATTATAAAAAAAACAATAAAAGTACACATATTTGGTATCGCCGCGTATGGAACAACCTGACCTACTAGTCCCACTAGTTAACCCCTTCAGTGAACACGGTAAAAATTTTTTTAAAAAAACGAAGCAAAAAACAATGCTTTATCACCATACCGCCAAACAAAAAATGGAATAACACGCGATCAAAAAGACAACTATAAATAAAAATAGTACTGCTGAAAACGTCATCTCGTCCCGCAAAAAAACAAACCGACATACAGCTCCATCAGCCGAAAAATAAAAAAGTTATAGCTCTCAGAATAAAGCTATGCTAAAAAATAATTTTTTCTCTAAAAATGCTTTTATTATGTAAAAGTGCAAAACATAGAAAAACTATATAAATGTGGTACCGCTGTAAACGTACTGACCCGAAGAATAAAGCTGCCTTATCAATTTTACCACACGCAGAACAGAATTTAAAAAAAAAAAAAACAATTCCTGAATTGTTGGTTTTTGTTTATTCTGCCTCCCAAAAATCGGAATAGAAAGCGATCAAAAAATGTCATGTGCCTGAAAATGGCACCAATAACAATGTCAACTCATCCCGCAAAAAACGAGCCGTCACATGACTGTCTGCCAATATCAGGAATAATTATAGCTCTCAAAATATGGCGATGCAAAAACTAGATTTTACAAAAAATGCGTCTTTTAGTGTGTGACAGCTGTCAGTCATAAAAACCCCATAAGATTCTGGTATTGCTGTAATCACACCGACCCGAAGAATAAAGTCGTCTAATCACTTATACCGCACGAGGAACGGCGTCAAAAATAAACTCTCGGGTTAGGGTTGGGCTAGGGTTAGGGCTGGGTTTGGGGTTAGGGTTGTGATGGGGTTGGGATTTTTTTCAAAAGTAAGAAAAAAAGATGACGATATGGCGACTAGTGTTGAGCGCAAGTGCTCGCTACTTGAGTTTGCATCGGGTGCTCTAGTATGCATTGAGTATCGTGGGTATTTGAGTGACATGCTCGAGTCTCCGCCCCATATGCTCTGAGGCCAAAAAAACTTTACGGGGATTGCCTGCCATGCACGAGCGATCCCCGCATGTTTTTTTTTTGGGTGTCTAATAACCGTGAAACATGCGGAGCAGGGACTCTAGCATGACACTCGAGCACACGCTGTACATGGTGCATACCTGAGTACCCGATGCAAACTCAAGTAGCGAGCACTTGCGCTCAAGACTAATGACAACTTATTCAATATGATGACCTAATGTTATCAAATTCTGTGTCGTACCTCTGGGTTCAAAATGTTCACTATACACCTTAATAAAATCCTTGAGGGGTATAGTTTCCAAAATGGGGTCACTTGTGGGGGAGCTCCACTGTTTAGGCACATCACGGGCTCTCCAAACGCGACACAAATTGATTCATAAAAATGAAAGTGTTTTTTTTTTCACTTTTTCATTTTTACGAATCAATTTGTGAAGCACCTGGGGATTCCAAGTGCTCACTATGCATCTAGATAGGTGCCTTGGGGGGTCTAGTTTCCAAAATGGGGTCACTTGTGGGGGAGCTCCAATGTTTGGGCACACAGGGGCTCTCCAAACGCAACATGGCGTCTGCTAATTATTCAAGCAAATTTTACAATCAAAAAGTCAAATGGCGCTCCTTCCCTTCTGAGCCCTGCCGTGCGCCCAAACAGTGTTTTTTCCCCACATATTGGGTATCTGCGTGCCCAGGGGAAATTGCACAACAAATTTTGGGGTCCATTTTTTCTTGTTACCCCTGTGAAAATAAAAAAAATTGGGTCTAAAGTAACATTTTTGTGAAAAAAGTTGAATGTTCATTTTTTTCTTCCACATTCCAAAAATTCCTGTGAAGCACCTGAAGGGTTAATAAAGTTCTTGAATGTGGTTTTGAGCAGCTTGAGGGGTGCAGTTTTTAGAATGGTGTCACTTTTGGGTATTTTCTGTCATAAAGACCTCTCAAAGTGACTTCAAATGTGATGTGGTCCCTAAAAAAATGGTTTTGTAAATTTTGTTGGAAAAATGAGAAATCGCTGGTCAACTTTTAACCCTTATAGCTCCCTAACAAAAAAAAAAATTGGGGTTCCAAAATTGTGCTGATAAAAAGTAGACATGTGGGAAATGTTATTTATTAACTCTTTTGTGTGACATATCTCTCTGATTTAAGGGCATAAAAATTAAAATTTTGAAAATTGCAAAATTTTCAAAATTTTCGCCAAATTTCCGTTTTTTTCACAAATAAACGCAAGTGATATTGAAGAAATTTTACCACAATCATGAAGTACAATATGTCACGAAAAAACAATCTCAGAATCTGGGGGATCCGTTGAAGCGTCCCAGAGTAATTACCTCATAAAGTGACAGTGGTCAGAATTGTAAAAATTGGCCTGGTCATTAACGTGCAAACCACCCTCGGGGGTTAATGGGTTAATTAGCCTTTTAGCGTTATGGTTTGCTCACCATCATTGTTCAGAAAGGCCATCTGATGCAAATTTCTCAGCTTTATAAAAACTCTGCCTCCTCTAACCTTGTGCAAAAAAACAGCAGCCATGGATTCTTCTAAACCGCTGCCTAGCACTCTGAAAATGACACTGTGATACTTGGAAAAAGGGGTGCAACTAGGTGCTGACCATGCAGGGTGCCCAAAATGTAGCATCGGAGCATTTTTGTTTTTGTAATTTTTAAAGTGTAAAAAATGACAATATTTTTTTTTTGCCTAAAATACAAAGGAAATGCGTCATCCTTAATTTGATTCTTTTTAGCTATTTCATCTTCAAATTGATTAACTGTCCTCACTAACAGTAATTTTGACCAGTGTGCCCAAACTTTTACATGCTACTGTATGTAGCAGAGTTGTATATGTGTGTGTATATGTAAATATGCATATGTAGCAAAGCTATGTGTGTATGTATATGTGCGTATGTAGCAGAGCTGTGTGTGTATCTAAATGTGCATATGTCGCAGAGCTTAGTTTGAATGCACTGTCCATGCAGCAGTTTTGTGTGTGTATATACAGTACAGACCAAAAGTTTGGACACACCTTCTCATTTAAAGATTTTTCTATATTTTCATGACTATGAAAATTGTACATTCACACTGAAGGCATCAAAACTATGAATTAACACATGTGGAATTATATACTTAACAAAAAAGTGTGAAACAACTGAAAATATGTCTTATATTCTAGGTTCTTCAAAGTAGCCACCTTTTGCTTTGATGACTGCTTTCCACAATCTTGGTATTCTTTTGATGAGCTTCAAGAGGTAGTCACCGGAAATGGTTTTCACTTCACAGGTGTGCCCTATCAGGTTTAATAAGTGGGATTTCTTGCCTTATAAATGGGTTTGGGACCATCAGTTGTGTTGTGCAGAAGTCTGGTGGATACACAGCTGATAGTCCTACTGAATAGACTGTTAGAATTTGTATTATGGCAAGAAAAAAGCAGCTAAGTAAAGAAAAACGAATGGCCATTATTACTTTAAGAAATGAAGGTCAGTCAGTCTGAAAAATTGGGAAAACTTTGAAAGTGTCCCCAAGTGCAGTTGCAAAAACCATCAAGCGCTACAAAGAAACTGGCTCACATCAGGACCGCCCCAGGAAAGGAAGACCAAGAGTCACCTCTGCTTCTGAGGATAAGTTTATCTGAGTCACCAGCCTCAGAAATCGCAGGTTAACAGCAGCTCAGATCAGAGACCAGAGACCAGGTCAATGCCACACAGAGTTCTAGCAACAGACACATCTCTTCAACAACTCTTAAGAGGTAATTTTGTGCAGCAGTCCTTCATGGTAAAATAGCTGCTAGGAAACCACTGCTAAGGACAGGCAACAAGCAAAAGAGAATTGTTTGGGCTTAAGAACACAAGGAATGGACATTAGACCAGTGGAAATCTGTGCTTTGGTCTGATGAGTCCAAATTTGAGATCTTTGGTTCCAACCACCGTGTCTTTGTGCGATGCAGAAAAGATGAACGGATGGTCTCTACATGCCTGGTTCCCACCGTGAAGCATGGAGGAGGAGGTGTTATGGTGTGGGGGTGCTTTGCTGGTGACACTGTTGGGGATTTATTCAAAATTGAAGGCATACTGAACCAGCATGGCTACCACAGCATCTTGCAGCGGCATACTATTCCATCCGGTTTGCGTTCAGTTGGACCATAATTTATTTTTCAACAGGACAATGACCCCAAACACCTCCAGGCTGTGTAAGGGCTATTTGACCTAGAAGGAGAGTGATGGGGTGCTACGCCAGATGACCTGGCCTCCACAGTCACCAGACCTGAACCCAATCGAGATGGTTTGGAGTGAGCTGGACCGCAGAGTGAAGGCAAAAGGGCCAACAAGTGCTAAGCATCTCTGGGAACTCCTTCAAGATTGTTGGAAGACCATTTCTGGTGACTACCTCTTGAAGCTCATCAAGAGAATGCCAAGAGTGTGCCAAGCAGTCATCAAAGCAAAAGGTGGCTACTTTGAAGAACCTAGAATATAAGACATATTTTCAGTGGTTTCACACTTTTTTGTTAAGTATATAATTCCACATGTGTTGATTCATAGTTTTGATGCCTTCAGTGTGAATGTACAATTTTCATTGTCATGAAAATACAGAAAAATCTTTAAATGACAAGGTGTGTCCAAACTTTTGGTCTGTACTGTATGTGTGCTATAAATATTCTTGCTATGAAGCTATATGTGAATAAAACACATGGTGCAGAGAAACACTAACAAAAGATTTATTACTTTGCTATTCTACAATACTTTATTAGAGTCACGAGAGTCATTGGGTGCTTTCATCCGCTGGCCTGGATTTCTTTTTGAAAGACTACACAGGCCGGAACTCATCCCACTGAACGCCCGTACTCCTTCCCCATGGGCAGAACACTACTCAGACAACACAGGGTATGGGTATCACACTCCGATAAGACTTTATTCACCAACATTTAACAACATATATTACATAGTAATAGTGGAAGTGACAGTCTTTCCCTTTGACTGGCTTGCCGTGGATTTGAACCTCCATGACTTCGGGGCAACCAGGGCCAACTGCTACAACCAGCAGCACCCCTCTTTTGGCAGACACCCACAGAGAGGAGGTAGCGGCAAGCTTAGGAAACTGACCAAGCTAGGAGACCGAATTGTTCCAAACTGGGTCATCTAAACTAATTCATGAGGTCAGTATTGGGCAGTGGAGCAGTTTTGTAATCCACCAACTGGAAAGATGGTCCCCAGGCTGAAGTCCTGTAGAATCACACCGGTGACAGGAGTAAGCCCCTTTTTATAACCCTCAGACCCATTTCAGGGCATTGTCTTGTATGATTGTTGGGAGATAGTCATGGCTGTTCTCTCATTGTTCATTTGTTTAATTAGACTGCTTAATCATCCTCTCAAATGATGCAGACTAGTTCACCTCCGGGGACTGATACAATCCGTAATCAGCAGACCTTTCACAAATTAGCATACAAATAGGGGCATTGGACAGTCTCACATGAAACAATTGTGGTTCCAGGCAAAATGTGTTTGATCTGCACTGCTGATGAAGATTCCAGGACGCAAATGTGTTCTTAATGAAATGTATAGGTTAAAAGTCAACGCGTTTCAAAGTCATACACAACTTTTTCCTCAGGACATAACCTAATAGGTAACATGTATAACTTGAGCTGTTTTATATGCGGTCTTTTTGGAGAAAAAAAAACACCAAACAGGGACACATGATGTGTCAATTTCATATGTAAGTCCATGAAAAAGAGGTCGGTTGAAGTATTAAAGACAGAAAAATATTGAATATATTAATTGCATTAAAACATAATATCGGATATTAATAAAAACAACTGAAAAAGAAATGTTCATACCATTTGAGTAAAAAAAAAAAAAATTGTTGTATGTATGTATTCCTAAATGAGGTGCGAACTGGTGCTCAATTGATTTATTGGAGTATGAATGTGGTTTAACAGTGCTGTATGCCACCCAAGAGTTTGATGAGAATTGAGCTGCAAAATTAGTTTCTTATGAAAGGAAAAAAATGGGGGAATGATATCCCAATATATCCCAATGGTTTATAGTTAGTATCCAACAATATTTGCCACAATTCTATGTGATATTAGAAAATTAATTATTAAAAAAGAGAATATAATGTTAACCAGTAGGTGGGGAGAAATAATGAGTGTGTGCTTAGTGGTTTTCGAACGCGGTTTTTCTGGTGCTCCAAATAGAGCTTGTGATGATTACCAAAGGAGAGCTTCTAGTGTGGGAGCTGAATGGCATATCCGACAAAAGGAAACGTCAGATACGCCTGATGATTAGATGAGTTAGGGGAGAAGGTGCACTCTAAAGTAAGTCGATACACACTTTGGTTTAACCCCTTTAAAGCACATGACGTACTAATACGCGTCTGTGCCCTGGGCTTTAAGAGCCTGACCCGTATTAGTACGTCATCACGATCGCGCGCGCTCACAGGCTGTGCGGGCGCGATCGCCGCCGGGTGTCAGCTGATTGTCACAGCTGACACCCGGTGCTATGTGCAGGGAGCGGTCCCGCACCGCTCCCAGCACATTAACCCCCGCAATGCTGCGATCGAAGTCTATCGCAGCATTGCGGTGGCAAGGGGAGGTGATCGGTATACTCACCTCCTCTTCCGGCCTCCAGCGCTGTCTGCCGGGGCTTCCCGGGTGTTGCCATGACGACTCGATGTCGTCATGACAACATCCGGGTCACCAGACAGCAGGAAGATTGTTTGGACATGCGCAGTGCATCTCCAAACTATCTTCTCCCTGTCCACGCTGACTGCCTGCATGGCACAGGGATGGTGCTCCATTCCTGTGCCATGCATGCGATCAGAATAAAAAAAAGTGAAAGTCCCATAGTGGGACAAAGTAAAAAAACTCCCAGAAAGTGAAAAACAAAAATAAAAAAATAAATTGTAAAAATATTTAAAAAATAAAAATAATCCACTAAAAATAAAAATATAATGTACCCATCAATAAATATTATTATGAAAAAAAGCCAAACAAACAATAAAAGTACACATATTTGGTATCGCCGCGTCCATAACGACCTGGCCTATAAAACTGTTCCACTAGTTAACCCCTTTAGTGAACACGGTAAAAAAAAAAAAGCAAAAAACAATGCTTTATCATCATACCGCCAAACAAAAAATGGAATAACACGCGATTAAAAAGATGAATATAAATAAAAATGGTACCGCTGAAAACGTCATCTCGTCCCGCAAAAAACAAGCTGCCATACAGCTCCATCATCCGAAAAATCAAAGTTATAGCTCTCAGAATAAAGCGATGCAAAAAAATATTTTTTTCTATAAAATAGCTTTTATTGTGTAAAAGCGCCAAAACATAAAAAACGATATAAATGTGGTACCGCTGTAAACGTACAGACCCAAAGAATAAAGCTACCTCATCAATTTTACCACACGCGGAGTAGAATAAAAAAATGTAAAAAAAACACAATTCCTGAATTGTTGGTTTTTGTTTATACTGCCTCCCAAAAGCTGGAATAGAAAGCGATCAAAAAATGTCACATGCCTGAAAATGGCACCAATAAAAACGTCAACTTGTCCCGCAAAAACAAGCCGTCACATGACTCTGTCGGCCAAAATATGGCGATGCAAAAACTAGATTTTACAAAATATGTGTCTTTTAGTGTGTGACAGCTGTCAATCATAAAAACCCCATATGATTCTGGTATCGCTGTAATCGCACCGACCCGAAGAATAAAGTAATCTCATCACTTATACCGCACGAGGAACGGCATAAAAAATAAACGCTGGGGTTGTGCTAATGTTAGGGTTGGGGTTGTTTTTTTTTAAAAAAGTAAAAAAAAAAAAAAAAAAAGATGACGATATGGCAACTAGTGTTGAACGCAAGTGAGTTTGCATCGGGTGCTCGGGTATGCACTGAGTATCGCGGGTGCTCGAGTCTCCGCCTCATATGCTTCGCGGCCAAAAAAACCTTGCGGGGATTGCCTGCCGTGCACGAGCGATCCTCGCGTGTTTTTTTTGGGGTGAAACATGCGGGCGGGGACTCGAGCATTTCACTTGAGCACCCGTGATAAGGCACCAATCTAGATGCATAGTGAGCACTTGGAACCCCCAGGTGCTTCACAAATTGATTCGCAAAAATGAAAAAGTTTTTTTTTTTCCACTTTTTAATTTTTACGAATCAATTTGTGAAGCACCTGGGGGTTCCAAGTGCTCACTATGCATCTAGATAGGTGCTTTGGGGGGTCTAGTTTCCAAAATGGGGTCACTTGTGGGGGAGCTCCAGTGTTTAGGCACAGAGGGGCTCTCCAAATGCAACATGGTGTCCGCTAACAATTTGAGCCGATTTTCCATTCAATTTGTTAGCGGACACCATGTCGCATTTGGAGAGCCCCTGATGTGCCTAAACAGTGGAGCTCCCCCACAAGTGACCCCATTTTGGAACCTAGACCCCCCAAGGCACCTATCTAGATGCATAGTGAGCACTTGGAACCCTCAAGTGCTTCACAAATTGATTCGTAAAAATGAAAAAGTGGGAAAAAAATACTTTTTCATTTTTACGAATCAATTTGTGAAGCACCTAGGGGTTCCAAGTTCTCACTATGCATCTAGATAGGTGCCTTGGGGGGGTCTAGTTTCCAAAATGGGGTCACTTGTGGGGGGTTTCCACTGTTTAGGCACATCAGGGGCTCTCCAAACGCAATATGGCGTCCGCTAATTATTCAAGCAAATTTTACAATCAAAAAGTCAAATGGCGCTCCTTCCCTTCCGAGCCCTGCCGTGCACCCAAACAGTGTTTTTTCCCCACATATGGGGTATCTGCGTGCCCAGGGGAAATTGCACAACAAATTTTGGGGTCCTTTTTTTCCTGTTACCCCTGCGAAAATAGAAAAAATTGGGTCTAAAGTAACATTTTTGTGAAAAAAAGTTAAATATTCATTTTTTTCTTCCACATTCCAAAAATTCCTGTGAAGCACCTGAAGGGTTAATAAAGTTCTTGAATGTGGTTTTTAGCACCTTGAGGGGTGCAGTTTTTAGAATGGTGTCACTTTTGGGTATTTTCTGTCATAAAGACCTCTCAAAGTGACTTCAAATGTGATGTGGTCCCTAAAAAAATGGTTTTGTAAATTTTGTTGGAAAAATGAGAAATCGCTGGTCAACTTTTAACCCTTATAGCTCCCTAACAAAAAAAATTTTGGTTCCAAAATTGTGCTGATGTAAAGTAGACATGTGGGAAATGCTATTTATTAACTATTTTGTGTGACATATCTCTCTGATTTAAGGGCATAAAAATTCAAATTTTGAAAATTGCAAAATTTTCAAAATTTTCGCCAAATTTCCGTTTTTTTTCACAAATAAACGCAAGTGATATCGAAGAAATTTTTACCACAATCATGAAGTACAATATGTCACGAAAAAAACAATCTCAGAATCAGGGAGATCCGTTGAAGCGTTCCAGAGTAATTACCTCATAAAATGATAGTGGTCAGAATGGTAAAAATTGGCCTGGTCATTAACGTGCAAACCACCCTCGGGGGTAAAGGGGTTAAATAAGATGAATAGTATAGCACACAGGAACGTCGGCTGATCTTCCAAGCCACACCAGAGGATTCCGGTCGACAAGCGCTCCGAGTCAGAGGCAAGCAGCAGGACAAAGAAGGTTGACAGGTAAAACAGGATGGTGGATGTGAGAAAACAAGAAATGAAAGGAAAATGGGTGAGCGGCATCATATAATAAGATATATTAAATGAAGGAGAGTGGATCAAACACTTACAATGTGTATTGGAAAGCATTTCATGTGTACGGAGCTGTTAGGAATAAATAGATTATTGTCACATCTTTGCGACAAACTATACTAAGTGAAGGGCTACGTGCTAATCTTTAATCTATATTTAAAATATATCCAATGATACCAAAACATTGTGTTGAATATGTAGCCAATCGAATATGAGCTTTTTGTATATATGAGTTGTGAAAAACGCGCTGAATATCTAAAAAATTAATGAATAACTGCTCATTGCAAAAACTATTTTAAAATGAAATAATTGATTAAACGAGATCAGCTGTCATTCATTGATCCTGGAATATTATTAATCATGTTAAAATCTCGATGAATGAGTTCATAAATATAGATAAAAGAGGGGGAGGAGTTGATCAAAGGATTAATTAAAAACTGTTAAGTGGAAATAATTATTAAAAGAATATAATCTGTGATTTCAATGTAAAAAGTTAGATATGTGCTAAGAAGTGAATCCAAAACTGAAAAATATAGAAATAATTGCGGTAGTTCATATGAATGTAAACCAATTAGAATATATAGGTAAAGGTTCCAAAAACAGTGTTTCCTACCTTTTGTTATCTTCTGCCACTAATGATCTGTGCCATGTGAAAATTCCTATGGATATATCCGCATGATGATCCTTTTGTTTGTTCCAAATGAACTGTCCTACAGAGCGTTGCACTATGCTCAATCAAGATCCTGGCAGAATGCCAAAAAAAAGTCTGTCCCGTTGTGACGGGTACTGGATTGTTTGTCCCAATCTTGAGTGCACTCGTGGAGTGTATGTGTCTACAATCCATGTGGTGGAGAAGGAGCTGAGCAATATGGATGCGGTGCCGGGAAGTCACCATATATCGTGCAGTGATTCCAACAGGCTGCCGCCTTTACAGGTAAGTGATATCCAGAAAATTAATTGTCTCTTTACTAATAGTCTATGTAAAATTTAGATTAAAATAATTTTTATTTAAATTATTTAAAAATAATGTCTAAGAATCTTGATCCCCTGTCCAATTAAAATAAACATAATCTATAAATCATTTCCATAGGACCAGATTCGCACCCAGCTCCCCCTGGGGCTGGAGTTTGAGCTCCTCCCACCACTTCACATACAGATTAGCAAAGCTTGGTGCGAATCTGGTCCCCATCGCAGTTCCCCCCCGTCTGTAAGTAAAATTGTTCATCATACATACAGATGTGCTCAAAAGTTTACATACCCCGGCAGAATTTTTGCTTTTTTGGCCTTGTTTCAAAGTATATGAATGTTAACAAAAAAACTTTTCCAGGACGTCCCTCCTGACAGCACCATCAGGAGGTCGTCCTTCATATCCTTGATAGGGTCAGGAAACACACAAGAGGTTAAAAGGCCCCTCCCTCCACCCCTACTCCAGTGTTTTTTCCTGTACCTATCAGGGACGGGCACAGAAGAGGATTACGTATCGGGGGCAGGAGGATCGGGCCAGGGTCCTCACACTCCTCCCCATCCTCCTGCCAGGGTCCGGAGGCTGACACCCCACTAAAACCAGGGGTCCCTCAGCCTTTTTTCCGGTGGGAGTGGAACAGTCTCCCCCGCAAAGGGGGCTCTTGGTTCCGGCAGCTGCAGCCCTGCATACTCCAGCGTGCGCAAGATGGCGGAGACAGCACTTCCGGTTACAGAGGGAGCTATACGCGAACCTCTAGTAACCGGCGTGCGTTCCACAGTGGAACGCACTTCCTGAAAATTTGAAAAAAATTGCACCAAACTGAAAATTAAAGGAGAAACGCCTTTTTTTCTGAGGATTCAGATGGAAGACAGAGGAGAAAGGTCTATTTAAGGGGGGATGGGACTAAGGTTACCAGTCAACCAGCACACCAGTAATGGCAGATCTAACCACTGGTCGTTCTGACACTCCGACTGAACCTCCAGTCCAAGTAAGTTTACTGGGTACTTCCCCTCTTCTCACCTCATTCCCATTTGTATACGGTAGTAAAAGTCTTGTGCTCCTTGTCATTTTAGGACAAGGAGACACCTAAAAAAGACTCGATGACATCAGCTCCTAAGAAAAGGAGATGCGCCATCTGTAACAAGAAACTACCGGACACATACGGGAAACAGTTATGCTCTACCTGTATTGCAAAAATTGTCAAAGAAGAACATTCCTCCTTCATGTCAGACTTAAGTGCCATAGTAAGAGAGGAGGTACAAAGTACTGTTACAGATTTAGTCACTCCACAGGCTCCTCAGGGTGCGCCCCGTCTCAAGAGGCCACGTCAGGAGCTGGAGTCCAGTTCTGGGGAAGAAGAGTTGTCAGATTTTTCTGCCCCCGATCAGGACAGGGAAGACTCTATCATTAACCCCCAGAAGAGAAGAAAAAATATCTCTTCTCCTGGGAAGATACCGATACACTGTTAACTGCAGTAAGAAACACTATGCAGATAGAAGACACTTACCAACCATCATCAGTGCAGGATGAGATGTTTGGGGGGTTGAGAATCCGCAGGAATAAGGTTTTTCCCGTGAATAATCACATTAAGGCAATGATCCTGAAAGAGTGGGAGGACGCAGCGAAGAAGCTAGTAATTCCCAGAAGCTTCAGAACTCGACTACCATTTGAAACCAGAAGATATAAAATTATGGGACGAAACCCCAAAAATTGATATCCCGATTGCCAGGTTAGCGAAAAACATCCATCCCATTTGAGGATTCATCATCCCTAAAGGACGCAATGGATAGGAAGGCAGACAGCCTCCTTAAAAAGTGATGTAATTCCTCACTGGAGCAGATTTATGTGATGCTTGTATTTCTCGGATGAACTCAAAGATTTTTTATCTTGGACTCAATAAATTACTATGTTTTAACTTTATCCTACGCTGGAGATTTTCCTCTTTTGTCTTCATTGCACCGACCCGAGCCAGGGCGACTCCCTGCGAGGATCTCTGGGCAGAGGATTTGCAGACTCCATTCCGGTGAGGTGACTCTCCCTTTCTTTCCCTCCCTGTTTCCATGCATTTACATTTGGAGAGAGGTCAACAAGGCCTATGATGAAAGGAACACCATTCCTACTGTAAAGCATAGAGGTGGATAGGTGATGTTTTGCAGATGTGTGAACTACAAAGGCACAGGAAACTTGGTAAAAGTTGAAGGAAAGTTGAATGCAGCACATAATCAGCAAATACTGGAGGAAAATTTGCACTCATCAGCCAGGAAGCTGCGCATGGGACGTTCTTGGACTTTCCAACAGGACAATGATCCAAAACACAAGGCCAAGTCGACCTGTCATTGGCTACAGCAGAACAAAGTGAAGGTTCTGGAGTGGCCATCTCAGTCTCCTGACCTCAATATCATTGAGCCACTCTAGGGAGATCTCAAGTGTGTTGTTCATGCTAGACAGCTCAGGAATTTACAGGAACTGGAGGCTTTTTGCCAAGAAGAATGGGCAGCTTTACCATCTGAGAAAATAAAGAACCTCATTCACAACTACGACAAAAGACTTCAAGCTGTCATTGATGTTAGAGGGGGCAATACACAGTATTAAGAACTGGGGTTTGTGAACTTTTGATCAGGGTCATTTGGATGTTTTTGGTTGTCATTAAAATTTAAAAAGAGAAAACACAGTAATTTGACAATAAATGGCTTCACCCAACCAATAACCATGAGTGGAGAAAAGTTTCATTCATATACTCTGAAACAAGGCCAAGAAAGCAAAAATTCTGTCGGGGTATGTAAACTTTTGAGCACAACTGTAAAATAATTATGAGACAAAACAAATCTGACAGCTTCTCTAATGAAATTAATTTGATTTTCAGGCACTATTAAATCTCCTATGCTCCTCTTTAAATATAACTCAACCGCTTTACATCCTTTTTCATTATCTATTACAGTATATTATGAAGATATATCCAGTGTGCCCATGATATAGTGGGGTTCCCACTGGATAGTTTTTGTCATTTGCAAAATATGTTTAGTATCTTTAATATGAGTGGGTAATGTAGGAACATATGATCAAGGTATTCTGACAAATTAGCGGTAAGGCAGTAGATGCCCGATATTATGGGTCTTCCCGGGGGATTATTTATATCCTGTTGGATCTTGGGCACATGATAAAACATTGCCAGAGCTGGATTTTGAATATTAATATATTTATATTCTTGAGTAGATAAAATATTCATATTTTTTCCTTTGTTGATTAAAATTTTGAGTTCTCTATAAAATCTCATAGTAGGATCCAACTCAAGTTTTTTGTAGGATAAAAAACTATCTAAGTTTTCCAGAGATGAAATTCCTTATAAAGACAAACCAAACATTTACAATAGGAAACAAAATAAAAAAGGAAGAAGATCATGGGAAAATTTATACAATACAATAGATGAAATCCATACTGATGCAGGGGAAGAATCCCTATTAGATATCACTATACACAGTACGGGTTCACAAAATTCCATTAACCATACAGGACAAGAAAAAGTAGTCATGGATCCCATAGATACTAATACAAAGAACAAGGAAAGGGAGCCTCGTCAAAAACAACAAAAAATGGAGCTATATCGGACCTCCCACGGACACCTATTCAAGCAGATTCAATAAACATACAAAATAGATTTGAAGCATTAACAAATCTCAATGTGGAAGATACACCATGGGAAACAATAGAAAAAAATAATTCCCCAATAGAAACACTGTCTAAAGGAACTACAAATAGAGAAAAAATACATTCTAAAAGGATTGCAGTAAACAAGAATTTATTTTCCAAACCCGCCCCCCCCAAAAAACAAAAGGGAATGTTGGCGGGGGGGGGGGGGGGGATCTATCAAGAAAAAGATCGCTGAAAAAAAGAAAGAGGAACAAGTGAAAGGGAAAGTAATCGCTATGGGGCAAAAAAATTACAATCTGAGCAACCATGAAATAACCAGCACAGAATACAATTTATTACAGAGGGGTTTAAAATTTGCCCCTACCAATTACTTCAACAAATTTGATGCATTCATAGGCATAAAGAAATTTATGCGGAATCTAGTACTAAACAACTACTATTGGAAAAAAAGATAGTTAATTTATTACAAACAAAATAAATAATTATACTGAGAAGATCCATCTATACATACAGAACTAAAGTGCAAATCAACGTACAATCCGATACAGGAATACACCGAGGCCTTTCACACCTTTCAAACCTTGGTCATTAGATATATACACAAAACCAAGAGAAAAGAACAACATAATAATCTAACCAGGGAAGAAGAAAGGAATATAAAAGAATTACAGGAAAATAAAAATAAAGTAACACACCCACCCGATAAGGGCGGAGCAATTATTATTTTATATAAAGAAGAATATCACATGGATTCGATGTGCGGTCTGTTAGCTAAGCATATTGGCTTCAGCACAGCCTGTTACCGCTTGGCCGAGGCAGTGCTGCAGTGCTTCCAGCGTGCAACTGGTGTTTTAATTTCGGAGACGGAGGCTAAAGAGGAGGAGGAGGTACAGGAGCTGTAAAATGTGGGGGCAACCCTGATTGACCCAGGACCCGCAAACCTCGGCGACAGGAGGACGTGTTCTATCCCGGGGTCCGACTGAGTCCCGGTTTCCACAATATTAACCCAGTGTGCCGTCAGTGAGACGTACCGTCCCTGGCCACAAGCATTTGTCCACGTGTCCATGGTTTAATGGACCTTCCCAGTAACTGCATTGGTGAGAGCATAGCTAATGTTCTGGTACATGTGCTTGTGAGGGACGGCCGCCGCCATAAGGCTGTGGAAAACTTTCTCTTCCACAAACCTTAAAGGCAATATTTCCAGTGCAAGCAGTCGAGAAATGTGGCAGATTAGTACTGTGGACTGTGGGTGGTTGGCTGTGTATTTGCGCTTGCGTTCAAAGGACTGGGGTAGGGAAAACTGAATGCTGTGCTGGGACAAGGACGTGGTTGCTGATAATGATGGTTTCAAGTGTGCAACAACAGGTGCAGGGTGGGAGGCATCTTCACCTGCACCATGGAGAGGGGATTGGCGTGCACACACAACAGCAGGACAGGCAGTGGTGTCACCCACAGACACTGTTTCTGGACCCTTGTGTTGGGCCCAACTAGTCAGGTGCTTTACTGTCATGAGCCTGAGCATGCTGGTGGTGGTCAGGCTGGTAGTTTTGCTGGCATGGCAGATGTTGCAAATGGCCTTTTTGGGATTAACTGGACAGTCTTTAAAAAAAGAGCCAGATTCTGGAAGACCTAACAGTTGGACTGGCAACTTCCCTCATATTGGTGTTCTCGGGAACAGTTGCCCACCTTGTGTCTATGGCCACCTCACTGCTTGTTCCTGCCTGTTTAGTGCTATGGTTCCACCCCCCTCTGCACTGCTGTCCTTGCTATTCATATCACCTTGCCAGGTTGGGTCAGTGACTTCATCGTCCACCACCTCGTCATCCATGTACACACCCTGGGCCTCCTCCTGACTTGCTGGCAATTGTGTTTCATCATCATCCACCTCTTGGAACAATAAATGCACTTTCCCACCATTGCCTTCATGTGACCGTGGCTTCTCAAATATTTGGGCATCGCTACACGAGATCTCCTCATGTCCTGCTTCAAGCGGGCAGGGAGAGAGGCCCGAATCTTTAAATGGAAAAGTTAAATGCTCTTCGGAGAGTCCAAGTGTGTGATCACTTGTCTCCGGGCACTCAGCATGGTGGGAGGAAGGAGGATCAGGGTGAGGAATATGTGGTCCAGACTCACAGTAACTGGGACTGGACCGTGTGGAAGACAGGATGGTGGTGGTGGTGGCAAACTGACTGGAAGCATTATCTGTTATCCAACCAACAACCTTTTAACACTGGTTTGGCTTCAAGAGTAGTGTTCCCTGGAACCATACAAAGTGGGACAGGAAGTTAGGGCGACATGATGTGGGTGCATGTTGTGCTCCCTCAGCAGGCACAATTTCATTTTGCCCATGACCTCGGCCTCAACATGCACCATCACGTCCACTTCCCCGTCCCTTTTCCCGCACCTTGCCCATTTTAAACGGAGTATAATATTTTTCACGTTTACAAAAATGTGAGGGTTATTACCGCAGTATTATAGGATCACGTCTGATGACCATGGTTTTAGGCAGTGGCCTAATAGATATGGTATTGGTCAGCGACCAAGTGTGAGTAGGATTGAACACACAACTGGCAGACTTTAAATGGAGTGTAATATTTGTCACGCTCCCAAAAATGTCAGGATTACTACTACAGTAATATAGGATCACGTCTGATGATGGACAGGTTTCTCTGCTTCCCCAATACAGCAATGCTATTAAAATCAGCCAAATCTGTCAGTATGCTGCTAACAAGCAAATGGAGCAGTAAAAATTGTGTATTATATTGCTTTTCGACAAAATAATGAGGATTGAGAGCAAAAAGATTATTAGCCCTGATATATAGGGCTATGGATATGAGTAGTAGCAGCAGAAAGAACGTGCAATGGACCCTCTTCTGTTGTATATGCTCTCCACAAACTCCGCCTGCCTAACTCCTGCTATCACCAGGATTAATGTGCATCACAATTATTCCTTAGAAGGACTGTTAGTGTAGATTTGTAATGCAGTTGAATACCTCCCTGTCAGGAAAATATTAATATCAGGAAAATGTTCTTCCATATCTGCCTGATACAGATGTTCACACCCCTCCCTTATTCCCCTTCTGCTCAGCTCAAAAACCCCAATTAGCACACGCCTGAGAAATAGCTAATGCAAAGAGGGCCCGCCAAGGAGTGTTATAACTTTGTTAGGAAGCAAGCATCTTGTCTCTGAAAGACGCAGGAGGTAATTAAAATGCTAGCTTGCACTAATTTGCGTGTACCCGTGAGGCTACTTCCCGAGCCTCAAAGGTAAATTTGTAGACTCACTGACTCCAATATGAAATATGAAATCTTGTGAGTTCCATAGGTCCGACAGTAACGGGACCCATAGGTGTAGTGACCAAATGAGCCCAGGAATGTATAGGTAGTTTTCCAGGCTGTAACCAAAATCAGGGAGCTGTAGCGCAAAAACACCAGAATGGCAGAATGCAGCTATGTGATGTGTGATATCTAAATAGAGATAAAATCATAAGAGAAAAAATGGCGTAGTTTGCAAGCTTCTGCGATCAACGAGCGGTGAGTTATCGCAGAAGTTAGCGTTTTTAATAAAAATGTACAGGCTGGAGACCGGCCCACATGATGTCACCACAAGGGGAGTGTGGCCAGATCTCCCCTTAGGCATAAGAGAATCTATGGAGAAGACAGGAGCACTCATTGCCAGGGGGGATAAGAATTATAAGCAACGAGTCCTGTTCAATAACAGCATATTCCATTTGGGGAGCCCCTCCTCCACCTATATTGAATCGTCTCCACGATCGTATAGAGTAAGTTGTCTTCTTTATACCCTGTTTATTTTATGTATCTGCATATGTATTTTAATGTCTCCTTTGTAACATCCTTGTATATATTTTTCCTAAACACTGCCTCCCTTTTGGATTAAATATAAAATTTAATAGTTCTGTTTCTTTTGTTCTGTAATTGTTCCCTTCCCCGAAGCCATATACGCTACCAAAACGCAGGCGTCCGGCCAGGCTTGTATGATATTTCAAACTCGGCCGGTGGTGGCAGAGAGTATTAATAATTGGGCTATCATAAAGCTGACAGTGACCGTACGGAGGGCGTTAAACACGGATTCAAGGCTGTGGAACACAGGGTGTTGCGCCATACTCTCACTGGTAGCTTACCGATACCTACGTAGAGAGTAGTTTGGATCGCGTGCTCACAACTCCGGACAAAATACAGACAGCGTGACGGCACGGTGAGATGTGGTGTCATCCCTCTGTGTGTGTGGGAATCCCTGACACCCTCTAAAACAACCACCAATTCTCTACCTCACTTAGCTGCAGCTCTCCCTACTCTGCCTGCTTGATCGGTAGATTGTGACGAGCATAGGGTCCCAGGTCTTATAATGATGCTATGCAGCCAGCCAATCACTGTAACTTGGCTTTGGCATTACAGTGACTGGCAGGCAATCCCCGCATGTTAATTTGTTGTCTAAACAGTGCCAAACATGCGGGGCGGGGACTCGAGCTCCCGCCCGAGCATTTTAAAAATCCTCACCGAGCATCTCAAGCACAGAGTTTCTCTGGCGAGTACCGAATAGTGGTGAGCATGCTCGTTCATCACTAACAGAGGCAAGATGGCGGAGAAGATATTAAACCTCTCTAGATGGAGGTTCCCCAGCCCCTCACATCACCACGTAATAGACAGGACTAAATACACACGGCCTATAATTACGTGTATGTAAAGAATGAATTCAGTCCCTGTATGTGTTTCCTCCAGATCTATCCAGTAAGAGGACAACAAAGAGATGTCCCCGTACTCTTCTTCCAGAGGAATGTAAACAAGAAGATCCCAATATTCCTCAGGATCATCAGATAGATGGATAGAAGGTGTCATGAGATCTCCCCTATCATGTATGGACAGCTATGAAGGTCTTGTGCTCAGTCTTGTTTTATCCACCAGTATTATGTGTGACGACACAGCTTATAATCTTAATCAGCCAAATGATTAGATTTGTTAAGCCAAAAGAAATACCCTATTTTTTGTTTTGTCTTGTAAATGTATGAGTATTTCTGTAGCTGGTCAAGAAGGACAGACCAATATTTGTATAACCTTGAATGTTGTCTACTATTGGTCTGTGAACAATGATGTTTGTTACTAAGCTAATTGCATATTATACTAAGCCAGCTAAATGTTGATTTAAAGAGCCCCCTGCTATACCAACTATGTAAATTGATTAAATGCACAAACAATGAGACCTGAGCCCTGTGGAATAATATCATCCCTAACCCTTGACTTTTGGATATGTACTTAAAATGACATACGCTTCTGTAGCAGTCAGACTTGAAACAGAGAATTGAAAGAGACTTTACAAGGAGAATCCAAGTTCAGACTCTCTCAGACCATTAGCTTAGAGGCATGGCTTTAACCAAAGAGACACAGATTTGGATTCTACATGATTCCAGTCTAATGGTATATGGCCCTGACTCGAAAGATACAGATCTGCTCCACTGACAATCAGAGAGACTATGGATACATTTGGGAAGACCAGGTTAGCACGATGAAGTCACCTGGCCCCATGGAAATGTTGTTTGGGGTTTCCAGGTGGGACCCTCCAGTCGCCTGGAACCCATGAAGGCATTCGGAAAAGCCATATTGGGACCAGTCGGTCATCTGGCCCCATGGAAACTCTCTGAAAGGCCAGGGTGGGACCCTCGATGGACTGCTAGCTTAGTCATGCCAACCCATTGGTGACCCGCGATCATGTGATGGGGTGCCAATGGGCGAGGCCAATGACGTGCTTTCTGGAAGCATGAGTTAAATGCCGCTGTCAGGTATTGACAGCGGCATTTATCTAGTTAACAGATGCGGGTGTATCGCAATTCCACACGTGGCTGTTGCGGGCACATGTCAGCTGTATAGATAAGCTGTCATGTGCCCGGAAAGGTGCAGTCTCAGCTCTGGAGCCCGCACCAAAAGGTGTTATGACGTGTGTCGTACTATTACGGCATATGTTATAAAGTTAATGTGATCTTTAACATGTGGTGGGAATTCCACCTCCCACTTAGTATAAATGGGTATATATATATGGGTCGTATTTATAGATACTTTTCCTGGTGACTCCAGGACATCCTCTCACTCCTCCTGACTGACTAATCCCACATCCCTCTCCTATTTAGGTTTAATTGTAGCCATAGGATCTCCCAAAATATGTAATAGCAGAGAATTCTACATCAGAATGATAAGACCCTCTCGTGTTCTTATCCTCTCGTGTTGGTCCACAAAGGAGTGTATTTCGAGTACACACCCATTCACAACCATCAATTTTTATGACTAAGAGTTAGAGTTGGAAAACCTCTCGAGTTGCCCTTGAACTTATTAGTCTCTAGGATATCTACCAAGTTTTCACCACCACCCAGAAATTTTAGTACTGAAAGCCCTGCACCTTCTGCTCCATTTAGCGCCCATCCTCTAAAATGTTGAAACTGAGATGCTAAGAAGTAACCCCAGGCGTGTGGTAGAGCTAATCCCCATCCCCATATTTTTAGGCAGCTGTAACTTTTCCAGCTTTATCCTAGGTACCCCTCTCTTCCAAACCAGGTCCCTAAAAATATTTTTTAATGCTCCTAAAAATGTATTTAGGAATCAAAACAGGTGAATTATGTAGTATGTATAAAAAGCTAGGCATAAGGCACTTTTTAACATCATTTGTCCTCCCCAGCGCAGATAATGGCAAGTTTACCCAGGTGTACACTTTGTCTGGATCTAGTTATTAGTGGACAGAGATTCAAAGTAATATAGTCCTTCATCTCTTTTGTAACATATTCCAAGATATTTGAACGCTGAAACTACTGGAATATTTAGGATCTATCTTGGGGATATCATTATTCTCCACTGGCAACAAAGCAAATTTTGACCAATTTATGGTCAAACCTGAGAAAGTCCCAAAGGTCTTAATAATTTCCATTATGATTGGAAGTGAATCTTTCATCTCGTTGACAAGTAATAACACGTCAGAGAGTGACTCTTTCTTCTTTATTCCCATATCTAAACCCTTCCAGTCCAGGATGTTGTCTGATTTTATAAGCTAAGGGCTCAATTGCCAGAGCAAAGAGTAGAGGGGACAGAGGGCACCCTTGCCTTGTCCCCCTGAATAGCTCTAGATTGTCAGAAGTATCTCCATTCACTCTAATTTTGGCCGTTGGAGCTTTGTATAGTATCTTAACCCATTTAATGAAATTAGGGCCAAACCCCATTTTCTTCAGCACAGCGCAGATGTAACTCCACTCTACACTATCAAAACCTTTAGTAGTGTCTAGAGATACTATTGTTTTTTGTTTAGGGTCCACCCGTGGCATCAGCAAATTCATAAAAAGCCTGCTCAGATTTATAGCTATTGACTTGGATGGCATCAATCTTACCTGGTCCGGATGAATTACTGACTCAGCCACAGTGCTCAGCCTAAAGGCAAGAATTTCGGCCATGATTTTACCATCCAATGTCAAAAGTGATATCGGCCTATACGAATCAGGTAGCTCCTTATCTTTCCTTTTCTTAAGCAGCACCAAAATTACCGCCTCATACCGTGACCTTGGGAGTGACCCCGCTGAAAAGGCATTACTAATTATTTCTAAATACTGTGGTAATAATTCTCCCTCAAAGCATTTAATTACTTCTATTGGAAGGCCATCTACCCCCAGCGCTCTATCATTGGCCATATTCCCTACAGCCTGCTGGCTGAACTAGGAATACTCTGTCCTTGTCCCCTAAGGAGCGAAGAGCTATTCCAGACAAATGCCCTAAAAAATCTTCCTGAGAATATTCAACCCTAGTTGAGTATATAATTTAGAATAAAAACTGCCCATAACTTCCAATATGTCAGGTGTCTCAGAAACAACATTACCCTCTGCATCTCTCAGATGATATATGAAGGCATTTTATTTTGGGGGCCTGCGTCATCCTTCCAAGAAGCCGAACAGTGGTCTCCCCTTCTTCTTAGAATTGTTGTTTTAAAAACCTTCATTTATTATCGGCTCGTTCTATTTCAGTAGATTTTCGTTTCCTCTGAGATTCCTTCCACTGTTACATTTTCAGGACAGTTGTTCACAATGACAATCTTTATCTCTCTCCTCAATGCTCCCCTCAGAAAGGCTTTCATAGTATCCCATACCACATTGATTAACGCCGACCCTATATTAATATCAACAATTCCTCCAGCCTTTCTAACATTTTTACAGTCAATCATTTTTAACCAGAATGGATTCAGTTTCCAACTTGTAAGACTCCGGCCCTTGTCGGTGCCGCTTGCATCTTGAACCAAAATTGAGAGTGGTCTGATAAAGATCTAGGGGAATATTCGATCTCAGTGAATACCGGGATCATAAGAGAATTACAGTGAAGGAAATAATTATTTGATCCCTTGCTGTTTTTGTAAGTTTTCCCACTGATAAAGACATGAACAGTCTATAATTTTAAGGGTAGGTTAATTTTAATTTTGAGAGATAGAATATCCAAAAAAATCCAAGAAAATCACATTGTATAAATTAGATAAATTTATTTGCATTTTGCAGTGAGAAATAAGTATTTGATCCCTCTGGCAAACAACACTTAATACTTGGTGGCAAAACCCTTGTTGGCAAGCACAGCAGTCAGACGTTGTTTGCAGTTGATGATGAGGTTTGCACACATTTCAGGAGGAATTTTGGTCCACTCCTCTTTGCTGATCATCTCTAAATCATTCAGATTTTGAGGCTGTCTCTTGGCAACTCAGAGCCTCAACTCCCTCCTTAAGTTTTCTATGGGATTAAGGTCTGGAGACTGGCTAGACCATTCCATGACCTTAATGTGCTTTTTTTTGAGCCACTTCTTTGTTGCCTTGGCTGTATGTTTTGGGTCATTGTCTTGCTGGGAGACCCAGCCATGACCCATTTTTAATGTCCTGGCGGATGGAAGGAGGTTGTCACTCAGAATTTTACGGTACATGGCTCCATCCAATCTTCCATTGAAGCGGTGAAGTAGTCCTGTGTCCTTAGCAGAGAAACACCCCCAAAACATAATGTTTCCACCTCCATGCTGTATGATCAGCTGACATGTGCCTGGTTCAGTGTGGGCTCAGCGCCGGAGCCCGCGCTGAACCGGTGGAGATGGCCTGGGGAGTACTAATACGCCCCAGGCTTTAAAGGTGTTAAAAATGAGGGCCTTTATCAGACGGGGATATGCAGTAGAGATACTGGCCCTAGTTTCGGCTTAATGGTTACCCTACCTTGCCGCGGAGGTTGGCACCCTAAGGAAGGATGTGTGACCTTGATTGCCCCTGCAAAGAAGTAGCACCACTGTAAATTATTGAATAACAAAAGACAAGTAAACGTGACAAAAAAGTGAACCAAGAAAAGTTTTAGAACAGTAAAATAGAGATAGCTGTGTCCAAGACCCTAATCCTGTCCCATCGATAATTCAGGATGTAGTTCACATGTACCTCATTACAAAAACAGTGAAAGATCTGGATGCTATTTAACAAAATTAGGGAAAAATAGTCTGACTTTTTTTCACATACGGTAGCTCAAAAATATGGAGAATTGGGATACTGACCCTAACTTTGGCCTGATGGTTTCCCTGCCTTGCTGCGGAGGTTGGAACCCTACAAAATAATAAGGTGCCCCGCTCCGTGTCGGCTCACCCTCAAGGGCCCTGTTAAACCCTGCAATCCACAAAGAGAGACCGTCGAGTTATTTCTTTGCATCTCTGCTCATTAGACACTGACCTTTGGACCTGAGGGCTGTGAGGTGCCGCTCTATGAGCGTAATGTTCCAGCCTGGCTGCAGCTTCTCCTCCTATATCCCTCTGTCTCCAACTAAAGGACTCATGGGCGACATGTTGGATTTCTGATGAACCCACAGCATCCTCTCTGCCTTTCCTCCTGCTCCCCGTCATGTCTCCTCTGCAGCCCAGAAACAATCCCACAGCCTCCTGATCTCTTCAGACACTGGGTATGTGCATTTTCTCAGTCCAAATGCGCCTGATGATGGGTTAATTACGATGTGTACAGCGGGAGCTTTCTGGAATCACGTCCTCACCACATGCACGCTAGGCCAAGCCTCACTTGATTTTTCTCTTAGTTTGGAAAGCTTTCATCTGGTGGATTCCTCCCCAGCCACGAGGCAGCAGCAGCTGGTCATTTGAACCTTTACAGTGCTTGTGTCTGTACATGACCTCCCCGAATGAGCCAAACCTATCGTATAATCTATCTCCTATATTAGGGATTTACACTATTGTGCGCTTCTCCCGTCACAGTTGTTGTCTCTCCAAGTTCCCAGGATTGGCATTGCCTTACAAGCATATTAGATATTTTATTGTTAGGGAAATTATTGAATTTTGACAAGAGGAAGAAAACATTTCATGAGTCTCAAGTCCAGAACAATCCCCAGGAATAACTGACGCTGAAGTGGAATCAGAAAGAATTTTCGGAAATTATCCAACCTGGGTGAGTCATGATCTCCACTACTTGCTCTACTTTGACCCAACTTTTCTCTTGTCCCTGAGCCTTCTCTTCTGTTGGAGCTACAATCAACAAATGGTCAAAGTAGGCAATGAAGAGAATATCCTTTTCTCAGATGTGAGCTGCCACCTCTGCCATGATCTTGATGATGATCCAAGGGGTAGAGAAATTCTAAATGGTGGGTCCTGATACTGATGGTGAGATATTTTCCCTTGAATAATGTTATTGCCTCAAGGAATCTTTGATAGTCTTGTAAGTTAGTTCTTGTTAATATGCATCGTTTATGTCTGATACCAACATGAAACAGTCCTGAAAAAGAAGGTGTACTGTGGATTTTAAAATTTTTTCCATTATTAATTTCTTACAAATCAGGAGGTGACTGTTTAGACTTTTGAGGTTTATGATACATTCTGAACTTCCCATTTTGCTTTTCGAAGAGAGACTCAATTTGTCTTTCCAAGGTAGCCGCATTATGACCTGGTAATTTAGACTCCAGAAATCTTTGCGAGGGCAGGGATTTGAGCTCCATCTTTAACCTGCCCCTTTGGCATTATTATGTTGTGCAGCAGCAACCTCTCCCCAAGAGTATTTACCTGCACTGGAGCTCTCGGAGAAGCGGACAGCTTTTGGAGAAGCATCTGACCACCCTTAAACAATCTTCCTCAATGTGATGAACACATCTAGAAATGAAGCATTTAGAGAACCACTCCCATTAAGGTTTATGTTCAGTAAATGTATGTGCATGTACTGTAGTGTGAGTGTATCAATATACTCTCCTATCACTGCTCTCTGGTGTCCAATGCTGTTCTTCTCCTCTTCTGAATGATGTCACCGTTCTTCAGACTCTCTGGATTATGCTGCACTCTGCATAACCCAAAAGTTACTTCTACAGTATAAGTCTATGGGGAGTCAGAACAAGGATAAATAAACTTACATTGTAAAAGAGACTTCCGGCTCACACATTGAGTATAGCAAGAGCCGGAAAGTGTCAACAGTGGTGACGTCACTTAGGAGAGGAACAGAACGGCCCTGGACACCAAAGCAGTGGTAGGTCAGTATAGTAATATTTTCACACCAGGTGTGGAAAGATTTAGTGAAGCACAGAGGGAAAGGGAGCCCAGACTCTATGGAAAAGGGGAAGTGGAGACCCTGGTCTAGTGTCACCCTGTCTCAATTAACGTCCCTATATTGGCTCCTCACCAATCGCTGACGCGTGCCTCGTCCTGACTTTCCCTGGCATATGGTTAAGTCTACAGATGGAAGGAGATGAGCACTAGTCGATCTCCACTAAACTCTATAGACAACAAGGGTAGACAAACGGGGGAATTGCTTAGCTTTAGACGACTCCAAATGAGCACACGGCCTCAAGCTCTTGAGAGGACAACGCACTGCTCTTGCTAAAGACACAAGCAGTAATGAGTATAGCCAACACCTCCCTCTCAGACACACCAGGTATTTATATACCCAGGCCAGAGAGCTAATTAGCCAGAGGGAGGTAGCCGCTAGGTCCTAGACACAGCCTCTTATTTAAGATGATGTCTGTCATGCCAAACGTAGAGATCTCCTTCAACCACCTGCAGGTCGACTGTCACCTCTGATACACCCATGACAGTACGACACACCTCTGACGCTGAAACCCACATCCTCTCCTCTGGACTATAGCCTTTCCAGTGCACCAAGTATTGTAGAGACGAGAATCTACAATCCTCAAAATCTGGAACTCCAGATTACCATCAACCATTACTGGGGGAGGTGGTAGAGGTGAGGACTCAAGAGGTTCTAAATACTTTTTGAGTAGGGACCTGTGGAACACATAGTGGACCTTAAGGGCCTAGGGAAGTTCAAGACAAAACGCTGCTGGGTTAATGACTGTGGTTATTTTATAGGGACCAATAAACCTAGGTCCCAGCTTCCAAGAAGGAACATTCAATCTTATATTCCTGGTAGACAACCACACAAGGTCATTCACATTCAGGTCCGGACCTGGCAAGCGTTTTCTGTCAGCCCTACGTTTATACCTGTCTCACATGATCTTTAAATTACTCAGAACACCCTGCCAAACCGAGGAGAGCGATGAAGCAAACCATTCCTCCTCAGGAACTCCTGAAGCTTCACACCCACTAAAAGGTACCAAACTGTGGATGATAACCTATGCACCGAAAAACGGTGACCTGCCAGTGGATTCTTGCCGATGATTATTAATGACAAATTCTGCCAGCGGTAAGGAGGTTGCCCAATCCTCCTGATTTTCAGAGATGAAACACCCAAGGTAGGCCTCATGTTCTGATTAACACGCTCGGTCTGACCATACGACTGAGGGTGGAAGGCAGATGAAATGGACAGCTGCACTCCCAGTTGAGAATAGAATGCCTTCCAGAACTTGGAAACAAACTGGGTCCCCTGATCAGACACCACATTGGAGAGAACCCCGTGAAGCTTCACAATCTCATTTATGAACACCTGAGCCAGTGTCTTGGCATTTGGAAGTGCAGGTAATGCGACGAAGTGAACCATTTTACTGAATCTATCTACTACCACCAAATCCACCTTTTGCCTGCAGAAACCGGTAGATCAGTAATAAAATCCATGGACAAGTGTGTCCATGGCCTACTAGGGGTAGCAGAAGAAGAGTACCAGACGGACGGGTATGCGAAACCTTGGAACGAATGCAAATACTACGAGCAGTTACGTGTTCAATCACATCCCGATGCAACCCCGGCCACCAAAAATGACAAGAGAGGAGGGCCGCGGTTGCCTTACCACCTGGATGCGCAGCAAGCAGAGAGTTATCATGTTCCTTAATTACTTTGCGGCGCAGATCAGGTGGTACAAATAACTTTCCTGAAGGGCAGGAGGCATGGGCGTCCCTCTGTGCCTCCAACACCTCACCCTCCAGTTCAGGATAAAGTGCCGAAATGACTACCCATTTCTGTAATATCGGGACAGGGTTCTCATGGTCACCACCAGGGAAGCTCCCGGACAAAGTATCAGCCTTGACATTTTTGACTCCTGGACAAAAAGTGACAACAAAATTAAACCTAGTAAAAAACAGAGACCATCTGGCTTGCCTAGGGTTGAGACGTTTAGCTGACTGGAGATATGACAGGTTCTTATGGTCAGTAATAATAGTAATAAGATGGACAGCCCCCTCCAACCAATGTTGCCAATTTGATCACCAAAAGTTCCCTATTCCCCACGTCATAGTTTCTCTCAGCCGAAGGCAATTTTGTAGAAAAGAAGGCGCATGGATGTCATTTAACAGGGACGAATCCTGAGACAACACAGCCCCAACCCCGACATCCGATGCATCAAGCTCCATAATAAAGGGTTGAGAAACATTGGGTTGGCTGAGTATAGGTGCAGTGGCAAAATGATTCTTTAAAGAAGAAAAAGCCTGGAGGGAAGCATCCGACCATTTGGAAAAATCAGACCCCTTCTTAGTCATGTCAGTAAGGGGTTTCACAATAATAGAGTAATTTTAGATGAATTTCTGGTAAAAATTAGTAAAGCCCAGAAAACGTTGTAGAGCCTTCAGGTTCTCGGGACACTCTCAGTCAAGGACTGCACAGATCTTCTCTGGATCCATCCGAAAACCCGAAGATGACAAGTACTCCAAAAACTGCACCTGCTGAACAGCAAAAAAGCATTTTTCTAGTTTGGCATAAAGTTTGTTATCCCTTAATTTCTGGAGTACCTGCTTAACATGCCTTCTATGAGTCTCAAAATCAGGTGAGTAAACCAAAATGATTGACCACTACAAACCTTCCCACCAAATGATGGAAAATATAATTTATGAAATGCTGGAATCAAATCAAAAGGCATAACCAGACTTGAAATGTCCTTCCAGGGTATTGAACGCTGTTTTCCATTCATCCCCTTCTCTGATTCTAACCAGGTTGCAGACTCCCCTTAAATCCAACTTGGAGAATATCTTAGCTCCCACAACCTGGCTGAACAAATCAGGAATCAGAGGAAGAGGGTAAGGATCACGGATGGTAATTTGATTTAATTCCTAGAAATCTAAACAGGGACGTAGACCGCCATCTTTTTTCTTTACAAAGAAGAACCCTGCCGCAATGGGCGAAGATGAGGGTCTGATATGTCCCTTCTCCAGGTTTTCCACATTGAAATCCTTCATGGCTTGTTTCTCAGGGCCAGAAAGATTATACAGTTTGTATTTCAGTAGTTTAGCTACGGGGGTCAGGTTAATAGGACAGTCATAAGCACAATGAAGAGGCAAATCTTGACACCCCCTCTCAGAAAAAAACGTCCTCAAAACCAGACAGAAAAGCAGGTAATATTTCCGTAGAGACAACAGCAAGGGAAATATCTAAACAGTTCTCATGGCAATAATCTCCCCATTTAATAATCTCCCTGGCTTGCCAATCCACCAGCGAATTATGTTTAACAAGCCAAAGTATACCCAAGATAATCGATGTGGGAAGATTGTCCAGGACATAGCACGGGATTATTTCACCATGAACTGACCCCACCCTCAGTTTTACATTATGTACAATCTGATTAAATGCTTTCTGTGCAAGTGGCGCAGAGTCGATGGCGAAAATGGAAATAGGTTTATCTAAAGTACAGCAAGCAAGAACATGAGTTTTCACAAACTCAGCATCCACCATGCTGACTCTGGCTCCACTGTCAACAAACACAGAATTTTTTTTGGTTTTGCTCTCTGGCACCACCTCTGCTGTCAGGACAAAGCGGGAACTGCAGTTTGGCCACATATGCACCCGATGTTTAACCAACTCCAGACTACCAAGAGTTAATCGAGTCTCATTTTGTTTAGGAATTGAAGGACAGGTCCCGACAAAATGTCCCTTTTTCCCACAAAAAAAAACATACGCCTTTTTTTTTTTTTTTTGCGAATCTCCAGGGAGATGTATGATGTAGAGAAACCCCTTAACTGCATGGGTTCCTTCACCTCCCCCTGTACTGGTTCACCCCCAGACCGCTCCCCTGGCAGAGGTACACAGCCCCGACAAGAAGGCCCCGGAGAAGGTGGTCTCACCCGTCTATCCCGAAGTCGTTTATCAAGACGTATGGCCAAAGACATGGCAGCCTCCAAGGACTGAGGGGTTTCATATACTGCCAAGGCATCTTTCAACCTTTCAGTAAGCCCCTCACAAAATTGACTTCTAAGGGCTGAGTCATTCCATTTGGAATCCGTCGCCCATTTATGGAATTCCGAACTGTACGTTTCCACTGACCGTTTCCACTGACCGATTCCCCTGCTGAAGGCGACATAGCCTAGACTCAGCCAAGGCGACTCGGTCAGGGTCATCATAGATGAGGGCCAGAGCTCTGAAAAACCCATCCACTGACTGGAGACAAACCAAATCCTGCGGTAACTAAAACGCCCATGACTGAGGATCTCCCTGCAATAGAGAGATCACAATAGCTCCTCATTACCGGAGATGTAAGGATGAAGTTTGAAATACAATTTGCATGCCTCCTTAAATACAAAAAACCTGTCCCTACCTCCTGAAAACCTGTCTGGGAGGGCAACCTTGGGTTCAGGCTGGACAGGCCTACCTGCAGAGACCCCGTCCCACATTTTGGCGACCTGTAACCGCTGATGACGCTGCTGAACCTCACAGCGGAGCTCATTCACTTCCATGGACACAGCGGAACTGCTCTGCGAGCTCTGCAATTGAACCCATACCAAGGGAGAAAGGGGAAAAAAAGTTCACGCCCAAAAACGCACAGAGAAATAAACAAATTGTCAGTTGTTTTTTTTCCTTTTCAAAACGTGCTCGGCCGGCTATAGTGTCATGCCAGGTGTGGGAAGACTTAGTGCAACAAAGCGGGAAGAGGGAAAGGGAGCCCAGACTCTAGGGAAATGGGGAAGTGGAGACCTCCTAGTCTGGTCTAGTGTCACCCTGTCTCAACTACCATCCCTATATAGGCTCCTCGCCAATCGCCGACGAATGCCACGTCCTGACTTTTCCTGGTGTACGGCTAAGGTTAGGGATGGAAGGAGATGAGCACTAGTCGATCTCCACTAAACTCTATAGACAACAAGGGTAGACAAACAGGGGAGAATTGCTTAGCGTTAGACGACTCCAAATGTGCACACGGCCTCAAGTTCCGGAGAGGACAACGCACTGCTCTTGCTAAAGCCACAAGCAGTAATGAATATAGCCGGCGACTCCCTCTCAGACACACCAGGTATTTATACACCCAGGCCAGAAAGCTAATTAGCCAGAAGGAGGTAGCCGCTAGGTCCTAGAGACAGCCTTTTATCTGAGAAGATGTCTGTAATGCCAAACATAGAGATCTCCTGCAACCAACTGCAGGGCGACTGTCTGTCACCTCTGACACACCAGTGAGAAATACACTCGCACTACATTACAAGCACATACACACATTTAATGAATATAAAACTTAATGGCCGTGCTACTCTAATACAGGCAAAATGTGGACCCTCAAATCCACTTATAAAATGACTTGTTCTCCAAAGAAGAAAGATCGATGATGGATATTTGCTACTAAACCAAGAAACCTTCTAATGTCCTAAAAAATAAAAGGATATTCAAAAATATAATGCCGCTATATATTAGAAACAGCACACACTGAGTATAGCAACATATATAGATGATTTTAGAGAGATCCAATGGTCGATACAAACCTATGGAATAATGTATGTTAGCTATATGGACATGTAAATGGCAGATCATTCGGATGAGAACACAACTGACAGAGAGAATCATCGAATGTTGGGTCCAACAGTCAAAAAGACAATTAATGGGAAGCATAAAAAACCTTTACAGGACAAATGGTGATAGTGGCACTACATGCACAAGAGTGTCCGCGCTAAAATATTGTAAATTATCGAACAAAGTGTCAGCAACAACATGTACGGTACTTGGAATATATCATACAGTGTTAGATGCATATCACCACGTACAAACAGTATATCTCAAAGATAAGTAATACATATAGTGTATTTTAGTATGAATCAAAGTCTTATACAATGTTGTATGCAATCCCAAGAGACCAGAGATGTACTGTCACCGGATTGAGTCAATTATAAGTATATTACCTATGATAGTATCCAGGTGCCACCCTAATGTGCTGATGACAGTATCTAGTACCCTCACAGTGAAAGGGAAGGGGGAGCAGGAAAAGCTGTAAACCATGTGAAATATGCAGAAATTCACCATTGAATATAGGAGAAATGAGATCTGCATGGGATAAAGGAGTGGTTACATGGTATGATATATCAGAGGGCATATGAACAAAGGGGAGGCAAGAAGTATAAACAAATTACGTGAGCAGAGCGGTCCTACAAATAGATAGTGCAGCACAGCCCCGACGCGCGATTTGGACAAGAGTCCTTCATCAGGAGTTAGCGTCCATTAAGAACCAGAAGGTTAAAAAGGATGGTGTGGCCAATCAGGAGGGACCGGGGAGGATGACACCGCCCGTGCTGCCAAAGCGAAACTGGAAGTTCCAGCCATGGACCGGAAGTGCCGGGTGCACAGCGTCATGTGACTGATGACACTAAAGAAATATTGATGGCCGATGTGGAGAGACCACACGTGGTGACGCATGCGCCGCCAGGGGGACCGGAAGTCGAGGGTGCCCGCGTCATGTGACCGGGGACAGATCATGTGACCCGGCTCACCAGACACATACAGGGGCCAGCAATCAACCAGAGCACAGGCAACGCATGCATACGTGACTGGTCACAACCCATGGGCAGTGTAGGGCATGCAGGCAAAAGGGGTGTGACCATGTATGGCATAAATAGAGATGTATGTTGACGAATGACGGCATGGATGGTAAATGTATAAGCAGAAAATTAGGAAGTGGGGAATGAAGTCTAAGCGACAGATGTACATAAAAAAGAGAGGAGGAAAAACGTGAATACTATAGATGTGAGAAATAAAATGAATAAATAAGATGGAATAAATGCAAATTATACGGACATGATATGGATTTATCAATATACTACGCATGTAGTCCCACAATGAAATACCCGTGTGTATATTTTAATAATTACATTAAAGGGAAGTGGATGCTAAGATAATAAAGTAGGATACGGTGAAAAGAAAAGTGTAATCAAGAAAGGGGAGAAGGACGCAGATAAGGAACCACGTCAGTGGATGTATCATGATCGAGAATACAGATAAGTAACTCATAAATGAGTGTATCATGATCAGTAAGGCAGAAATTAGTGAGTGCAAAATATTTGCTAAAAGATGTTTAGCAATGTACAGTACAGACCAAAAGTTGGACACACCTTCTCATTTAAAGATTTTTCTGTATCTTCATGACTATGAAAATTGTACATTCACACTAAAGGCATCAAAACTATGAATTAACACATGTGGAATTATATACTTAATAAAAAAGTGTGAAACAACTGAAAATATGTCTGATATTCTAGGGTCTTCAAAGTAGCCACCTTTTGCTTTGATGACTGCTTTGCACACTCTTGGCATTCTCTTGATGAGCCAACTACCAATTAAGTAAATCTGGTGATGTGCATCTCTGTAATGAGGAGGGGTGTTGACTAATGATATCAACACCCTATATAAGGTGTGCTTAATTATTAGGCAACTTCCTTTGCTTTGGCAAAATGGATCAGAAGAGAGATTTGACGGGCTCTGAAAAGTCCAAAACTGAGATGTCTTGCAGAGGGATGCACCAGTTTTGAAATTTCCAAACTTTTGAAACGTGATCACCGAACAATCAAGCGTTTCATGGCAAATAGACAACAGGGTCGCAAGAAGCGTGTTGGCCAAAAAAGGCGCAAAATAACTGCCCATGAATTGAGGAAAATCAAGCTTGAAGCTGCCAAGATGCCATTCGCCACCAGTTTTTGCCATATTTCAGAGCTGCAACGTTACTGGAGTATCAAAAAGCACAAGGTGTGCGATATTCAGGGACATGGCCAAGGTAAGGAAGGCTGAAAAACGACCACCTTTGAACAAGAAACATAAGATAAAACGTCAAGAATGGGCCAAGAAATATCTTAAGACTGATTTTTCAAAGGTTTTATGGACTGATGAAATGAGAGTGACTCTTGATGGGCCAGATGGATGGGCCAGAGGCTGGATCTGTAAAGGGCAGAGTGCTCCACTCCGACGCCAGCAAGGTGGAGGTGGGGTACTGGTATGGGCTGGTATCATCAAAGATGAACTTGTGGGACCTTTTCGGCTTGAGGATGGAGTGAAGCTCAACTCCCAGACCTACTGCCAGTTTCTGGAAGACAACTCCTTCAAGCACTGGTACAGGAAGAAGTCGGTATCGTTCAAGAAAAACATGATTTTCATGCAGGACAATGGTCCATTACATGCATCGAACTACTCCACAGCGTGGCTGGCCAGTAAAGGTCTAAAATAAGAAAAAATAATGACATGGCCCCCTTATTCACCGGATCTGAATCCCACAGAGAACCTGTGGTCCATCATAAAATGTGAGATCTACAGGGAGGGAAAACAGTACACCTCTCGGAACAGTGTCTGGGAGGCTGTGGTGGCTGCTGCACGCAATGTTAATTGAAAACAGATCAAGCAACTGACAGAATCTATGGATGGAAGGCTGTTGAGTGTCATCATAAAGAAAGGTGGCCATATTGATGACTAATTTTTTTGTTTTTGCATGTCAGAAATGTTTATTTCTAATATTTGTGCACTGATATTGGTTTACCTGGTGAAAATTAACAAGTGAGATGGGATTATATTTGGTTTTTATTAAGTTGCCTAATAATTCTGCACAGTAATAGTTACCTGCACAAACAGATATCCTCCTAACATAGCCATAGGTTGATTGAGAAAATAGTTGTTGATCAATAATAAAAATAATCCTCTAAAATACAACTTGCCTAATAATTCTGCACACAGTGTATATACATTGATGGAGACTCAAATTTATGCTTTTCTCATATTGAACAAACTTTTTTTCCCCAATGGCCACTCTTGTTTGGCGCCAGTTTTTTTCCACATTTTTTACTTTTTGACTTGTATATATGTATGTCCACACCTTGTTATACCTGGTATAAACTATGCACTTGATAAAGTGAACAGGATATCCACGAAACGCGTCTGATTTTAGCTTCAATAAATGGACTCATAACTAAGCACTGGATATTGCATCCTTTTTTGGACCCGGAGGAGCGCGGATTTTCTGGCACTTTCTGGCATACACCACATTTGGGAAGAAGTTGACATTTACTGTTAAAAGATAGATGGGTCTATAGGATGCCGGCAAGCTGGGGTCCTTGTCTTGTTTAGGTAACACCGTAAATATGGCTTCCTGCATGGATGTGGGCAATGATCCCCCTCCAAAACATGTATTATATACCTCCAATAACACTGGTAGTAATACTTCCTCATTAGTGATGAGCGAGCACTAAAATGCTCGGGTACTTGTTGCTCAAGTAGAGTAAATTGGAATGCTCGAGTGCTCGGTGTGAGTAACGAGCCCAATGTAAGTCTATGGGAAACTCAAGCATTTTTCAGGCAATTATGGGCCTAAAAATTGCCGAAATAGATGGGAACAGTGCTCAAATTACATGGGAACAGCATGGGGAAGACCACTGGAAGCATCTCGGACTCCTAGGTAACTGCTGTGAACAATGTTGTCAGAGTATTACGCCACTTTTACGGGCTCACAATAAAAGATACAAAAACGAAACCAAAATGGAATTTCCTGGGAAATATGTTAAGGAACATCCTTTCCAGGGTAATGACTTGTATATAAGACAAAATAAATAACCAAAAACAACAATACTCCTCAACACCTTGGGCTATGTTCACAAATAGCGTTTTTGCACTTTAGCATTGCTTTCAAAGGTGAAAAATACATTCACCAGTAAATGTCATTTTCACATTTTAATACGTTATCTGGCCATGTGGTATGTGAGACTTGATCAGACACATCCATACAGTGCTGAAAAGACATGGGAACAGCATGGGGAAGACCCCTGGAAGCATTTCTGACTCCCAGGTCACTGCTGTGAACAATGTTGTCAGAGTATTACGCCACTTTTACGGGCTCACAATAAAAGATACAAAAACAAAACCAAAATGGATTTTCCTGGGAAATATGTTAAGGAACATCCTTTCCAGGGTAATGACTTGTATATAAGGCAAAAAAAATAACCAAAAACAAAAATACTCCTCCACACCTTGGGCTATGTTCACACGTAGCGTTTTTGCGTCCCATGCGCAGCTTCCGGGCTGCTGAGTGCAAATTTGCCTCCAGTATTTGCTGATAACGTTCTGCATTAATCTTTCCTTCAACTTTTACCAAATTTCCTGTGCCTTTGTAGCTCACACATCCCCAAAACATCAGCAATCCACCTCCGTGCTTTACAGTAGAAATGGTGTTCCTTTCATCATAGGCCTTGTTGATCTCTCTCCAAATGTAACATTTATGGTTGTGGCCAAAAAGTTCAATTTTGGTCTCATCACTCCAAATTACCTTGTTCCAGACGTTTTGAGGCTTGTCTTTGTGCTGTTTGGCGTATTGTAGGCGAGATACTTTGTGGCATTTGCGCAGTAATGGCTTTCTTCTGGCAACTCGACCATGCAGCCCATTTTTCTTCAACTGCCTCCTTATTGTGCATTTTGAAACAACCACATCACTAGTTTTCTGAGAGTCCTGAATTTCAGCTGATGTTATTTGTGGGTTTTTCTTTGAATCCCGAACAATTTTCCTGGAAGTTGTGGACGAAATTTTTGTTGGTCTACCTGACCGTGGTTTGGTTTTTACAGAGCCCCTGATTTTCCATTTGTTAATCACAGTTTGAACGCTGCTGACTGGCATTATCAATTCCTTGGATATCTTTTTGTATCTCTTTCCTATGTTATATAGTTCAACTACCTTTTCCCGTAGGTCCGTTGACAATGCTTTTGCTTTCCCCATGACTCACAATCCAGAAATGTCAGTGCCTGGATGAAACATGCAAGAGTCTGTCTGGATCCCAGAAACTCACTCAGCTTTAATGCACACACACTGATTACAAGCAAACAGGTCACAGGTGAGGATGTTACCTTTAGTAGCCATTCAAACCCATTTGTGTCAAATTCTGTGCATGCTATCAGGCCAAAATCACCAGGGTATGTAAACTTTTGATCAGGGTCATTTTGGATGTTTTTGGTTGTTATTAAGATTTAATAAGAGAAAACACAGTAGTTTGACAATAAATGGCTTCACCCACCAATAACCATGAGTGGAGAAAAAGTTTTTCTTGTTATCATTCATATTCTCTGAAACAGAGCCAAGAAAGCAAAAATTCTATTTATTTAGCGACAACTTAGCAACAATTAAAATAACTAAAACCTGTCTAAAAACTATTGCAAATTTATAAATAGTTACAGAAACTGCACTATAAAAGTTGGTCCTCATTCAGTGATAACTGTTTTTTGCTTGTTTCTTGTACTTCTTCACCGGATCATCTCTTAAAATTATGCAGCAGTCTGCAAGCATTGATGGATTCCATTTAGGTTGATACTTTTCTCCATATCTGCAATAGCTTGGTCACGTCTCTCACCATCCTCGTTTCTCACGACTCCGCAGTTTGGTGGAAGAAAAGTCAAGAATGTAAGAAATTAATCATTAAGGACATGTTACAGCCAAGATCCTTATATGTTTTGAGGAGAAATAACACCAACTCTTCATAGTTACTGTATCTGCTCTTGAGTTTCCCAGAAAGTTAGTTATCGCAAATGCAAATGTAAACCATACAGCCTTTTCCTTACCCTGCAACAAACGAAGAAACTCCTCGTCTTGAAGAAGCTTATGAATCTGAGGTCTAATAAAGACTCCTCCTTTTATATTTCCTTTACTTAACCTTGGAAAGTTATCAATGAGATGCATGCACGCTTTCACATTTTTATCCATTGCCTTTACAAAGTTCTTAATTAGGCCCAACTTCATAAGATTTTGTTACCACCATTGCCTAGGTGGGTTCTCAACTTCTGGATGCAGGACAGTTTACTCCCTTGCTGAAGTGAATGTGGGAAAGGCCAGTCCCTTTTATTGGGCAGCACGGTGACCCTAGTTTGCACTGCCGCCTAGCAGCACTGGGGTCCTGTTTTCAAATCTCACCAAGGACAACATCTGCAAGGAGTTTATATGTTCTCCCCGTGTTAGCGTGGGTTTCCTCCCACACTCGAAAATACATACTGATAGGGAATTTAGATTGTGAGCGCCAATGGGGACAACGATGATAATGTATGTATAGCGCTGTGGAATATGTTAGCGCTATATAAAAATAAAGATTATTATTATTATTGTAGCAATATTCTCTTGCACGACTATCCCACATAGAAAGCAGCAGTACTTTTGTGTATCCACCCTGGCAACCAAATAAGGTGGCAACAACCGTAACGACATGTGTGAACAAGCAGATGTAGGCGCTCCGGCTGAGCATCTAGCTATTTATCCGATATAGGACCTGACGACCATCCTGAAAATCATCATACATCTACCAAATAACTTTCTGAGTCTGGTACTTTGCGCCAGGGGGAAAAAATGACCAGGAAAAGCCATAGAAAGACTGCGAGAGAAGCAGGCTCTCAGCTCCAAGATGACACCACAGTTGTCACACTGGAGACAGATTGAGCAGGGTAGACGAGGAGAAGGTAAGTGGTGGCCAGGTTGGAGCAATTTGCCTGCACAGAAACGCAGGTCTCAGCAGGTATCAGTGGCCTTCTTATAGCAGCTACCTCGCACCTGTGCACGAGCTCCAGAGTGGAGGAGTTGGGTGAGCAGGAGATGGGAGAGGCAGCCGCGTTGAAGGGGATGAAAAGACCAGAAAATTGCATGTGGCTCAATACTCACTGCCCCACGCCCTAATCTGCACCAATGGGACATACAGGTACCTGAGAAACCTACTTTAAAATATGTTTTCATTGCAGTGGTACATTGTAAATTCTCACTTTGCTCTGAATGTACATTTTGGTGGTCTTAAAGATGAGATAGCAGGTATACCACACAAACTGCAGAAAATAGAGCAGGGGCAGTGGAAGGCAGAGTCAGCGCCATTGAGGACCAGATAGCCGATAAAAGCAATGAGAACAGGCTTGCAGCACAGCAAATATCAGCACTGCTGGCAGACATAGATGATCTTGAAAATAGGTCAAGGCTCAATGATATACCACTTATTGGTGTGCCTAGAATAGATAGAAGGCTCCTTTCCTACTGAATTCTTTGAAAATTGGCTGAAATTAATTATAAGGCTTGAAACCTTAACCCCCCCCTATAAGCTGTAGAACGAGCTCATAGGGTGCCGACCCATCCTCTACCTCCGGGGCTTCCACAAAGACCTGTCCTGGCTAAAGTTTTACACTACCGGGACAGAGATATTATCCTGCGATGGGCACCCAGATGTAACAATCAATGGGTCCAAAATATCGATCTTTCCAGATTATTCTTTAGAAGTGCAGAAACAAAGAGCCAAATTCATTGATGTCAAAAAATATCTGAAAGATTTGCACATTCCATATTCAATTATTTTATTTAATAAACCTTTCTGAATTGACGTCTTCAATAAACCAGCAGCGCGGGAATTATCCACAAATTTCTCCAGATCCTGATATTCATCGGTTTTGACAAATCCATGGATCCACAGCAGCGGAACATCAAACTTAAAACGCCAAAGAAAAGAATACAGCACAATCTGATACAAATACTCTTAAATATTTGTTGGATAAGACCCTATTTGCGCTACCTTTTCCCTAGGATCAAAAGTTCACATACCCCAGTTTTTAATACCGTATTTTGCCCCCTCTAACATCAATGACAGCTTGAAGTCTTTAGTGGTAGTTGTGGATGAGGCTCTTTATTTTCTCAGATGGTAAAGCTGCCCATTCTTCTTGGCAAAAAGTCTCCAGTTCCTGTAAATTCCTGGGCTGTCTAGCATGAAACTGCATGCTTGAGATCTCCCCATAGTGTCTCAATGATATTGAGGTCAGGACACTGAGATGGCCACTCCAGAACCTTCACTTTGTTCTGCTGTAGCCAGTGACAGATTGACTTGGCCTGTGTTTTGGATCGTTGTCATGTTGGAATGTCCAAGTACGTCCCATGCGCAGCTTCTGGGCTGATGAGTGCAAATTTGCCCCCCGTATTTGCTGATAACTCGCTCGGTACGCGCCTGAGCATCACTGTGCTCGACGAGTATTTCCGGGTTGCTCAGGCGGGAACTCTGGTCCCCTCCCTCCATGTTTGGCGCTCTTTAAAGAGCCAATAAACATGCAGGGATTGCCTGTCACGCACTGTAATGCCGTAGGCATGTTGGTCGTGGGCATTACAGTGTTTGGCTGGCCGCACAGCGTCATCAGGTCTATGATAATGTATGTAAAGCGCTGCGGAATATGTTAGCGCTATATAAAAATAAAGATTATTATATAAGACCTGGCATTGCTATGCTCATCACTGTCTACCCCGGAACGAGGCAGAGTAGGAAGAGTTGCTTTTGTGTGAGGGAGAGATTTGCTTGTTTATAGTTAGTAAAAGTTTTCCACAAGATATATATATATACACAGTTGTGCTCAAAAGTTTATATACCCCGGCCGAATTTTTCCTTTCTTGGCCTTGTTTCAGAGAATATGAATGATAACAAAAAAACTTTTTCTTCACTCATGGTTATTGGTTGGGTGAAGCCATTTATTGTCAAACTACTGTGTTTTCTCTTTTTAAATGTTAATGACAACCAAAAACATCCAAATGACCCTGATCAAAAGTTCACATACCCTGGTGATTGTGGCCTGATAACATGCACAGAATTTGACACAAATGGGTTTGAATGGCTACTAAAGGTAACATCCTCCCCTGTGACCTGTGTGCTTGTAATCAGTGTGTTTCCATAAAAGCTGCGGAGTTTCTGGGATCTAGACAGACTCTTGCATCTTTCATCCAGCCACTGACGTTTCTTGAGTGTGAGTCATGGGGAAAGCAAAAGAATTATCAACGGATCTACGGGAAAAGGTAGTTGAACTGTATAACACAGGAAATGGATACAAAAAAATATCCAAGGAATTGATAATGCCAGTCTGCAGTGTTCAAATTGTGATTAACAAATGGAAAATCAGGGGCTCTGTAAAAACCAAACCACAGTCAGGTAGACCAACAAAAAATTTGGCCACAATGCCAGCAAAATTGTTCGGGATGCAAATAAAAACCCACAAATAACATCAGCTGAAATTTAGGACTCTCTGAAAACTAGCGGTGTGGCTTTTGATGCACAATAAGGAGGCACTTGAAGAAAAATGGGTTGCATGGTCGAGTCGCCAGAAGAAAGCCATTACTGCACGAATGCCACAAAGAATCTCATCTACAGTACGCCAAACAGCACAGAGACCAGCCTCAAAACTTCTGGAACAAGGTAATTTGGAGTGATGAGACCAAAATTGAACTTTTTGGCCACAACCATAAATGTTACATTTGGAGAGAGGTCAACAAGGCCTATGATGAAAGGAACACCATTCCCACTGTAAAGCACGGAGGTGGATCACTGATGTTTTGGGGATGTGTGAGCTACAAAGGTGCAGGAAACTTGGTAAAAGGTGAAGGAAAGATGAATTCAGCACGTTATCAGCAAATACTGGAGGCAAATTTGCACTCATCAGCCCAGAAGCTGCGCATGGGAAGTACTTGGACGTTCCAACATGACAACGATCTAAAACACAAGGCCAAGTCGACCTGTCATTGGCTACAGCAGAACAAAGTGAAGGTTCTGAAGTGGCCATCTCAGTCTCCTGACCTCAATATCATTGAGACACTCTGAGGAGATCTCAAGCGCGCAGTTCATGCTAAACAGCCCAGGAATTTACAGGAACTGGAGGCTTTTTGCCAAGAAGAATGGGCAGCTTTACCATCTGAAAAAATAGAGAACCTCATACACAACTACCACAAAAGACTTCAAGCTGTCATTGATGTTAGAGGGGGCAATACATGGTATTAAGAACTGGGGTATGTGAACTTTTGATCAGGGTCATTTGGATGTTTTCGGTTGTCATTAAGATTTAAAAAGAGAAAACACAGTAGTTTGACAATAAATGGCTTCACCAAACCAATAACCATGAGTGGAGAAAAAGGTTTTTTGTTATCATTTATATTCTCTGAAACAAGGCCAAGAAAGGAAAAATTCTGCTGGGGTATGTAAACTTTTGAGCACAACTGTTTCTATCTGAACTAACAGTCCTTCTGAGGACTAATCCAGCTGCATATAATCAGTAGTGTTGAGCCACCCCCGTAGTGTTCGAGTTCGGTTCGGTTCGTCGAACACCCGTGTGTTCGCCGAACTGTTCGTCGAACACCTTCGAACACCGTTAAAACCAATGGCAGGCAAACAAAAACACATAGAAACACATAGAAAACACCTTCAAAAGGTGTCCAAAAGCTGACAAACTGCTCAGAAGACACAACTAACACATGGAAAAGTGACAAGTACATATAGTCATGAGAAAAGAAAAGAGGTGGAGGAGTAAAAGGAGGGGGAGACACAGATATAGGCATGTCATGCCCTTCTAAAATCCAAAAAGTGAGAAGCCGACACGTTCAGTCCGCTCCTGCCCGTGCCACCGGGTTTGTGCCAGAGCCGCGGTGAACCCTGACGGCCAGCCCCCCTCTCCCAATACTGGTGCCTGTCCGCTGGTGGGTCGAGCGAGCCCCCCTGTGGTGGAGGCAGCTCTAAGCTTTTTAATTTAAATTGTCTCTCTAATTTGAATGAATACACTTTAAATCCATTTACAGTTATATGAAAAAGTTTGGGCACCCCTATTAATCTTAAGCTTAATGTTTTATAAAAATTGGTGTTTTTGCAACAGCTATTTCAGTTTGATCTATGTAATAACTGTTGGACACAGGAATGTTTCTGCCTTGAAATGAGGTTTATTGTACTAACAGAAAATGTGCAATCTGCCTTCAAACAAAATTTGACAGGTGCATAAGTATGGGCACCTCACCAGAAAAGTGACATTAATATTTAGTAGATCCTCCTTTTGCAAAAATAACAGCCTCTAGTCGCTTCCTGTAGCTTTTAATGAGTTCCTGGATCCTGGATGAAGGTATTTTTGACCATTCCTCTTTACAAAACAATTCCAGTTCAGTTAAGTTTGATGGTCGCCGAGCATGGACAGCCCTCTTCAAATGATCCCACAGATGTTCAATGATATTCAGGTCTGGGGACTGGGATGGCCATTCCAGAACATTGTAATTGTTCCTCTGCATGAATGCCTGAGTAGATTTGGAGCGGTGTTTTGGATCATTGTCTTGCTGAAAGATCCATCCCCTGCGTAACTTCAACTTTATCACTGATCTTGAACATTATTGTCAAGAATCTGCTGATACTGTGTGGAATCCATGCGTCCTTCAACTTAAACAAGATTCCCGGTGCCGGCATTGGCCACACAGCCCCAAAGCAGGATGGAACCTCCACCAAATTTTTCTGTGGGTAGCAAGTGTTTTTCTTGGAATACTGTGGTTTTTTGCCGCCATGCATAACGCCTTTTTGCATGACCAAACAACTCAATCTTGGTTTCATCAGTCTGCAGGACCTTCTTCCACAAAGAAATTGGCTTCTCCAAATGTGCTTTTGCATACCTCGGCCGACTCTGTTTGTGGTGTGCTTGCAGAAACGGCTTCTTTCGCATCACTCTCCCATACAGCTTCTCCTTGTGCAAAGTGCGTTGTATAGTTGACCGATGCACAGTGACACCATCTGCAGCAAGTTGATGCTGCAGCTTTCTGGAGGTGGTCTGAGGATTGTCCTTGACTGATCTCACCATTCTTCTTCTCTGCCTTTCTGATGTTTTTCTTGGCCTGCCACTTCTGGCCTTAACAAGAACTGTCCCTGTGTTCTTCCATTTCCTTACTATGTTCCTCACAGTGGAAACTGACAGGTTTAATCTCTGAGACAGCTTTTTGTATCCATCCCCTGAACAACTATGTTGAATAATCATTGTTTTCAGATCATTTGACAGTTGTTTTGAGGAGCCCATGATGCCACTCTTCAGAGGAGATTCAAACAGGAGAACAACTTGCAAGTGGCCACTTTAAGTAGCTTTTCTCATGATTGCATACACCTGGCTATGAAGTTCAAAGCTCAATAAGGTTACAAAACCAAAAAAAGTGCTTTAGTAAGTCAGTAAAAAGTAGGTAGGAGTATTTAAAACAAGAAAATGATAAGGGTGCCCATACTTATGCACCTGACAAATTTTGTTTGAATCCAGATTGCACATTTTCTGTTAGTACAATAAACCTTATTTCAAGGCAGAAACATTACTGTGTCCAACAGTTATTACATGTATCAAACTGAAATAGCTGTTGCAAAAACACCAATTTTTATAAAACATTAAGCTTAAGATTAATAGGGGTGCCCAAACTTTTTCATATAACTGTACAAGGATCTATTGGAGGGCAAGTCTCATGCCAGCAGCCGCGTAATTCCAGCTCCAGTAGCGTCCACTAAAGCTGCTGCAGTTAAAAAGCTTTTATAAGGATCGAGTTCGGCTGTCCACCGCAAGGCATCCTACTGCCAGTCCCAGCCCCTATGCCTTGGGGTGCCTCCTGATGCTCTTCACTGAGTATCCCGTGGTCCCGAAGCATTTCCTTTGAAAAAATTAAGTGTCCAAACTACAGGTGGTGTAGCTTGCTTAACAGCCGGGATACTCCGCTGACTAGCAGACACTGCTACTAGGCACAAAGTATTTCCTGGGCTAGATGCAGTTAAAAATTTGTAATTAGATACTCTCGTTGGATGCTGAGAAAGCATTCCATAGAGTCTCCTGGCACCCCATATATGATTCTCTTAAAAAGCTTGGGGTAGGGGTCTAGGGGACCCTTTTATAGCCAAAATCACGGCCCTGTATCGCAATACGTCACCTAGGCTGAAGATAAATGGAACTGTAGCACCCTGAGGGCTCGGTTGCTACAGAGGTATTGCACCTCACCCAGAGGTGTGATATCTCACTCTCAGGTAAGGATGGAGTGTGGATCAGGACCCGACACCTGCATGCATTACACCACATTGCCGTGGGGCAGGGCGACCAATATGCCCCTGAGATGGGCACGACAGTCCCTGTCCCTGGCTGGAGTGGGGGGAGGGAACACTGAGGAAGGGGAACCCTGTAGTGCAGGAGCAGGGAGGAAGCAGTTCCTGGGTGCATTGAGAAGGGAGTATAAAAGGTGGGCACCATCTTAGTTCAGTGCAGAGAAGTCTGAGCAGAAGTGGCAGGGAGCAGGGGCTCTGCATGAGCTCTGCTCCGGAGGCGGGCCTAGTAACAGAGGCCCAGGCCTGAAAGAGGGAGAAGGAAGGAAGAGGAGCGGAGAAGGCTCCAGGAATGAGGAACGAAGGGATCCCAGGGGTGCGGACGGGCGAGTCGCCACCACACGCCCGAATCCACCTGCATGGAGGGGTCAGGCCAAAGGGGGAGACCGGTCCCCGAAACTAGTGGAGGCAGGAAACGACCCTCAGCTAGAAACCGGAGGCTGTGACATTTTATGTGGCGCAGCCCCTCGCTACACCCGCTAGGAGGGCAGCACATAGGGTCAGGGAAACTGGCGCCAAGTTTACCAAGAGGAGGCCCGAGGCAGCCGGACAGAAGGGTTGGCAAGAAAGGCCAGACAAAGGACACACAAAGGGGGTCCTGTGAAGCGCTCCAAAGTTATCTGGGAGTTGTCTGAGCCCCTCACCTGGTGAGCACAGTACGACGTGGGCAGCCGTTACCTGCAGACGTGGTCTGGATAATAAGAACTGTGAGTAAAGGCCCTGGACTGCATCACTGACTCCGTGTCGTTACTGCTGCTGCCCTGCACCATCACCCCCATCCTCCGCATACACTGCCCTGAGGCTATACTCCTCCCGTGGGGAGTTATGCTACGCTCTGCTGCACCCACAACACCAGCCTCAGCGGTCTGCCCTGCAGCGGCGGTTCACTCTGACCGCAATCCACGGGTGGCGTAGTCGGACATTTAAACATCAAAACCACATAAATAGTTCCGCCACTGGTTTGACCACCCTGAGCCACGGAACCGGGTCGCCGCCACGAAGACTACAACCACCACATCCACCAAAAAGGGTCCGGCTCCGGGTGTCCCAAGGCCCAGGGGGTGTGTAGCACCCCGAGGACTCGGCTGCTACAGGGGTATTGCACCTCGAACCAGAGGTGTGGTATTCCACTCCCGGGTAAGGATGGAGTGTGGGACTGAGCTTAGCTAGCTGCATGCACTACACTCACCCCATTTCCGGGGGACAGAACAACGGTACTCCCACCAAATAGATGTGCAGGTACGATAGCGTCTGTCCCTGGCTGGAGTGGGGAGGGGGGAGGAACATCCCAGTAGTGTAGGGGCAGATAGGGGAGGGACTCCGGGCATAGAGGTAGGAGCCCATTGGGTGCTAGTCACCTGGGCTCACACATAGAGGGAGTATATATGGTGGGCACCATCTAGAGACAGAGAGAGTCAGTTCAGAGAGGAGCTCAGCTAAGAGGGCTGACAGGGAGCTGTGGCTCCGGCTGGGCCCAGCTCCAGGGCCAGGCCTGCAGTGGAGAGAGAGGAGGAAGAAAGGCCCAGAGACACAAGACAAGAGGGAACCCTGAGATCCCAGAAGTAAACCAGAAGGGTGAAGGGTTGGCGGAAACGGGTATCGGAACCCAAACTGGTGGAGGCTAATGATCCTCAGCCAGGAACCGGAGGTCGTGGTCAAGTTTTGCCACGACCCTCACCATATCCACCAGGAAGGCACACCACGAGTATGGTCAGGAAAGCCAGAGAAGGTTTAACCACCAAGAGGCCCGAGGGAGCCGGACAAAGGTGGATCCCTGGTGGGGACGGCCAGAGAGAGAGAGAGAGGGGAGCTCAGGACCACGCTCCGGAACTGCCTGGGGGTTAGCCGAGTCCCGCACCTGGTGAACGCAGTACGGCTCGGGTGGTCACTCCCGGCCGAAGTGACTGAAGCAACATCTGTGAGTAAAAACCCTGAAACTGCATCATACGTTTCTGAGTCTCCTTGCTGCACCATCACTACCACCATCATCTACTCCTGCTGCCCTGAGGCCATACCCCTCCCATTGGGGGTTATACCATCTACGCTGCACAATCCTTCCACCGGCCTCAGCGGACTGTCCTGCAGCAGCAGCTCTATAGCTGCATTCAACGGGTGGCGTAGTCGTACAACACCTACTATTCAAGACACTGCCGCTCAGCTTGACTCCCTGGGCACGGACCGGGTCACCGCCACGAGACTACCACCCCCATCTGATCCGGCTCCGGGTAAGCCCCCATGCGCGCGATGCCGCACGACACAGAAGGCCCAGGGGCGCGTCAGGTGCATCAGAACATTTTCATCATCTTTCACAATCACCAATGGGACAAGGCAGGGATGTCCTCTGTCCCCTCTCTTATACATCCTAGTGACGGAGCACCTGCTCTCATCAATTCGCCATAACCCAAATATTAGGTGGATTGAGGTGGGAGGCACCGAGTACAAGTGCTCTCTATTTGCTGATGATGTACTAGTATATATCACTCAATCACATATATCCATCCATGCTGTTATGGCTGAAATAGATCACTTTGTTACATGGTCAAATTTTAAAATCAATGCAGCGAAGTCTGAGGCCCTCGATGTCTCCCTCCCCAAATCCATATAGGATTCCATCCAGTCCAACTTTCCCTTTGCCTGGCCCTCACAGGGTATCAAATACTTAGGAATTCCTATTCATAGAGACCTCTCCCATCTATGTTATCTTAATTTTGGGCCCTTTATTGAACAACTCCATACAGACCACGGTTGGCAAGTTAGAACTGTAAGATTCACTACGTGAACCACTGGTGTTTTGTGGAAAAGCACATGTACACTGTGTTCCAAATTATTATGCAAAAAGTGTTTAGGAGTGATAAGGGAAGAATTTGTTTGTTTGTCAGTTAAACTCATTGATGGTGATGTGTGTCAGGGCTCTTTATATCACTGTAAGCAGACACCTGTGCTAATTAGTTTGGCAGGTGTGTCCAATGAAAGGCAAGACTACTTAAGAAGGCTGTCTCACATTATTAAGCAGCCTACATTTTCTGCCAAAATGGGAAAGAAAAAGGATGTGTCGGCTGCTGAGAAGCAACAAATTGGGGAGTGTTTAGGTCAAGGCATGACTACAATCAACATTGTGCGATGATCAGGATGAAGTGTCTTGGCAATCAAGAAGTATGTAGCTGATTCACAGTACACACGTGTGCGTGCTGATAAGGGCAAATTGAGGACTCTTTCCTACAGGCAATTACGTCAGGTTAAAAGAGCAGCGGCAAAAAAGCCTTGTCATAGCAGCAGACAAGTTTTTGAAGCTGCTGGTGCCTCCAACGTCCCCCGAACAACAAGATGCAGGGTCCTTCAGAGGTTTGCAGCTGTGCATATGCCATCCTGTCGACCTCCTCTATCCACTTCACACAAGCAGAAACGGCTCCAGTGGGCCAAACATTACATGAAGACTGATTTCAAAACTGTTTTGTTCACGGATGAGTGCCGTGCAGCGCTCAATGGTCCAGATGGATGGAGTGGAGGATGGCTGGTTGATGGACACCCCACGCAAACACGGCTACAGCGCCAACAAGGAGGAGGTGGAGTAATGTTTTGGGCTGGAATCATGGGGAGAGAGATTGTCGGCCCCTTTAGGATCCCTGAAGGCGCTAAAGATGAACTCCATAATGTATGTGGATTTTCTCAAACAGCACTTCCTGCCATGGTTCAAGAAGAAGAACCGTGTATTTCACAACAAGATCATTTTTTTGCATGATAATGCACCATCTCATGCTGCACATAAAACATCTGCATCTCTGGCTGATATGGGCATAAAAGGGGACAAACTTATGGTGTGACCCCCATGCTCCCCTGACCTCTACCCCATTCAGAACCTCTGGAGCATCATCAAAAGGAGTGTCTATGATGGCGGGAGGCAGTTCACATCTAAGCAACAGCTCTGGGAGGGTATTCTGTCCTCATGCAAAACAATTGAAGCAGAAACCATCCAAAACCTGACAAATTCAATGGACGAGAGAGTTCAGAAGCTCCTTTTGAACAAGGGGTCCTATGTGAAAATGTAACATCACCTAGTATAAAGTTTTGAGTTGAAAACTGTTTGATTTCAGTTTCTAACAACCTGCTAATGCTTATAATTTCAAAAATGACCATTTTTTTGGTCTATATTAAAAGGAAAAGGTTGATCGAAAAGTTTGGGGGATCTAAGAGTGTGGCAACCCAGTAGTCATGATTACTTCGAATTCTGACAATATGAGGGTCATGTTGCAGGTAGTGCAGCAAGAAGGCACTTATGTGTCTTGCGCATCTCGGAGCCCCAAAATTATTTTCCGGGCTAGATGCAGCTACAAATTATTATTAATTTTAAATCTGGTGGAGCTTAGTATAGATGGGCTAATAGGATCAGTGCTGCACACTGCTACAAAGCCCAAATTATTTTCCAGTCAAGATACAGATAAACATGATTAGTAATTTGAAAGCTTAAAACGGTTGGTAGGGTGATTTTAACCAATCATCAAGCTTTTACTCTCCCCAGGATGACACAGGGGTAGAAAAGTCGTTTCGGATCCATGATTTGTTCATCTTTATGAACGCGAGTCTGTCTACATTATCAGTGGAGAGCCGCGTGCGCTTATCTGTCAGCACACCACCAGCAGCTCTGAACACACGTTCAGACAGAACGCTGGCTGCGGGGCATGACAAGATCTCCAAGGCGTAAGTGGCTAGCTCCGGCCATTTATCCAGAGTGGAAGCCCAAAAAGAGCAAGGGTCTAGTGACACAGTCATGGCTTCAATGTTTACTTGGAGATACTCCTGTACCATCGTCTCTAGGCGTTGACTATGTGTCAGACTTCTTGTCTCCTGTGGCCTTGCAAAGGATGGGCTAAAAAAGTGGTGAAATGATTCCGCAAAATTGATGTTACCAGCAGATACTGTGGTTCTGTTACGGTTTGAGTGCTGAATACTTGACGGTCCCACGGTTGGCAAGTTGGAACTGTGAGATTCACTACGTGCACCACTGGTATTTTGTGGAAAAGCACATGTAAGATTCTGCAACAGTCTCTGCTGATACTCCTGCATGCGTGCATCCCTTTCTATAGCAGGAATAATTTCTGCAAATTTACTTTTGTACCGGGGATCTAACAGTGTGGCAACCCAGTAGTCAGGATTATTTCTAATTCTCACAATTCGAGGGTCATGTTGCAGGTAGTGCAGCAAGAAGGCACTCATGTGTGTTGCGCATCCAGGAGCACCAAGTCCCTGTTGTGTTGGTGGCGAGGTAACAATCATGCTTCCTTCCTCTGTCCTCTCCCCCCAACCTCGCACAACAGAAATGTGATCAAGGTCTCCCTCATCTGATGAGTCTTCCATCAGTTCGTCCTCCACTTCTTCCTGGGCTCCTGCACCTTCCTCACTAGTTTGGCTGCTACCATGCGCCCTGGTAAAACCATCTCCCCCACCCTCACATGCCTGCCGCCTTGGTGCTGCCGACCGTCTGGACCTTGCAGATGTTAGCCCTTCCGCATACAACTCCTCCTCCTCTACTTCCTCCACCTCCTCTTGTGCCACCACACGACTCCGAATTCTGTTTAACATGTGCTCCAGCATGTAAATCACCGGAATAGTCATGCTGATAATGGCATCGTCAGCACTAAACATCTTCGTCGCCATTTCAAAACTGTGCAGAAGGGTGCATAGGTCCCTGATCTGAGACCACTCCTCCAGCGTGATTTGCCCCACCTCCGGATCTCGTTGGCCCAGGCTATACGTCAGAACGTATTGCACCAGGGCTTGTCGGTGCTGCCACAGTCGCTGCAACATGTGCAGAGTTGAATTCCACCGGGTAGGCACATCGCATTTTAGCCGGTGAAGTGGCAGGCCCAACGACTTCTGTAGAGATGTAAGTCGCTGAGCTGCGGGATGCGAACGGCGGAAGTGAGCACACAGCAACCGTGCCCTCTGCAGAAGGCCATCTAGTCTGGGATAGTGGGCTAAAAATTGCTGGACAACCAGGTTCAACACGTGAGCCATACAAGGCACGTGTGTGACATTGCCCCGGCGAAGGGCCGCACCCAGGTTTGCAGCATTGTCGCACACGGCCTTCCCTGGTTTCAGGTCCAGTGGAGACAACCATTCATGAAATTGGTTCTCCAGAGCTGACCACAACTCCTCAGCTGTGTGACTCACATTTCCCAGACATTTCAAAGTAAAAACCGCCTGATGACGTTGAGCCCTACTGCCAGCATAGTAAGGAGGTGTGCAGGATCCCTTCTGCGCAGTTAGAAAGCTTGTGGCATGACCAGACAGGCTTTGGGTGCAGGTGGAAGACCGAGAGGAGGTTGAGGAGGCAGAAGCAGTGGAGGAACTTTGACATAAAGAGGATTGACGCACAACTCGTGGGGACGGCAAGACTTGGACAGCAGCCCCTTGTCCTGTTGTCACCATAGTTACCCAGTGCCCAGTCAGCGACATGTAACGCCCCTGTCCATGCCTACTCGTCCAAGTGTCTGTGGTGAAATGCACCCTGTCACACACAGAGTTTCTCAAAGAAGCGGTGATGTTGTGTGCGACATGCTGGTGGAGAGCAGGCACACCTTTCTTTGAGAAGTAGTGCCGACTGGGCATCTGGTACTGGGGCACTGCGACGGACATAAGGTCTCGAAAATCCTCTGTGTCCACCAGGCGGAAAGGCAGCATTTCTGTAGCCAAGAGCTTGCAGATGGTGAAATTCAACCTCTTAGCTTTCTCATGGCTAGGAAGAAATGGTCTTTTACTTGTCCACATCTGAGGGACCGAGGGCTGGCTATTGTGCTTAGACGGGGTTGATAAGGGTGTCCCCGGCAAACTGCCGGTCTGTGAGGAAGATGCAGGCGGACATGTTAGGTTGCCTTGATCCAAAGGTGGTGCTATCGATGTCGGACAGCGCTCAACACCAGCTGGTGTTACCACCTCCAAAGAAAATGATGACCTGCCAATCACGCTGGCTGTTGCGGGTAAAGAGGTGGCAGGTCTGCGCCCCAAAACAAGTGTGACTGCTGTCCCCCCAGTCACAGAGGATGAAGAGGCCGCGGATGCACAAGATATGGCAGACGGTGGTTGGCCCGGCCGGCTAGGCCGCATTGTAGCACACTGAGCTTCCCACTGCAACTTATGCTTCATGTCCATGTGCCGGTTCATGCATGAAGTACTCAAACTATGTATTTTTTGGCCTCTACTTAGCTTTTGCTGACAAATGTTACAGATAACACGAGTTGGGTCATCTTTATCGATCTGAAAAAATGCCCAGGCTATGCAAGGCTTAGCACCCATGCGACCTGAAGAGCCACCACGACTTGTGGTGAGAGGCAGAGTTGTGTTTGAGGATGCAGTTGTTGACGTGCTTCCAGTACTACGTCTCTGTCCAGGAAGGCGCAACCTGACCTCGTCGTCACTAGCATCTTCCTCCACCTCCTCTGCTGACCTCATCTCTTGGCTGACTATGGGTTGACAGTAAGTGGGATCTCCAACCTCATCATCTTCACCCTGTGCGTTATCACACCCGTCATCCTCAGAGCCAACCTGTTCCTGCCCTGACAAAAAACTAAAGTTGTCGCTCCAATCAGGTATTTGAGTCTCATCATCGTCTTCCTCATTGTCTCCACCAACAGGAGTTACAGTTTGGGAATGAGGGTCTACATTATGGTCAGAACCTTCTGCGTCTGGTCCTGGATCCGACTCATAAAGATTCTGGGCATCAGTGCAGATCATTTCCTCGTCTGGATTCACAGAAGCGCTGGAGTCGACCTCCGATTCCCAGGCTATAGTATGAGTAAACAGCTCTGCAGACTCAACCATCTGTTCTACCTCATACTCAGACGGGCAGCTGGAGATCTGGGAGCTGAGGAAGCAAGTGCGATTGGGGTGACACCTTTGAGGACTGGAGTATTTGTGATGTTGAAGTTGATGTGGAGGAGAGCCCACTTAAAGGAGCACTTGATATCCGTTGAAGCACATGCTGTTTTTGTGCCTCATCTGGAATTTGTAGCGATTGGCGTGGCCGTAAGAAAGGGATCTTATCACATTGTCCGCTAAAAGAAGTAGACATTTTAGTTTGGCTGGAAGATGGTCTTTCTTCTGCAGATGTTACTGTTGCTTTAACATCTACCCCACGGACACAACCTTTTTTCCCCTTCCCAACACGCCTATTCCCCTTTCCACCAGCAGCAGGCCTTTTTCCACTCATTTTGGTGGTTAACTAATTCACAACTCTGGAGTTGTTTGCACAAAAAAACAATGGATGGGAACCGAGCAGAGCTGAGTGGCCAAACTGTGGTATTAGGCCAAAACTATTGGCTGGGTTAGATGCAGAAAAAAATTATATTCAATTTGCAACCTGATGGAGGTCAGTATAGATACACTAATAGATAAAGTCCCACACACAGCTAGAAGCCCAAATATTTTTTCAGAGGTAGATGCAGACAAAAAATTATTTTCAGTTTGCAACCTGATGGAGGTCTGTATAGATGGATTAATAGAACAAGTCCCACACACAGCTAGAAGCCCAATATTTTTTCAGAGGTAGATGCAGAAAAAAAATATATTCAGTTTGCAACCTGATGGAGGTCAGTATAGATGGACTAATAGAGAAAGTCCCACACACTGCTAGAAAGCCAAATATTTTTTCAGAGCTAGATGCAGACAAAAAATTATTTTTAATTTGCAACCTGATGGAGGTCAGTATAGATGGACTAATAGAGAAAGTCCCACACACTGCTAGAAGCCCAAATATTTTTTCAGAGGTACATGCAGAAAAAAATTCTATTCAGTTTGCAACCTGATGGAGGTCTGTATAGATGGATTAATAGAACAAGTCCCACACACAGCTAGAAGCCCAATATTTTTTCAGAGGTAGATGCAGAAAAAATATATATTCAGTTTGCAACCTAATGGAGGTCAGTATAGATGGACTAATAGAGAAAGTCCCACACACTGCTAGAAGGCCAAATATTTTTTCAGAGGTAGATGCAGAAAAAAATTATATTCAGTTTGCAACCTGATGGAGGTCAGTATAGATGGACTAATAGAACAAGTCCCACACACAGCTAGAAGCCCAAATATTTTTTCAGAGGTAGATGTAGATAAAAATTATTTTTAATTTGCAACCTGATGGAGGTCAGTATAGATGGACTAATAGAGAAAGTCCCAAACACTGCTAGAAGGCCAAATATTTTTTCAGAGCTAGATGCAGACAAAAAATTATTTTCAGTTTGCAACCTGATGGAGGTCTGTATAGATGGATTAATAGAACAAGTCCCACACACTGCTAGAAGCCCAATATTTTTTCAGAGGTAGATGCAGAAAAAAAATATATTCAGTTTGCAACCTGATGGAGGTCAGTATAGATGGACTAATAGAGAAAGTCCCACACACTGCTAGAAGGCCAAATATTTTTTCAGAGCTAGATGCAGACAAAAAATTATTTTTAATTTGCAACCTGATGGAGGTCAGTATAGATGGACTAATAGAACAAGTCCCACACACTGCTAGAAGCCCAAATATTTTTTCAGAGCTAGATGCAGAAAAAAATTATATTCAATTTGCAACCTGATGGAGGTCAGTATAGATGGACTAATAGAATGATGCTATGCCCAAAAGATTTTACTTCACTAGGTGCAGTAAAAAAATTGGTATTCTATACACAGGTGGTATATCTTGCAACACAGATAGGCTACTCCACTGACTAACACACTCTGCAATAGGCCAAAAAGGATTAGCTTTGCTAGATTCAGCCAAATGCTGTGAAAAAAACTTGCACAGCACTGGCACAGACCTGCCTGGCAAAAACTGATAGGAACTGATGTAACCTAGTCCTGAAAAGGACTGCAATTACAATTAGTCTTTACTCCCACAATCTATCTATTTAAGAGCACAGACCTGCCTGATAAAAGTCATAGGAAATGCTGTAACCTAGTCCTTAAAAGGACTGCAATCACAACTATTCCCTACTCCCAAGCTATCTGTAGATTTGTGCGAAAATTGGCTTGAAATTAACAAGGTATAGCGCACACAGCAACAGTGGTGCCGTCTAAAACGCAGCTGCAGCAGTGAGAAAATGGTGGCGACGGGGAAAATGGCTTGGTCTTATAGGGCAAGGACATGTGACATACACTGCCAATGACACATGCCCTTGCTTGTGTGAAAAAAGCACTTCGCTCCGTGTGTGCGCTGCTGATAGGCTGACAGATTGCACCTCCCCACTGTAAATGCGGGAAAGAGAAAAAAAAATGGAGATCTTCATTATTCCTGCAGAGATCCATCCCCTGCCCCACCCCCCACCCCGCTGTACACTCAAACTGCGTATTAACATTAATTTTCATCATTACTGAGAAAAAATCCAGTTATGATTTTGGTGCACGAACAGTTATCGAACATAACCTCGAACAGCCGAATTTTTCTCAAATCGTTCGTGTTCGCTGAACGGCTCGAACACCGCCCAAAACAGCTCGAATTTTAGATTGGCGAACAGTTCGAGTAGAACAACGCTCATCTCTAATAATCAGTGCTAGGCAGGAGTTGGGCAGGCAGTGTACGTGGCAGACTGAAGTTCATATAGCACAAAAGGGTTCATTGAATGTCTTGTCTGTTGCTGCTGTAATAATTTCAAATATCTGTAGACATAGACCCAGATATCAGGGGCCAGGAAAATTTTTTTTTATCTTAATCCTGGTTATTTGCTTTAAAAGTAATCCAGAGTACACCATTTTTGTGCTCCATTTGTTGTTAGCACTAGAGAATACAGCCAGATCTGTTCCATATTTGAGCAATAAAAATCCAGAAATTTGAACTGAACGTGGAAAATATTGGCCTCCTTTTACATTCTGTTGCAGTGTGCCAGTCAAGCTATTCACACTAGGTGTTTGTAAAGAATAGTATCAGTGAATTACAGGCCTGCTATTTAAAACCATGGTTCTCTGTCAGATTTATCACCTATAAGAGAGTGTTCTAAAATCAGCCATTTCTTCCATTTTCATTTTGTTGCAGTGTGTCGGTCAAGCTATTCACACTAGGTGTCTGTGAAGAATAGTATCAGTAAATTACTGGCCTGTTATTTACAACTGTGGTTCTCTGTCACATGTATCACATATAACTATGTTCCAAAATCAGCCATTTCTAGTGAACGTGGAAAATATTGTCCTCCATTTAAAATGGGCAAGGTCAGTGGCAAGGGACGAGGAAGTGGACATGATGGTGATGGTGCATGCAGATGCCGAGGACGTGTCCGTGGACAAGCCTGACCTTCCTGTCCCAATTACTAGGGGACCGCAGCACAACACTATTGAACCCAGAGCAGTGTCAAAAGGTTGTTGGCAGGATAGCACCACCACCCTGTCTTCCACACGGTCAAGTGTCAGTAGCCGTGAATCTGGATCGCATATTCCTCACCCTGAACCTCCTTCCTCCCACCATGCCGAGTGCCCAGAGACAACTGATCCCACACTTGGACACTCAGAAGAGCTATTCACTTTTCCATTTGTAGATTCGGGCCTCTTGCCCGGCCAGCTTTAAGTGAGTCAAGAGGAGGAAGCGTGTAGCGGTGCAAAAATATTGTAGCAGCCACGGTCACACGATGGTTGGAAAAGTGCAATTACTATCGCAGGAGGTGGATGATGATGAGACGCAATTGCCAGAATGTCAGGAGGAGGACCAGGGTGTGGAAGTGGAAGAGAAGGTGGTGGATGATATAGTAACTGACCCAACCTGGCAGGGGGACATAGAGAGCGAGGACAGCAGCATACAGGGGGAGTGAGGCGTAGCACCACAACAGGCAGGAAGAAGCAGTGTGGTGGCCGCAAACCCAAGGCGGGAAAGTGTTCCTCGTAACGCCAACACAACGGAAGTTGCTAGTACAACTGTTAGGTCTTCCAGAGTCTGGTTATTTTTTAAAGACTCTGCAGATAACCCCAAAAAGACCATTTGCACTACCTGCCAGGACACCATCAGCAGGGGTAGCAAAAGTAGCAGCCGGACCACCACCAGCATGATCAGACACATGGCAGCAAAGCATCCGACTAAGTGGGCCGAACCACAGGGTCTAGCAAGTGTCTGCGGGTGACACCACTGCTCCTTCCGCTGTTGTGCGCGCACACCAATCCCCTGTCCATGGCGAATGCCAAGATGCCTCCCGCCCTGCACCTGTCATTGCACACTCTCAACTAGCAAGCATGTCCACGTCCTTGTCCCAGCGCAGCATTCAGTTGTCCCTACCCCAGTCCTTAGAACGCAAGCGCAAATACGCAGCCAACGCCCCACAGGCCACACTACTAAATTCTCACATTTCGCGAATGCTTGAGCTCGAAATGTTGCCTTTTAGGCTCGTGGAGACGGAAGCTTTCTGCGACCTGATGGCGGCGGCCGTCCCTCGGTACGCGGTCCCCAGCCGCCACTATTTCTCCCGGTGTGCTGTCCCTACATTACATGAGCATTACCACAACATTAGCCGTGCCCTCAACAACGCAGTTACTGGGAAAGTCCACCTAACCACGGACACGTGCTTGTGGGCAGGACGGTACATCTCACTGACGGCACACTGGGTTAATATAGTGGAAGCCGGGACCCAGTCGGACCTTGGGACGGAACACGTCCTCCTGACGCCAAGGACTGCGGGCCCTGGGTCAATCAGGGTTGCCCCCACATTCTACAGGTCCTGCACCTCCTCAGCCTCCATCTCCGAAATGACCACATCAGTCGCAAGCTGTAAGCACTGCAGCACTGCCTCAGCCAAGCGGCAACAGGTTGTACTGAAGCTAATATACTTAGGTGACAAACCACACAATGCTGAAGAGTTGTGGACAGCTCTGAAAGAGCAAGCAGATCTGTGGCTGACACCACTGACCTTACAGCCAGGAATGGTCGTGTGTGACAATGGCCAGAACCTGGTGGCGGCTCTGAGGCTAGCTCACACATGTACCATGCCTGGCCCATGTGCTTAACCTCATGGTTCAGCGGTTTCTCAAAACCTACCCGGATCTGCTTGTCAAAGTGCACCGCATGTGTGCCCATTTTAGAAAGTCAGCTACAGCTTCCGCCGCCCTTGCCGTGCTTCAGCAGCGTTTGCAGCTTCCGGCTGACCGACTGATCTGCGATGTCCCCATGCGTTGAAACTCTACATTGGAGATGTTGGGAAGGATTTGTGAGCAGAAGAGGGAAGTTGTTGACTATCAGCATCAACAAGGCTGTCGGTATTCAGGTCAGACTCCACACATAACACCTGAGAAGTGGGCATGGATGTCAGACATCTGTAGCATCCTCCAAAACTTTGAGGACTCCACCAACATGGTGAGCCGCGATGACGCCATAATTAGCATCACCATCCCGCTTCTGTCTTCTGAAACGCTCTCTGCTCACAATTAAAGAGGATGCATTGCAGGCGGAGCACGATGAGATGGAGCAAGGAACCATACAGGGTGATTCCACAGAGCCCAGTCTCATCTCATCCCAACGTGGAATGGGTGACAATGAGGAGTAACAGGAGATAGTAGTACCGTCTATAGCGCAGGAAACTGTCATATCGTCTGTAAAGCGGGGATGGCCTGAGGACAGGGATGAGGAGGAGAGCATGGTCAGTCGTCCTATTGGTGATGACAAGGAAGTCTTGCCTCTTTGCAGTCTGGTACACATGGCTGAGTTTATGTTACTCTGCCTTTCCCGTGACCCTCGTGTTGTCTAAATTTTGGGTGACAGTCATTACTGGTTGGTGACACTTCTAGACCCACGCTACAAGGAAAACTTTCTGTCTCTTATTCCCACGCTGGACAGGGCTCATAAAATGGGGCAGTACCAGAATGCCCTTGTTGCGGAATTATTAAAAAAATTCCCATCTCAAAACACTGGCGGCAGAGGTCACGGTACGTTGGACAACCAAGGAGTACAGGCAAGAGAGACATAAATGCAATGCAGTAGAGGCAGGGGAACACTGCATAAGTTCTGGGACAGTTTTCTCAGACCCTCCCATCGCACAGGCCCTGAGGCGCGGGGTACCTTTACAAGGAGGGAAAAGTTTCGGAAGATGGTGAGGGAGTACCTTGCCGACCGTACAACGTCCTCCGTGATTCCTCTGTGCCTTATAATTATTGGGTATCCAAGCTGGACACGTCGAATGAACTGGCTCTCTACGCCTTGGAGGTCCTGGTGTGCCCTGCTGCTAGCGTTTTATCAGAGCGGGTTTTTAGTGCCGCCGGTGGAATTATAACTGATAGGCGCATCCGCCTGTCAACTGAAAATGCTGACAGGCTGACTCTTATAAAAATGAACAAGGGCTGGATTGGGCCAGACTTCTCAACACCTCCGAATGATAGCAGCGTAACAAACTCAAAAACAGTGTCTTTTTTTTGGGAGGTTTAATTCTATTCCCATGCACCTCTGTCTTCACACCCAGACATTGGGTATCTCTAGGTGTCTTTAAATTGTTAGTGGGGTTTTTGCCAAATTTTGGCAGCCGTTGGACTCACGGCATACGCTATAACTGTATAGCAGACCCTCTTCTTTCTACTGGGAACATGGCATTACTGTGGCCCAGCTCTGTGTGTTTTTAAATTGTTGACCTTCCCTGAGACCTTCCTCTATGTCTCTTCAAAGGGGTATAGGGTTGCGTCAAAATTTTTGGTAGCCCTTTGCGGTCACTGCATATGCAATAACAGTATATGAGAGCAACTTGTTAATAAAGCATAGCCAGCTGATGGCTCTCTAACAATAGCGAGGAACGGCTGCTGGCCCTTTAAGAATAGTAAGGGCTGCCGGATGGCCCTATAAAAATAGGCTTTGTGACTTTGAGTCCCTCCTTCATTGTCTTCACACCCAGACATTGGGTATACGCTTCCTGATTGTGTCTATTTGCTCTTGTGTTCCTCCTTCTCCTCATCCTCCACCGCCATATCTACATCTCTTGTAAGAGGCATTGGAGTTCCACCAAATTTTTGGCAGCCGTTGCATTCACTGCATAGGCAACCAGTATGGGAGACCCACTTCCTAATAATGGGGATATTGCTTTAATGAGGCCCTCCGACCTCTACGTCTCCTGCAAGGGGCATTGGAGTTCTTCCAAATTTTTCGCAGCTGTTGTACTCACTGCATACCCTATAACTGTATAGCAGACCCTCTTCTTTGTACTGGGAACATGCTGTTACTGTGGCCCAGCTCTATATGTCTTTAAATTGTTAGTGGGGTTTTTGCCAAATTTTGGCAGCCGTTGGACTCACTGTATACCCTGTAACTGGATAGCAGACCCACTCCTTTCTAATGGGAACATGCCGTTACTGTGGCCCTGCTCTGTGTGTTTTTAAATTGTTAGTGGGGTTTTTCTCAATTTTTCACAGCCTTTGCAGTCACAGCATGGACATTTTCACTATAGGAGACCCGCTCCTTTATAATGGGAACATTTTTTGTTACTGAGACCCTCCTCTATGTCTCTTCAAGGGGGTATGGTTGCGTCAAAATTTTTGGCAGCCCTTGCAGTCACTGCATACGCAATAACAGTATAGGAGACCCTCTTGTTAATAAAGCATAGCCAGCTGATGTCTCTCCAACAATAGCGAGGAACGGCTACTGGCCCTTTAATAATAGTAAGGGGCGCCTGATGGCTCTATAAAAATAGGCTTTGTGACTTTCAGAGTACCTCCTTCATAAATGAAACAGGATGTGTGATGATGTGTCACACACCACTTGGCCAGATAAGGTTGTAAAATTTTAAAATGACATTTCACGGTGAATGTATTTTGTCACTGTTGATAGCAATACAAAAGTGCAAAAACGCATCAAAAACGCTACGTATGAACATAGCTCAAAGTGTGGAGGAGCATTTTTGCTTTTGGTTATTTATTTTGCCTTATATACAATTTCCCAGGAAATTCCATTTTGGTTTCCTTTTTGTATGTTTCATTGTGAGTCCATAAAAGTAGCGTAATACTCGGACAACACTTCCAGGGGTCTTCCCCATTATGTTCCCATGACAACTGAGCACTGCTCCCATCAATTTTGGAATTTTTTAGGACCTCTGCAGATCGCCGGGAGGGGGGGGGGGGGGGTGTGGAGGGTGGTGCCGCCAGAAAAATGCTTGAGTTTCCCATAGACTTATATTGGGCTCGTTACTCGGACCGAGCACTCAAGCATTCCAATTTGCCCGACTCGAACAACGAGTACTCGAGCATTTTAGTGCTTACTCATCACTACTGATAACGTGCTGCATTCATCTTTCTTTCAACTTTTACTAAGTTTCCAGTGCCTTTGTAGCTCAAACATCAGCAATCCACCTACGTGTTTTACAGTAGGAATGGTGTTTCTTGTATCATAGGCCTGGTTGACCTCTCTCCAAATGTAAGGTTTATGGTTGTGGCCAAAAAGTTGTTGGTCTACCTGACCGTGGTTTGGTTTTTACAGAGCCCCTGATTTTTCATTTGTTAATCACAGTTTCAACGCCGCTGACTGGCATTATCAATTCCTTGGGTATCTTTTTGTATCCCTTTCTTGTGTTATACAATTCAACTACCTTTTCCCGTAGATCCATTGACAATTATTTTGCTTTCCCCATGACTCACAATCCAGAAACAGCAGTAGCTGGATAAAAGATGCAAGAGTCAGTATGGATCCCAGAAACTCATTCAACTTTTATGCACACACACTGATTACAAGCAAACAGGTCACAGGTGAGGATGTTACCTTTAGTAGCCATTCAAACCCATTTGTGTCAAATTCTGTGCATGTTATCAGGCCAAAATCACCAGGGTATGTGAACTTTTGATCAGGGTCATTTGGATGTTTTTGGTTGTCATTATGATTTAAAAAGAGAAAACACAGTAGTTTGACAATAAATGGCTTCACCCATCAATAACCATGAGTGGAGAAAGTAAAAATTTGGCCTGGGTATGTAAACTTTTGAGCACAACTCTATCAGAAAGTTGGCATAACAAAATATTCCGCATCTGTATATTTACAAAAATAATGTTTGAAAGTACTGAAACTTTTTATCGTTAATTATATGTAGCAGTAAAAGGAAAATTCATTGTACAGTTTGAATTCAGGAGGTCAAACTCATTAAGAAATGGCTCAGTTCATAATGAAACCTGATAGATTTAAATGTTATGTAAAACAGTGTTACGTGATCTGAAAGGTCCTTGAGCTAGTCGGGTGAAAGGTTCTTCAGCAGCTCAGTCAGGACGTGCAGCCTCTGTACAGGTCCCGGTACCTTCCTCTCCTGCTCTGCACCAATCCGTTAGATAAGTGTGGGGCTGGAGGAGAGAGCAGTTCTCTCACTGATCAGGAAGGACACTGTCTCCTTGTTCTCAGTCATAGGAAGCTACTTCCAGTCTATTGGACACACTCCCTTAGTAGCAAGATTTTTTCTTGCTAAAAGTGTGTATTTTCAAGTAAAACATTTTCCACATTAAGGATATAAAAAATGCTTCTCCCCTGTGTGACTTCTCTGGTGTATAACAAGATTTGATTTCCGGTTAAAACATTTCCCACATTCTGAACAGGAAAAAGCCTTCTCCCCTGTGTGAGTCCTTTGATGTGTAACAAGAGATGATTTCTGGTTAAAACATTTCCCACATTCTGAACAGGAAAAAGCCTTCTCCCCTGTGTGAGTCCTTTGATGTGTAACAAGAGATGATTTCTGATTAAAACATTTCCCACATTCTGAACAGGAAAAAGCCTTCTCCCCTGTGTGAGTCCTTTGATGTGTAACAAGAGATGATTTCTGGTTAAAACATTTCCCACATTCTGAACATGAAAAAAGCTTCTCCCCTGTGTGAGTTCTCTGGTGACTAAGAAGATTTGATTTCTGGTTAAAAAATTTCCCACATTCTGAACATGAAAAAGGCATCTTCCCTGTGTGAGTTCTTTGGTGTATAACAAGATTCCATTTCCGGTTAAAACATTTCCCACATTCTGAACAGGAAAAAGCCTTCTCCCCTGTGTGAGTTCTTTGATGTATAACAGCAGCTGATTTCTGGTTAAAACATTTCCCACATTCTGAACATGAAAAAGGCTTATCCCCTTTGTGAGTTCTCTGGTGACTAAGAAGACTTGATTTCTTGTTAAAACAGTTCATACATTTGGAACAAGAAAATCTATTCTTTGCTGTGTCAATTTCTTGATGTTTGAGAAAAAACTTTTTGACGGGAAAACTATTTCCATCTTCTGACTGTGAAAATGACTTTTTAGCTTTAGGAGCAGTTAGTTTTTTAATGCTTATTTTGTGACTTTGATTTTCCTTAGTAGTCGGTAATGAATCAGAAGACAGGATCTGTTTCAAAGGATCAGATGACACATCTTTGCTGTGAAGGGATGATGGTATATCTGGGGTAATGGAATTTCCTTCAATTGTATCCTGTGGGATCTCAAGTTCATCTGATTTTAAAATTGAAGATGTCGGCTGTCCTTCTGATCTCCTGGTACAGTCATCTGCTAAGTAAAAAAAAATATTATATTTGAATAAAATATTCTTGAAATTTATATTTTTGAACATTTCTATTTAAACTGTTGGTACAAATGGCAAGTTATGAAAAAATATTGAATTATTCACCAAGACAATGACAGTTCACAGTCTAATAGAAAACCTCATAGCATGAACTAGTAGAGCGTGGTGTTCAACTGTTTGTTCATTCTGCCTCCCAAATATGAAATATGCAAAAATGATACCAATAAAAATTTCTACTCATCTCACAAAAAATCAAGCTCCCACTCAGCTCCACCATCTGTCAATGGAAGAACAGAGGTTTCCACATCATTAGTGGCTCAAAGGCTCTTGAAAAGAAACATGGCTTCCATAAACTAATCCAGCAAAATCCGCTCTTCCAAAGTCAAATATGCTTCCTGCTTAACTCAAATGGAAAGCACCACACCCTACTAAAGCTCATGCATAATGCCGGAAGCTGCCAGATACAGCCTTGTTCTCTGCTGGTTAAGTCCTCTGTGTTCAGCTCCCGCATTGAGTTTTTTCTTCTTAGTTTCTTCTCGTGATCCCGGTCGGTTTACTGACTACTATTGTGTCTTCTGATTTTGTATTTTCTCTGCCCTCCTGGTTCTGATCCGGCCACCTGACTATTCTTCTTGTCATCTCACACCACAGAACAGCAGGCAACACTGTAGCCCAAACCTAGGGGTCTATTTGTGCAAGAACAGATCCATGTAGAGGGGTTAAAGGGTGATGGGCAAAACTTTGACTATAGATAATAACACACCTAATGAAAAGATCAAAAAAAAAAAAAGAGAGTAACTAGTGGTGAAATCTCTCTGGGGTAATTAGAGTATGTTTCTTGGTAGCTTCTGGCAATTTAAACTATAATAAGGGTCAATATTTTCTGTCAGATGAGTTTCAAAAAAAATTATAGATTTAATGAGAACTTTTTATAATAGTGCAGAGCTGAGGTGTCTTAAATTTAGATCTCGGGCATTTGGAAGAGACAATGGAGACCTTTTTTTTTTTAAAGACTACAGGGGAGTTACAAACTCACATAAATGAGGCAGGCCGAACCCACCACAATCAAACTATCATAGAATGAACCTGTAAAAAACAAGACAGAATAAAAAAAACAAGTTACATCCCCAACAAGAAGATATGTTTGGTAGGAGAACTCCAACACTAAATCCGAGTTGCACTTATTTATGGTGGACCATTGGAGCTACTATGAGTCCTGACCAGAAGAGTAGATAAAGTATTAGTGCTCCCCATTTCAGGATAGATTGTATCTGAATTCTTTAGGATAGATATAGTTTATGACGTGGAGTGAATCCATGAAATCAAGGCTCACATCATGCCAACATATCGCCGGCAGACATGAAGAAATGTATATTACAGCCATCAGCCACGCACAGCTTAGAGATATATCAAGGCACAGGTGTAATGTTTTTTGTATACTTTATCGCAATTCCTTTTGAAGTTATTTGGTTTAAAAAGAAATTGAAAAGTCAGGATAAAGGGAAACTGCTGTTACTGTACAGAAATTCACACTTGGCCCTCACTGCACATTTAATGTTGTCAATCATAAAAGTGAGGTTTAGTCATAAAGACTGGACCTGGTCTTGTAGGGAGCATATGAGGACATTCAGCGGCACAGAAGGGAGAGACGGTAGATTCATCTAATAAGATATCAGGGTTATAGGAAGCCAACAGCATCATTACCCTTCGCTTTCTCTCATAGGCTCATCATGATATTTGTCTACAAGTGATTTTATAACTTGTCAGCACTTTCTACAAACGCTGTTATTTGGATTGGTAGTTTACAGATCTGGGCAGGTAAGAGTCAGGATCTTCTAATTTCAGTTGGTAGGTGGATCTTCCAGGTTTTAAGTTCTATAGAAAAGGGGTTTCAATGTCCTAAGTGATTTGAACAGTTTTTGGTGAAGGAGAATGTTTTGGTATAGATGTAAAATGGTGATCACACGATTGTGATACAGCTGGACTACATGACCGGTAAACCAGCCACAGCCGGTGACTGAGAAGAATCTGTGACTTCTCTGCATTTAGTGGTTACTACTCACCTGGGTAGTCATATGTAGGAATCTCCTCTTTACATCGCTCATCACCCTTCACATATGTCTCTGTAGTATTAATATGGGTCAGATCTTCACCCTGAAACAAATATTGTACAGACAGATGGAGAAGTCACATATATGATCAGCTCTAATCCTGCCATCTCGACCATTCTCATTACACAAGTATGAACCATATAATACTGGTGGATGAAGCAAGACTGAGCACAAGACCTTCACAGCCGTCTACACATCATAGGGGAGATCTCATGACACCTTCTCTCCATCTACCTGATGATCCTGAGGAACATTGGGATCTTCTTGTTTACAGTCCTGTGGAAGAAGAGGACGGGGACATCTCTCTGGTGTTGTCCTCTTACTGGATAGATCTGGAAAAAACACATACAGGGACTGAATTCATTCTTCACATAAAGATAATTATAGGCCGTGTGTATTCAGTCCTGTCTATTACCTGGTGATGTGAGGGGCTGGGGAACCTCCATCATGATGTCCTTGTACAGATCTCTGTGTCCTTCTAAATATTCCCACTCCTCCATGGAGAAATAGACGCAAACATCCTGACACCTTAGAGGAAACTGACACATACAATGATAGAGTTATCCCCCCGATCCCTTCATAGCTTTACTATAAAATGTCCCAGATCCTAACAGTGTCACCTCTCCAGTCAGCAACTCAATCATCTTGTAGGTGAGATCTAGGATCTTCTGGTCATTGATGTCCTCATGTATCAGGTGGTGAGGTGGAAGCTCCGTGATTGGGCTCAGGGTTTTTCCCCATCCCTCAGACAAAGGGTCCTGATAGCGCTCACTAGAGGTCTTCTTCACTACTGTGTAATCCTGGTTATGGAGAGACACATTCATAAATCTCACTCCAGACATTTCCAGCGTCCTCACCTCTCCAGTTCTGTCCATCTGTTATTCCCATAGATAAGAATGATGTAATGTGACGTCACCAGAATCTCTCACCTCTCCAGTAAGACGGAAGAGGATCTCTAGGGTGAGGTGTAATATCCTCTCCGCCATCTTGTCTCTGTCCATATCCATCCTTGATGGGTAAATCAGGAAAATTCTCTTATATAGAAGATCTTCACTGAGAGGATCCGAAATTGTAGAGACCTGAATGAGAAAATGAGCGGATGTAACGTCATAAAAATCCTGTGTAATAATAAAATTACTGGAGATAATATGGGAAACATTTGAGGAAATTTATGTTTACAGTATCTAATTTTCTTCTTTACATCTACTAATAAAACCTATATATTTAAGGCCACAGACAACAAGCAGTTTCTTCCTCGGAATCTGCAGGTGAATACCTTTCTCATAGACTCATCTTCCTTATTGCTAATTCTCATCTCATTTACCGACACTGGAATCGGTATTATCAATACTGCAGGAGATATTCATTACACGTGACATGAGGAATAGCTACTTCATGATGAGGACGAAATCTTCATCTTCTACTACGGCTCTATAAACGTATTTGGCCAGAGTCCGTCACTGACTACATCACCACCGGCCGTCTAGGTTTACCGTCTTCACCGGACTGTCATCTTCTATCACGTTAGATCTCAGGTCTGATTCACACATAGACTTTGAGGCTTTTATAAAAGCTTGTTTGTAAGAACACAAAGACAGGAGCTATTTGATACCAAAGTCTCCATGGACAGTGTTTTGTGGGGCTTATTTCTGGCCTTAGGCTTTCCTATATTACAAGAAAAACTCCATAAAAAAGCAGATATTAAAATGTTTCAAAAGAAAATTGGCACCAACAATTCTTGTAATAAGAAAAAAAACATGCAAAAAGCACAAGACACATTTTGTTAATTTCTTTTAAAACAAATGTTTAACATGTTAAAAAGTAACTCTTTTGGGCACCAGAACATAAATGTACACCACAGGGATGGCACAGGTACGACTGCTACACCAACCCTGGCAGTCTAACCACTTGCTGCTGTCAAAAGCAAACATGGCATCTAAGAAGGTTTGACAAGAGTTCGGCTCAATGCCCCTCCTCCCCCCAAGTACTCGATAGTGTGGGGCAGCCTAGTTACTTCGATACTTAAATGGCCAATAATGGTGTTTGGGCCTGCAATGTACAAAAGTCTATTAGGCTGGGCCAGAGGCAACATCCAATAAGTTAGTTTTTAATGCTCCCCATACATATTAGACTAAAGTTGCATGAAAGCACTGATTTCAGGGGGTTTGGCCGACTATATAATGTATTTGGGGGCCTCCCGACAGATGATGTCAGGGCAGAGAAGGGTCTGGCATCCTGAATTTCAGAGGCTAATCCATTTATTTTTCCTGTAGATAATCCTCCGCTAGAGGAGTCTGGTGGTGACTCGCTCATACACATCACAGGAAAGCTGGAATATTTGTGTATGGGGGAGTTGGGAGAGACAGCCATCTGCCAAATGACTGTTCAGCCAACACTTATCTCATGTGTATGGGGCCGTTAGTATTACATGACAAGCAGTGATAATACACGGCACTACAGTAGTACAGTGCATCATCTGAGCAATCAGAGGCGTGTATGTTTTATGATCGCACTAAAGAGAGTTGTTTAACCCCTTAGTAATGGAGCAAATTTTGACCTTAATGACCAAGCCAAATTTTACAATTCTGACCAGTGTCACTTTATGAGGCAATATCTCTGGAACGCTTCAACGGATCTTACTGTTTCGAAGATTGTTTTTAGCGACATATTGTACTTCACGATAGTGGTCAAATTTATTCGATATGACTTACATTTATTTGTGGAAAAAAAATGGAAATTTGGCGAAAATTTTGAAAATTTTGCAATTTTCAAACTTTGAATTCTTATGCCCTTAAATCAGAGAGAGTTATATCACGTGCTTCACAGGAACTGAAGCAACGTGGAAGGAAAAAATAACCATTTAACTTTTTTCACAAAAATTTTACTTCAGACCCAATTTTTTTTTTATTTTTACAAGGGTAACAATAGAAAATGGACCACAAAATGTGTTGTGCAATTTCTCCTCAGCATGCCGACATCCCATATGTGGGGGAAAACCACTGTTTAGGTGCACTGCAGGGCTTGGAAGGGAAGGAGCATTGTTTGAATTTTTGAAAGCAAAACTGGCTGGAAATAAGAGCGGACACCATGTTGCGTTTGGAGAGCCTTTGATGTGCCTAAATAGTGGAAACCCCCCCCCCCCCATAAGTGCCCCCATTTTGGAAACTACACCCCTCAAGGAATGTATCTAGATAACAGTACAGACCAAAAGTTTGGACACACCTTCTCATTTAAAGATTTTTCTGTATTTTCATGACTATGAAAATTGTAAATTCACACTGAAGGCATCAAAACTATGAATTAACACATGTGGAATTATATACTTAACAAAAAAGTGTGAAACAACTGAAAATATGTCTTACATTCTAGGTTCTTCAAAGTAGCCACCTTTTGCTTTGATGACTGCTTTGCACACTCTTGGCATTCTCTTGATGAGCTTCAAGAGGTAGTCACCGGAAATGGTCTTCCAACAATCTTGAAGGAGTTCCCAGAGATGCTTAGCACTTGTTGGCCCTTTTGCCTTCACTCTGCGGTCCAGCCCACCTCGATTGGGTTCAGGTCTGGTGACTGTGGAGGCCAGGTCATCTGGCGTAGCACCCCATGACTCTCCTTCTTGGTCAAATAGCCATTACACTGTTTCCTAGCAGCTATTTTACCATGAAGGCCTGCTGCACAAAGTCTCCTCTTAACAGTTGTTGTAGAGATGTGTCTGCTGCTAGAACTGTGTGTGGCATTGACCTTGTCTGTAATCTGAGCTGCTGTTAACCTGCGATTTCTGAGGCTGGTGACTCGGATAAACTTATCCTCAGAAGCAGAGGTGACTCTCGGTCTTCCTTTCCTGGGGCGGTCCTCATGTGAGCCAGTTTCTTTGTAGCGCTTGATGGTTTTTGCAACTGCACTTGGGGACACTTTCAAAGCTTGCCCAATTTTTCGGACTGACTGACCTTCATTTCTTAAAGTAATGATGGCCACTCGTTTTTCTTTACTTAGAATTTGTATTATGGCAAGAAAAAAGCAGCTAACAGTCTATTCAGTAGGACTATCAGCGGTGTGTCCACCTGACTTCTGCACAACACAACTGATGATCCCAACCCCATTTATAAGGCAAGAAATCCCACTTATTAAACCAGACAGGGCACACCTGTGAAGTGAAAATACAGAAAAATCTTTAAATGAGAAGGTGTGTCCAAACTGTTGGTCTGTACTGTATGTGGTGAACACACTGAACCCCCAGGTGCTTCATAGAAGTTTAGAAAGTAGAGCAGGTAAAATAAAAAAATATATTTTTTCTACAAAAATGTAATTGTAGCCCCAAATTTTTTGTTTTCACAAAGATAACAGGAGAAATTGAAGCCCAAAATTTGTTGTTCAATCTCCCCTGAGTACGCTGATACCCCCTATATATAGAGGAAAACTATTGTTTGGGAGCATGGCAGGGCTCAGAAAGGAAGGAGTGACGTTTTGGAACGCAGACTTTAATGGAATAGTCTGCGGGTGTCATTTCGCGTTTGGAGATCCCCTGATGTGCCTAAACAGTGGAAACGCCCAACAAGTAACCCCATTTTGGAAACTACAACCCTCAAAGATTTTATCCAGGGGTATAGTGAGCATTTTGAACCCACAGGTATTACACAGAAATTGATAACATTAGGTCGTCATATAGAAAATTTTAATTTTTCTCACGAAAATATTGTTTTAGCCCCAAATCTGTAATTTTCACGATGGATAATAGGTGAAAATGGATCCCATAATTTGTTATGTAATTTATTCCGAATGCGATGATACTGCATATGTGGTCAAAAACTTCAGTTTGTGCACATGTCAGGGCTAGGAAAGGAAAGAGTGCTATTTGTCTGGAATAAATTGTGAATGCCATGTAGCATTTGGAGAACCCCTGACATGCAAAAATAGCAGAAACCCCCTGACGTGACCCCATATTTGAAACTTCACTGCCTAAGGAATTCATCTAGGGGTGTAGTGAGTATTTTGAACTCATAGGTGCCTCACAGAATTTTATAACACTGAAACATGGAAATATGAAATTTTAGTGGTAAAAATGTAATTATTGTATTTGCTACAAATTTTCAGGTACTCAAGGATTAATAGGTGAAACTGGACCCCATAATTTATTGCACAATTACTTCTGAACGCGGTGATGCCCCATATGTCATCAGAAATTACTTTTAGGCCACACGTCAAGGCTGAGAAGGAAGGAGCGCTATTTGGCTTTTGGAGCACAAATTTTGCTAGAATACCATATTTTTCAGACTATAAGACGCACCGGACCATAAGACGCACCTAGGTTTTAGAGGAGGGAAATAAAAATAAAAAATTAAGCAAAAAATGTGGTCATGATGCACTGTTATGGGGGAGGGGGGGTCTGCTGCTGATACTGGTATTGGGGTAACGTCCCCCAATTCTGTTAAGTAGTCATCTTATAGCTAGATCTCACAGGCCCTGGGGTCATCACATGATCTCAATGTACCATGGTAACCATCGGGACCCGCAATTCTCATCACGGGGGTCCGATGGTTACAAAAGGGGTCTTGTGACCCCCTTGTAACAACTTAAATACTGCTGTCACGATTGAATATTTAAGGATTAAAACTGTCTTAGGCTGATACTACAGGGTGTCAGAAGCACATACAGCTGATATCAGCGGGAATTGCCACCTCCAGGCGGCAATATTCACTTATTCCCTATTGCAGTTTTAAAACGGCCCCTTAACGACAGTCGTTTTAATGAATAACGACGGTCGTTAAGGGGATAAAAAAAAAGTTTAAACGTGAAAAAAATATCAGTTTTAGCAACAAGAAATATCCATCATTATAGGGAAAACAGACTGACTGCACAATGTTAGTTAAGTCACATCCATAACAACAACTTTATTATACTATTATATTATCCTATACACATCGACGTACATAGAAATCACAGGTTCCACAGCAATAGCTCCCAGGTTCTTCAGCTTCCAACCTCAAAAGGGGAAAATTTTTATTATAATAATAATAATAATAATGATAATAAAATGGAACACTTAAACAACAGAATATAACGCCAAGTAAATCAAACTTCTGAGAAATCAAACTGTCCCCTTAGGAAGCAACACTGATTGACAATCAATTTCACATGCTGTTGTGGAAATGGAATAGACAATAGATGGAAATTATTGGCAATTATCAAGACCCACTCAATAAAGGAGTGGTTCTGCAGGTGGGAACCACAGACCACATCTCAGTACCAATGCTTTCTGGCTGATGTTTTGGTCACTTTTGAATGTTGGTTGTGCTTTCACACTCGTGGTAGCATGAGATGGACTCAACAAACTCCTGATGAGGTTGCGAATGGTCTCCTGTGGGATCTCCTCCCAGACCTGGACTAAAGCACCCGCCAACTCCTGGACAGTTGTGGATGGAGCGAGACATGATGTCTCAGATGTGCTCAATCGGATTCAGGTCTGGGGAACGGGCGGGCCAGTCCATAGCGTTAATGCCTTCATTTTGCAGGAACTGCTGACACACTCCAGCCACATGAGGTCTGGCATTGTCCTGCATCAGGAGGAACCCAGGGCCAACCGCACCAGCATATGGTCTCACAAGGGGTCTGAGGATCTCATCTCGGTACCTAATGGCAGTTAGGCTACCTCTGGCGAGCACATGGAGGGCTGTGAAGCCTTCCAACGAAATGCCACCCCACACCATTACTGATCCACTGCCAAACCGGTTATGCTGAAGGATGTTGCAGGTAGCAGATCACTCTCCACGACGTCTCCAGACTCTGTCACGTCTGTCACATGTGCTCAGTGGGAACCTGCTTTCATTTGTGAGGAGCACAGGGCGCCAGTGGCGACTTTGCCAATCCTGTTCTGTGGCACATGCAAAGCATCCTGCACGGTGTTGGGCTGGCTGTGAGCACAACCCCCATCTGTGGACGTCGGGCCCTCATACCACCCTCATGGAGTTGGTTTCTAACCGTTTGTGCAGACACATGCACATTTGTGGCCAGCTGGAGGTCATTTTGCAGGGCTCTGGCAGTGCTCCTCCTGTTCCTCCTTGCACAAAGGAGGTAACAGTCCTGCTGCTGGGTTGTTGCCCTCCTATGGCTCCCTCCACATCTCCTGGTATCTGCTCCATGCTCTGGACACTGTGCTGACAGACACAGCTACCCTTCTTGCCACAGCTCGCACTGATGTGCCATCCTGGATGAACTACACTACCTGAGCAACTTCTGTGGGTTGTACTGTAGACACCGCCTCATGCTACTGTATCTCTAGGGGTGAGAGCAATGGCAAAATGAAAAAGTGACCAAAACAACAGCCAAAAAGGATGAGAACAGAGAAATGGTCTGTGGTCACCACCTGCAGAACCGCTCCTTTATAGGGGGTATGTTGCTAATTGCCTATCATTTCTACCAGTTGTCTGTTCCATTTGCACAACAGCAGGAGAAATTGATTCACAATCAGTGTTGTTCATAACTGGACAGGTAGATTTCACAGACGTGTTATTGACTTGAAGTTACATTGTGCTGTTAAAGTGTTCCCTTTATTTTTTTGAGCAGCGTATTATGGGAAGGCCCATCATCACTTGTGGGGATCATACGGGTTGAGATGAGTCGCTAAGGTCCCTCAGACCTACTCTCAGCTCCCAGTTGATTTGTGAGGACCTCACTGGCTGAGGTGTATCGGTAAAACTCCTCACTAGTAATGTGAAAGTCCATTCGATGAGGGCCACATACTCCTTTCTAAGTCACTGAATCTTCAGTTGTCCATAGGAGAACTTGTGTCCCAGTTTGGCAACACTGTGGCTTCCGCTCTAGTATAGACAATTGTTTGCTTATGATAAGGAATCCTTCCTTAACTTAATCTCCTTTAATTAGGCCTACTGTCCACTCAGGGCAAAGTTCTATACCATCTAAGTTGGCCTCCTGACCTGAGTTAAGGACCTTATCCGGCTCTTTGTCTCCACTATGCTCCCTGCCTGAAATCCAGATACACACTGCCATTATATCTTTGCTTTCCTTTAGAACATACTATTTGAGGTCTCCCTCCTGGCACACAACACCATATCAATTCAAGTCTGCAACCAGATGGACTGAATGTCTGTATTTCTCACTTACTTATCCCTATCTGACTCATCACCAGGATATTGTTCTCCTGTGTGCTCATACAGCTCAGAATGAGGGCTCCCACACAGTATTACCCCCACAATTACTGATATATATATATATATATATATATATATATATATATATATATATATATATATATAAAAAAAAACAGAAGCAACAACACACATTACTCAATCAACCCCTTTCCTGAGTTGTGCAGCTCTGGTCTGTGCAGTGTGAGTACTGAGGCTCCCTACTACAGGTGTGATGTAGTGACGCCATTGTGCCGGCAGTGCACGGAGTCTCAGACTCACAGGCGAAGGATGAATGGTGGATCGGGGAGATTTCAACTCCCTGATTTACTATTCTATTCAATAGTATCCCCATCATTGGAATGTGGATATCACTGAAATTGTGATGATGGGCAAGGAGAGCTTGCTCGGTGCTGAGCAGTCTCAATTCATGGGCACCATAGCATGCCACTATGGATGATACGACCCTGCTAACTATTGTATGGTAAATATCTCATAGGTAATGGGTTCATTAGTATCTGCACCAAGAATGGGGCTCGGTGAGTATTTATTCATTAGCCGTGGGGTAGTCGGTGGGGTGGATGGTACCATGTTGTGTGTGTAGGGGGCAATACTGTGGGAAAACCCCTCTAAAATGAAATCCTAAACCTTTTTTACATATATGCTTTGAAAACTGGACTAACAAGATTATTATATACATACATACATACATACAGAGGTTGGCACCTTAAGGGATGATAATGCGCCCCCGCTCACTGCTGGCTATACCTCAGAAGCCATAGTTAACTGTGATATATATCAAAAAATACACTGATACATTAAATAGAACCAGATATATCTCAAGGTATAAAAGAAAAGGTATGGACTCATCAGAGAATGTTTCAATAATCCGCCTCAACGTGTTCATCAGGAGGCTTGATACAGGGATGATAATTCATGATGTTCAGCATAGTGTGCCTAATAGCCAGGTGTCCATGTATAAATATCCCACTTCATCCAAAACCCCTCCCCAGACTAGGAGGCCCATTCCCATTCCTGGAGGTGAATAGTCACAGAATATATAGAATGGAGTCTGTCTACAATAATGTACTGCGCTTGAGCTACTTCTCATGAGCTAGAGGTCAGATAATGTCCATCCCCTAGTGTGCATGTCCGGAAGTGACGTGCTTTATACTGAAACGCAAGATAAACTGATTACCACTGCGCCAATCGTACCCGTGACTGCGCATGCCAGTAGTTACATGTTCCACGCCGGAGAGCATAATGGCCTATATGTGTCCGGACCATCACCCTTGTCAGTGGATAAAATAACATACGGTTAGAGGGTTTGTGCTTGTCTGTGCGATACATCCGGTCAACTGATTACAGGGGCATAATGGGGGCATTACACTGTGTGGGGGGCATCATATATCCGGCATAAGGGGCATAATGGGGGCATTACACCGTGTGGGGGCATCATACATACTGCATAATGAGCATAATGGAGGCATTACACTGTGTGGGAGCATCATACATAGTGCATAAGGGGCATAATGGGGGCATTACACTGTGGAGGCATCATACATACTGCATAAGGTGCATAATGGGGGCATTACACTGTGGGGGCATCATACATCCTGCATAAGGGGCATAATGGGGGCATTACACTGTATGGGGGCATCATACATACTGCATAAGGGGCATAATGGGGGCATTACACTGTGGGGGCATCATACATACTGCATAAGGTGCATAATGGGGGCATTACACTGTGTGGGGGCATCATACATCCTGCATAAGGGGCATAATGGGAGCATTACACTGTGTGGGGGCATCATAAATTCTGCATAAGGGGCATAATGGGGGCATTACACTGTGTGTGGGCATCATACATACTGCATAAGGGGCATAATGGAGGCATTACACTGTGTGGGGGCATCATACATACTGCATAAGGGGCATAATGGGAGCATTACACTGTGTGGGGGCATCATACATCCTGCATAAGGGGCATAATGGGGGCATTACACTGTGTGTGGGCATCATACATCCTGCATAAGGGGCATAATGGGGGCATTACACTGTGTGGGGGCATCATACATACTACATAAGGGGCATAATGGGGGCATCATACATCCTGCATAAGGGGCATAATGAGGGCATTACACTGTGTGTGTGGATCATACATACTGCATAAGGCGCATAATGGAGGCATTACACTGTGTGGGGGCATCATACATACTGCATAAGGGGCCTACTGGGAGCATTACACTGTGTGGGGGCATCATACATCCTGCATAAGGGGCATAATGGGGGCATTACACTGTGTGTGGGCATCATACATCCTGCATAAGGGGCATAATGGAGGCATTACACTGTGTGGGGGCATCATACATCCTGCATAAGGGGCATAATGGGGGCATTACACTGTGTGGGGGCATCATACATACTGCATAAGGGGCATAATGGAGGCATTACACTGTGTGGGGGCATCATACATACTGCATAAGGGGCATAATGGGAGCATTACACTGTGAGGGGGCATCATACATCCTGCATAAGGGGCATAATGGAGGCATTACACTGTGTGTGGGCATCATACATACTGCATAAGGGGCATAATGGGGGCATCATACATCCTGCATAAGGTGCATAATGGGGGCATTACACTGTGTGGGGGCATCATACATCCTGCATAAGGGGCATAATGGGGGCATTACACTGTGGGGGGCATCATACATCCTGCATAAGGGGCATAATGGGGGCATTACACTGTGTGGGAGCATCATACATCCTGCATAAGGGGTTAATGGGGCATTACACTGTGGGGGGGCATCATACATCCTGCATAAGGGGCATAATGGGGGCATTACACTGTGGGGCCAGTAAAGGGGTCCTGTACTATGAGAACAATACATTTCCTCCCTTCCTGTCTCCATAGTTGGGTCGTATGTATCTATTACAGGAAACAGAACAAAAACCTTATGATTCTTATAAAGGGGCAACAAGACCTCAAAAGAGTCTCCGTGCTGAAGGAGTTAATGCCCCCTGCGCCCAGTAATGGGGTCTCCACATACCTCCACCTGCAGAGCCGCCACCACATATATGGCTGCTCTGTGCGCACAGGAGCTGTGATGAGGTCACAGGAGGGGCGGAGTCAGGGGTCACATGATCAGGGGCCTCAGTGGATGCAGGACTCTGCTGTGCTGGTTGTCATGGTGCTGGATGAGCTGAAGTTTATGTGTGGGGTCAGGAGGGGTTTACAGTGTGGATGTAGCAGAGCCGCGTGTGTACGAGGTGTAAGGAGCAGAGCCGTGTGTGTACGAGGTGTACGGAGCGGAGCCGTGTGTGTACGAGGTGTACGGAGCAGAGCCGCGTGTGTACGAGGTGTACGGAGCAGAGCCGCGCGTGTACGAGGTGTACGGAGCAGAGCCGCGCGTGTACGAGGTGTACGGAGCAGAGCCGCGCGTGTACGAGGTGTACGGAGCAGAGCCGCGCGTGTACGAGGTGTACGAAGCAGAGCCGCGCGTGTACGAGGTGTACGGAGCGGAGCCGCGTGTGTACGAGGCGTACGGAACGGAGCCGCGTGTGTACGAGGCGTACGGAGCGGAGCCGCGTGTGTACGAGGCGTACGGAGCGGAGCCGCGTGTGTACGAGGCGTACGGAGCGGAACCGCGTGTGTACGAGGCGTACGGAGCGGAGCCGCGTGTGTACGAGGCGTACGGAGCGGAGCCGCGTGTGTACGAGGCGTACGGAACGGAGCCGCGTGTGTACGAGGCGTACGGAGCGGAGCCGCGTGTGTACGAGGCGTACGGAGCGGAGCCGCGTGTGTACGAGGCGTACGGAGCGGAGCCGCGTGTGTACGAGGCGTACGGAGCGGAGCCGCGTGTGTACGAGGCGTACGGAGCGGAGCCGCGTGTGTACGAGGCGTACGGAGCGGAGCCGCGTGTGTACGAGGCGTACGGAACGGAGCCGCGTGTGTACGAGGTGTACGGAACGGAGCCGCGTGTGTACGAGGTGTACGGAGCGGAGCCGCGTGTGTACGAGGTGTACGGAACGGAGCCGCTTGTGTACGAGGTGTACGGAGTGGAGCCGCGTGTGTACGAGGTGTACGGAGCGGAGCCGCGTGTGTACGAGATGTACGGAGCGGAGCAGGGTGTGTACGAGGCGTACGGAGCAGAGCCACGTGTGTACGAGGCGTACGGAACAGAGCTGCGTGTGTACGAGGTGTACGGAGCGGAGCCGCGTGTGTACGAGGTGTACGGAGCAGAGCCGCGTGTTTACGGAGCAGAGCCGCGTGTGTACGAGGTGTACGGAGCAGAGCCGCGTGTGTACGAGGTGTACGGAGCGGAGCCGCGTGTGTACGAGGTGTACGGAGCGGAGCCGCGTGTGTACGAGGTGTACGGAGCGGAGCCGCGTGTGTACGAGGCGTACGGAGCGGAGCCGTGCGTGTACGGAGCGTACGGAGTGGAGCCGCGCGTGTACGAGGTGTACGGAGCGTAACCGCACGTGTACAGAGCGGAGCCGTGTGTGTACGAGGTGTACGGAGCGGAGTGGACATCTGGTCCAGGTCGATATCACGACTTCTCCAGCACAAACACATCTGACTTCTCACGTTTCCAGCCCCGTCCCCATCTATTCTCAACCGGCACTAACTCCTCATCCTGCTTTCACTCCAATGCGGAGCCCCTGCTGTGTCCCTATTACTGATCCTCTTAATGCCTCACATAATAATGCCACCACTGTGCCTCTTACAAAGTAAAATGCCTCCTTTGTGCCCTTAAATGGTAAAATTGTGCCCTAGAAAACACTAATGCCCTGTGCAAATGCCGTAGAAAACAGTGCACATATTTTGCCCCTAGAAAGTAATAATGCCTCCAGTGGACCCTTTTGACAGTCACAATACCCTGAGTGCCCCTATAACAATTATGCATCTTAGGTGCCGACGTAAAATTTAATAAGGTCCCGAGTCCCCCCATATATAGATCCCCTCTACACAGCATGATAACCCCCACAGCTCCCACATACACAGCATGTTGGGCCCATAGCTTCCTATACACAGCATGATTGGCCCCACAGTAGCCCCTGCACTGTATGATTCCCTCCAGTAGGCTCCCCACTGTATAATGGTCCTCAATAGTCCCCCCACACTGTATGGATGGCCTTCAGTATTCCCCTCACACTGTGTGGATGGCCCCCAATGTTCCCCCTACACTTTGTTGATGGCTCCAAGTTGTTCCCACACTTTATGGAAGGCCCTCAGTAGTCCAGTAGCCCCCTACACTGTATGGGTCATCCCTAGTCTTCCTCCGCACACCGTGTGGATGGCCCCCAGTAGTTCCATTGCACCGTGTGGATGGCCCCCAGTAGTTCCATCGCACCGTGTGCATGGCCCCCAGTAGTTCCCGGGCACCGTGTGGATGGCCCCCAGTAGTTCCCGGGCACCGTCTGGATGGCCCCCAGTAGTTCCTGGGCACCATGTGGATGGCCCCCAGTTGTTTCCTCGCACCGTGTGGATGGCCTCCAGTAGTTCCCTCGCACCGTGTGGATGGCCTTCAGTCGTTCCCTCTCACCGTGTGGATGGCCCCCAGTAGTTCCCTCGCACCGTGTGGATGGCCCCCAGTAGTTCCCTCGCACCGTGTGATTGGCCCCCAGTAGTTCCCTCACACCATGTGGATGGCCCTCAGTGGTTCCCTCGCACCGTGTGGATGGCCCACAGTAGTTCCCACTACTACCAACCACCACCAACAGTGCATGATTCAGGATTTCCTTAGTATTACACAGGTGATGATTTAATCCACTGCACAAATGATGATTCCAACACCTTGTGCAATGCTAAGGAAATCCTGAGAACATGCCCTGATGGTGGCCCTTAAGGACTGGAGTTGTGCATCCCTGCTATGATAAGTTGTGTCAGAACCTCACTTGCTTTAATTGGTGAGACTGGGGAGTATCCACTACAAGACCACCTATTCTGTATAAAAAGATTATAACCCTCCAATGTATATCTCACACTCATGATAATTACCCAAATCTGGCATCACTAAGTTTGGTTCAGGAGCTAGCACTCTTCTCCCTCCTCCTCCATTTTATTCGAGGTTCTCAGAGAGAGAATAGAGCTGCCTCCATTTTATCTGCACTCGATAATGTAGGAACATTTTACAGTGTGTGGGGGCATCATACATATTATATGGGAGGCACAGTGGGGGCATCATACATATTGCATGGGAGGCACAGTGGGGGCATCATACATATTGCATGGGAGGCACAGTGGGGGCATCATACATATTATATGTGAGGCACAGTGGGGGCATCATACATATTGCATGGAAGGCACAGTGGGGACATCATACATATTGCATGGTAGGCACAGTGGGGGCATCAAACGTATTGCACGGGAGGCACAGTGGGGGCATCAAAAGTATTGCATGGGAGGCACAGTGGGGGCATCATACGTATTACACGGGAGGCACAGTGGGGACATCAAACGTATTGCACGGGAGGCACAGTGGGGGCATCATACGTATTACATGGGAAGCACAGTGGGGACATCATACGTATTACATGGGAGGCACAGTGGGGGCTTCATGCGTATTACACGGGAGGCACAGTGGAGGCATCATACATATTGCAAGGGAGGCACAGTGGGGGCATGCATATTACAATGGAGGCACAGTATGAACATCATACATATTACATGGGAGGCACAGTGGGGGCATCATACATATTACATGGGAGGCACAGTGGGGGTATCACACTGTGAGGGACCAAGAATGGAGCACCGTACTATGACAGAAATACGTGTTTCCATGATGTTGCCTTTCATAGTTGGGTCGTATATATCTATCAGAGGAAACAATACAAATAAAATTAGAATTCTTAGAAGGTGGTAACACAAAATTACCAAAACAGTCTCAGTGCTGAAGGGGTTAATGTGGCCTGCGCCGAATAATGGGGAATCTCCACATAACTCCTCCTGCAGAGCCAGTGGAGAAACTTCTCCTTAGTCAGTGACATTTCCAGCATTATTTGCTCCTCACTACTGGCACAATTACCCCTTTTCTACAGTTTTATGTGTGGAATGTAACTTGGGATTTTCTCTGCTTGGAGACAAATAGATGACACATGAGGTGATTATTACTAGTTACCGGACTATATGGCGGCTTTATATTTTTCAATGTCCTTTTATTTTTTAGGACATTAGAAGGTTTATTGGTTCAGTAACAAATATCCAACATCGATCTTTCTTCTTTAGAGACCAAGTCATTTTATAAGTGGATTTGAGGGGCCACATTTCTCCTGTATTAGAGAAGCACGGCCATTAAGTGTTATATTCAGTAAATGTGTGTATGTGCTTGTAATGTAGTGTGAGTGTATTACTATAATGACCTACCGCCACTCTCTCCGGTGTCCAGCACCGTTCTGTTCCTCTTCGCAGTGACATTGTAAGAGAATGTGAAGTCCTAATATTCTGAACAGCCATGTTAAACCTAGCAGCCATCTTGTTCAGAAGTTTGAGAACTGAGTTTTGCAGCTAATAAGATGCATGTCCTACACATGTCCTAGTCACAATGGAGCCATAAAATGATGTCGTGCCATTAGCAAGTATGGTTAGTATACACAAAGGTTAATAGCAGCAGCTGCAGGTCAATGTGAGAGTAAATAAGTGGTGTTGTAAGGTAGTAAATAATGTTATTGTAATTGTATAGAAATTAGGACATTATAGTTGTCAATATGTCATTTCTTAAGTAAGGACATGGAGATTTATGGATTTAATGGAGTTTGGTAAAAAATACTTATGAGCATTGTCATGTTGCATTATCACATTGTTGTTCTCCAAAAAATATGACGTTGTGGTCATGGGAGATTTCAACTATCCAGACATTTGTTGGGAATCTCTCTCAAGTAAAACTAACAGGTCAAGCAAATTCTTATCCTCTACTGCTGACAACTTTATCTTCCAAAAGGTAGGGGAGAAAACAAGGGGATCTGCTACTTTGGATCTAATCCTTATAAACAGGGAGGAAATGGTGAGGAGGTAAAAGTGTCTGGGACGCTAGGAGGCAGCGATCATGCTATTATAGAATTTTGGATAACTAGAGGAGGAAGACATGTGAAGACTCAAACTTCAAGGTTAGATTTCAGAAAGGCAGATTTTAAGCAACTCAGAAAGAGAATAGGAGGGATCCAATGGCTGTATGTCCTTAAGGACAAAAATGTCCAGGAAGGATGGGAAATTTTAAAAAATGAGATTCTCAAAGCACAATCGTTAACAATCCCGAAAAGTAGGAAGAATGGGAAGCATTTAAGGAAACCAGGATGGATGAACACAGAACTTAAACACATGCTAAAAAGAAAGAAATGTTTATCAAATGGAAAGAGGGAGGCATAGAAGATTATAATGCAGTCTGCAGAACCTGTAGGGCACATATCAGGTTAGCTAAAGCTGACAATGAATTAAGGCTTGCAAGAGATGTCAAAAGCAATAAAAAAGGATTTTGGGGGTATGTCAAAAGTAAAAGAAAAGTCAAAGATGCTATAGGATTTTTACAGGATGAAAATGGTGAAATGGTAAGAAAGGATGTTGAGAAGGCTGAACTTTTTAATTCCTATTTTGCATCTGTTTTCTCTCAGAAACAAAATGTAACATCAACTGATCTTCACTGTCCTATTAAAGTAATAGAAGAATCCAGGTTATCTGTAAACAGAAAGATTGTGAGGGAATATTTAGCTAACATAAATGAGTTCAAGTCTCCAGGTCCAGATGAATTACACCTCAGAGTACTGAAGGAGATCATAGTAGAAATTTTAGAACCACTCTCCATAATCTTTGAAAATTCTTGGAGAACAGGAGAAGTCCCAGAAGACAGGAGAAGAACAAATGTTCCTATCTTCAAAAAGGGGAAGAAGGTGGACCCAGGGAACTATAGGCCAGTGAGTCTGACTTCTATACCAGGAAAGATCTTTGAACAAATTATTAAACAACATGTATGTAAGTACATGGATAAGAATGAAGTGATTAACCAAAGTCAGCATGGGTTTGTAACTAACAAGTCATGTCAGACTAACTTAATTTCCTTCTATGACAGAATCACTGACTGGGTGGATCAGGGAAATGCTGTAGATATTGTATATCTTGACTTCACCAAAGCATTTGACAAAGTATCTCACACCATCCTTATTGAAAAAATGACCAAGTATGGAATGGACAAGGCAACTGTTAGGTGGATTCATAACTGGCTTAGTGATCGGACTCAAAGAGTGGTCGTAAATGGCTTCACATCCAGTTGGATGAATGTCTCAAGTGGGGTACCACAGGGCTCTGTCCTGGGTCCTGTATTGCTCAACATCTTTATGAATGATTTAGATGAAGGAATTGAGGGTAAACTGATTCAATTTTCTGATGACACAAAGCTAGGAGGGATAGCTAATACTAGAGAAGAGAGAGAGAGGATTCAAAAAGACCTAAATAAACTGGAGCAGTGGGCAGCAACTAATAGAATGTTTTTTAACAGGGAAAAATGCAAAGTACTACAGCTGGTCAATAAAAATGAAAAAAGCATATACAGAATGGGAGGAATAGAGCTAAGCAACAGTACATGTGAAAAAGACTTAGGTATACTAATAGATCATAGACTGAACATGAGTCAACAGTGTGATGCAGCAGCAAAAAAGGCAAATACAATTCTGGGATGTATTAACAGAAGCATACAGTCTAGATCACGTGAAGTCATTATCGCACTTTACTCCTCTTTGGTCAGACCTCATCTGGAATACTGTGTCCAGTTTTGGGCACCACATTTTAAAAAAGACATCGACAAACTGGAGCAAGTTCAGAGAAGAGCATCCAGAATGGTGACCGGTCTGCAAACCATGTCCTATGAGGAATGGTTATTTGGGAATGTTTAGCTTGCAAAAAAGAAGACTGAGAGGAGACTTAATAGCTGTCTACAAATATCTCAAGGGCTGTCACATTGTAGAAGGATCATCTTTATTCTCATTTGCACAATGAAAGACTAGAAGCAATGGGATGAAACTGAATGGGAGGAGACACAGATTAGATATTAGAAAAAACTTTTTGACAGTTAGGGTGATCAACGGGTGGAATAGGCTGCCACGAGAGGTGGTGAGTTCCCCTTCAAGGGACATCTTCAAACAGAGGCTGGACAGATATCTGTCTGGGATGATTTAGTGAATCTTGCTTTGAGCAGGGGGTTGGACCAGATGACCCAGGAGGTCCATTCCAACTCTACCATTCTATGATTCTATTCTAAAATGCATGTTTTTCCCTGCATTATGATGTTATCATGTATACGCCTTTTGCCGCAATATGTAGTTCCTTTTAAGCTATGCATAAAATGGCTCTGATACTGTTGTTTGGGGCCATTCTATCGCCAGTCTATAGGCAGTACATCGCCAAGGCCACACCAATGCCAGACCGAAGCCAGACCATTGCCAGATATCCCAATGCTGTTTTGCTTATCTAGACACCTGTGCGTGTCAAGTGTATTTTCCCTGCCTGTGTTCTGAACTGTTCTGCCGCGTACTTCTGAATAAACTTCATTCTCTGCTTTGAAGAATTATCTACTCTGTTTTCCAGGCTCTTTCAGCTCTTAGTAAGAACTTTCTTACAATTGGCGAGCCAGCCAGGAGGAGCGGCTCAGGAGAGCTGCCTCCAGAAGAACCAAAGGAGAGGATTGTAGATGAGGAGCTAGAGACTGGAAGGGTAGAAAAGGCGTGGCGCCGCGTGTAAATCGCTCAAAGTCAGCCAGCCGGATAGAAGACCTCTCGTGGAGCGCTTCAAGCCTGCCAGAATTTATAAGAAAACTACAAAAAGCGAAGGACTATAAACATATATGTGCAACCAAGAAGAAACCTCTACGTGAGGTATCTACAAAGCCGTGAAGAATACGTTGTGAGCCCGGTAGCAAAGAGGCTTTAAAAGGCGGAGGGAGACGCCTGGCAAGCGTAGCGAGAGAGGCTGGCCACACCTCTTTTGGTCGACTCAGACCGGCAAAGGGTCTTCCAGACAGAGAGGTGTGAGTATCTAACTTTTGCTTAAATTGCACTTGTTAATACCAGAACAGAGAAAACGCATCCTTATAGTCCTCCAGTATGGAGTGGTTACAGAAAGCAGGCTGATAAGCATACTGGCACACCCTAGCTGAAGGGGGTTAATGTTAAATCCACTTGGCTAAATTGTATGCAGTGGTTAACAAAAAAAAGCAGGGAACTAGATGAGAAAAGGGCGTTAGGGAAAGATAGTAGCTAAACAGTGGCTTTGTGTAAGAGTTATTGCTTTCTTCAGTCCATTGATAGATTTCCTGCAAGACAGCATGTTAATGTGATCACCCAGGGAGGGGCAGTGTTCTGAGAGAGAGTAGAAAAGCTGGATGAAACTCTAAAGGAATCAGAGATAGTAGGGAAAGATGGGTATGAATACAGGGCTTTACAAATAGTCATTGATGAGATGGGAGGGGTAGTAGAGATTGACAGGAATAAGATTGAGGACAGGAGACTAAGAATAGAAAAATGGATCAGAGAACATTTGGGGAAACAGAATGTGGTGATAAGACATCTTGAAAGCGTTGAGGAACAGTTTAGAAAAGAGTTTATGTAATTTTTATAGAAAATACCCTTAAAGGGGGCTTTCAAGTCAGGAGTCTTGCAGAATGCTGAATCTATTGATGATGTTGTAGAGACTTTGTTAACCGGTGATCTCCTTATCCTGCTGTGCATGATCCTAGGCAATATCAGCAGTATAGGGGTCTTCAAATGGTTAACCCTGTTTCTCAGGAGCCTTCTGCTCTTGCTTTCTCTCCAGCAGCCCCCAGCTGTCCAGCACGAAGATCAATGTTATTCAGGGAAGAGCCACCCCTCATCTCCATGCTTCTTTAATGAAGGAGCTGCGGGATCATGAGGACCGGTTTCTTACTGAAGATCTCTTTGGGGCGGAGGTGGGAGCTGAAGGATGGAAACTTTCTTAGATGGGGATGATGGATTTTTTGGGCTTCCCACCGCAGGTAACACTGACTGATAATGTTCCCCTTGCCTTCCTTGTCCCCTTTTCCCTGGGCAAAGATGGAAGACCTTATGTCAAAGGGAGAATAGAGGGACTGCCATGGGAAGACATCCTCATCGATACAGGAGCCTCAGTTTCAGCAACAGGACACAAATTGCAGTCACCCCGTGGACTGCATGAGACTACCACTTTGGTAGGATTTGAGAGATCCTGTATTCAAGCAATAAAAAGTCATCCAGGGAACCTGAAATTTCAGGATGCAGGGGGTTCGAAGAAAAGGGGTCTTCGATGCACTTTTTGGGTAAATCCACAATTATGGTCCACTATTCTGGGTACCAATGTTTTGGGATTAATGGGAATTGTTGATTTATGTAACAAAGTTCTGTTGTGGAACAAAGAAGCAAATATTTTTTCTAGAATTGTACCTGTGGAGGAGGAGTTGAAGAGTCACCAATTACCCATTGCCAGTTTAGGTTTATGTACTTACTGATGAAAATGATGAAAATGTTGATAATGATGTTCTTAAAAATGAATTGAAACATAGGTTCCCGGAATTCTGGATCTCAAAGAAAACTGATTGTGTTAATGCCAAACTCAAGTTAAAATTGATAATGAAGAGCTACCACCTGTCCAGCATCAGCACCAAATTCCTGAGGATGCAATGCCTTACATAAGGGTTGCGGTCAGTTAATTAGAAAAACAAGGTTTTGTTGTAAAAGGTAATTCTCCATGTAACAGTCCCATTTTACTTGTAAAAAAGGAAGATGGTAGCTTTCGAATGGTTGTAGACTTGAGCTTTGTAAATAAGTACATTCCCTTAGCTGCTCAACTAGTTGCATCTGTCCCTGAAGTTATGTCACAGCTGAGGAGTGATTGTAATGTGTTTTCTTGTTTAGACATTGCAAATGGCTTTTTCTCAGTACCCCTAACACCTGAATCTGTCCTCCGCTTTGCATTCACGTTTAAGAATATGCAATACTTGTTCATGCGGTTGCCCATCGGATTCCACAGTTCCCCTGTGTATTTCCATCAGGCATTGGCTCAGGTCTTAGAACCCCTTGGTTACGGAGACAAAGTCTTATAATATGTTGATAATTTGTTAATTCAAACTGCTGATGAATATGAACACAAAGAGACCCTTGAAACTTGACGCGGGACTCAAAATGAGCCTGACAACGTACAATTGATGAAGTCAGAGGTTAAACTTTTTGGTGTGTCAATTTCAGCAGAAGATAAAACAAAACAATGCCTGACAGGGTTAATGCTAATGAATCTGTTCCCATACCAACTAATATTATTGAGCTTACTGTAGCATCGGCGTCTCTGCCCCCTGCCAGGCAGAGACGCCGTCCCACTCACCTCCTCGCTCCCCGCTCTGCGTTCACCAGCGCTCCTCTTCCTGCTGCCAGTGCGCGCAGCTCCCCGGGCACTGTGCTTAGGGTGCGCGCGCGCTCCCTCCCTCTTAAAGGGTCCACGCGTGCCGTCCTAAGGAGTCCCCGGCCAATAGCCGGGGGTCCTCCCATATATAAGGCACATCCTCCAAAATGGAGGTGCCTGAGCAAAAGTTGTTGCACAGTGTTTCTGACCTCTGCTTCAGCCCTCAGGTCCCGCTGCTAGCCTGACTACCAGTCTTTCCAGCCAGCCCGCTCACCTGGGAGCTCTTGCCTGTTGCCTGCCTCTTACCTGCCGTGCCTGCCAGCTCACTCACCTGGGAGCACTTGCCTGTGACCTGCCTGTTACCTGCTTGTTACCTCCCGTGCCTTCCCCGAGGCTCCTGCCGTCACTTGCCGTGACCACCTGCCAGCCCACCTAGAGACTCCTGCCGTTACTTGCCGTTACCACCTAGAGACTCCTGCCGTCACTTGCCGTGTCTACCTGATAGCCTACCTGGAGGCTTCTGCTCGCCAGCCTGCCTGCTGTGCCTACCTGCTATTCCGGTCAGTCCCTGCCATCTGTACTGTGGGAGTCACCTGCTCCCTTACAAGGTCGTCCCAAGAGTAGCACCTGGTCCCTCGGCTCGGTCCCTCCCTGGTCACGGAGTCGTTAGCCGCCGTACGACCAGGGTCGGTCCGGGTTGATGCTTAGTTACGTCCCTCTGGGTCCCTCCTTGCACCGTAGCACAGAGGTTCTACCCCCCAGACCCGTAACACTTACAAAATTTGGGGGTCTTATTAATTTTTCCAGAGAATTTTACTTTGCTCATCTGGCTAAACCATTGTATGATTTGTTAAAAGAAGTTGATAACGATCACGCCCCTGTCATTGTAGAGGGAGAAGCCTTACAGGCTTTTGAAGGTATGAAGTAAGCCCTTACGGCAGCCACTGCGTTAGTCAGCCCTGAGCCTTTCCAGACCTTTTACATTCAAGCCCACACCGGTGATATATCTATTTCCTCAGTGCTTTTACAAAAATGTCCCAAAGATAGTCCTGAAGTGTCCAGTCAGTTGTATGCCCTGGGTTACTCAAGGTTGCTGACCCCTGTGGAGAAAGGTTTTAATCCGTGCATGAAGCACTTACTGGGCGTGCACTGGACGATGAATCAAGTAAAACACATAGTGGGATTTGCTCCGTAAGTTCTACAAACCCACATGTTACTCTAAAAACTCTGTTGAAAGGAAAATCCTGGGGGGTAAATTCACAGAGAATGGCTCAATGGATCATTGACTTTGAGACCAGAGACTTACAAGTTGAAGTGGGTGAAAAATATAATTTAGCCCAGATGATGCAGTACGCAGGCAAATGTCACAATTGTCAAGTTGAACAGGCTAATGTCACTCCCTCCCCTTCCAAGCAGACTTTCAGGAGGGCGTCCCTTGTGCCTATATTGACGAAGCTCGATACTGGTATAATGCTGTGGATGCTATGCCACAAGTTATGCTGTATGGTTTCCCGATAAACAGTTGTTGCTGTAGTACAGACTCCCAGGTCACTTTTCTGCCCAGAGAGCTGAATTAGAAGCAGCTCTACAAGTTATTCCAGCGTTCAGCGAACCTATGAATATTTTCACTGATCGTGCCTATGTTGTTACCTCCCTCACCTTGTATTTAAAGGTTACAGCCCTGAGGAGGATGGTTGATTCACAGAGGAAGCCCTTACAACATAAAGATTCTCAGACAAATTGTGTAGCAGAGAAAGAATTCCCAAATTTATGGTCCTTTTATAAAATCAAAGGTCACCAAAAACTAACTCACGACCCCCACATCCTTGGCAATACATATGTAGATCACGCAGCCAAGGAAGCCGCCCTTACAGCGGAGGAAAAATACCCTCATTAAGTGATCTCTGCTGTTACTAAGAAGCCTCAAGAGCCCCCGCTTGTTTTTTCTCTTTCTCAGGACCTTATAAAAGCACAGGACAAGGATGGAGACACATCCTTGTTTAATTCCCTCGAGTCTCTGTCTATTGGAAAAGGGGAGTCTCTGTAGTACAAAAGGGTTAATAACAAGCTTGTGCCTTACATTCCCACTTGAGAGCTTTGTGTCATGCGATACATGATGGATGCCTTATTTGTTTACAGAATAATCCCAAAGGAAAAGGCAAGCCCCATCTCCGGAGAAAACAAGTAGCGGAGGGTCCATGGCAGTCCATTCAGATTGATTTTATTGGTCCCTTCCCTTCAGCAAAAGGAGGTTTTAAATATGCCGTTGTGTTAGTCGACGTCTTTTCTAAATGGGTAGAGGCACTCCTAGCCACAAACAATACTGCTGTAACATCCCTGGCGGCGTGCTTGCATAGTGCACCACCTCCCACTATGCAAGACCGCAATCTTACCTGTCAGTCCAGCCTGCAAACCTTGCTCCAGTTCATGCTGTGTGCATGTCTCTTGTCTGATTGCTTAGGGCGGCGGCCCGGTTACTTCCTGATTCTTATAGCTGCTGTGGGTGCACTCCTAATGCGTCCCCAGCCTATTGCTGTGAGTCACTGGATATTTAACCCTCCGTCACATACAATAGGCTTGACAGGCATATCTCTTTTATTTGGCGGGAGTTTTGAAATGTTTGTATTTCAGAGTTATTAGTTTTATGTTAAGTAAATGTTTTTTTTTGCACCTGATTATGTGTAGTCTCTTTTATTACATCCCTATGAAGGTCACTGATCACTTTTAGAGCACTGAAATTGCAAACATTAGATATTATAGGTATTTTTCTAGCCTGCGCCTGACAGTCACATTGTATGTGAACTCGTTAGAACCGATATTGTATGTGACGGAGGGTTAAACCCCCTCCACCCAGAAGGAGGTGCCTGAGCAACACTAACTTTCATTGTGCTCCTTGCCTCTGAGTTGCCAGGTCTGGCCTTGTATCTTGTCTGTTTCTGCCACCCTGGGGGCTGCATACCCAGGCCTGTTATCTTGTCTGTTTCCGCCACTCTGGGGGCTGTATACCCAGGCCTGTTATCTCTGACTTCTAGTCTGTTTCTGTGACTATGTGGGCTGTATACCCAGGCTTGTTCTTGTATCTCGTTGCAGTAGCAGTTCCTGTCTGAACTGTATCCTAGCCTGTTATCTGTTTGTCTCTATGTCCGTACCTTCCCTTTTCCTGCAGTATCTGAACCTGACCCTAACTCCCACTCGTTGTCTCTGTACTTCTGTTTGTGAGTTTTGTGTCCACTCCCTACTTCATAGTAAGTACCTTGTGTGTATCTGGTTCTGCTTGTCCCTCTTCCCATCCTCCGTATCTACCTCCTGTGTTCTAGCCATCTTCCTGCATTTTCCAGTCTGTTCCATGTGAACAGAGCCCTGTCCTCTCTGCCTGCACCTTCAGCCCTGCTCTGCCTTGTCCACCGCATCTGCGGTTTCGCTCCGCTCTGCTTGCTCACCACGTCAGCGGTTTTCCTCTGCTCTGTCTTGCCCACCGCTCCGGCGGTTCCTCTCTGCTCTGCCTTGTCCACCGCACCTGCGGTTTCGCTCCGCTCTGCTTGCTCACCGCGTCAGCGGTTTCCCTCTGCTCTGTCTTGCTCACCGCACCAGCGGTTCCTCTCATAGAATCATAGAATGTAGAGTTGGAAGGGACCTCCTGGGTCATCTGGTCCAACCCCCTGCTCAAAGCAGGATTCACTAAATCATCTCAAACAGATGTCTGTCCAGCCTCTGTTTGAAGACGTCCATTGAAGGGGAACTCACCACCTCTCGTGGCAGCCTGTTCCACTCATTGATCACCCTCACTGTCAAAAAGTTTTTTCTAATATCTAATCTGTGTCTCCTCCCATTTAGTTTCATCCCATTGCTTCTAGTCTTTCCTTGTGCAAATGAGAATAAAGATGATCCTTCTACAATGTGACAGCCCTTGACATATTTGTAGACAGCTATTAAGTCTCCTCTCAGTCTTCTTTTTTGCAAGCTAAACATTCCCAAATCCTGCAACCGTTCCTCATAGGACATGGTTTGCAGACCAGTCACCATTCTGGTCGCTCTTCTCTGAACTTGCTCCAGTTTGTCTATGTCTTTTTTAAAATGTGGTGCCCAAAACTGTACACAGTATTCCAGATGAGGTCTGACCAAAGAGGAGTAAAGTCCGATAATGACTTCACGTGATCTAGACTGTATGCTTCTGTTAATACATCCCAGAATTGTATTTGCCTTTTTTGCTGCTGCATCACACTGTTGACTCATGTTCAGTCTATGATCTATTAGTATACCTAAGTCTTTTTCACATGTACTGTTGCTTAGCTCTATTCCTCCCATTCTGTATATGCTTTTTTCATTTTTATTGCCCAGATGTAGTACTTTGCATTTTTCCCTGTTAAAAACCATTCTGTTGGTTGCTGCCCACTGCTCCAGTTTATTTAGGTCTTTTTGAATCCTCTCTCTCTCTTCTCTAGTATTAGCTATCCCTCCTAGCTTTGTGTCATCAGAAAATTGAATCAGTTTACCCTCAATTCCTTCATCTAAATCATTGATAAAGATGTTGAACAATACAGGTCCCAGGACGGAGACCTGTGGTACCCCACTTGAGACATTCATCCAGCTGGATGTGAAGCCATTTACAACCACCCTTTGAGTCCGATCACTAAGCCAGTTATGAATCCGCCTAACAGTTGCCTGGTCCATTGCATACTTGGTCATTTTTTCAATAAGGATGGTGTGGGATACTTTGTCAAATGCTTTGCTGAAGTCAAGATATACTATATCTACAGCATTTCCCTGATCCACCCAGTCAGTGATTCTGTCATAGAAGGAAATTAAGTTAGTCTGACATGACTTGTTAGTTACAAACCCATGCTGACTCTGGTTAATCACTTCATTCTTATCCAGGTACTTACATACATGTTGTTTAATAATTTGTTCAAAGATCTTTCCTGGTATAGAAGTCAGACTCACCGGCCTATAGTTCCCTGGGTCCACCTTCTTCCCCTTTTTGAAGATAGGAACAACATTTGCTCTTCTCCAGTCTTCTGGGACTTCTCCTGTTCTCCAAGAATTTTCAAAGATTATGGAGAGTGGTTCTAAAATTTCTTCTACGATCTCCTTAAGTACTCTGGGGTGTAATTCATCTGGACCTGGAGACTTGAACTCATTTATGTTAGCTAAATATTCCCTCACAATCTTTCTGTTTACAGATAACTTGGATTCTTCTATTCCTTTAAAACGACAGTGAAGATCAGTTGATGTTACATTTTCTTTCTGAGAGAAAACAGATGCAAAATAGGAATTAAAAAGTTCGGCCTTCTCAACATCCTCTCTTACCATTTCTCCATTTTCATCCTGTAAAAATCCTATAGCATCTTTGACTTTTCTTTTACTTTTGACATACCCCCAAAATCCTTTTTTATTGCTTTTGACATCTCTTGCAAGCCTTAATTCATTGTCAGCTTTAGCTAACCTGATACGTGCCCTACAGGATCTGCAGACTGCATTATAATCTTCTTTAGATATGCCTCCCTCTTTCCATTTAATAAACATTTCTTTATTTCTTTCTTTCTTTTTAGCATGTGTTTAAGTTCTGTGTTCATCCATCCTGGTTTCCTTAAATGCTTCCTATTCTTCCTACTTTTCGGGATTGTTAACGATTGTGCTTTGAGAATCTCATTTTTAAAAATTTCCCATCCTTCCTGGACATTTTTGTCCTTAAGGACATCCAGCCATTGGATCCCTCCTATTCTCTTTCTGAGTCTCTTAAAATCTGCCTTTCTAAAATCTAACCTTGAAGTTTGAGTCTTCACATGTCTTCCTCCTCTAGTTATCGAAAATTCTATAATAGCATGATCGCTGCCTCCTAGGGTCGCAGCCACCTTTACCTCCTCAACCATTTCATCCCTGTTTATAAGGATTAGATCCAAAGTAGCAGATCCCCTTGTTTTCTCCCCTACCTTTTGGAAGATAAAGTTGTCAGCAAGAGAGGATAAGAATTTGCTTGACCTGTTAGTTTTACTTGAGAGAGATTCCCAACAAATGTCTGGATAGTTGAAATCTCCCATGACCACTACGTCATATTTTTTTGAGAACTTGGTCATTTGATACATAAAGAGTTCATCCATATCTTCAGCTTGCCCAGGTGGCCTGTAGTAAATGCCTACAATGGTGTCCTTTCCGTTGTTCTCTCCTTGTATTCTTAACCAAACAGTTTCCACAGAACTCCCAGTCTCTGAAGCTTCAATCTCTGTGCAGATATACGCTTTTCTAACATACAATGCGACACCTCCTCCTCGTTTATCAAGTCTATTTCTTGCAAATAAGTTGTATCCTTTTAGCCTTTTATTCCAATCATGTGTATCGTCCCACCAAGTTTCAGTGATTCCAGTGACATCATATTTCTTTTCCTGCATTAGTAGTTCCAATTCTTCTTGTTTGTTGCCCATGCTTTGTGCATTTGTATAAAAACATTTTAGTTTGTGATTGGTTTCTCTTCCTCCCATATTTTTATTATTTAAATTGTTTTGTCTTTGTTCTTCCTTTCCACTTCCAGTAGCAGAGATCTCAATAGTATTTGTCAGCTGTATGGCTTTTTCTGGCCTTTTGCTTCCCTTCCCACATTGTTCTAGTTTAAAGCTCTCCTGATGAGTGTAGCAAGGCGACTTCCAAATACATGTTTTCCAGTCTTTGTAAGGTGCACCCCATCTCTAGCAAGTAGTCCATCGTATAGGTAATTCATTCCGTGATCCAGAAATCCAAATCCTTGTTGACGGCACCATCGACGTAGCCAGTTGTTCACCTGTAGAATCTTATTCCACCTCATTGTTCCATGGCCATCCACTGGGAGGATGGATGAGAAGACCACCTGCGCTCCCAATTCTTTCACTTTCTTGCCTAAGTCTTCAAAGTCACTGCAGATGGTTTCCAGGTCCTTTCTTGCGGTGTCATTTGTCCCCACATGTATTAGCAGGAATGGGTAGTGATCTGTAGGTCTGAAGAGTCTTGATATCCTGTCAGACACATCTTTAATTTTTGCTCCTGGAAGACAGCACATTTCTCTTGAGGTTATGTCTGGTCTGCAGATAGCGGCCTCTGTTCCTCTTAACAGGGAATCCCCCATGACCACCACTCTCCGTTTTTTCTTCACAACATTCTTCTTTCTCCATCCAGGAGGATTCTGAGTGCTTACAAGGTTCTTCATTGTGGGCAAAGTCTTATCTTGCTGTATTTCTTCATGGTGCTCCTGTGAGAGAGCCTGGTACTGGTTCCTGAGCAGTATGGGTGCTGACTGCCTCTCGATCCTCCTGCTTCTCTGGGTCACATGCTTCCATTCCTCTGTTTCCTCAGGTGCAGTTCGAATTTCTTCTCTTTCTGAATCATGAAGAGATAATTCTGCTCTGTCTAAGAACTCTTCACCTTCCTTAATGATTTTCAAGGTAGTTAACCTCTCTTCTAGATTTCGCAACTTTTCCTCCAACAGGGACACAAGCTTGCATTTCTGGCATGTGAAGTTTGGCTTTTCCACTGGCAAGTCTGTGAACATGTAGCAGGATATGCAGCTCACCAAATATCTCCTGGACTCTTCCATGTTCTTACTGTTAATGTTCTGAAAACAGTGAAAAAAGCTTAAAAAAAAATCTTCAAAATGCGCGCGCCGGAAGGCGCGCGGTTTACCGATGTCCTCTTTTCAGCTCCAACAGCCAAAATCCAGTGTTCTTTGAGCTCGCGGAGACTCTTCACTTACCCCAAAATGCAGTGGGAATATGCAAATTATCTCCTCAGGACTCCTCCCCTGGTTTACCGATGCCCTCTTTTCAGCTCCAACAGCCAAAATCCAGTGTTCTTTGAGCTCGCGGAGACTCTTCACTTACCCCAAAATGCAGTGGGAATATGCAAATTATCTCCTCAGAACTCCTCCCCTGGTTTACCGATGTCCTCTTTTCAGCTCCAACAGCCAAAATCCAGTGTTCTTTGAGCTCGCGGAGACTCTTCACTTACCCCAAAATGCAGTGGGAATATGCAAATTATCTCCTCAGGACTCCTCCCCTGGTTTACCGATGTCCTCTTTTCAGCTCCAACAGCCAAAATCCAGTGTTCTTTGAGCTCGCGGAGACTCTTCACTTACCCCAAAATGCAGTGGGAATATGCAAATTATCTCCTCAGGACTCCTCCCCTCCTCTCAGCTCTGCCTTGTTCACCGCTCCAGCGGTTTTGCTCTGCTCGGCCTTGTCCACCGCACCTGCGGTTTTGCTCTGCTCTGTCTTGCTCACCGCACCAGCGGTTCCTCTCGGCTCTGCCTTGTTCACCGCTCCGGCGGTTTCGCTCTGCTCTGCCTTGTCCACCGCACCTGCGGTTTCGCTCTGCTCTGTTTGCTCACCGCACCGGCGGTTCCTCTCTGCTCTGCCTTGTCCACCACTCCGGCGGTTCTGCTCTGCTTTGCCTTGTCCTCCGCTCCTGCGGTTTCGCTTTGCTCTGCTTGTCTACCGCATCTGCGGCTCTGTTCCTGTCTCCCAGTCTGTACTGGACCCTATCCAGCCTACGCTAGTACCTCCCTGTCTGCTCCCCAGCCGTGCTTGCCAGTATCTCCCTGTCTGCACTCCAGCCGTGCTTGCCAGTGCCCACCTGTCTGCATACCAGCCGTGCTTGCCAGTACCCACCTGTCTGCATACTAGCCGTGCTTACCAGTATCCACCTGTCTGCATGCCAACCATGCCTGCCAATACCCACCTGTCTGTATGCCAGTCTAACCTGCCTGTTCCTGCATTCCCCGGTGTGGGTCAACAGCTGTGACCGGGGTCTGACCTGGAGTAGCACCTGGTCCCTCTGCTCGGTTCCTCCTTGGTTCACGGAGTCGACTGAGCCGCGGTGCGACCTTGGTCGGATCGGGTTGATACTTAGTTACGCCCCTCCAGGCACTCCTCGGTTCATGGTACAGTGGGATCACTAATCACGCTCACTCCAGTCAGTCCGGGCGCGAGCGTAACAGTTTGCTCAGGCCATGGTTCCCGTTGAGCCCCACGGCCTTTTGCTCTCAGAGACATTTTGAATCCTTGTCTGGCGAATACGTGCACCAAGAAAATTTTTTTTCTCAAACTATGGCCCAGGCGATTTATGCACCAGCCCAAATTGATCTATCAGCACTCGCTCCTGCGGATCCACCACGGTACTATGGGGATCCAAAACGAAGCCGTGCATTTGTGGAGCAATGCATGCTGCATTTCAAGTTCTATGCTCACTATTTTCCTACCGATCGGGTTAAAGTGGGATTTATGATGTCCTACCTAGCTGGTGACGCCTTGAAATGGATCGCCCCCTATGGGAAGCATGGGATCCTATCGTCTTTGACCTGCAGGCTTTCCTGGTGGCCTTTCTAATGGACTTCAATGACCCTAATCCTGAAGCCTCTGCTAAAGCTTCCCTTCCCAATATCCCGGAGCAGCCCCGATGGGTAATGTGTGTAGGTAGCCTACCAGTCCTCCAGCCCGAAGAGACTGCTGCCCACCCAGTATCCACACAGGATGACTATGCTCCACAGAATACTTCTCTTCCCAACCTCAAGAGGCAGTCCAGACGTGCAAGGCGTAGAGGTAAACCGTCACGCCAGGTTCTGTCCTCCCAAAGACCTCCTGCTCCCCAGCCTGTAGAGGCAGCTTTCCGCACAGAATCCATGAAGGATGACTATGTTCGTCAGGCAAAGCAGAAGCCAGAACTCAGTCACAAAATCGGATTGCGGTCCCGCTGCGGTGGTTTGGGACCCCCTGACGGTCTTTGTCCAGCGAAGGTTGGAGAATCCCAAGACATTAGGCCTGTAGGAGAGGCTGCCCTTGGCGTTAGTGTTTCCTCTCCACAGATGACCATGACTGTCTCCGTGGCAAGTGAAGGCCTCGGATTAACCGGAAGTTTCGGGCTTAAAGCCTTGAAGAGTCGGTGTCTGATTCCCGTCCGACAACTCCAGAAGCCAGTTTGTGCATTGTCAGCAGAAGGACGAGCCCTACTCAGAAACAGTCAAAATATGTCTGTACAAATTAAGCTTCAGATTGGAGCATTACACATGAAGAAGTTCACATTCCAGGTGCTGACTGGCTTACCCACAGGTCGTCCAGAGCCGAGAGATCTAGTGCCCGCTCAGGTCTGGAGATCCTGCATGGTGTATCCTGGGGGACTGCTAAGGTACAAGGGGTGTCCAGTCCCCATATCTTCAGGACAGTCAGCAGTTTCTTCTTCTTCTTCACCAGATCTGCTAGTCGCTGACTCGCTGTGGGCTGAAGTCTCCGAAGGAAGAGAAGCGGAGGCGATGTCCCCACACAGTCTCGACGATTGTACCAATGATCTGGCTTCAGGTACCGTCCCGCCTCGCAGACATGTCATCTCTGAAACCAGATTGAAGATGGTCCCAAAGCAAGGACCCTCCGTCTCTAATAGGTCTGGTCTTACGTCCATCAAGGCGGTGTTTACCCCCGAGTCTCTGCACCCCTCCAACCAGGCGGAGGACCTCCAGTTGTTTCCTGAATCCTCCGGGGTGCTACCTGATAACAAATGGAGAGAGACTTTCCTACACCCTGTACCTGGTACTTCGCCCACTTCATCTAGTAAGCTTGGCAAAGTGTACTTCGAAGCAGTGATTACCCCCGAGTCTCTGCACCCCTCCAACCAGGCGGAGGACCTCCAGTTGTCTCCTGAATCCACCAGGGTGTTACCTGATAACAAATGGAGAGAGACTTTCCTGTGTGCTGTTCCTGGTACTTCACCCACTTCATCTGTTGCTGAGGATGGCTTGATAGGAGGAAGCATCCTAGTCACCAAGATGATGAGATCAGTTTCGTTTCCTCTAATGGACAGAAGAGGTAATCCTCTTAAAGAGAAGGATTGGCCTCCAAATTCTCTGCAGAAGACCCTTGCAGGCTTGAAGAAGAGGGGGCGTAAAAGGGGGGGGTACTGTAACATCCCTGGCGGTGTGCTTGCATAGTGCACCACCTCCCACTAAGCAAGACCGCAATCTTACCTGTCAGTCCAGCCTGCAAACCTTGCTCCAGTTCATGCTGTGTGCATGTCTCTTGTCTGATTGCTTAGGGCGGCGGCCCGGTTACTTCCTGATTCTTATAGCTGCTGTGGGCGCACTCCTAATGCGTCCCCGGCCTATTGCTGTGAGTCACTGGATATTTAAACCCCTTCCACCCAGAAGGAGGTGCCTGAGCAACACTAACTTTCAGTGTGCTCCTTGCCTCTGAGTTGCCAGGTCTTGTCTTGTATCTTGTCTTTTTCTGCCACCCTGGGGCTGCATACCCAGGCCTGTTATCTTGTCTGTTTCCGCCACTCTGGGGGCTGTATACCCAGGCCTGTTATCTCTGACTTCTAGTTTGTTTCCGCCACTCTGGGGGCTGTATTCCCCGGCTCGTTCTTGTATCTCGTTGCAGTAGCAGTTCCTGTCTGAACTGTATCCTAGCCTGTTACCTGTTTGTCTCTATGTCCATACCTTCCCTTTTCCTGCAGTATCTGAACCTGCACCTAACTCCAACTCGTTGTCTCTGTACTTCTGTTTGTGAGTTTTGTGTCCATTCGCTACTTCATAGTAAGTACCTTGTGTGTATCTGGTTCTGCTTGTCCCTCTTCCCTTCCTCCGTATCTACCTCCTGTGTTCTAGCCATCTTCCTGCATTTTCCAGTCTGTTCCATGTGAACAGAGCCCTGTCCTCTCTGCCTGCACCTTCAGCCCTGCTCTGCTCTGCCTTGTCCACCGCACCTGCGGTTTCGCTCCGCTCTGCTTGCTCACCGCGTCAGCGGTTTCCCTCTTCTCTGTCTTGCCCACCGCTCCGGCGATTCCTCTCTGCTCTGCCTTGTCCACCGCACATGCGGTTTCGCTCCGCTCTGCTTGCTCACCGTGTCAGCGGTTTCCCTCTGCTCTGTCTTGCTCACCGCACCAGCGGTTCCTCTCGGCCCTGCCTTGTTCACCGCTCCGGCGGTTTCGCTCTGCTCTGCCTTGTCTACCGCACTGGCGGTTCCTCTCTGCTCTGCCTTGTCCACCGCTCCGGTGGTTCTGCTCTGCTTTGCCTTGTCCTCCGGCGGTTTCGCTTTGCTCTGCTTGTCTACCACATCTGTGGCTCTGTTCCTGTCTCTCAGTCTGTACTGGACCCTATCCAGCCTACACTCCAACCTGCTAGTACCTCCCTGTCTGCTCCCCAGCCGTGCTTGCCAGTATCTCCCTGTCTGCACTCCAGCCGTGCTTGCCAGTACCCACCTGTCTGCATACCAGCCGTGCTTGCCAGTGCCCACATGTCTGCATACCAGCCGTGCTTGCCAGTACCCACCTGTCTGCATACCAGCCGTGCTTACCAGTATCCACCTGTCTGCATACCAGCCGTGCCGGCCAATACCCACCTGTCTGTATGCCAGTCTAACCTGCCTGTTCCTGCATTCCCCGGTGTGGGTCAACAGCTGTGACCGGGGTCTGACCTGGAGTAGCACCTGGTCCCTCTGCTCGGTTCCTCCTTGGTTCACGGAGTCGACTGAGCCGCGGTGCGACCTTGGTCGGATCGGGTTGATACTTAGTTACGCCCCTCCAGGCACTCCTCGGTTCATGGTACAGTGGGATCACTAATCACGCTCATGCCAGTCAGTCCGGGCGCGAGCGCAACAACTGCCCTGACTACAGCTAGACTTTTGTGGAAAAATGTCTTCTCACATTGGGGTTTCCCTAAAATAATTGAAAGTGTAATTGGCCCCACAGTTTTAGGAGTGAGCAAGGTAGCAAACCAAGGAACAAAGGTGTTAAAATTCCTTCCTCAAAAAGCCCTCCCTTGACCCATCCTCTCTGACTAGCTACCGCCCCATATCACTTATCCCTTACACCTCAAAACTACTAGAACAACACATCCATTCTCAACTGTCCCCCCACCTCTCCTCCTGCTCCCTCTTTGACCGCCTCCAATCCGGCTTCCGACCGCACCACTCCACTGAAACTGCCGACTAAAGTCACCAAGGACTTACTAACTGCCAAATCCAAGCGACACTACTCTGTCCTCCTCCTGGACCTGTCATCTGCCTTTGACACAGTGGACCATTCCCTCTTACTACAGACTCTCTCTTCTCTTGGCATCAAAGACTTGACCGTATCTTGGATCTCTTCATATTTAACAGACTGGACATTCCGTGTCTCCCACTCACACACCTCCTCCTCATCTCGCCCCCTATCTGTCGGTTTTCCCCAAGGTTCAGTCCTAGGACCCCTGCTCTTTTCCATCTACACCTTTGCCCTGGGACAGCTCATAGAGTCCCATAGCTTTCAGTATCACCTCTATGCTGATGACACACAGATCTACCTCTCTGGACCCGATATCTCCTCCCTACTAGTGTTGAGCGAATTTGTTTGGCATTTCAAATTCGGGTATGTGCTCAGGGTTCTGGCTTGTTTACAGCAAAAAAATCTGCTCCGCCCATTAACATCCCTGATTTGCCACACCATCATGCATATGCTATCTGCGTGACAGCGTGGCAAATTAGGGATGTTCACGGGCGGAGCCAATTTTTTGGTGCAAACAGGCCGGAACCCGGAATACGAACCCGAATTTGAAATGCCAAACAAATTTGCTCAACATTACTCCCTACTAACCAAAATCCCACAATGTCTGTCCACTATCTCATCCTTCTTCTCTGACAGATTTCTAAAACTTAACATGGATAAAACAGAACTCATAATCTTTCCACCGTCTCACTCAACCTCCCCAAACTGACTTATCCATCATAATCAATGGCTGCCCACTCTCCCCAGTCCCGCAAGCCCGCTGCCTCGGGGTAACTCTGGACTTTAACCTCTCCTTTAAACCACATATCCAAGCCCTTTCCACTTCCTGCCGACTCAAACTCAAAAATATCTCCCGGATCCGCACATTCCTCAGCCACGAATCTGCAAAAAGTGCATGCCCTCATCATCTCCAGCCTCGACTACTGCAACCTCTTGCTCTGTGGCCTCCCTTCTACCACTCTCGCTCCCCTCCAATCTATCCTAAACTATGCTGCCTGAGTAATCCACCTGTCCCCCCGCTATTCCCCGGCGTCTCCTCTCTGTCAATCCCTTCACTGGCTCCCCATTGCCCAGACACTCATGTTCAAAAGCCTAACCATGGCATATAAAGCCATCCACAACATGTCTCCTCCATACATCTGTTACCTAATCTCCCGGTACTTACCTACACGCAACCTCCGATCCTCACATGATCTCCTTCTCTACTCCCCTTTTATCTCCTCTTCCCACAATCGTATACAACATTTCTCCCATGCATCCCCCCTACTCTGGAACTCTATACCCCAACACATCAGACTCTCGCCTACTGTGGAAACCTTCAAAAGGAACTTGAAGACCCACCTCTTCCAACAAGCCTACAACCTGCAGTAACCCTCGCTCCACCATTCGCTGCACAACCAGCTCTACCCTTACCTACTGTATCCTCACCCATCCCCCGTAGATTGTGAGCCCTCGCGGGCAGGGTCCTCGCTCCTCCTGTACCAGCTGCCGACTTGCATTGTTCAAAATTTATTGTAATTGTTTGTGCTATGTATATCCTTTTCACATGTAAAGCGCCATGGAATGAATGGTGCTATAATAAATAATAATAATAGTGGCACTCACTGGTCCTGTAAAATCCAATGTATTTATTTAACAATATTAAAACTGGTTGCAGAGAAGGACAGAGCACATGGAAAGGATGATGCCCATTTTGCGCTAGCCTGCGCTTCAACGGGTTCTGGAAATTAAATGTTTCCTGTTACGGATCCGGGTGGTGGAACCTCTGTGCTGCGGTGCAAGGAGGGACCAGAGGGGCGTGACTAAGTATCTACTTGGCCTAACCAGGGTCGCACGGCAGCTCAGTCGACTCCGTGAACCAGGGAGGGACCGAGCAGAGGGACCAGGTGCCACTCTGGGACCGACCTTGTATGAGAGCAGGTGACTCCCACAGGTCAGAAGGCAGGAACTGACCGGTACATCGGAAGAGCACGGCAGGCAGGCTGACGGGTGGTCCAGGTAGTCAGGCAGGCTGATTCGGCTGATAGCCAGACAGGTGCTCCGGGTAGGCAAGCTGGCGGGCACAACAGATAACAGGCAGGTGCTTCCAGGTAAGCAGGCAGGTGGGCAGGGCAGGTAAAGGCAGGTGCTTCCAGGTAAGCAGGCTGGCAGGCACGGCAGGTAACAGGTAGGTGCTTCCAGGTAAGCAGACTGGCAGGCACGGCAGGTGCTTCCAGGTAAGCTGGTGGGCAGAGTCCATAGACAGACTGGCGGACTGGACTGAAGGCAGACTGTCGGGCTGGAAAGAAGTCAGACTGGCGGACTGGACTGAAGATCAGACTGGCGGACAAGTCTGACTTGCAGAGGACCTGAGGGCTGAAGCAAAGTAAGTATAACAGAGCAACAACCTTGCACGGGCACCTCCATATTGGAAGAGTTGCCTTTTATAGAGAAAGTCCTCCGGCCATTGGCCGGGGACTTTTTAGGACGGCGCTCGCGGCCCCTTTAAGAGGGAGGGAGCGCGCGAGTGCCCTAAGCACAGTGCCGAGGAAGCTGCACGCACCAGCAGCAGGGAGGCCGGAAGACGCCGGAGCAGGACCGCGGTGGTAAGGGGGACGGCGTCTCTGCCTGGCAGGGGACAGAGACGCCGACGCTACATTTCCCAAAGACCCATTGAAGCGCAGACTAGCACAAAATGGCAGTCATCCTTTCCATGTGCTCTGTTCCTCTCCACAGACAGGTTTAATATTTTTTTAAATAAAGACATTGGATTTTACAGGACCTGTGAGTGCCACTTTTTTCACATTTATGTACTTATTTATGTGAGAAACCGGTACCATCAGGCTTGATTGCTGAAGTCCAGCATTTGAATGGATATAAGAACATCAAGGTAGTTGGTGCAAGCAATTTTTTCCTCTTCCAGTACGAACATTAATGAAACAGTTTACAGTGCACATATAGACACACAACACTTCTACGTGGACAGTGCACACACACTCCGCTCTGCTACATGTACACATTTAAACATACACACACACAGCTGTGCTACATGCGCACATTTCCATACAGACAGTTCATATTTAAGGGTGCTGTATATGGGATTATGACATGCTGAGAGACGGATGCCATGAATTTTTGAAACCACAAGTGATCCTACACTTCCCAAAAAGGTTACTTCTAAAAAGCCTCCTGATGAACATTGAACAGAAATGGGGAAACGTGTTGGGGTCACATTACAATGGTAGCTATGTGGGGTTTCTATATATACAGTGGTGGCCAAAAGTATTGGCACCCCTGCAATTCTGTCAGATAATATTCAGTTTCTTCCTGAAAATGATTGCAATCACAAATTCTTTGGTATTATTATCTTCGTTTAATTTGTCTTCAATGAAAAAACACAAAAAGAATTGTCCTAAAGCCAAATTGGATATTATTCCACACCAAACCTAAAAAAGGGGGTGGACAAAAGTATTGGCACTCTTTGAAAAATCATGTGATGCTTCTAATTCGTGTAATTAACAGCACCTGTAACTTACCTGTGGCACCTAACAGGTGTTGGCAATAACTAAATCACACTTGCAGCCAGTTAACATGGATTAACCGCTTTGCGACGCCCCACTGTATATAAACGTCGGCGCTGCCTGGGCTCTGTGCAGCGCCGACGTTTAAAAAACTGTGGGTGGTCCCGCAGCGCTCAGGACCCCCAGGGTCCTGCAAGTGCTGCGGTACCGGTTCAGAGCGATAGCTCCGACATGTGGCATCATGGGAACCTGATTGGATCAGGTCCCCATGATGTTAACCTGTTCCTATCTTCTAGATGCCGCGATCCATAGCGATCGCGGCATTTAAAAGATAGTGACAGCCGGTGGTCGGCGATCGGGACCCCCCACATACCTTAGTAGTGGCGGGGATCCCGGTGCTGTGACCTCTGACATCATCGAGACCTGATTGGCTCAGGTCTCGATGATGTCAGCGTCACACCAGCCAATCAGAGAGATCACTAGGGAAGTTTGTTTTAGCAACTAACTTTCCCGGGCGATCTGGCTGATAAATACACTGTTTCTCCTCCGATCTCAGTGAGAGAGCAGAGGAGAAACAGTGTGACAAGAGCTGTCAGCCTTTCCACAGAAAAAGTGAAAAAAATAAAATAAAAAAGAAAGTAAGAGTTAGGGTTAGTCAGTCCTGTCAGATCAGTCAGTCCTGTCAGATCTGTCAGTCAGTCCTGTCAGATCTGTCAGTCAGTCCTGTCAGATCAGTCAGTCCTGTCAGATCAGTCAGTCCTGTCAGATCTGTCAGTCAGTCCTGTCAGATCAGTCAGTCCTGTCAGATCAGTCAGTCCTGTCAGATCTGTCAGTCAGTCAGTCAGTCCTGTCAGATCTGTCAGTCAGTCCTGTCAGATCAGTCAGTCAGTCAGTCCTGTCAGATCAGTCAGTCAGTCCTGTCAGATCAGTCAGTCAGTCAGTCCTGTCAGATCTGTCAGTCAGTCAGTCCTGTCAGATCAGTCAGTCCTGTCAGATCAGTCAGTCCTGTCAGATCTGTCAGTCAGTCCTGTCAGATCAGTCAGTCCTGTCAGATCAGTCAGTCCTGTCAGATCTGTCAGTCAGTCCTGTCAGATCAGTCAGTCCTGTCAGATCAGTCAGTCCTGTCAGATCTGTCAGTCAGTCAGTCAGTCCTGTCAGATCTGTCAGTCAGTCCTGTCAGATCAGTCAGTCAGTCAGTCCTGTCAGATCAGTCAGTCAGTCCTGTCAGATCAGTCAGTCAGTCAGTCCTGTCAGATCTGTCAGTCAGTCAGTCCTGTCAGATCAGTCAGTCCTGTCAGATCAGTCAGTCAGTCCTGTCAGATCAGTCAGTCCTGTCAGATCAGTCAGTCCTGTCAGATCTGTCAGTCAGTCAGTTAGTCCTGTCAGATCAGTCAGTCCTGTCAGATCAGTCAGTCCTGTCAGATCTGTCAGTCAGTCAGTCAGTCCTGTCAGATCAGTCAGTCCTGTCAGATCAGTCAGTCCTGTCAGATCTGTCAGTCAGTCAGTCAGTCCTGTCAGATCAGTCAGTCCTGTCAGATCAGTCAGTCCTGTCAGATCAGTCAGTCCTGTCAGATCAGTCAGTCCTGTCAGTCAGTCAGTCCTGTCAGATCAGTCAGTCAGTCAGTCCTGTCAGTCCTGTCAGTCAGTCCTGTCAGATCAGTCAGTCCTGTCAGATCAGTCAGTCCTGTCAGATCAGTCCTGTCAGATCAGTCCAGTCAGTCCTGTCAGATCAGTCCTGTCAGATCAGTCCAGTCAGTCCTGTCAGATCAGTCCAGTCAGTCCTGTCAGATCAGTCCAGTCAGTCCTGTCAGATCAGTCAGTCAGTCCTGTCAGATCAGTCCAGTCAGTCCTGTCAGATCAGTCCTGTCAGATCAGTCCAGTCAGTCCTGTCAGATCAGTCCTGTCAGATCAGTCCAGTCAGTCCTGTCAGATCAGTCCAGTCAGATCAGTCCAGTCAGTCCTGTCAGATCAGTCCTGTCAGATCAGTCCTGTCAGATCAGTCCAGTCAGTCCAGTCAGATCAGTCCAGTCAGTCCTGTCAGATCAGTCCAGTCAGTCCAGTCAGATCAGTCCAGTCAGTCCTGTCAGATCAGTCCAGTCAGTCCTGTCAGATCAGTCCAGTCAGTCCTGTCAGATCAGTCCAGTCAGTCCTGTCAGATCTGTCAGTCAGTCCTGTCAGATCAGTCCAGTCAGTCCTGTCAGATCAGTCCAGTCAGTCCTGTCAGATCAGTCAGTCAGTCCTGTCAGATCAGTCAGTCCTGTCAGATCAGTCAGTCCTGTCAGATCAGTCAGTCCTGTCAGATCAGTCAGTCAGTCCTGTCAGATCAGTCAGTCCTGTCAGATCAGTCCAGTCAGTCCTGTCAGATCAGTCCAATCAGTCCAGTCAGTCCTGTCAGATCAGTCCAGTCAGTCCTGTCAGATCAGTCCAGTCAGTCCTATCAGATCAGTCCAGTCAGTCCTGTCAGATCAGTCCAGTCAGTCCTATCAGATCAGTCCAGTCAGTCCTGTCAGATCAGTCCAGTCAGTCCTGTCAGATCAGTCCAGTCAGTCCTGTCAGATCAGTCCAGTCAGTCCTGTCAGATCAGTCCAGTCAGTCCTGTCAGATCAGTCCAGTCAGTCCTGTCAGATCAGTCCAGTCAGTCCTGTCAGATCAGTCCAGTCAGATCAGTCCTGTCAGATCAGTCCTGTCAGATCAGTCAGTCAGTCAGTCCTGTCAGATCAGTCAGTCAGTCCTGTCAGATCAGTCAGTCAGTCCTGTCAGATCAGTCAGTCCTGTCAGATCAGTCAGTCAGTCCTGTCAGATCAGTCAGTCCTGTCAGATCAGTCAGTCCTGTCAGTCCAGTCAGTCCTGTCAGATCAGTCCAGTCAGTCCTGTCAGATCTGTCAGTCAGTCCTGTCAGATCAGTCCAGTCAGTCCTGTCAGATCAGTCCAGTCAGTCCTGTCAGATCAGTCAGTCAGTCCTGTCAGATCAGTCAGTCCTGTCAGATCAGTCAGTCCTGTCAGATCAGTCAGTCCTGTCAGATCAGTCAGTCAGTCCTGTCAGATCAGTCAGTCCTGTCAGTCAGTCAGTCCTGTCAGTCAGTCCTGTCAGATCAGTCAGTCAGTCCTGTCAGATCAGTCAGTCAGTCAGTCCTGTCAGTCCTGTCAGTCAGTCCTGTCAGATCAGTCAGTCCTGTCAGTCAGTCAGTCCTGTCAGTCAGTCCTGTCAGATCAGTCAGTCAGTCCTGTCAGATCAGTCAGTCAGTCCTGTCAGATCAGTCCTGTCAGTCCTGTCAGTCAGTCCTGTCAGATCAGTCAGTCCTGTCAGTCAGTCAGTCCTGTCAGTCAGTCCTGTCAGATCAGTCAGTCAGTCCTGTCAGGACTGATCTGACAGGACTGACTGACTGATCTGTCAGTCCTGTCAGTCAGTCCTGTCAGATCTGTCAGTCAGTCAGTCCTGTCAGATCAGTCAGTCAGTCCTGTCAGATCAGTCCTGTCAGTCCTGTCAGATCAGTCCAGTCAGTCCTGTCAGATCAGTCCAGTCAGTCCTGTCAGATCTGTCAGTCAGTCAGTCAGTCCTGTCAGTCAGTCCTGTCAGATCAGTCCAGTCAGTCCTGTCAGATCAGTCAGTCCTGTCAGATCAGTCAGTCCTGTCAGATCAGTCAGTCCTGTCAGTCAGTCAGTCCTGTCAGATCAGTCAGTCCTGTCAGTCCTGTCAGTCAGTCCTGTCAGATCAGTCAGTCCTGTCAGATCAGTCAGTCCTGTCAGTCAGTCAGTCCTGTCAGTCAGTCCTGTCAGATCAGTCAGTCAGTCCTGTCAGATCAGTCAGTCAGTCCTGTCAGATCAGTCCTGTCAGTCCTGTCAGATCAGTCCAGTCAGTCCTGTCAGATCAGTCCAGTCAGTCCTGTCAGATCAGTCCAGTCAGTCCTGTCAGATCAGTCAGTCCTGTCAGTCAGTCAGTCCTGTCAGATCAGTCAGTCCTGTCAGTCAGTCAGTCCTGTCAGATCAGACAGGACTGATCTGACAGGACTGATCTGACAGGACTGACTGGACTGATCTGACAGGACTGACTGACAGGACTGACTGACAGGACTGACTGATCTGACAGGACTGACTGATCTGACAGGACTGACTGACTGACAGGACTGATCTGACAGGACTGACTGGACTGATCTGACAGGACTGATCTGACAGGACTGACTGATCTGACAGGACTGACTGACTGACTGACTCAGTCCTGTCAGATCAGTCAGTCCTGTCAGTCAGTCCTGTCAGATCAGTCCTGTCAGATCAGTCCAGTCAGTCCTGTCAGATCAGTCCTGTCAGATCAATCCTGACAGGACTGACTGACTGATCTGACAGGACTGACTGATCTGACAGGACTGACTGACTGATCTGACAGGACTGACTGACAGGACTGACTGATCTGACAGGACTGACTGACTGATCTGACAGGACTGACTGACAGGACTGACTGATCTGACAGGACTGACTGACTGATCTGACAGGACTGACTGGACTGATCTGACAGGACTGACTGATCTGACAGGACTGACTGATCTGACAGGACTGACTGACTGATCTGACAGGACTGACTGGACTGATCTGACAGGACTGATCTGACTGATCTGACGGGACTGACTGACAGGACTGACTGATCTGACAGGACTGACTGACTGATCTGACAGGACTGACTGGACTGATCTGACAGGACTGACTGATCTGACAGGACTGACTGACAGGACTGACAGGACTGACTGATCTGACAGGACTGACTGACTGACTGATCTGACAGGACTGACTGGACTGATCTGACAGGACTGACTGACTGACTGATCTGACAGGACTGACTGACTGACTGATCTGACAGGACTGACTGACTGATCTGACAGGACTGACTGACAGGACTGACTGACTGACAGGACTGACTGATCTGACAGGACTGACTGACTGATCTGACAGGACTGACTGATCTGACAGGACTGACTGATCTGACAGGACTGACTGGACTGATCTGACAGGACTGACTGACAGGACTGACAGGACTGACTGACTGACTGATCTGACAGGACTGACTGGACTGATCTGACAGGACTGACTGGACTGATCTGACAGGACTGACTGACTGACAGGACTGACTGACTGACAGGACTGACTGGACTGATCTGACAGGACTGACTGACTGACAGGACTGACTGACTGACAGGACTGACTGATCTGACAGGACTGACTGACAGGACTGACAGGACTGACTGACTGACTGATCTGACAGGACTGACTGACTGACAGGACTGATCTGACTGGACTGATCTGACTGGACTGACTGACAGGACTGACTGATCTGACAGGACTGACTGACAGGACTGACAGGACTGACTGACTGACTGATCTGACAGGACTGACTGACTGATCTGACAGGACTGACTGACTGATCTGACAGGACTGACTGACTGACAGGACTGACTGATCTGACAGGACTGACTGACTGATCTGACAGGACTGACTGGACTGATCTGACAGGACTGACTGGACTGATCTGACAGGACTGACTGGACTGATCTGACAGGACTGACTGGACTGATCTGACAGGACTGATCTGACAGGACTGACTGGACTGACCTGACAGGACTGATCTGACAGGACTGACTGACAGGACTGACTGATCTGACAGGACTGACTGACTGACAGGACTGACTGATCTGACAGGACTGATCTGACTGATCTGACAGGACTGACTGACAGGACTGACTGATCTGACAGGACTGACTGACTGACAGGACTGACTGATCTGACAGGACTGATCTGACTGATCTGACAGGACTGACTGACAGGACTGACTGATCTGACAGGACTGACTGACTGATCTGACAGGACTGACTGACTGATCTGACAGGACTGACTGGACTGATCTGACAGGACTGACTGGACTGATCTGACAGGACTGACTGGACTGATCTGACAGGACTGACTGGACTGATCTGACAGGACTGATCTGACAGGACTGATCTGACAGATCAGTCCTGTCAGATCAGTCCTGTCAGATCAATCCTGTCAGATCAGTCCTGTCAGATCAGTCCTGTCAGATCAGTCCAGTCAGTCCTGTCAGATCAGTCCAGTCAGTCCTGTCAGATCAGTCAGTCCTGTCAGATCAGTCAGTCCTGTCAGATCAGTCAGTCAGTCCTGTCAGATCAGTCAGTCAGTCAGTCCTGTCAGATCAGTCCGTCCTGTCAGATCAGTCAGTCAGTCAGTCCAGTCAGATCAGTCCAGTCAGATCAGTCCAGTCAGATCAGTCCAGTCAGATCAGTCCAGTCAGATCAGTCCAGTCAGATCAGTCCAGTCAGTCCTGTCAGATCAGTCCAGTCAGATCAGTCCAGTCAGATCAGTCCAGTCAGATCAGTCCAGTCAGTCAGTCCTGTCAGATCAGTCAGTCAGTCAGTCCTGTCAGATCTGTCAGTCAGTCAGTCCTGTCAGATCAGTCCTGTCAGTCCTGTCAGATCAGTCCAGTCAGTCCTGTCAGATCAGTCCAGTCAGTCCTGTCAGATCTGTCAGTCAGTCAGTCAGTCCTGTCAGTCAGTCCTGTCAGATCAGTCCAGTCAGTCCTGTCAGATCAGTCAGTCCTGTCAGATCAGTCAGTCCTGTCAGATCAGTCAGTCCTGTCAGTCAGTCAGTCCTGTCAGATCAGTCAGTCCTGTCAGTCCTGTCAGTCAGTCCTGTCAGATCAGTCAGTCCTGTCAGATCAGTCAGTCCTGTCAGTCAGTCAGTCCTGTCAGTCAGTCCTGTCAGATCAGTCAGTCAGTCCTGTCAGATCAGTCAGTCAGTCCAGTCAGATCAGTCCAGTCAGATCAGTCCAGTCAGTCCTGTCAGATCAGTCCAGTCAGATCAGTCCAGTCAGTCAGTCCTGTCAGATCAGTCAGTCAGTCAGTCCTGTCAGATCTGTCAGTCAGTCAGTCCTGTCAGATCTGTCAGTCCTGTCAGATCAGTCAGTCCTGTCTGTCAGTCAGTCCTGTCAGATCAGTCAGTCAGTCAGTCCTGTCAGTCCTGTCAGTCAGTCCTGTCAGATCAGTCCAGTCAGTCCTGTCAGATCAGTCCAGTCAGTCCTGTCAGATCAGTCCTGTCAGATCAGTCCAGTCTGATCTGACAGGACTGACTGGACTGATCTGACAGGACTGACTGACAGACAGGACTGACTGATCTGACAGGACTGACAGATCTGACAGGACTGACAGATCTGACAGGACTGATCTGACAGGACTGACTGACTGACAGGACTGACTGATCTGACAGGACTGATCTGACTGATCTGACAGGACTGACTGACAGGACTGACTGATCTGACAGGACTGACTGACTGATCTGACAGGACTGACTGACTGATCTGACAGGACTGACTGGACTGATCTGACAGGACTGACTGGACTGATCTGACAGGACTGATCTGACAGGACTGATCTGACAGATCAGTCCTGTCAGATCAGTCCTGTCAGATCAATCCTGTCAGATCAGTCCTGTCAGATCAGTCCTGTCAGATCAGTCCTGTCAGATCAGTCCTGTCAGATCAGTCCAGTCAGTCCTGTCAGATCAGTCCAGTCAGTCCTGTCAGATCAGTCAGTCCTGTCAGATCAGTCAGTCAGTCCTGTCAGATCAGTCAGTCAGTCAGTCCTGTCAGATCAGTCCGTCCTGTCAGATCAGTCAGTCAGTCAGTCCAGTCAGATCAGTCCAGTCAGATCAGTCCAGTCAGATCAGTCCAGTCAGATCAGTCCAGTCAGATCAGTCCAGTCAGTCCTGTCAGATCAGTCCAGTCAGATCAGTCCAGTCAGATCAGTCCAGTCAGATCAGTCAGTCAGTCCTGTCAGATCAGTCCTGTCAGATCAGTCCAGTCAGATCAGTCCAGTCAGATCAGTCCAGTCAGTCCAGTCAGATCAGTCCAGTCAGATCAGTCCTGTCAGATCAGTCCTGTCAGATCAGTCCTGTCAGATCAGTCCTGTCAGTCCAGTCAGATCAGTCCAGTCAGTCCTGTCAGATCAGTCCAGTCAGATCAGTCCAGTCAGATCAGTCCAGTCAGATCAGTCCTGTCAGATCAGTCCTGTCAGATCAGTCCTGTCAGATCAGTCCTGTCAGTCCAGTCAGATCAGTCCAGTCAGTCCTGTCAGATCAGTCCAGTCAGATCAGTCCAGTCAGATCAGTCCAGTCAGATCAGTCAGTCAGTCCTGTCAGATCAGTCCAGTCAGATCAGTCCAGTCAGATCAGTCCAGTCAGTCCAGTCAGATCAGTCCAGTCAGTCCAGTCAGATCAGTCCAGTCAGATCAGTCCAGTCAGATCAGTCCAGTCAGATCAGTCCAGTCAGATCAGTCCAGTCAGTCCTGTCAGATCAGTCCAGTCAGATCAGTCCAGTCAGATCAGTCCAGTCAGATCAGTCAGTCAGTCCTGTCAGATCAGTCCAGTCAGATCAGTCCAGTCAGATCAGTCCAGTCAGTCCAGTCAGATCAGTCCAGTCAGTCCAGTCAGATCAGTCCAGTCAGTCCAGTCAGATCAGTCCTGTCAGTCCTGTCAGATCAGTCCAGTCAGTCCTGTCAGATCAGTCAGTCAGTCAGTCCTGTCAGGTCAGTCAGTCCTGTCAGATCAGTCAGTCAGTCAGTCCTGTCAGATCAGTCCGTCCTGTCAGATCAGTCAGTCCTGTCAGATCAGTCAGTCCTGTCTGTCAGTCAGTCCTGTCTGTCAGTCAGTCCTGTCAGATCAGTCCTGTCAGATCAGTCCTGTCAGATCAGTCCAGTCAGATCAGTCCAGTCAGATCAGTCCAGTCAGATCAGTCCAGTCAGATCAGTCCAGTCAGTCAGTCCTGTCAGATCAGTCAGTCAGTCAGTCCTGTCAGATCTGTCAGTCAGTCAGTCCTGTCAGATCTGTCAGTCCTGTCAGATCAGTCAGTCCTGTCAGATCAGTCAGTCCTGTCTGTCAGTCAGTCCTGTCAGATCAGTCAGTCCTGTCTGTCAGTCAGTCCTGTCTGTCAGTCAGTCAGTCAGTCCTGTCAGATCAGTCAGTCCTGTCAGATCAGTCAGTCAGTCAGTCCTGTCAGATCAGTCCGTCCTGTCAGATCAGTCAGTCCTGTCTGTCAGTCAGTCCTGTCAGATCAGTCAGTCCTGTCTGTCAGTCAGTCCTGTCAGATCAGTCCAGTCAGATCAGTCCAGTCAGATCAGTCAGATCAGTCAGTCCTGTCAGATCAGTCAGTCCTGTCAGATCAGTCAGTCCTGTCAGATCAGTCAGTCCTGTCAGATCAGTCCAGTCAGATCAGTCCAGTCAGATCAGTCCAGTCAGATCAGTCCAGTCAGATCAGTCCAGTCAGATCAGTCCAGTCAGATCAGTCCAGTCAGTCCAGTCAGTCCAGTCAGATCAGTCCAGTCAGTCCAGTCAGATCAGTCCAGTCAGTCCAGTCAGATCAGTCCAGTCAGTCCTGTCAGATCAGTCCAGTCAGTCCTGTCAGATCAGTCAGTCAGTCAGTCCTGTCAGGTCAGTCAGTCAGATCAGTCAGTCAGTCAGTCCTGTCAGATCAGTCCGTCCTGTCAGATCAGTCAGTCCTGTCAGATCAGTCAGTCCTGTCAGATCAGTCAGTCCTGTCTGTCAGTCAGTCCTGTCAGATCAGTCAGTCCTGTCTGTCAGTCAGTCCTGTCAGATCAGTCCAGTCAGATCAGTCCAGTCAGATCAGTCCAGTCTGATCTGACAGGACTGACTGACTGACTGATCTGACTGGACTGATCTGACTGGACTGATCTGACTGGACTGATCTGACTGGACTGATCTGACAGGACTGACTGACAGACAGGACTGACTGATCTGACAGGACTGACTGACAGACAGGACTGACTGATCTGACAGGACTGACTGACTGACTGATCTGACAGGACTGACTGACTGATCTGACAGGACTGACTGACTGACTGACAGACAGGACTGACTGATCTGACAGGACTGACTGATCTGACAGGACTGACTGATCTGACAGGACTGACTGACTGACTGATCTGACAGGACTGACTGATCTGACAGGACTGACTGATCTGACAGGACTGACTGACTGGACTGACTGACTGACAGATCTGACAGGACTGACTGATCTGACAGGACTGACTGACTGGACTGACTGACTGACAGATCTGACAGGACTGACTGACTGACTGATCTGACAGGACTGACTGACAGACAGGACTGACTGATCTGACAGGACTGACTGACAGACAGGACTGACTGATCTGACAGGACTGACTGACAGACAGGACTGACTGATCTGACAGGACGGACTGATCTGACAGGACTGACTGACTGACTGATCTGACAGGACTGACTGACTGATCTGACAGGACTGACTGACTGACTGACAGACAGGACTGACTGATCTGACAGGACTGACTGATCTGACAGGACTGACTGATCTGACAGGACTGACTGATCTGACAGGACTGACTGATCTGACAGGACTGACTGACTGGACTGATCTGACTGGACTGATCTGACTGGACTGACTGATCTGACAGGACTGACTGATCTGACAGGACTGACTGACTGGACTGATCTGACAGGACTGACTGACTGGACTGACTGACTGACAGATCTGACAGGACTGACTGACTGACTGATCTGACAGGACTGACTGACAGACAGGACTGACTGATCTGACAGGACTGACTGACAGACAGGACTGACTGATCTGACAGGACTGACTGACAGACAGGACTGACTGATCTGACAGGACTGACTGACTGGACTGATCTGACTGGACTGATCTGACAGGACTGACTGATCTGACAGGACTGACTGATCTGACAGGACTGACTGATCTGACAGGACTGACTGACTGGACTGATCTGACTGGACTGATCTGACAGGACTGACTGATCTGACAGGACTGACTGATCTGACAGGACTGACTGACTGGACTGATCTGACAGGACTGACTGACTGGACTGACTGACTGACAGATCTGACAGGACTGACTGACTGACTGATCTGACAGGACTGACTGACAGACAGGACTGACTGATCTGACAGGACTGACTGATCTGACAGGACTGACTGACAGACAGGACTGACTGATCTGACAGGACGGACTGATCTGACAGGACTGACTGACTGACTGATCTGACAGGACTGACTGACTGATCTGACAGGACTGACTGACTGACTGACAGACAGGACTGACTGATCTGACAGGACTGACTGATCTGACAGGACTGACTGATCTGACAGGACTGACTGACTGATCTGACAGGACTGACTGATCTGACAGGACTGACTGATCTGACAGGACTGACTGATCTGACAGGACTGACTGACTGATCTGACAGGACTGATCTGACAGGACTGATCTGACAGGACTGATCTGACTGGACTGATCTGACAGGACTGACTGACTGGACTGACTGACTGACAGATCTGACAGGACTGACTGACTGACTGATCTGACAGGACTGACTGACTGGACTGATCTGACAGGACTGACTGACTGGACTGACTGACTGACAGATCTGACAGGACTGACTGACTGACTGATCTGACAGGACTGACTGACTGGACTGATCTGACTGGACTGATCTGACTGGACTGATCTGACTGGACTGATCTGACAGGACTGACTGACAGACAGGACTGACTGACAGACAGGACTGACTGATCTGACAGGACTGACTGACAGACAGGACTGACAGATCTGACAGGACTGACTGACTGACAGATCTGACAGGACTGACTGACTGACTGATCTGACAGGACTGACTGACAGACAGGACTGACAGATCTGACAGGACTGACTGACTGACAGATCTGACAGGACTGACTGACTGACTGATCTGACAGGACTGACTGACTGGACTGATCTGACTGGACTGACTGATCTGACAGGACTGACTGACTGACTGATCTGACTGGACTGACTGATCTGACAGGACTGACTGACTGACTGATCTGACAGGACTGACTGATCTGACAGGACTGACTGACTGACTGATCTGACAGGACTGACTGATCTGACAGGACTGACTGACTGGACTGATCTGACTGGACTGATCTGACTGGACTGACTGATCTGACAGGACTGACTGATCTGACAGGACTGACTGACTGGACTGATCTGACAGGACTGATCTGACAGGACTGATCTGACAGGACTGACTGATCTGACAGGACTGACTGACTGACTGATCTGTCAGTCCTGTCAGATCAGTCCTGTCAGATCAGTCCAGTCAGATCAGTCCAGTCAGATCAGTCCAGTCAGTCAGTCCTGTCAGATCAGTCAGTCAGTCAGTCCTGTCAGTCAGTCAGTCCTGTCAGATCTGTCAGTCCTGTCAGATCAGTCAGTCCTGTCTGTCAGTCAGTCAGTCCGTCCTGTCAGATCAGTCAGTCCTGTCTGTCAGTCAGTCCTGTCAGATCAGTCAGTCCTGTCTGTCAGTCAGTCCTGTCAGATCAGTCCAGTCAGATCAGTCCAGTCAGATCAGTCCAGTCAGATCAGTCCAGTCAGATCAGTCAGTCAGTCAGTCCTGTCAGATCAGTCAGTCCTGTCAGATCAGTCAGTCCTGTCAGATCAGTCAGTCCTGTCTGTCAGTCAGTCAGTCAGTCCTGTCAGGTCAGTCAGTCAGTCCTGTCAGATCAGTCAGTCCTGTCAGATCAGTCAGTCCTGTCAGATCAGTCAGTCCTGTCAGATCAGTCAGTCAGTCAGTCCTGTCAGATCAGTCAGTCCTGTCAGATCAGTCAGTCCTGTCAGATCAGTCAGTCCTGTCAGATCAGACAGGACTGACTGACTGACAGATCTGTCAGTCCTGTCAGATCAGTCAGTCCTGTCAGATCAGTCAGTCAGATCAGTCCTGTCAGATCAGTCAGTCCTGTCAGATCAGTCAGTCCTGTCAGATCAGTCAGTCATGTCAGATCAGTCAGTCCTGTCTGTCAGTCAGTCCTGTCAGATCAGTCAGTCAGTCAGTCCTGTCAGTCCTGTCAGTCAGTCCTGTCAGATCAGTCCTGTCAGATCAGTCAGTCCTGTCTGTCAGTCAGTCCTGTCAGATCAGTCAGTCAGTCCTGTCAGATCAGTCCAGTCAGATCAGTCCAGTCAGTCCTGTCAGATCAGTCCAGTCAGATCAGTCCAGTCAGATCAGTCCAGTCAGATCAGTCCAGTCAGATCAGTCCAGTCAGATCAGTCCAGTCAGATCAGTCCAGTCAGATCAGTCAGTCAGTCAGTCCTGTCAGATCAGTCAGTCAGTCAGTCCTGTCAGATCAGTCCGTCCTGTCAGATCAGTCAGTCCTGTCAGATCAGTCAGTCAGTTCTGTCAGATCAGTCCTGTCAGATCAGTCCAGTCAGATCAGTCCAGTCAGATCAGTCCAGTCAGATCAGTCCAGTCAGATCAGTCCAGTCAGATCAGTCCAGTCAGATCAGTCCAGTCAGATCAGTCCAGTCAGATCAGTCCAGTCAGTCCTGTCAGATCAGTCAGTTCAGTCAGATCAGTCCAGTCAGATCAGTCAGTCCTGTCAGTCAGTCCTGTCAGATCAGTCAGTCCTGTCAGATCAGTCAGTCCAGTCAGATCAGTCAGTCCTGTCAGATCAGTCAGTCAGATCAGTCCAGTCAGATCAGTCAGTCCTGTCAGATCAGTCCAGTCAGATCAGTCAGTCCTGTCAGATCAGTCAGTCAGATCAGTCCAGTCAGATCAGTCAGTCCTGTCAGATCAGTCAGTCAGATCAGTCCAGTCAGATCAGTCAGTCCTGTCAGATCAGTCAGTCAGATCAGTCCAGTCAGATCAGTCAGTCCTGTCAGATCAGTCCAGTCAGATCAGTCAGTCCTGTCAGATCAGTCAGTCCTGTCAGTCAGTCCAGTCAGATCAGTCCAGTCAGATCAGTCCAGTCAGATCAGTCCAGTCAGATCAGTCCAGTCAGATCAGTCAGATCAGTCCTGTCAGATCAGTCCAGTCAGATCAGTCCAGTCAGATCAGTCCAGTCAGATCAGTCCAGTCAGATCAGTCCAGTCAGATCAGTCAGATCAGTCCTGTCAGATCAGTCCAGTCAGATCAGTCCAGTCAGATCAGTCCAGTCAGATCAGTCAGTCAGTCAGTCCTGTCAGTCAGTCAGTCCTGTCAGATCTGTCAGTCAGTCAGTCCTGTCAGATCTGTCAGTCAGTCAGTCCTGTCAGATCTGTCAGTCAGTCCTGTCAGTCAGTCAGTCCTGTCAGTCAGTCCTGTCAGTCAGTCCTGTCAGATCAGTCCAGTCAGTCCAGTCAGATCAGTCCAGTCAGTCCTGTCAGATCAGTCCAGTCAGTCCTGTCAGATCAGTCCAGTCAGTCCTGTCAGATCAGTCCAGTCAGTCCTGTCAGATCAGTCCAGTCAGTCCTGTCAGATCAGTCCAGTCAGTCCTGTCAGATCAGTCCAGTCAGTCCTGTCAGATCAGTCCAGTCAGTCCTGTCAGATCAGTCCAGTCAGTCCTGTCAGATCAGTCCAGTCAGTCCTGTCAGATCAGTCAGTCCTGTCAGATCAGTCAGTCCTGTCAGATCAGTCCTGTCAGATCAGTCCTGTCAGATCAGTCCTGTCAGATCAGTCCTGTCAGATCAGTCCTGTCAGTCCAGTCAGATCAGTCCTGTCAGATCAGTCCTGTCAGATCAGTCCTGTCAGATCAGTCCTGTCAGATCAGTCCTGTCAGATCAGTCCTGTCAGATCAGTCCTGTCAGATCAGTCCTGTCAGTCCAGTCAGATCAGTCCTGTCAGATCAGTCCTGTCAGATCAGTCCAGTCAGATCAGTCCTGTCAGATCAGTCCTGTCAGATCAGTCCTGTCAGATCAGTCCAGTCAGATCAGTCAGTCAGTCAGTCCTGTCAGATCTGTCAGTCCAGTCAGTCCTGTCAGATCAGTCCAGTCAGTCCTGTCAGATCAGTCAGTCCTGTCAGATCAGTCCTGTCAGATCAGTCCAGTCAGTCCTGTCAGATCAGTCCTGTCAGATCAGTCCTGTCAGATCAGTCCTGTCAGTCCAGTCAGATCAGTCCTGTCAGATCAGTCCTGTCAGTCCAGTCAGATCAGTCCTGTCAGATCAGTCCAGTCAGATCAGTCCAGTCAGATCAGTCCAGTCAGATCAGTCCAGTCAGATCAGTCCTGTCAGATCAGTCCTGTCAGATCAGTCCTGTCAGATCAGTCCTGTCAGATCTGTCAGTCAGTCCTGTCAGTCAGTCAGTCCTGTCAGTCAGTCAGTCCTGTCAGTCAGTCAGTCCTGTCAGATCAGTCCTGTCAGATCAGTCAGTCAGTCAGTCCTGTCAGATCAGTCAGTCAGATCAGTCCAGTCAGTCCTGTCAGTCAGTCAGTCCTGTCAGATCAGTCCAGTCAGATCAGTCCAGTCAGATCAGTCCAGTCAGTCCTGTCAGATCAGTCAGTCCTGTCAGATCAGTCAGATCAGTCCAGTCAGATCAGTCAGTCCTGTCAGATCAGTCAGTCCTGTCAGTCAGTCCAGTCAGATCAGTCCAGTCAGATCAGTCCAGTCAGTCCAGTCAGATCAGTCCAGTCAGTCCAGTCAGATCAGTCCAGTCAGTCCTGTCAGATCAGTCCAGTCAGTCCTGTCAGATCAGTCAGTCAGTCAGTCCTGTCAGATCAGTCAGTCAGTCAGTCCTGTCAGATCAGTCAGTCCTGTCAGATCAGTCCTGTCAGATCAGTCCTGTCAGATCAGTCCTGTCAGATCAGTCCTGTCAGATCAGTCCTGTCAGATCAGTCCTGTCAGATCAGTCCTGTCAGTCCAGTCAGATCAGTCCTGTCAGATCAGTCCTGTCAGTCCAGTCAGATCAGTCCTGTCAGATCAGTCCAGTCAGATCAGTCCAGTCAGATCAGTCCAGTCAGATCAGTCCTGTCAGATCAGTCCTGTCAGATCAGTCCTGTCAGATCAGTCCTGTCAGTCAGTCCTGTCAGTCAGTCAGTCCTGTCAGTCAGTCAGTCCTGTCAGTCAGTCAGTCCTGTCAGATCAGTCCTGTCACATCAGTCAGTCCTGTCAGATCAGTCAGTCAGTCAGTCCTGTCACATCAGTCAGTCCTGTCAGATCAGTCAGTCAGTCAGTCCTGTCAGATCAGTCAGTCCTGTCAGATCAGTCAGTCCTGTCAGATCAGTCAGTCCTGTCAGATCAGTCAGTCCTGTCAGATCAGTCAGTCAGTCCTGTCAGATCAGTCAGTCCTGTCAGATCAGTCAGTCCTGTCAGATCAGTCAGTCCTGTCAGTCAGTCCTGTCAGATCAGTCAGTCCTGTCAGATCAGTCAGTCCTGTCAGATCAGTCAGTCCTGTCAGATAGTCAGTCCTGTCAGATCAGTCAGTCAGTCCTGTCAGATCAGTCCAGTCAGTCCTGTCAGATCAGTCAGTCCTGTCAGATCAGTCAGTCAGTCAGTCCTATCAGATCAGTCCAGTCAGTCCTGTCAGATCAGTCAGTCCTATCAGATCAGTCCTGTCAGATCTGTCAGTCAGTCAGTCAGTCCTGTCAGATCAGTCAGTCCTGTCAGATCAGTCAGTCCTGATAGATCAGTCAGTCCTGTCAGGTCAGTCAGTCCTGTCAGATCAGTCAGTCCTGTCAGGTCAGTCAGTCCTGTCAGTCAGTCCTGTCAGTCAGTCCTGTCAGTCAGTCCTGTCAGTCAGTCCTGTCAGATCAGTCAGTCAGTCCTGTCAGATCAGTCAGTCAGTCCTGTCAGATCAGTCAGTCAGTCCTGTCAGATCAGTCAGATCAGTCAGTCCTGTCACATCAGTCAGTCCTGTCAGATCAGTCAGTCCTGTCAGATCAGTCAGTCAGTCAGTCCTGTCAGATCAGTCAGTCAGTCAGTCCTGTCAGATCAGTCAGTCAGTCAGTCCTGTCAGATCAGTCCAGTCAGTCCTGTCAGATCAGTCCAGTCAGTCCTGTCAGATCAGTCAGTCAGTCCTGTCAGATCAGTCAGTCAGTCCTGTCAGATCAGTCAGTCAGTCAGTCCTGTCAGATCAGTCAGTCCTGTCAGATCAGTCAGTCCTGTCAGATCAGTCCAGTCAGTCCTGTCAGATCAGTCAGTCAGTCCTGTCAGATCAGTCAGTCCTGTCAGATCAGTCAGTCCTGTCAGATCAGTCAGTCAGTCCTGTCAGATCAGTCAGTCAGTCAGTCCTGTCAGATCAGTCAGTCAGTCAGTCCTGTCAGATCAGTCAGTCCTGTCAGATCAGTCAGTCCTGTCAGATCAGTCAGTCCTGTCAGTCAGTCCTGTCAGATCAGTCCAGTCAGTCCTGTCAGATCAGTCCAGTCAGTCCTGTCAGATCAGTCAGTCCTGTCAGATCAGTCCTGTCAGATCAGTCCTGTCAGATCAGTCCTGTCAGATCAGTCCTGTCAGATCAGTCCTGTCAGATCAGTCCTGTCAGTCCAGTCAGATCAGTCCTGTCAGATCAGTCCTGTCAGTCCAGTCAGATCAGTCCTGTCAGATCAGTCCAGTCAGATCAGTCCAGTCAGATCAGTCCAGTCAGATCAGTCCTGTCAGATCAGTCCTGTCAGATCAGTCCTGTCAGATCAGTCCTGTCAGATCTGTCAGTCAGTCCTGTCAGATCAGTCAGTCCTGTCAGATCAGTCAGTCCTGTCAGATCAGTCAGTCCTGTCAGATCAGTCAGTCCTGTCTGTCAGTCAGTCCTGTCAGATCAGTCCAGTCAGATCAGTCCAGTCAGATCAGTCCAGTCAGTCCTGTCAGATCAGTCCAGTCAGATCAGTCCAGTCAGATCAGTCCAGTCAGATCAGTCCAGTCAGATCAGTCCAGTCAGTCAGTCCTGTCAGATCTGTCAGTCAGTCCTGTCAGTCAGTCAGTCCTGTCAGTCAGTCCTGTCAGTCAGTCCTGTCAGATCAGTCAGTCCTGTCAGATCAGTCAGTCCTGTCAGATCAGTCCAGTCAGATCAGTCCAGTCAGATCAGTCCAGTCAGATCAGTCCAGTCAGTCCTGTCAGATCAGTCAGTTCAGTCAGATCAGTCCAGTCAGATCAGTCAGTCCTGTCAGATCAGTCAGTCCTGTCAGATCAGTCAGTCAGATCAGTCCAGTCAGATCAGTCAGTCCTGTCAGATCAGTCCAGTCAGATCAGTCCAGTCAGATCAGTCCAGTCAGATCAGTCAGTCAGTCAGTCCTGTCAGATCTGTCAGTCAGTCAGTCCTGTCAGTCAGTCCTGTCAGATCTGTCAGTCAGTCCTGTCAGATCTGTCAGTCAGTCAGTCCTGTCAGATCAGTCAGTCCTGTCAGATCAGTCAGTCCTGTCAGATCAGTCCAGTCAGATCAGTCAGTCCTGTCAGATCAGTCAGTCAGATCAGTCCAGTCAGATCAGTCAGTCCTGTCAGATCAGTCCAGTCAGATCAGTCCAGTCAGATCAGTCAGTCAGTCAGTCCTGTCAGATCTGTCAGTCAGTCAGTCCTGTCAGATCAGTCAGTCCTGTCAGATCAGTCAGTCCTGTCAGATCAGTCCAGTCAGATCAGTCCAGTCAGATCAGTCAGTCCTGTCAGATCAGTCAGTCAGTCCTGTCAGATCTGTCAGTCAGTCAGTCCTGTCAGTCAGTCCTGTCAGATCTGTCAGTCAGTCCTGTCAGATCAGTCAGTCAGTCAGTCCTGTCAGATCAGTCAGTCAGTCCTGTCAGATCAGTCAGTCAGTCAGTCCTGTCAGATCAGTCAGTCAGTCCTGTCAGATCAGTCAGATCAGTCAGTCCTGTCAGATCAGTCCAGTCAGATCAGTCCAGTCAGATCAGTCCAGTCAGATCAGTCCTGTCAGATCAGTCCTGTCAGATCAGTCCTGTCAGATCAGTCCTGTCAGATCTGTCAGTCAGTCCTGTCAGTCAGTCAGTCCTGTCAGTCAGTCAGTCCTGTCAGTCAGTCAGTCCTGTCAGATCAGTCCTGTCAGATCAGTCAGTCCTGTCAGATCAGTCCTGTCAGATCAGTCCTGTCAGATCTGTCAGTCAGTCCTGTCAGTCAGTCAGTCCTGTCAGTCAGTCAGTCCTGTCAGTCAGTCAGTCCTGTCAGATCAGTCCTGTCACATCAGTCAGTCCTGTCAGATCAGTCAGTCAGTCAGTCCTGTCACATCAGTCAGTCCTGTCAGATCAGTCAGTCAGTCAGTCCTGTCAGATCAGTCAGTCCTGTCAGATCAGTCAGTCCTGTCAGATCAGTCAGTCCTGTCAGATCAGTCAGTCCTGTCAGATCAGTCAGTCAGTCCTGTCAGATCAGTCAGTCCTGTCAGATCAGTCAGTCCTGTCAGATCAGTCAGTCCTGTCAGTCAGTCCTGTCAGATCAGTCAGTCCTGTCAGATCAGTCAGTCCTGTCAGATCAGTCAGTCCTGTCAGATAGTCAGTCCTGTCAGATCAGTCAGTCCTGATAGATCAGTCAGTCCTGTCAGATCAGTCAGTCCTGATAGATCAGTCAGTCCTGTCAGGTCAGTCAGTCCTGTCAGATCAGTCAGTCCTGTCAGGTCAGTCAGTCCTGTCAGTCAGTCCTGTCAGTCAGTCCTGTCAGTCAGTCCTGTCAGATCAGTCAGTCAGTCCTGTCAGATCAGTCAGTCAGTCCTGTCAGATCAGTCAGTCAGTCCTGTCAGATCAGTCAGATCAGTCAGTCCTGTCAGATCAGTCAGTCCTGTCAGATCAGTCAGTCAGTCAGTCCTGTCAGATCAGTCAGTCAGTCAGTCCTGTCAGATCAGTCCAGTCAGTCCTGTCAGATCAGTCCAGTCAGTCCTGTCAGATCAGTCAGTCAGTCCTGTCAGATCAGTCAGTCAGTCCTGTCAGATCAGTCAGTCAGTCAGTCCTGTCAGATCAGTCAGTCCTGTCAGATCAGTCAGTCCTGTCAGATCAGTCCAGTCAGTCCTGTCAGATCAGTCAGTCAGTCCTGTCAGATCAGTCAGTCCTGTCAGATCAGTCAGTCCTGTCAGATCAGTCAGTCAGTCCTGTCAGATCAGTCAGTCAGTCAGTCCTGTCAGATCAGTCAGTCAGTCCTGTCAGATCTGTCAGTCAGTCCTGTCAGATCAGTCAGTCAGTCCTGTCAGATCAGTCAGTCAGTCCTGTCAGATCAGTCAGATCAGTCAGTCCTGTCAGATCAGTCAGTCCTGTCAGATCAGTCAGTCAGTCAGTCCTGTCAGATCAGTCAGTCAGTCAGTCCTGTCAGATCAGTCAGTCAGTCCTGTCAGATCAGTCAGTCAGTCAGTCCTGTCACATCAGTCAGTCCTGTCAGATCAGTCAGTCAGTCAGTCCTGTCACATCAGTCAGTCCTGTCAGATCAGTCAGTCAGTCAGTCCTGTCAGATCAGTCAGTCCTGTCAGATCAGTCAGTCCTGTCAGATCAGTCAGTCCTGTCAGTCCAGTCAGTCCTGTCAGATCAGTCCAGTCAGTCCTGTCAGATCAGTCCAGTCAGTCCTGTCAGATCAGTCCAGTCAGTCCTGTCAGATCAGTCCAGTCAGTCCTGTCAGATCAGTCCAGTCAGATCAGTCCAGTCAGTCCAGTCAGATCAGTCCAGTCAGTCCTGTCAGATCAGTCCAGTCAGTCCTGTCAGATCAGTCCAGTCAGTCCTGTCAGATCAGTCCAGTCAGTCCTGTCAGATCAGTCCTGTCAGATCAGTCCAGTCAGATCAGTCCAGTCAGTCCTGTCAGATCAGTCCTGTCAGATCAGTCCTGTCAGATCAGTCCAGTCAGTCCAGTCAGATCAGTCCAGTCAGTCCTGTCAGATCAGTCCAGTCAGTCCAGTCAGATCAGTCCAGTCAGTCCTGTCAGATCAGTCCAGTCAGTCCTGTCAGATCAGTCCAGTCAGTCCTGTCAGATCAGTCCAGTCAGTCCTGTCAGATCAGTCCTGTCAGATCAGTCCTGTCAGATCAGTCCTGTCAGATCAGTCCAGTCAGATCAGTCCAGTCAGTCCTGTCAGATCAGTCCTATCAGATCAGTCCAGTCAGATCAGTCCAGTCAGATCAGTCCAGTCAGTCCTGTCAGATCAGTCCTGTCAGATCAGTCCAGTCAGATCAGTCCAGTCAGTCCTGTCAGATCAGTCCTGTCAGATCAGTCCTGTCAGATCAGTCCTGTCAGATCAGTCCAGTCAGATCAGTCCAGTCAGTCCTGTCAGATCAGTCCTGTCAGATCAGTCCTGTCAGATCAGTCAGTCAGTCAGTCCTGTCAGATCAGTCAGTCAGTCCTGTCAGATCAGTCCAGTCAGTCCTGTCAGATCAGTCCAGTCAGTCCTGTCAGATCAGTCCAGTCAGTCCTGTCAGATCAGTCCAGTCAGTCCTGTCAGATCAGTCCTGTCAGGTCAGTCCTGTCAGATCAGTCCAGTCAGATCAGTCCAGTCAGATCAGTCCAGTCAGATCAGTCCAGTCAGATCAGTCCAGTCAGTCCTGTCAGATCAGTCCAGTCAGTCCTGTCAGATCAGTCCAGTCAGTCCTGTCAGATCAGTCCAGTCAGTCCTGTCAGATCAGTCCTGTCAGATCAGTGCTGTCAGATCAGTCCAGTCAGATCAGTCCTGTCAGATCAGTCCAGTCAGTCCTGTCAGATCAGTCCAGTCAGTCCTGTCAGATCAGTCCTGTCAGATCAGTCCTGTCAGATCAGTCCTGTCAGATCAGTCCTGTCAGATCAGTCCAGTCAGTCCAGTCAGATCAGTCCAGTCAGTCCTGTCAGATCAGTCCAGTCAGTCCTGTCAGATCAGTCCAGTCAGTCCTGTCAGATCAGTCCAGTCAGATCAGTCCAGTCAGTCCAGTCAGATCAGTCCAGTCAGTCCTGTCAGATCAGTCCAGTCAGTCCAGTCAGATCAGTCCAGTCAGTCCTGTCAGATCAGTCCAGTCAGTCCAGTCAGATCAGTCCAGTCAGATCAGTCCAGTCAGTCCTGTCAGATCAGTCCAGTCAGTCCAGTCAGATCAGTCCAGTCAGTCCTGTCAGATCAGTCCAGTCAGTCCAGTCAGATCAGTCCAGTCAGATCAGTCCAGTCAGTCCAGTCAGATCAGTCCAGTCAGATCAGTCCAGTCAGATCAGTCCAGTCAGTCCAGTCAGATCAGTCCAGTCAGTCCAGTCAGATCAGTCCAGTCAGATCAGTCCAGTCAGTCCTGTCAGATCAGTCCAGTCAGTCCAGTCAGATCAGTCCAGTCAGTCCTGTCAGATCAGTCCAGTCAGTCCAGTCAGATCAGTCCAGTCAGATCAGTCCAGTCAGTCCAGTCAGATCAGTCCAGTCAGATCAGTCCAGTCAGTCCAGTCAGATCAGTCCAGTCAGATCAGTCCAGTCAGATCAGTCCAGTCAGATCAGTCCAGTCAGTCCAGTCAGATCAGTCCAGTCAGTCCTGTCAGATCAGTCCAGTCAGTCCTGTCAGATCAGTCCAGTCAGTCCTGTCAGATCAGTCCAGTCAGTCCTGTCAGATCAGTCCAGTCAGTCCTTTCAGTCAGATCAGTCCAGTCAGTCCTGTCAGTCAGATCAGTCCAGTCAGATCAGTCCAGTCAGATTAGTCAGATCAGTCCAGTCAGTCCAGTCAGATCAGTCCAGTCAGATCAGTCCAGTCAGTCCAGTCAGATCAGTCCAGTCAGATCAGTCCAGTCAGTCCTGTCAGATCAGTCCAGTCAGTCCTGTCAGATCAGTCCTGTCAGATCAGTCCAGTCAGTCCTGTCAGATCAGTCCAGTCAGTCCTGTCAGATCAGTCCAGTCAGATCAGTCCAGTCAGTCCAGTCAGATCAGTCCAGTCAGTCCAGTCAGATCAGTCCAGTCAGTCCTGTCAGATCAGTCCAGTCAGTCCTGTCAGATCAGTCCAGTCAGATCAGTCCAGTCAGTCCAGTCAGATCAGTCCAGTCAGTCCAGTCAGATCAGTCCAGTCAGATCAGTCCAGTCAGTCCTGTCAGATCAGTCCAGTCAGTCCTGTCAGATCAGTCCAGTCAGATCAGTCCAGTCAGTCCAGTCAGATCAGTCCAGTCAGTCCAGTCAGATCAGTCCAGTCAGATCAGTCCAGTCAGTCCAGTCAGATCAGTCCAGTCAGTCCTGTCAGATCAGTCCAGTCAGTCCTGTCAGATCAGTCCAGTCAGTCCTGTCAGATCAGTCCAGTCAGTCCTGTCAGATCAGTCCAGTCAGTCCTGTCAGTCAGATCAGTCCAGTCAGATCAGTCCAGTCAGATCAGTCCAGTCAGTCCAGTCAGATCAGTCCAGTCAGATCAGTCAGATCAGTCCAGTCAGATCAGTCCAGTCAGATCAGTCCAGTCAGTCCTGTCAGATCAGTCCAGTCAGTCCTGTCAGATCAGTCCAGTCAGATCAGTCCAGTCAGTCCTGTCAGATCAGTCCTGTCAGATCAGTCCAGTCAGATCAGTCCAGTCAGATCAGTCCTGTCAGATCAGTCCTGTCAGATCAGTCCAGTCAGTCCAGTCAGATCAGTCCAGTCAGTCCTGTCAGATCAGTCCAGTCAGTCCAGTCAGATCAGTCCAGTCAGTCCTGTCAGATCAGTCCAGTCAGTCCTGTCAGATCAGTCCAGTCAGTCCTGTCAGATCAGTCCAGTCAGTCCTGTCAGATCAGTCCAGTCAGTCCTGTCAGATCAGTCCTGTCAGATCAGTCCTGTCAGATCAGTCCAGTCAGTCCTGTCAGATCAGTCCAGTCAGTCCTGTCAGATCAGTCCAGTCAGTCCTGTCAGATCAGTCCAGTCAGTCCTGTCAGATCAGTCCAGTCAGTCCTGTCAGATCAGTCCAGTCAGTCCTGTCAGTCAGATCAGTCCAGTCAGATCAGTCCAGTCAGATCAGTCCAGTCAGTCCAGTCAGATCAGTCCAGTCAGATCAGTCCAGTCAGATCAGTCCAGTCAGTCCTGTCAGATCAGTCCTGTCAGATCAGTCCAGTCAGTCCTGTCAGATCAGTCCAGTCAGTCCTGTCAGATCAGTCCTGTCAGATCAGTCCTGTCAGATCAGTCCAGTCAGATCAGTCCAGTCAGTCCTGTCAGATCAGTCCTATCAGATCAGTCCAGTCAGATCAGTCCAGTCAGATCAGTCCAGTCAGTCCTGTCAGATCAGTCCTGTCAGATCAGTCCAGTCAGATCAGTCCAGTCAGTCCTGTCAGATCAGTCCTGTCAGATCAGTCCAGTCAGTCCTGTCAGATCAGTCCTGTCAGATCAGTCCAGTCAGATCAGTCCAGTCAGTCCTGTCAGATCAGTCCTGTCAGATCAGTCCAGTCAGTCCTGTCAGATCAGTCCTGTCAGATCAGTCCTGTCAGATCAGTCCAGTCAGTCCAGTCAGATCAGTCCAGTCAGTCCTGTCAGATCAGTCCAGTCAGTCCAGTCAGATCAGTCCAGTCAGTCCTGTCAGATCAGTCCAGTCAGTCCTGTCAGATCAGTCCAGTCAGTCCTGTCAGATCAGTCCAGTCAGTCCTGTCAGATCAGTCCAGTCAGTCCTGTCAGATCAGTCCTGTCAGATCAGTCCTGTCAGATCAGTCCAGTCAGTCCTGTCAGATCAGTCCAGTCAGTCCTGTCAGATCAGTCCAGTCAGTCCTGTCAGATCAGTCCAGTCAGTCCTGTCAGATCAGTCCAGTCAGTCCTGTCAGATCAGTCCAGTCAGTCCTGTCAGATCAGTCCAGTCAGTCCTGTCAGATCAGTCCTGTCAGATCAGTCCTGTCAGATCAGTCCAGTCAGATCAGTCCAGTCAGTCCAGTCAGATCAGTCCAGTCAGATCAGTCCAGTCAGTCCTGTCAGATCAGTCCAGTCAGTCCAGTCAGATCAGTCCAGTCAGTCCTGTCAGATCAGTCCAGTCAGTCCAGTCAGATCAGTCCAGTCAGATCAGTCCAGTCAGTCCAGTCAGATCAGTCCAGTCAGATCAGTCCAGTCAGTCCTGTCAGATCAGTCCTGTCAGATCAGTCCAGTCAGTCCTGTCAGATCAGTCCTGTCAGATCAGTCCAGTCAGATCAGTCCAGTCAGTCCTGTCAGATCAGTCCAGTCAGTCCTGTCAGATCAGTCCAGTCAGTCCTGTCAGATCAGTCCAGTCAGTCCTGTCAGATCAGTCCTGTCAGATCAGTCCTGTCAGATCAGTCCAGTCAGTCCTGTCAGATCAGTCCAGTCAGTCCTGTCAGATCAGTCCAGTCAGTCCTGTCAGATCAGTCCAGTCAGTCCTGTCAGATCAGTCCAGTCAGTCCTGTCAGATCAGTCCAGTCAGTCCTGTCAGATCAGTCCTGTCAGATCAGTCCTGTCAGATCAGTCCAGTCAGATCAGTCCAGTCAGTCCTGTCAGATCAGTCCTATCAGATCAGTCCAGTCAGATCAGTCCAGTCAGATCAGTCCAGTCAGTCCTGTCAGATCAGTCCTGTCAGATCAGTCCTGTCAGATCAGTCCAGTCAGTCCTGTCAGTCAGATCAGTCCAGTCAGTCCTGTCAGTCAGATCAGTCCAGTCAGTCCTATCAGATCAGTCCAGTCAGTCCTGTCAGTCAGATCAGTCCAGTCAGTCCTGTCAGTCAGATCAGTCCAGTCAGTCCTGTCAGTCAGATCAGTCCAGTCAGTCCTGTGAGATCAGTCCAGTCAGTCCTATCAGATCAGTCCAGTCAGTCCTGTCAGATCAGTCCAGTCAGTCCTGTCAGATCAGTCCTGTCAGATCAGTCCTGTCAGATCAGTCCAGTCAGATCAGTCCAGTCAGTCCTGTCAGATCAGTCCTGTCAGATCAGTCCAGTCAGATCAGTCCAGTCAGTCCTGTCAGATCAGTCCTGTCAGATCAGTCCAGTCAGATCAGTCCAGTCAGTCCTGTCAGATCAGTCCTGTCAGATCAGTCCTGTCAGATCAGTCCAGTCAGTCCAGTCAGATCAGTCCTGTCAGATCAGTCCTGTCAGATCAGTCCAGTCAGATCAGTCCAGTCAGTCCTGTCAGATCAGTCCTGTCAGATCAGTCCAGTCAGTCCTGTCAGATCAGTCCTGTCAGATCAGTCCAGTCAGATCAGTCCAGTCAGTCCTGTCAGATCAGTCCTGTCAGATCAGTCCAGTCAGTCCTGTCAGATCAGTCCTGTCAGATCAGTCCTGTCAGATCAGTCCAGTCAGTCCAGTCAGATCAGTCCAGTCAGTCCTGTCAGATCAGTCCTGTCAGATCAGTCCAGTCAGATCAGTCCAGTCAGTCCAGTCAGATCAGTCCAGTCAGTCCTGTCAGATCAGTCCAGTCAGTCCAGTCAGATCAGTCCAGTCAGTCCTGTCAGATCAGTCCAGTCAGTCCAGTCAGATCAGTCCAGTCAGTCCTGTCAGATCAGTCCAGTCAGTCCTGTCAGATCAGTCCAGTCAGTCCTGTCAGATCAGTCCAGTCAGTCCTGTCAGATCAGTCCAGTCAGTCCTGTCAGATCAGTCCAGTCAGTCCTGTCAGATCAGTCCAGTCAGTCCAGTCAGATCAGTCCAGTCAGTCCTGTCAGATCAGTCCAGCATCCTGTCAGATCAGTCCAGTCAGATCAGTCCAGTCAGTCCTGTCAGATCAGTCCAGTCAGTCCTGTCAGATCAGTCCAGTCAGTCCAGTCAGATCAGTCCAGTCAGTCCTGTCAGATCAGTCCAGTCAGTCCTGTCAGATCAGTCCAGTCAGTCCTGTCAGATCAGTCCAGTCAGTCCTGTCAGATCAGTCCAGTCAGTCCTGTCAGATCAGTCCAGTCAGTCCTGTCAGTCAGATCAGTCCAGTCAGTCCTATCAGATCAGTCCAGTCAGTCCTGTCAGTCAGATCAGTCCAGTCAGTCCTGTCAGTCAGATCAGTCCAGTCAGTCCTATCAGATCAGTCCAGTCAGTCCTGTCAGTCAGATCAGTCCAGTCAGTCCTGTCAGATCAGTCCAGTCAGTCCTGTCAGTCAGATCAGTCCAGTCAGTCCTGTCAGATCAGTCCAGTCAGTCCTGTCAGATCAGTCCTGTCAGATCAGTCCAGTCAGTCCTGTCAGATCAGTCCAGTCAGTCCTGTCAGATCAGTCAGTCCAGTCATCAGTCCAGTCAGTCCAGTCAGATCAGTCCAGTCAGTCCTGTCAGATCAGTCCAGTCAGTCCTGTCAGATCAGTCCAGTCAGTCCTGTCAGATCAGTCCAGTCAGATCAGTCCAGTCAGATCAGTCCAGTCAGTCCAGTCAGATCAGTCCAGTCAGTCCCTGTCAGATCAGTCCAGTCAGTCCTGTCAGATCAGTCCAGTCAGTTCAATCTGTTCAGATCAGTCCAGTCAGTCCTGTCAGTCAGATCAGTCCAGTCAGATCAGTCCAGTCAGATCAGTCCAGTCAGTCCAGTCAGTCCAGTCAGATCAGTCCAGTCAGATCAGTCCAGTCAGTCCTGTCAGATCAGTCCTGTCAGATCAGTCCAGTCAGTCCAGTCAGATCAGTCCAGTCAGTCCTGTCAGATCAGTCCAGTCAGATCAGTCCAGTCAGTCCAGTCAGATCAGTCCAGTCAGTCCTGTCAGATCAGTCCCAGTCAGTCCTGTCAGATCAGTCCAGTCAGATCA